>NW_024037051.1:7951710-8686157 GCF_015706575.1 Patiria miniata | reverse complement strand
TTCTTATGCTTTCTGTCTTATCCTACATTTTGTCACTTTAGTTGGTATTTAGGCCCATTTTAAAGTGGGGAGGAGGGTAAGGGTGGAGGTCAAGTTTGGGGGGGGGGGGGGGCAAATAAGTCATTACAATCCTGGTCCCTTGTAGTCAGGAAATCCTTTAGAACTGGTAATTTTTGGGTTAGTTTGATGCCGCGAGATTAACACAGAAAAAGTGTGAACCTTTTACAATGGACAAAGGTAAATACATGCTGGCCCAAAGTTTTGAAATTCTATTTATAAATTCCTTTAAAGGCATATAGGATCAATCGCATATGTCGTAATTTCATGAAATGGAACAATTTCAGGGCTATTAATTTATAGTGGACATCGTTAAATTAAGCTATTCAATGATTTGTGTCCTTTGGTGCTGGAAAAACCCGAAAAAATGCTGTTCATTTTCAACCGTCAAAGTGCAGCTAGTGGAATCTGTCGTGCATAGAACCCATAGGTCATAGGGAGTGCCCGAGTGTTGGCTATGTCATGGGAAAGTAATACATACATATACTTAGTTCACCCGAGCGTACGCATGAAGTCAACAGCTGGCTTGCAGCTGTTTACTGGATGCAGTATTTTAGAATTTGTTTTGTTCTCAGCGATGGTTAGGTCCTAAGAAGGTACTGATGCAAAATTCCTCTTTTTTTTTTTTTTTAGAATGGCAGCAAACCAGGCTCAATGATTTCACAGGATATTTCATACTATTATTTACTTTAAAATCAAGTGGGCTCTTTCATAATATTTTGGCAGTTTCCTTTTGGAGTGTTTGCAAATTATCCTTTCTGTCTTTAAAAAAGCTTACCCCAACCTCTCCACTTCCTGATAAATCTTACCCATCGCCTTAAAAAAAAAATCACTTTATACCTCGCAAGAAATTGCACTTATTGGCATGAAAAGTGTTGTAGTCGATCTGATCACAAGTCCTCACAAGTCCACAACAAGTTAATAACCAGTCATCCAATCCCACGTCAAGTCGCAAGCTATGGGCCTTACTCACAAGTCGGCCATATTAAATCGAAAGTGAGGTAAAATCTTGAAAATGAAAGAAACTTAATTCCTAATTAATTCCAGTCTGCTTCAATGAATAATTTGAAATTTGTAATTCAAAATTCCCTAATGTTTAAAGCCAGATTTAAAAAAAAAAGAAGTAAAAAAAGGCTGCATTGTGACTGGAGAAATAGTCTGGTGCCATCTCATGGAACACTTAACACTTAATGAAATACGTTCAGGGAACTCAACAAAAATGGCCAACTCGTGAATAAGGCCCATTGGGTATTGTTCATCCCATATGACCGGACTTGTGAACTGACTTGTGTTATACTTGTGACTAGTCTTGTGACAGACATGTGAACACAACTACAACCCAGGCTACCAAAGAAACTAAAAAAAAAAGATTCAATCCATTTTTTTCAAGTTCTAGATGCACATGCAAAATATCCGATTGTTGCACTAATCTTTTTCGGCAAAGATTTGATCATGTTGTGACTAGTTATACTTGCAAACCCATGCTTTCTTACAAGTGAACATGTGTTAATGTTTCAACTAATCATGCCAACAAGCAAACTGTCATTCATGTAATTCATCAAACAACAAAAACAAAAGACAAAGAAACAAGGCAAACTTTTTCAATTTCAAGATGCATATATTGCAACCAAAGCTTACAATACAAGGTTATGTGAACAATACTAACAATACAATGTTTATAACTAAAATGTAATAAAAGAAATACAGACGACAAAATACTCCTGCCCGCAATAGTCCTGGTTCAGTAAAAGGTGCAGACATTAAAATAGGGAAAGCTGCATGTGTATTATCTGGACATACCATTTAGAATAAACGAACTGTCTTACAACTACGTATTTGCCAAATATTCCTTCAAAACCAGGTGAATTATTCACACCATTTACAAAAAGGTTTGATCGAGTTAATTGCGATTTGACGGCAAATTTGGTAGAAAAGTAAATGATCCTTAAAGAGTTTGGAATTTAAACTTGTCCTCTATATAAATGATTCCAGAATACCATTTTCTTTCTTCTTCTTTTTTAAATGAAGAGAAAATATGATCATTTGGATACAAATCAAGATTTTAAAATTGCTAGAGATTGTTTTTTACTGGATTTTTTCCCCACTGTGGAGTTGTTTCAGTTACTGTTTCAAAGGAAATTTGAGACCAGGCAGCATTAGTTCACACATGCAGCATTCTGGAATATATTTTGTCAGGACGGGGCTTAACCTCCGTAAAAAGACCGCCTTGTCTGCCCCAACCTGATGGTATACGCTAGAAAATATAAAGCCACAAATTTAACTTGACAATTGTCAATACCTGGCTCCAATGTTTTAATAAAATTCGGAAAAAAACTTGGAAATTCCCTTTTCTTTTACTACTGTTTTAAGTGAACGGTAAGTCTTGCAAATTGAGTGCAAAATAGCCATGCAGCAGGTGTAGAAAAAATAAAAACAAAGTTTAACTAAACTGGCAAAATGTACGCTGTTAACCTGAGATTTTGTTGTTGCAGGTGGACTGATCTTTAAAATAATTACAGTAAAAGTATTCTTTGGACGTAATCAGTCATCAACAGTAATATGAGCACAGGAAAATGACAACTAAGTTTCAGTTATCAAAAGTGAACAATCAACAACTGCCAAAGAACAACTACAATTTATGTGATTAATAACTCATGCATAATTTTAAAATGTGCAGTCAAACGTTTTGTTAGTAAATAAAGCGAAAATAAAATGTTTTGGAATTGATCGGAAGAGGCATTCAAGAAAATCAATTGTAAATAATTTACGTAAATTTAATATTTACATTTGGGTAATAATCCTGATTATAGAGGTGATTAAAATACACTTTTTGCAGAGTAATAAAAAATAGTTTGGTATGAATATTTAATTAAGGTATGGAGCAAAATTACGAATCAACATTTGTATAAAAACTGTACAATAAGATTCATGTAAAACAAAAATATCCTTGGAATATTGCTCTTTTAAAAATTTGGACCACTTGGTACAAAGAGCCAATGAAATTTTCAGACATTTTCCAATATATAAAAAGCTGACTCTAAATTTCAATTAACATCTATTGCTCATTTACAATTGCTTAAATTTTAGTTAGATATAAAAACACTAAAACAACTTTCAAGTGTTAGTACAACAGTGTAAGCTATTAGAGACATATTTTTGGTGTATTCATTTTGCTTAAGAAGAAGCCAATTGATCTGAAATCGAAATAAACAAAACTAAAAAAATTGAAAATTTGGTCTAGCTTTAGGATGAGAATGGAATGGGTGACATATACAAAAAAAAAAAAATATTTACAACTGAAAAATTTATTTAATAGTCAAATAACAAAGCTTCTCAGTGATCATGAATACACCAAAAATCTCTATCATGCAAAGTATTTAAAACAACAAAAATAAAAAGACGTAACCAACGGAAACAAAAACTGCCAGAAATGCAACAACATCCCATTCCAGAAAATCAGCCAGGCTTAGCGTACCTTCCGTAGGGAACAATTCGGCCGACTTGACGAAGGATTGGTCTGGTCTGGCTTTTTCCTCCTCTGGTTTGGGTTTGGCACCTGGGACAAATTCAAAAGAGAAAAGGCATTAAACTTGTATTCCCCGTGTTCTTCAAAAATTTGATTTTGTTTTTACAAATAAACTGTCAACTTGTAATATTTATTTCAACCCCCAAAAACTCCTTTCTTTCCTTTTTCTTGGTTGTCTGCAACCTTATTTTTTGTCTGGGGCACAAACAGACCCACAATGGAAAACCATTGTGCAAGCTATTGTACAGAGCAACAGCTTATCTGAACAAAAAGCTAGCACAATGCTTTTGCCACTGAAGGGGGCGTTCGTGATAGAATTGTTAGCGTGCTCACATTGGTCCACAGCCTCTCAGCTCGACCTGCTTTTGGCCTTAACTGGGCTGCATAACTTCCAGAAAAAAACCCATACTTTGACTGAGATAAAAACCAACCTTTCTCAAGTGTAATGATGACTTCCGATGTGCTAGGTTTGCTCATGCCTTCATCGTTGATGGCCATCACCCTGAACAGATATTCTGTCCCAGGGGTAAGCTCGACGGCTATGTAAGTCGTTGTCTGTATCTCCGTGGTGACTGTCACCCATGTCTGCTTAGTGATCTCCATCATCTCGACGATGTAGCCGGTGATGAACAGTCCTCCCTCGTAGAGGGGCTTGGTCCAGCTGAGCGTGATCGAGGTCTGAGAGATTTCAGTGGCTTCTGGCTTGCTTGGAGAGTCTGGAACATCTGTGGATAAAATTAAAGCAAAAAATAATAAATAATCTAAACAACTACCTTGTAAAAGTGAAACAAGCTCTGTTAGTCAGTTATACTGCTAATGTATGGAGGCAAACAATCCTAATTCTTTAGTTGTTCATTGGGGTAAAACTTTACATAATGAACAAGTGAATTTTACAGCTTATGCAGTTCTGGAGATCTACTGCCAAGGCAGAAACCCAAGTGTAAACTTTTTTTTTTTTTTAAATAACCATAATTGGCAACTACTTTTCTTAATAACGGCCAAAATCAGCAGACTCATACTCAAATCCATCACACGTCAGATCTTAAGTCGGGTCAAAAGTCAAGTCATAAGTCATTTTCAAGTCCCGTCACAAGTAACAAGGGATCAACATGGACATAGGAATGCCTTTGTCACATGTCATTTGAATATCTTGCAAGTTGACTTAAAGACTGGATCATTTGTGACAGATATAAGATTGATTTGTGATTGACTTGAGAGGTCTTGTGATGATTTATAAGGACTTGACTACAACTCGGGATGAATCCACTAACCTATGACTGCCAGCGACACGTATCTCTCATCAGTACCAGCTGCGTTCTCCACGGCCACGTTGTATCGTCCCTCATCATCAGCCTCTGTCTCCGTGATGACCAGTGTCGTTCTAGACTCGGTCCTCTCTGTGTACACCCTCTTGGTGTGTTTGACCGTCTTGTCGTTGTGGGTCCAGCGGATCTTTGGCTTGGGCACTCCGCCCATCTTGCAGGTGAATCTGGCAGGTGCGCCTCGCCGGACAGTTAGGCTCTCAGGTCCCTCTATGATGCTGGCCGGGACTGATGATGTAAAGGGTGGGGCAAAAAAAAAATGGCATATTTAAAGTACTGAGTTTTGTTTGAAAATAAGGCTGTGACTTTAGATGTTTATTAATAAGGTGAATATGCTTTGCGAGGTTGAATTTGTGAAATGAATTGTGTTGTTAATCGCTGAAACCTGTGTAAACCTATTGAGGTTTAATAAGCATCAGTTCACCATAAGCAAAGGAGTTCAATTCCAAATGTAAATGCCAAATGCAAACAGTTCGGTAAAACTGTGGCATGATTCTTAACATTCTTGAATTTCTTTTATTGGTTGGACTCATTCAGACAGTAAGCTCAACAGTATGGTACATTTCTGCCCCCCCCAAAAAAAGGCAAACAACTGAGAATTCACAAATTTAAGTCTGAGCTTTACAAAAATATCTGCAGTGTTCTTTTCTCAATTATTAATAATGAGAATAAAAAAAGAAAAGATTTCAGCCAATCCTAGGAAAATTTGAATGCCTGAATTTTTTTTCATAATCACAAGTAAATTTAATGACATGGGAATCTACATCATTGTAGTCTTCTCTACTGAACGTAAGACTAATAAGCTACTGAAATATACAGATGAAAAGCATGACAGGTGTAAAGGGAAACAAAAGAAGTGCGAACATGCCACTTCAATTAAACAGCAACCAATGAAAAGGCACAGAACACCTGCATAACATATTGTCAGCTGCACATCACAGCAGTTACAAATTTGAAATATTTTTTTTAAAAATTAATCTCAAGCTCAAGCAAAGGCAGGTATGCATGTTTGCACTCCAAACATAAGAAAAATGTGGAAATACTCAATAGCTGGCAGGGTTATAGTACATACAAAAGTCTGGATATCATGCAAGACTCCGCTCTTTGGAAATTCAAACTTATTGCTTAGCACAAAGTTGCTCAGCATTTGCAAGCCAAAAGCTCAAGAAATAATCTTGAAGACAGAAAAAGCAAAGCTTGAAAATCCACCAAGAATTAATTACTAAAACTTATCTTGCAATTAAAACATTCCCAGAGAACAGACAAATTGGGAGATGAATGTTTACTAAAGACATCTAGTAATGAAACATGATCAGCTAGAAGTAAGAGCAAATTTTAGAGAATGAAAAACAAATGCTACGTAAATAATACATTGAACAATGAAATATTTTGGAAACATACAAGATTGCTAATCTAGTGTTTGAAATGCTTTGGACGAGTTAACAGAAACAGAAAAAAAAAATGAAATTTTTGGGGTTAAATGTTTTATCAAAAATAACAAAACAAAATAAAGAATCATGCAGATGCTGTTAACCAGTTCGCGCAGGATGACAGATAAACATGCAGTGAGCAAGGCGGAGATATCTGTCAGTGACACCCTCGCAGCCGGAAATATGAGTGTGCTGCCCAAGGGTGATGGCTTCAACCCGCCTGGCATTGAGGTCGAGTGAAAAGTAATCCCGCGCCATGTTCCGTTCTTGTCAAAATATTTCTGGCGTGAACTGGTTAAAATGACTCAAGTAATGAGGCAATGTTAGAATGTTCATGCTGTTAACTGTGCTACAGCTATCCAAAGTAACTCACTAAATATACTCACAAAAGTCGACATCTCCAACTAACATATGGCACAGTCCATTCTGTTGCCATGCTTTGATTATTTTAACAGAAAAGTAACATACAACAGTCCAAACACATGATGGCCAAATTCTGACTTCACAAAACTCCCAAAACAGAAACAAAACCAAGCACAAAAATACAGGAAAGCACACAGACACATTACATTGCAAGAAATAAAAAATAAACGGTGATGCAAAAATGTTAATTTCAGTACAAGTCAAATAAATTGCATATTACCACGTACAATGTACCTATGGTAACATTTTTGGATCACCATTTACATTTTTTCTACAAGTACCACATGCATTTCATTCAGAAACTAAAATGATATCTGTTTATCAATCAATGCTTTAATTAACATATTTCATGTATGGTATGATAAGTTGATATAACAATACTGACTTTGAATTTATATGTGATTACATGGAATGTGCATTATTATACAAAAAATTCAAGACATAAAAATAATTCATACGTAGTTTCAATGTTGAAAATTTACATTGCAAAAGCTACACGCCAAATATTGCTATATTTTCATATAAAAAACCCGCATACCATATATATGGAAACTTTTTGTTTTTACCTACGTGTACACTTAAAACTAGAGTAAAATATATATTGCTGAAAACTGAATACAAGTCCACTAATATAGAAATATTGTAATGTGTTTTCCTCAAAAATTACATCGTCGCATCAGTGCTACAAGTCGTAACTCGGATTTCTAAAATATTTAACTTGTGGGGGCACCATGTAAATTTTGAATTGATTTGAAACATGCAGAATTTAGTATATCGCGCATGTTTCAAATCAATGAAACCTTTACACTGTGACACAAAAGTTTAAAATTGGAATTATTTGAGATGAGAGAAATCTGAGTTACGAACTTGTTGCACAGATGCAACAACATAATGACTACATAGTGTAAACATCGGTGGGTAAAAACTAAGGAGAATACAGAGAAACCATTATAATACAAATATCACCTACATTATAAACTGTACATTTTGGACAAAAGTTTCCTGATCACTTATTAATCAGTCATGTAATCAAACAAAGACTTTTGAACATTTTGAAGTTTGCTTATCTTTCTGGTGCAAATATTTTTAGCATTTAGTAGTAATAACTAATAGTAACTTAATGGTTTTCCGAAGCACCTCTGCAGTTTGACGAGGATCATCAAAGAAGTCCATTTCTTTTTCAAAAACCCTTATTCATGAAGCAGCATCATGCTACTAATTTCATTAAAATATTCTAAAATGTCCATATGAGCTCTGTAAAACATGGAATAACGCTAACTTCTAAACTCTAACATTAATATTTCTGTGCGTACAAAAAAAGTAATATTTACATGAGTTGTAAACCCAACCCAACTAACTACATTAAACTGATAGATGGGTATGTTTAAAAGACTGAGAGCCATTTTGTTCATTAAAATAACATAATTCTTGCAAAGAAGTAACTTGGCATAACTAACAGTATGTAGGTGAAATCCTTCTTCAAATGATAATATTCAAATTTAACAACGGAAAGGTTGGCAACTGATTAAAATCAAGTCTCAAACAAAATGCTTGTCATAAGTAATATATTTTGTTATGCAGGATTTGTTTAACAATAAAAGTAAACTAGATGCTAATGGAGAGATTGAGTGTGATTGAATGTCAAATGGACATTAGTGCTGTTTATACTCGGATTTTTAAAACATTTTCTATACTGACTAATTCATTTTAAAAAAGTCCAAATTGAAATATTTGTTTTGCTAAATAACAAAACTTGGTACCCTTCTCCTAATTACTTCTACTTTTCCAATTATCAACAGAGGTAACTGGAAAAAAAAATTTGGTTCTACTGAAATCTACCAAACTATCTGCCAACTTCTAGCTCTAACCATAACTCTCACCGTTACAAATTAATTTACGCGATAACAGTTTTTTTCTAGGTTTGACATTTTGATCACACCATGCAAACAAGCATGCTGGGTAGGAAAGGTAGGTTTTCCATCACAAATACACCAACATGAAACTGTTATCAGGATCAACTTTGTCAATATACACGACATCACCTGGAAATGAAGAAACAAAGAGGGAAGGAACGGACAAGGATAAAAAAAAGGGGGGAAAACAGAGAAAAGGAAAAAGTCAATCTTAGGACGACGGATAAAACTTGACACTGAGGTTAGAAGTACACATTTTTTTCTCAACACGTTTAACTCCATTGCATGCAAACTCCAATTCTGAATTTGTGTTTCTGGCTATGGAAAAAGTAAAACATGCAGGAATGCTGAATATTTTGACAACTGATGGACGCATGAAGTCCATTTTTGAAGATGTTGCAGTTTTATTTGAAATTATGACAACATCTAAACATGCACAATTTGCTGTATTAACCTCTTTTTTTTTTGGGGGGAGTGGGTGTTTTTTAAATGAGCCTATAATTGCAACCAATCAAGCTTAAATGTTGACATAAAGCATGCAAAAGCGTAGCACAAAAACTAAAAAATGACTTTAAGGTTGCCAACATTTCACTGATGATTTACATGCCAAGTTTATGAAAGCAATGAAATTCATGATTTGAAGTTCAAAAAGGGAAAGTTTGAAATAACGAAAAATTAAATCGTATCATAACAGAGAAGAATTTTATTAGTACCATCAATATTTCAAAATGTTTGTTAAAAGCTGGATCAAACTTACAATTCTGTATCTACAAATTAGTAAATAAATTAGTACAAAACAGATCTGCACATGCTACAAGATAAATTCAAGTGCTAGATTATTAATTTTTTTAAAGGGTGCAATCAAAATTACAGCATACAATATACCGTAAGCAGTAAAAACTCAAGCCAAATTAAACAGAAGCACAATACAAAAGTAACAGAAAAACCAAACCCTGCTACCTCGTAACTAACATACATGACTAGTGTTATGAACACACACAAAAAACCCATTATGTTTAGTTACAGCACTTTTTTAAGGGCAGGAAATTATGAGCCTTGAAAAGCGAGACCTGTTTCCACGAAAACCTGGACAATATCACATTAACTCACACTCATAAATTTGTCCATTAGCGTTTACAACTGTGTGTGAATTTGTCCAAATTTTACAGGATTGAAAATGCAGCTCAATTTAAACACAAATATACTACAAAACAATTCTACTACTGCAAGCAAAAATAATAACAACAGATTCTGTGAGTACAGATTTGGACAGAAACTGACAGTTAAAGGAACAGTTCAGGTCACATTGATAAAACCACCAATACACTGTGCTACAGGCAAACCTCACACCAGAGATAAAGCAAAGAATTAAGCATGCAGTTAGCTTACAAGTCATCATCACTGAGAGAAGCAACGGTGAAACACAAGGAGTTAATCTGGTTCTTAAGGATGAGCATTGCCGATTTACCTTCAACGATGAGCTCCCCTTTGGTAGACACCTCGCCGGCTACATTCACCGCCTTGCAGGAGTAGGTCCCAACATCCTCCATGGATACAGTTCTAATCAGAAGGGTGCAGACGCCGGACTGGTCATAATCCATGGAGACCTTAGGGTTGAGTTTGATCTCAACCTCGTTCCTGTACCAAGTGATGTCAGGTTCGGGATTGCCGAAGACCTTACAGACAAAATTGACGCAGTCGCCCTCAATGCAGCTCATCCGTTGCAGGGACGTGATGAAAATAGGTGGGTGCTCGTCTGGCTCTTTCTTGTGAGCCGGCTGTAAGAAGAGGTCCGCTTTGGAGATTGCCTGACCGGCCTTATTGGTGGCTTTACAGGTATACTCCGCATCATCGTCACTCAAGACTTCTTGGATGATCAGAGAACCGAACCCTTCCTCTTCGCTGAACTCAATGGTGAAGTGTTCGGTGGGCTGGATCTCCTTCCGATCTCGGAACCAAGTCAGGGTTGGCATGGGAATGCCGCTCACCTGGACATCAAACTGGACAGGGTGTCCCCGAATGATCTCCATGTCGACCATATCCTCGACAAACTTGGGAGCCTCTGTGATCTCTTCTTCCTCAACTGGAACAATTTCAGGTTTTTCTGAAAGTGTTGGAGGCAAAGCGTTGGGTTTTGCTGTTAGTAGCGGTTATGTGTGTGGTTAAAGCAAATGTGCATACCGTATATACCGATTGCAAGATGTTGTTAGAGCAGTGAAATTAAGCTTCTCCATTACCATAGTAATGTGACTGTGCCATCGTCCAAAAGCTTTTAAAAGGCTCCAATGTTTTTATATATTGTGAAGTAAAAAGAGACTTCTCCGAATATCTTCCTCTACCAAAATACATCGTCATTCTATTGCATGTGAGTAATAGCAACCTCCCCA
The DNA here is from genome assembly GCF_015706575.1 of Patiria miniata. NCBI lineage: Eukaryota > Metazoa > Echinodermata > Asteroidea > Valvatida > Asterinidae > Patiria > Patiria miniata. Next base: position 8,675,099 of record NW_024037051.1, on the reverse strand, counting down.
AAGCATTACCTTGAACTATTTTGTATATGAAATTTAATGGAGAATACTTACACCATGTACAAAGCAGTCTGTAGTTATATGTGATGTTATTAAAGCAGTGAATATGTTGAGCGTATCGAATAGTTGTTAAAACGAGATGAAAAAAATATAAATATATATAAAATATATGAAAAATACATACTTTCTGGAGCAATGAGCATCTCAGCCTCCGTTTCGGCACTTCCAGCCAGATTGACTGCCTTGACGGAGTAAGCGCCTTCGTCCTCAGCCAAGACATCTCTGATGGTCAGAGTACATGTTCCATCCTCCAGTTGCTCCATCTTGTAATGCTCATCTTCTGGCAACAGCTCAACGTCATCGAGGTACCACTTGACCACTGGCATGGGCTTCCCAGTCACCTGGCATATTAGCTTGGTCTCGGTGTGTGTTGTGATTTCTTGAGGTTTAAGGGGCTGGACGAAGGTTGGGGATTCTAGAGGCTTCTCAGGAGCTGCTTCTTCCGGTTGCTCCTCTTTAGGTAAGACAGTCACTGCGATGTCTACCTCATCAGTCACACGAGGAGCCTTGTCTTCAGGGACAGGAACCTTGAACTGCACCTCTGGTAGCTCCTTGGGAGCTGCCTCAATTGGAAGCTCTGTTTCAGTCCTCTCAAGAGGTGTTTCTAGAGTCACTTTAGCTTCAGCATCCTCTCTAGGACGTGGAATGCCAAACTTGAAGCCAGCAGAAACATCCTCTGAAGTTCGCCTCGGTCTGAGCTCATACTCTGCTTCCTCCGATGAGATCTTAGCTGGTGTCTTCTTCTTCTTAAGAGGGATCTTCACTTCTACTCCATCAATGATCTCGACAGCCATCTCCTCTGATACCTCTTCCTCCGGTTGCTCTTCTTTAGGTTGTTCAACCTCCTTAGAGACCTCTTCAGAAGACACCCTGATCTCAAACTCAGATTCAGTGGAGAACTCCTCATACTCCGGCATGACTTCTTGGAGGCTTAGTCCCTGACTGAGAATGGGTGATGGCATGATGACGGCACCAAAGCTATGATCTTCCATATCAAATTCTTCCTCTGATATCGAGGGGGCTTCACTGGTGCTGATTTGCTCCGTATCTCTGCTTGGCTGCTCAAGGAGATCCTGCTGGATGACAACTTTGGGTGTTCCTTTCTTTACACTCAATTCTGAAGGAAAATAAATGAGGGGAAGGAGTTAATACTTGAAGGTTTGCATGGTCAGCAATTAGAGTGAGTTTGCCGTTGCACCAAGTGACAAAAAAATTCTTTTTGTGCAGTTTTTTAAAGAAAATTTGAAACTCAACTTTTACTTAGGCTAGATTTACAAGGTAATGACAATCTTTTAAATTTCAGAAAATGCTCTCTTGAAAACTTTATAGCAGCAGTGCCAAAATACACATTACACAGTACCAAAATACAATTTTCAAATGCCTCAAATATGCATGGGTCACTAGAGGGGCCTTGTATGAATATTCATGATTTTTGTGTAAACACGTTATTTCAGTACCTTCCTCGATGATGATATCAGCTCTGCAAGTGGCCATTCCAAACTTGTTCTGAGCCTTGCAGAGATACTCAGCGTCATCTTCAGGTTTGGCCTCTGGGATGATCAGTGACGCATTGCCTTCATCATCAGCAACGAGTTTGTGATGATCACTTGGTTGGACCACCTGCATGAACAAACACAGAATTGTCCATATTGAACTAAATACAAAAGACACTGAATTTTAAAATAACTTCAAAACTATCTATAGGGTGAGCAAATTAATCTTGAGTAATGAAGACTTAAAACAGCATTTGGCACAGCAAATACAGAATACAGTACTAGCCTTCATGTCGCAATTTCAACTTGTTTCCAAATGTTAAGGAGCACTTGTCAGAAGTTATTTTATGCATAGATGTAACAAAGACTGGAAAACTTCACTACTGAAAGAATTTCTTATCATCCCAACGAGCAGCACCATGATATTTACTCTTAAACAGGCACCTGACAATATTTAAATCAATGTGTTATAGCTTTGGTAGGGTTTGCCTCCCATCTTTTCAAATGATCTTCAATAACATTTTCTGCAATTGGTGAAACAAGAGTTTCTTATTTTAAATCAGACCATAACAGAGACCAACAGTAACATCAGAAATCTACAGAAAGCTAAGTCTGGTTTGTACATCATGTATTATCTCAAGTAGTACCTTGCCATCCCTATACCATGTGACCTCTGGCAGTGGTGACCCAGTGACCTTTGTGACAAGTTCAGCCCTCTCCCCAGGTTGAGTCTCGACATCTTCTGGTGATTTCAGGAACTTAGGGGGTTGGCCTTCAACCTCTGCTGGGGTCTCCACCTCAGAGCGAGTTTCAAAGTCGCTTTCTATTTCACTGGTGACCTCGGTGGTTGTCACATCTGTTGTTATTACAACTTCTTGGGTCTCATCTGAAATATAAACCCCCAATTTTTCATTTACAGCATTCTCATCAAGGGGCAGATATGGTTGGCATGGGAGAGTACTTGTGTGTGACAATAACAAAGAATTACAGGTGCGTAGGATCATTTGCCTGATGTACTTTTTTTCTTTAAAAAAACCAGCTCAAGTAGCTCATTGCCAATTATACATTTTGAGAAAACAGAGAAAAAAAATTCACATTTTAAAATTCAGAAATTCTCCTTTAAAATTCAGCAATATCAAAATGACAATTTTGAAAAATCCATCAAGTCATTTAGTTTGTGACAACAAATGGCATCAGTCAACAACGTGCATACCTCTCTGTACAGTGAGTTCAGCTCCACTGATTGTCCTCCCAGCGATATTCTCAGCCATACAGGTGAAAGTTCCCGAATCGCCCACTACCGTCTCCTTCATGGTCACCCAATACTTGTCTGTCCCATCAAAGCCGATCTCAAACACATCGCTCTTGGTCAGCATGATGTTATCACGGAAAAAGGAGACCTCAGGCTTAGGACTGCCACTGATTCGACACTCAAATTTGGCGACATCGCCTTCTTTGACAGTTTGAGAGACCAGAGGTTCCTCGAAACGAGGAGGTTCAGGTTCCTCTCCTGAAGTGGAATTGAAAGACCAGTCTTCAATATTTTGGACAACGGTCAAGTCCGTCTGAAACTGTTGTTAATATTCATGCATGAAAGTAATATTTAGAAATGGTTTAGTAATGAGTGGTGTCTAACATGCTCTACTTTTCTATCTAATCTTTTTTTTATTATTAAGGTACCTGTACACTGTAACAGAATTCAAGAACATGAAATTGTCATTTATTAGAAATGCATCTATCGATTGTTGTCCCATCCCTTACCCATCAAACAGACTTTCTTCAGACTCACTGGGATTTTTCACTCACATTCAGTGACATGATTGACTGATGGTCTCTTGTCTAGTCCCTGTAAACCCTTATATATGGACTGATGACAAATGTTGTGAGGCAGTCAATGAGATGTCCCACCAGACTAACAAAGCCAATCATAGGCTTGTTAGTCCACATCTATTGGTACGGTATGAAGCAGTTATCAGGGCCTTCTGCTGATATTCAGTCGGTGACTTTTTTTTCACCTTTAAATAATGGCGTCTTTTAGCAGGAAAGAGAATACGCCTTTTGCAAACTTTTTTTTTCACAACAGCACTTTGGATTTATCTTAATGGGACAATTGGGCACTGAATAGCAGTGTTTGTCCAGAAAAAAAACGTAGCATTACTGTAACATTATTATAGGGAACTTAAGAATTTCAATATTAGATCCAGACATGATCTAGAATTGCTCCCCCCTGGGGAAGGGTTGTAGACAACAAATCAACAGGTGCATCACAATCAAGACACAAGAAAATCACCTGCTGTCAGAGACTTCTGGACTTCCCATGTCTCAGAAACTATCCACTCGGGTTTGGAGAAATCAAATGGGTTAGAGGAGTCATGCAAAGTTGGAGAGAAGCAGACTATCTCAGACGGAGGTGAGGACTCTTCGAGAGCATGCATTGTGGACAGAATCATCAGACTATCGAGACTGAGTCCTACACACATGTAGTGATGAGGGAATGAATGACTCTCATGCGGTCATGTTAACGTGGTTAATGGGGAGGGGTTATGTCGGGAGTGGAAAAACATGTTCGTTGATGACTTGTGAAAATGAATTTAACTAAACCTGTGAGTTTTCGTAAATGTGACCGGCTCCACAAAAAAGGGTATTTAGTCGCGCTGAGCATTATTATGTAATGGCCCACTCAACATTGAGAGGGTGAAAATTTCTTCAAAATGTGATTTTAATTTTTTTGTCATGAATGACATCTTTAATACCTACAGTTTTAAGTTTCATTCACAGAAATGTTGATTTTGATGAACAAAGTGGAAAAAACGACCATTTTGTGTGCATCGTTCTGTTGTTCTACAACAAAACCCTTTTTTGTGGAGCCTGTCACAAATATGGAACTTTTTTTGGCTTCTGGCAAAAAAGTCCACTGCAAGTCTTAATAAAAGTCAAGTACAAGTCCTTTCACAAATCCAGTCACAAGAAACAAGGGATGAACAACAAGAAAGGGAAGCTTTTTTTGTCACAGTTCATCTGAACAGCTTGTGACTTGACTTGAGACCGAGTACTTCAGAATGACTCACACTTAGATGTAATTTCTTTTTTGGCGCAAGTCATCAATGAACATGGAACATGCAATAAAATGTTGATTAGTTGGACTGATGTTATCGGCAACGGATATGTGATGTTGGAAAATGTTATGTCAGATGTCTAGACAAAAACTATGTCTACAAAAGGCAATTTATTCAGGCTAGCCCACTCAGTTCAGCACATTCAGTTTCTAAGCATTTTTGCAAAACTTCTATGCTCGATAAAAATGTCAGATTTTGTTGCACAATTCACATAAAATGTTTCCTACCATAGTAAAGAAATCTTAAATCAGATCAGTCAGCAAAAATGAAAACAACAGGTGATATTAAAATAGAAACAACACTTTCAGCATATATGATCACTCATAAACACAACATCTCTTGGAGCTCAGATGTGCATGTTTGAAAATGTGACAAAAAATGACAATTTATACTTGATTATTCTTTTCACTGCAATCACAATCCACAAATGACTTACTCACAGCAACACTTAAACGCACACCAACAATTAAAAACAGGAAATATTGTCAGAATGAGCCTCTACTCACGATTGACTTCAAGAACCACAGTCGCTGAGGCTGACCCCTCCTTGTTCCTTGCTTCGATCCTGAAGATACCGTCATCGTCTGGTTTGACATCCTTGATCTCCAAGGTCAGGATATAAAGATGGACGTCAGCGTACATGCTCATCCTTCTCCTGGACGTCTCTTCGATGGGCTGGTCGTTGTGGAACCAGCAGATGGTGGGACGTGGGGCAGCGATCAGACGGAACTCAAAGACCACTTTGCTGTGACCCTCGTCGACGCGTTTGGCTTTGGCTTTGGACATGAAGGCTGGCTTGATGCCTTCTGGTTCTTCCACAGTTGACTCCCTACAATTAAGATGCAGAAATACAATATAACCGTAGTAATTAATGGAAATTACTGAAACTATTACCGAAAGACATTAAATTATCAGGTACAAGTTGAGTAATATGTACTTTGGTTTATCAGCTGTGCAATATGCAACTTAGACTGAATTTCAATGTTTGTTTCAACAATTAAGTTGACCTTTATTGTAAATACAGTAATGTTCATATTAAAAAAGTTGGTTTTATTATTTTTCCAAAAACTATTCACCTGGAGAGACTCTTCCTTGAGACTGGTGTGTGGCTGCTGTCATAGCTCTCAACATCCGACAAATTAACTATAAAATAAATTTGATAAGAAAAACACTTTAATGCTTATTCTCTTTGAAAGTGTGGAGTGGAGAAATGGAAATGATGTGGCATTTGGGGTCTGAAATGGAGTACAGGTTAAGTTGAACACAGAAATCAAATTATCAGCATGGAAATGTTGCACTCTCTTGGCACCATTATTCTCAGGCCTATACATGAGACCCAAAAGGATCTTGAATTTGTTGTCAGTCATTCTTATAGGATGCATTGTATGTAACCAATCTCCAGACGTGCAAAAAACTATGGTAATTCGGGCAATTCACAATGCAGTGCACCACCAAGAGTTTGCCACAGAGAGTTAATTTTTCCCAGTGCATTGTGGGAGATGGTTGACAAATTTGCAGTGTGGGACATTTGAAACTTTTCTTTTCCGGTCAGGAGTTTCGTAAGCGTATAATTCAAGTATCTGTTACCCTTTCCTTTCCCCTTTATCAATATGGCGTGTTTTGAAAGGCGGCAGGATGCTATGCCCCAATCTATAACATATTGGCTCAAGTTGTCTTCTGACACTCATTCAAATGGGCCATGTTTTGTCGAGCGTAAACTTGAAAAATTGTCTCTTCATGGCAAACTCTTGGTGGCGCACTACATTGTGAATCGCCCGAATTGTTGAGCACCCTATGTTGTTATGTGCTCAAATACACATAAAGTATTTTCATTCAAACCTTCAACAAGAAGTTCAGCGCTCGTGGAAGCCATCCCTCCTTGGTTCTTAGCCACGCAGGTATACTTCCCAGAATCCTCTGGGAAGACCTCCCGAATCATCAGCGTTGCCATGCTTCCGTCATATTCCATCTCAAAGTCCTCAGACAGTGGGATAGGGGTGCTCTGACGATACCATGCAATGGTGGGCATGGGGTTCCCCTCAACACGGCACTTCAGGGTAACCGGTTGGCCGTCTTTGCACTTGGATGTCTCCAAGGGTTCGATGAATACCGGTGCCTCAGGCTCACCCTCGACTGTTTCCTCTGCATCGGAAAAAGCGGCTGGTTTGTTTGAAACAGCGGCAGCGCAAAGCAGTTTGAGAAGGCGACAAATTACCCGGCATGGATGAAAGCATTTTGGATTTTGTGTAAAACATTATGACAGAAAGAAGGGAACATTTACCCAGCATAGATGGATTTTGAAAAAAAAAAGAGGAAAAAAAGGCCAGTATAATTGACAGTTAAGAATGTATAATTACATGATAGTCACATCAAAGGGAAAATAAGCATAAACAAAGTGTGAATTGATAATGGAAAAAAAATGCAAAAAAGGCATCACACCATAAGGTAAATGAAAGCAAGCGATTCACATATTTGAGAAGTTGGTGACCAAATCAATGAATTTGCCACAGCGCAATGTAATTTTGTTTGGCATTGAAGGAAATGCCCATATTGTTTTATATTTATATATAAAAGAAATTACAGAAGCAAATGTTTGCAGATTTTTTAAACGGCAGGGATGACATGATAAAAACAAAGACACAACCAAAGGAAAATGATGCCCACAGCAAAACGCAAAGAGTGAGGGATACAGGACAAAAAAACAAAATAAAACAGAAAACAAATTACAAAACAAGAACAGACAGTAATTAAACTACAAACATTGACTAAAAAGTCTTGTTATAAATATGCAACATACAACCCATAACATACGATCATCAGATATTAATTTCTCCATTTGCAAAGACAAGATCGAGTACAATGATTAGATCCCTGACCCTTGAACTGGTAACCCTCAAGACAAAGCAAACAAACTAACCTCCAGTGGGCAACATACTGATGTTCTCCTGTAGTTGTTCTTCCAGCTTGTCCTCATACTGTTCCTCAGTTGCCAGGTAGGTTCTCGGCACCCATCCTTCTTCCTGTGTCATCTCGCTACGAGCCAAGCACCAGTCTCCCGTCCCCTCGTCAACTACGATGAGTTTATCGCCCTCGCGCAGCGACATCACCTCTTCAGACTCGGCCAGGTAGTTACCCATGGCAATGAATTTGGTCTCGGCGGTTTCTGAAACAAGAAGTATATATACACGTAATATCTTGTGAATTATTCAATGTTCTTCAGATATGGGTATTTAAACTTCTTGGTTATTGCTCATCCACTGTACTTGTGACTGGACTTGTGAAATGATTTGTGAATTACTTGTGAGTGGATTGTGATGGACTCGACTAAATACCTGTGACTGCCATTGTGTACCAACCAAGTCCTAAGCCAGATTGAAATTCTAACATTAATTGAGCAAAAAGAGAACGCTTTCTATTCATTTTAAGAATTGATTGAATATACATCTTGTAGATTTTATGAAATGTTGCACAGAATCCTACCCGTAGCTGTGGTGACTTCCACCTCCACTGTTTCAGCGGTCTGAAAATTAAAACAAAATATTCCACAATTTTAAAGATAAACTTGACGTAAGTTTTTTTTTTTAAAGATGTTTGTTCTGTGACATTTTTTGTTTCAAGACAAGGGACAGGAAACTTGCATTGATTTGCAAGTTTTAAGATTCTTTTCAAGAAAACAATAAAAGGACTGCTAGATTTATTGATTAGCCGACTGAATGTTACCCTTTTGCTGATGACAACAGTTTCTGTAGATTCTGTAGTTTCTGTAAATTCGACCGGTTTGGCTACATCAGTTGCGTCTTCAGGTAGGGGAGCAACTTCCTCAGTCTAAGCAAGGGGAAAATAGTAAGAAAGAAAATGTGAATGGAAGACCCTGTACTGCAGTGTTGAAGAACCTAACTCATACTAATGTGCTTATTTCCTAACTTGTATTAGCAAGGAATCTGCCATCTGTTCCCCAAACTGATAATTGTACCCATGATGATAAAAATGAAGTCCGTCAGGACCCTTGGGTACTATTCAGTTTCACAGACTTAAGTCCTACCTAATATCAAGAAGTAATTAACAAGAAGAACATTGACATTCAAAAAGTTACGCCACTTTTCTTTCAAATCAAACATCTCCTGTAAAGTTACTCTGCCTGAACTTCATTTTTACAAAAATTCATTCCATTCTTCAAGCATTTGCATTTCATATTTGAACTAAGTGAATAAAAACTTTTGGAATTCCCTTCGCAAAAACATGAATGAATCAAATTGCTAGAAAGAATAAAATCCTACCACTTCTGGGGCTTCTTCCACAATGGGTTCTTTCATGACTGTGACTGGCACCTCTGGAACCTCTTCAACTTCCTCAGGTTGATCTTCTGGAATCTCCTCAACAAGCGGCTGGACTGGTTTCTCTTCCACCACTTCTTTTGGTTTTTCCTCTTCGACAACTTCCGGTTTTTCCTCTTGTGGTTGTTCCTCTTCCGGTTTTTCCTCTTCCGGGGCCTTCTCCTCTGGACGTTCTTCCTCCGGTTTGATCTCAAATTCCACTGGGAGGACCTCTTCCTCTTTAGTGACCTCTGCTGTCATGGTAACTGTCTTGCGAGTTGTCACCACCTCGACTTCAGTATCCACTTCTGTTGAGTCGTCTTCTGTGTATTGAAAGAGAAACCAAATAATATTGGAGATATAATTTGAGTTGAACATTGAGAATTAGCCAGCACAGAGAATTTTACTGCACAACATGCAATTAACAAAAGTGATGCTTTTGATAATTTTTTTTATTTATTGACTTTAACAAAATATAAAAGGGAAACACCCGAAATACAAATTTAACTCTTGTACTTCACACACAGTCGTTCATAGAAAAACGACAGAGTTGCGAGAAAAAAAAGGACTTAATGCATTCTAACACACTACTTTTTTATTTATACACATATAAGTATCAAAAGCATGCAAGATACAACTAAATGACAAATATGGGAATAGAAAATGCAGGGAGAACATAAACTGCATTCTTCCGAATCCACAGTTTATAATGTACAGTAAAAAAAACAAAAATTGCCAAACATCTACACAACAGTGTTACAATTTAATGTTGAAATCAACACACATGTAGTAAATCAATGATTATTCTTCATAAAAGATTCACAGAATTTAAAATCATGCGGTCTTAACGTACACAACCCCTATACATTTTCTCTTGCAAAAAACACCCCCTGAATCTACCAGTTTCTAACAAACTAACATAAACTTACAGATGAACCAAACCAAAACAGCCAAAACAAAACAAAACAAAAACAAAAAATCTAACAAAAACATTCTGCTGTTGGACCATCAAGAATGAAGACAAATTAGTGTTGATAAAAATAAGCAAACACTTGACCTTTTTACATGATGCTTAAAATAAGCACAAATACAGACACACTTTCAGGCAATACTACGAAAATAAGAAGCTTTCTTCATTTTGTGTAATTACAGCCTGATTTGATTTCATCAGCAAATTTCATCTGGCACAACATTGGCACAATACAGCGAAAAATAACAAAACAGTGCCCCCCAAAAAACATGTTAAATGTAATAGGGGTAATTTATGAGTAACACAGATTTTTTTTATCACACTTGATTTACAGGTGCAACATAATTAGGGAACTTTTTCAATATACTCATGCTTGCATGCCTAATATGAAGGAATATCCAACCTCTGACGATCAATTTTGCGGAGCAGGTAGCCACGCCAGCTGGATTGGATGCCCGGCAGGTGATCTTCCCAGAATCCTCCGGGAAACTCTCGTCGAGAACCAACTCGCAGACATTCTCTTTAAACGTCATCGTGAATTCAGGGGCATCCTTTAACTCAACACCATCCCTGAACCACGTCACCTTGGGTGTCGGGAAACCGGAGATCTCTACGGTGAAGGTTGCTGGCTCGCCATCCTTAACAATTACCATTCCGATGGGTTTGGTGAAAGAAGGCGGAACCATCTCCTTGGGCGCATGTTTGTCAACCTGGACTGCCAGTTCAATCTCCTGAAGAGGACGTACGTCCTCGACGTCCAGTCCCAAAGTGGTTGTTTCTCGCGTCTCAGGCCGAGGTTTGGCATCCATCGTGACTGAGGACGTCTCAATAGTGGTCTTCTTGGGTCTTGCAACCTCAACTTCGATGCCAGCGAGTTCAGGTTTAGGAGGCTGTCGCTCCAGTTCAATGTGAGTTTTCTCTCTGACTGGCTCCTCAGGTTCTTTCTTAATTTCTGTTATTTCAATTTTCGATTATAACATTTCTCAATCTATAAAAGCTAAATTAGTTAATGGGTTGAACAAACACATTAACTGGGGCAGGATTGGAAAGTTAACTTTTGGAATTTCATACAAGAATTTTTCAAATTGAGCTTTCCAGCCCTATACTGGCAGCCTCAAAATTTGTCAATGTCTTTGTTCACAATAAAATACTGATAATGTTAACAAAATTATCGAAAGGGAAAAAGAAATATATTAAGGGAAAATACAGTGGAACATTTTGTAGAAATGTAAAAATTGAGCCGAATGTATGGCTTAAGAAAGAGTATCAAGAATTTCCATTTTCATGTGACAAAATGCACCAAGAAGAAAAGTTCATTTTAGGTTAGTTTGATTGTTTGGTATCTTTGATCCTTAGCATGCAAGATAATTTAAGAGAGACTCACCTTCAACAAAGAGCATTGCTGTACATGTCTCCTCCCCGGCCTTGTTGATAGCTTTGCACACGTACTCTCCCTCATCTTCAGGGATGACCTCAGGTAAGGTCAAAGTGCATACACCATCATCAGTAGAGGTCACCTCATACTCTGGTTCATCCTTGATCTCGGAACCATCAACGTACCACTTGACGACCGGCTTCGGCTTGGCTAACACAACAGCGGTGAAGCGAGCCATGTCACCATCGGCAACGGTCAAGGTTTCGATGGTCTTGGTGAAGTGGGGAGGAATGACTTCCGCAAGCTCCTCCTTAGGAAGCTCTTGGTACTCAGCTTCCAGGAGAATCTCCTTGGGTTTCATCTCTTGGATGATTTCCTGAGGAAGGATTTCTGCTTCTTCATCTTTTGGAAGTGGTTTCTCTTCAGGCTTGGCTGGAACAGTGACTGGCGGGATTTCAATTGGTTTCTCCTCATCAACCTTCTCTTTGGGAGAGGGAGGAGCTTCTGCAAGAAGTTGAAAACTAGAGATTATTCCTGCATCAAACGTAGTGTTGACTCTAAATAGTCTTGCAATTTGCAATGCTTTGTGGCACTTATAGCTGTGATGCAAGTTTTTTTTTTGCTATGCTTGTTTTCTATAAAGTCATGATTTTTTTGCATGCAGTTTCGTCAATTCAGATTTGTCACAATTCAATGAATTCAAAATTAGAGACTCTAGCTATCAATAAACTATACTGTGACCAAAAAAATACTTCATTTTCTGTGCATTGTTTGGCATGATAATAGCAGTGAAGTATCTGAAAGCACACATCTGAAAGAGAGAATATTTGTTAGATTTAGAGATGAAGAAGTTCTGAATTTTCAGTGCATTTTTTTTACTAGCTGATGAAGGATCTACAAGCACACATCTGAAAGAGAGCCGTTTTGTTAAATGAATCGTGAATGAAGAAAAAGCCATTTCTTCTTGAAGAAAGTACAAGATAAAGATCTGATGATTAGTACATGGTAAGCATGTTAATGATAATTTAAGCACTGGTAAGACCCTTTTTATAATTTTGTCCTCAACTAAAACAAGAAAGTACAAAACAAAGATGGTGATGATCAGTACATGGTAAGCATGTTAATGATAACTTAAGCACTGTAAGACCCTTTTTATAATTTTGTCCTCAACTAAAGCATCTACTCACTACTGTAAACCAAGCATTGTTCTGGTTTACAAGGAATGTTAGACTGAGACAAGATGAAATTTTGCATAGAGCAACACCTAAACAGTAATTGGGGTTGAATCAGCCAGCTGACCACAGCAAGTTGCTTGAGTGATTAGGATATTTATACAGGTGCTTTGGTTTGAGTCAAATGATTCTGCGATAACAGATTCAGCAATGCATGAATTTATGAACCATACTATAACGGAATGCTGAATACAAGAGCCATGAAAATGAATCAAAAAGCGATGAAGATGAGAAGCAGTGAATGATGACAGGAGCTCCTATTTAACACAGTATTGTTACACCAAGTTCCCCCAAACTTGGTTTATCATTTAGGTGTCTTGTGATTAAAACAAAATACCAATATATTGCAGTTCCATTCACATGTGATAGCTCTATTTTAATGTAGTAACCCCTCACAAGATAGCTTAACAATTGAGCAATTCACCCACTATAGCCTCTAATGTACCGGTACCTGAACAAAACCCTACAAATACGTTCGTTACAATACCAACAGAACAAAGTCATAAATGAACGCATGAATGCTTTTATGCTCAAATTATTTCCAAGCAATCCAATTATTGACCTTTATCTTTAAGACTCCTTTATTGTTATGGTTCTTTATAAATCGATTTTAGGTACAGGCATCCTTGCGCAGTTTAATGAAATTGATACATTCGATGATTTAGTATGATTTTATTAATTCTATTAACTTGTGACCTTTATTTAAAAGCTTCCTTTGTAACTTGGGCCCTTTAAAACCTTACTTTGTACTTTGTGGCCTTGCTTTGTAGATCAATACAGTAAATTAGATATTTTTAAAGGAAATTCAGATTAGGATATTCAATGGGAACAAGAAAAACATATTCTTCTGCTGTGGAGGAGAATGGGTAAATTGGGTGCAAACAAGCAATGAAGCATTCAAAAGCAAGTGTGTTAATGGTTACCATGAAATCTCAAATAACACTCAGCTACGTGTTAGGTGCTACATGCTGTTAGCAAACTACTAAAACACATCGCATCAAACCTTCATTGGTGACATGCAACAGGCCTGGTTGAGCGAAGTCATCCGATGGCTCAGTCGCGACATGCTCGGTCTGTACGTTCTCAACAAGAAAGGTGTCATCAGCAGCTCTAGCAATGCACAAGTCAGGCTCGACAGTCACAGCTGCAAAGAGATCTTCCACAACCATCTGCTTTGGAGGGTTGTTACACGCTCCCCACGCAGCCTGCTCTAATACATCAGGTAGCAGGTCTTTCTGGTAATTGTTCTGTTGATTTTGTTTCTCTTCCAGGATGTTCTTATCATCTTCAGGAGCAACAGAAGTTTCAGAGATCTCGTCAGTTGGTTCAGGATATTGGAAATCAGGAGATTCATTTGCAGGCTCAACTGTAACATGACCAACAGTGCATAAATGGCTCTTGAAAACCATTGAAGTGGATGGGGTCTCTTCATACTGGGCAAAAACCTTCTGTGGTTCTCCTTCCTCGAGTACAAATGAAGCATGCCAATTTGGGTTGTCTGTATCGATGTTACTAGCCTTTAAATCAACTGGGGGCAGCTCCAAGGATGGTGCCTGTTCATGATGGGCTTGGTCAGCCTCTATGTTTGAATCAACATCTGACATGTCTGGGGAAGAATTAACTGCATCACCAGGTTCTTCATTGCTGCTCTTGTGCGGCATAGAGTCTGAGCTTCTGGAATCCTTTGAGTCCTGTTTTCCAGGCCTGGCATCTTTGTCACTGGATGATCTCCTGCCGGATTCTTTGTCAGATGAATCACTTCTCCCAGATGTCCCTGTCTCCGAATCCTCACTTCCAAAGACCTGTACGGTCAGGCGTGCTTTACAGTATGCCTCTCCTTTAGAATTCCTTGTCACCACCTTGAATTCACCCTTATCATCAGCTGTCACCTCATGGATGACCAACTCAGTGTAGCAGTCCTCAAAACTCATGGTGTTAATCTCGTACACGTCATCATCTTCACCAAGTTCCTTGCTATCTTTAAACCACACAAAGGTCGGGTTTGGTTCCCCTTTTGCATAGCACTGAAACATTGCGGCATCTCCCTCCAGAACAGTGATATCTTTGAGCTCTTTGGTGAAGATAGGAGCACCAAGTGACGGCTTCTTCGAGAAACTAGGAAGGTCTTCTGTCATTGGAGAAAGAAATGAGGGCAGACGTTCTCCTGCTTCAATAAGAGTACCACGATCAGGAGATCCAATCACAAGAGGCAGTTCAGGTTGTTTGAACTGACTCTCAACATTTCTATTTTGGATTTGTGATTCCTGTGCCTGTTCTTTCTCTTGCAAATCCTCTGGCAAATCTTCGTGCTCTTGGCCATCCTTTGTTGTCACTTCATGTTTATGTACATCTTCAGTATCAGAGCCTAATGTTATCAAGTCTCGTTTCTCCTCAGTATTATCCCCAACTGTTACAACCGCAGAACCACTTGGAGTTTTACCAATATCTATCTCAACTTCTTGTCCCACATCTACTGATTCATTATTACTTTCATCACTGGCTGAGAAAAGAGTGATCGGTTTTAATTCACTGCCTGGTTGAGAGAGCAGAATTTTTCTGTGCTTCTCTGGGGATGAGACTGATTGCAAGGCTTCCCTCGGTGTACATTCCAAGTACACTTCAACAACCCTTGGACTGTGAGACTCGGCACTGACGTTCAGAGTCAAGTGACTGGACCTATGTTCATCTTCACGTGATGAAGTAGGTACCTTAAGTTTGATGTTGAGGGGTATGTAATTCTCTCCAGCTACTGGTGTAGCTTGGTTTGGAACTTTTGTGTCTTCGGTATCCTCTGAGGAGGAACAACTTGTAGATGTTTCCTTTTCTGTTTTCATTCGAAGGACAACTTCGGTAGATTCTACTGATTTTGTGACTGGTATGTTTGTCAGGACTTCTTTCACTGAGACCTTTTTAAAAGTCTGCTGGAACACAGATGTTTCGTAGACAGTGAAAGGCTTGTTGTCATCTGGCTGTGAGGAGCTCGAGTCCTTGCCTGGTTTGTCCACCAGAATCTCTCTGACGGTGACCATTTCACTCTCAGAGGAGGATGATTCAGACACTTTAGTAGCTGGTAGAGTTGGAACAATAGGGTCAATTTCAAGATAAAGCTGGTAAGACTCGGGCCTTTCAAGCTCTGTTCCTATATCTAACTGGGATCTTTGAATTAAATCAGGCTTAGAAGTGTCATCATCATTTCTTTCATCAGTTTTCTCATCATCACTGTCGTACTCTGCTGAGGAAGAGTTTGCTGAGGAACTTGCCGATGAGGTTGTTTTCGTTGGTATAAGCTCGCCAGAGAGAGTAACTGGACCCACCTCAAGATAGTCTTCAACAACAAATGATTCTCTTTCAGCATCAGATGAGGACTCCGGTAGAGAAAACAGATCTCTAGTCAGCTCTAACGTGATAACAGGTCTATCATGGTCCTCTCCATCAGGGGAAGACCTCTCTTCAAAATTGGTTGTGTGGATCTCAATTTGTTGTTCCGGTAAATGAGGAGCAACCCACTCGAGGAATGTCTGTGCGACTGGTGGTGCTTCGTCATCAACCTCATCTGACACAGATGAATTGGAATGTTTCTTCTCTTGGGCATCTGACAAGCTTTGTTCACTTTCGTCCTCGTCAGACGTGTACTCAGCATCACTGGAGGTAGTGGGACTGGATATTGATGGAGACTCGCTGTCCCAATCTTTACCATGTACATTCTCTAAATCTCCATCATCAGATGAGATGTCAGGGCTATGAGATGGTGATTTCTCCTGTTGTTTCTGTGTATCGTCAACATCTGACTTATTTTTTGATTCAGGCTCTTGAAACTCAGATACATGTAACCTAGGTCCACTGGCCTCAAGATAAACTTCAGTTACAGAAGGAACTGGCTCTCCCTCAGAATGTTTGTTTTCATTGTCAGAGTCCTCGTCTGATGAAGTCTTAGAATCATCTGAAGACCTACCAATTTCGTCATCTTTACTATCCTCATGGTCAGAAGACGACTTGGAACTTGACTGATCAGGATGCTTTGCTGGTGCTTCATCGACAAAGTCTTCTCTGTCAATTGGTTCTGGTTCAAGCTGAGACAGTTGAGTTTCCTCATCGTTTCTATTGTCATCATCAAAGTCCTCACCTGCAGCACTTGAAGACTTGCCATCCACATCATCATCATGACTGGATGAAGACCTTGAAATTCCTTTGTCAGAGTGTTCTTCCAATGCCTCTTCTTCAATCTCATCACTTTTTATGGGGCCAAGATCAGGATGATCATGACTTTCTTTGGTAGCTTCATCCTCCGAACTCTCACCCAATGAAGTCTGGGAGGAACCTGAAGACTGGCCAGGTTTAGAATCATCTTCACTATCAGAGGTAGACCTGGAACTCGCTTTATCAGAATGGCTTTCCTCTACAGGCTCATCTGCAAGCATTTCACCTCTAGAGGAAGCTGGTTCCAGATATTGTTGGTTTCCTTCCTTTTCTTCATCATCAGAGCCTTTTCCGTGGGAAGACTTGGAAGAATCTGATTTCATTGCATCAGCATCTTCTTCATCCTCGTGATCTGAAGATGACCTGGAACTTGATTTATCAGAATGAGTTTCCTCATCGACATGTTGGTCATCTCCAGAAGAATCTGGTTTAAGATTCAAATCTTTGTCTGAATCTTCAGCGTCCTTATCCTGTGATGACTTGGAAGAAAATGATTTTGCATCGGCATCCTCTCCATCTTCATGATCAGATGATGACCTGGAACTTGATTTAGAAGACTGACTTTTATCTACAGGTGTATCTGCAAGCTTTTCACTTACAGTGGAATCTGGTTGTTGCTTTTCCTCCTTAATATCACCATCAAAGTCCTTTCCCTGTGAAGACTCTGAGGAAACTGATTTTGCATCAGCATCCACTTCATCTTCCTGATCTGAGGACGACCGGGAACTTGAATTATCAGAACTGCTTTCATCTACAGGCTTGTCTGAGAATTTGCCACTTCTAGTGGAATCTGAATCAAGATGTTGTTTTGCCTCTTTGATATCATTATTCAAATCCTTTCCCGAAGACGACGTTGAGGAATCAGACTTTGCACCAGCATCTTCTTCATCTTCATGATCAGATGATGACCTAGAACTTGATTGATCAGAATGACTTTCATTTAAAGGCTCATCGGCAAGCTGACCACCTCTTGTA
The DNA here is from genome assembly GCF_015706575.1 of Patiria miniata. NCBI lineage: Eukaryota > Metazoa > Echinodermata > Asteroidea > Valvatida > Asterinidae > Patiria > Patiria miniata. The sequence continues at coordinate 8,657,371 of NW_024037051.1, read as the reverse complement.
GAATCCGGTTCCAGACGTTGGTTTTCCTCTGGAATTCCACCATCAGAATCCTTCCCCAAAGACCTGGAATGGTCTGACTTGACATCACCATCCTCTTCACTTTCATGATCAGATGAAGATCTAGAGCTTGACTTACTAGAATGGCTCTCTCCTGAAAGATCATTAACCACTTGTGGACCTCCACTGGATCCTAGTCGAACGGAAGAATCCTTGTTTTGATCCTTAACTCCATCATCAGCATCTGCATCTGCCTTTTTATCAGCTTCATTGTCATGATCAGAAGATGAACTGGAACCTGACCTATCAGACTGCTTCTCAACAGACCCATCAGCCAACCTCTCACTCTCGACAGAATCTAGTTCAATATAGGCATCAGAACTAGCATCTGATTCGGACAGTGATCTCTCTGCAGCCCCCTTGTCCATGGGAGCCTCTGATTCAGTAACCTTTTGTTCCTCTGGCTCTACAGCCTCTTCCAATGGTTCATTTTTATTGTCATCTTTCGACAATGCATCACTTTCAGAGTGCTTCGGTGGTTTCCATTCCTCTAGCTCCTCATAGCCGAAGTGCTTCTTCAAAGGAGATGACACCCGTTTTGGTTTCACCTCATCTTCTGGAATGGGTAACATTAATGCAAAGAAAAAAGACAAAACAAAATGCATGCAATAAACACTAACAAAACAAAAATGACTGTAACAAGAACATGTAATACATGCACGTAATCGTTCTTCCTAGCAACATTCATGCTACAAGCAACAAAATGAATTCTGTATACCGTAATAAAAACTATCAAACTTTTTTTTTCTGGAACCTATATTTTAAGCAAAATCATTAGTTTTCTTGAAAAAAAACCCATTTAAATTAAAATCATTAAAAATTGTGTTATTTTGTTAAAAGTGTTTTAATATGTTAAAAAACACATTTGTCACTGGATGTCTATGCTTACAGTGAATGCAAAACTTCTGCCAAACTCAATATGTTCTATGACAGACAGGAATCTTATTCCTTTTTATTTTGCTTACGGCTGCAATGGCTATTTGTTGGCTCAAGCCTTTCAAATATTTTCTTTTGTAAAATTTTCAAAATAATATGCTTTTTTTTCTCTCCAAATCCTTAAATAAAAAGTGCAACAAAAAGAAACAAAATGTGCATGTGACTGATTTGATGGAGTTAAACATAAGTTAAGTTGTTTAGATTTCTTTTCATAATTACACCAAATGTAATTAAATGTAATTGTTTATACTAATTCCTCTACTGACTAGAGCTACTTATGAATAATATGAGTAAGTGATGATTTTGCTATTACATCTAAGATTACTCATTGCCAACCCAACTGTTCCATTCATAGAGTTCATTTTTTTAATTGACCGCTTCTGACACTTTGTCAGAATGCTTGACCAAGTGAAATCAGATTTGAGTGGAATATAAAAATGCAAAAAGTGCATAATTTTGTGGTAGTAGTTTACGGTATTCTCCAAAAGAAAATTCTGTTTGAAAGTAATCCAAAAATTTCTCAAAAACAAACATCATTGAGTTGGTAAGGAGTGCAGAGTGATCTAACATGCAATCTACAAAATGTGAAGATTAATCAAACAAAAACATTAGTGTGATTAGCCAACCTTCGACAATTAGTTTAGCTGATGCACTGTCCAACCCCAACATGCTCTTTGCTACACACGCATAGGTTCCTTCATCTGCCTTGGTTACATCAGTTATGATCAGTGAGTAGTTACATCCCCGGCTGGCCACACTGTTCATCCTCGGATCCGTTATCTCAGCTTCATCTTTGTACCATTTGACAATAGGAGTTGGTTTCCCAGTGATGTTGGCATCAAAGCACGCAATACCATCCACCACAGTTGTACAGTCTTGTGGCGGTTTGGCTATGTCGGGCTCTTGGAATTCCTCTATCGCATACACAGTAATTTCAGGGATACTAGGCTCCTCAGTGAGAGCTTCATTTAGAAGTTCTTCCCTTGAGACAACCGGATCTGTTGACTTCTCAACCTTGATCGCGACTCTCCCTTCTTTAACCGGTGCAACTGCCAAGGAAGGTGCGTCCTGTTGATCTTCATCACTGTCTTCCTCATAAAAGTCTGAGCTTTCATATTCTGAGGATGACATTATATCCTCTGAAGACGTGATGCGTTCCCGCCAAGAACCCCCTGGTGTTGTGACAGTTATCATTGGTATTGAATCAACATCCTTGACAATATCAATGCTTCTCGGGCGTAATGGACCTACACCTGCTTGGCTAGAACTACTCCTATTATCCAGTTCCAGCTTTTCAGAATGACTCCTTTCACTAGTTGAGGGGTAATCTTTTTGAACAACTTCCTCAGAACCAGACTCCTCCCCTTCAGAGGAAGTACAGCTTTTTGATGTGCTGCTTAGATCTTTTTCTGACTTGTCTTCCGGCGCTCTATCATCAGTCCCCTTGTCAACTACATGTACTTCTTCGGAATCAGATCTACTAGTACCTGAATCCGAATCATCTTTTGATTTGGATCCCAGATTATCCCCATGATTCACACCATCCTCAGTAACCTTGGGAGAATGGACTGATTGCTCATCGGGTGATTCACTTTCAGAGGAGTCATAGTCTGAGCTGGAAAATGTGTTTGCCCTAACTATACCTGGCTTCCTTTGTGACAGAGAAACAGGTGGATCTACTTCGGCTGTCATGGCTGTTGGTAATGAATCTCCCTTACTGTCTTCTGTGACAGCATCTCCAGTTGCAGCATCTGTGAGATCTAAGGATTCATCCACTGAATACCGAGAAGCCAGTGACCTGAGTGAATCTCTAAGACTCGATTTTTGAGCGGGAGGGGGTGTTTGGGAAGGTGCGTATGTGAGAGGTGAGGGTTGTGAACGTGCAGGTGGGGAGTCAAAATCACCTGTTTCGTCTTCAGCATACATCGACGACAGGGCTTTCAGGGATTTGGTCTTTCTAACCGGTGCGGTCACTTCGGGCTCGGTGAAATCAAATGTGTATTTGACCTCTGGCTTGTCAATTTTAGATTCAACCTGGTTTTCGTGAGAGCTTGATTTGTCATTTTCACTGTCAGAGCTCGATTTGTCACTTTCGCTGTCAGTTTTTGACCCACTTGACTGTTCTTCCTCAGTGTCATCTTTTTGTTTTGGTTGGGATCTCAATTTTGCCTCTGTCTTGGGGAACACTGTGTCCAATTCAGGGGATGTAACTAATACATCTTCCTTTCCTGGCATAGCGTCTTTGGGACCATTAATCTTTTGACCAGGTGAGCCTGTTTTTTCAGCAGGTGGTGAAACCTCTTTCAAATTTCTTTTGTTCACATCTGCCTCTTCTGTTGAGTCAAAGTGGGTTAGAATGAATGGGGTTAGTACTGTTAGTGCAACAACCAATCAAATGGGATGAGTTAGCTTTAATGTACATGTCTTACAAAACTGAACAACCAAAATTGTCAGAAAAGGTCCTGAGGAAATACATATATGAATGACCTTGAAGCACGCCTGGTTGAAATCCATCACTGTCACCTCAAGAGTGAAAGGCTATTTGTTCATGAATTAGTACTGCAGTTATTTAACACGTTATTCTAGTTATTTAACACCTCAAAGTCACCAAAAGGCCAATCATTGTATTAGAACCCCTTTTCCCATTACTGTGTTAAAGAGTGAAACTTCATATAAATTAGATTTCCCAACTCTCCCTCTAGAATTTTGATCGAGTTAATCACAATTCAATTGCGCATCAATTCACTATTCAGGTCAAAAGTAACAAGAGATTAACAGTTACTCACACTTTATTTAAATAGATTGTGAGTTTACTAGGGACTGGATGACTTGTGATTGAATTGTGATGGACTTGTGGTGAATTGTGACTGGCTCGATTACAACTCTGTCTCTGTCTCCCACTTTCTTATCTTAATCAATTGATTTATTATGATAAAAAAAACACTAAAGGGTATAAACCTACCACCCCAAACCACAGACTTAACAGAAACAGTGTAGCACATAATAACCAAACTCTTCACAGAACCAACTGACTGACCTGACACATGGAGGGTGGCCACGCAGGTGGTAACACCTGCCTGATTGGCTGCCTTGCAGGTGTAGTCGCCAGAGTCTTCTGGAATGACTTCCTGTATTTCCAAAATACAAGTGTCGTCCTTGAAGGTGATGGCAATCTCTGGAGATGGCTGTGAAGGGGAGAAGTAACATTTGAAGGAAGAGTTTACTGGTGATAAACATGAACTGATGGTTATAGTAACATTCGTTTTGTATTCTCAGGAGGCAGGAACAAACTTAACATTTGGAAGGAGTTGTATTTAAACTTAACATTTGGAAGGAGTTGTATTTTAAGTCCACCACAAGTCAAATCACCAGTATGGTAACAAGTAACAGGGGATGAATGATGACAGAGGAATGTCTATGCGAATATCTTGTCAATTGACTTGTGAACAGATGATTTGTGATTGACTGATGAGGAATTGGCCATAACTTCTTCATGTGCGACTGGAATTAAGGGGTCTCAACGCATGCAAATTCTTTAAGTTGAATAAAAGGCAGATCCGTGTTGTATCAGACAAATATCTTGTTATATTTTCTGTGTTTTCTGGATCTTAATTCCTTAATTCCTACATAAAGTAAAAACAATCCAAAAGGTTTGTTGGGCTGTTTCAGCAATTTTAAACATAAAAATTGTCACTATCTTCATCTGCATCGGGTCTTAAAATTTCAAACTATAGAGTCCATGCATAAGAACCCTCACTCGATTACAAAGAGAAAGTCAGGAGGGATCTGAAGGCATTGATACTGTTTTGCCCAGCATTCGCACGAAGATTATACAGGTTTGAACATGTTCAAAATTAAAAGTGGAGTATATCATTTGTGATTTGTGAATTTTTTTCGTTTGAAGCAACAGAAGTGCCCAAAATCTAAAGAAGGGTACTTAACAACTAACCTGATGAAGTTTTAGCTTAGTGAATGCTGTATATTCTGAGAAAACAATAATCTAGGATCTCGATTTCAATTCAAAAGTTCCCAAGTCACGTTTTGAACTGTGCCCGAAATCAGTGTCTGGGACACGTTCTCATTCAGCAGAATGCAGCTTCGTGACGTCACGCACTGAATCAACAAATTATACTAACCGCTCGTGGGTGTGTTGTGTCAATGCTTGCGCACACCCATTCATGGCTTCCCCGAATTCAAAACAAACTACTAATGGAAATTTTCAAAACTGCGTCTTTAGACATCTTTTGAAATGACCTTCTTTGATTGTTTTCTTCAAAATGACAGCATGCCAGAAGAACAATATCTGAGGGAGTTTATTCCGATTATTATCTTTAAACCAAGTATGCTTTTTCAACAACAATTTTGTCAGTTACTTTTTGGATAGCCGCAAATGATATACTCTACCTTTAAACCAATCATACCTACTTCCTGTCAAATTCACACAAACCAGTGTGTCCCCCGCAATGTGTCATGTCCCTACCATAGAGCTTTCACCGATAGTCACGATGCGCCATCTACTCTTCATGCATGGATTCCATAATTTAGAAACTTTTGTAAGGAATCAATTGTTTTAGCACCAGAATGAAAAAAAATAAATATAATTTAAATAACAAAATCAACTGACCTCAAGCAGCTCTTGTCCATGGTACCATGTGATCTCAATCGGTCGCGTTCCCACCACACGGGCTTCAAACACAGCCTTGTATCCCTCAGTGACCTCCAGACTCGTGATTGGCTCCACAAACTCTGGCGGCTGGAAGGTGATCGTAATCTCTAGAGGTTTCTCCTCAATGGGCTTGATGACTTCCACAGTCTCCTCTGTGACTCGGTCAACCTTCTCCTCCTGTATCTCAATCACAGTTGTTGTCTTATCTGCATGAGGAGTGAGTTACAGATGGGTATCATCAAAGACTAGTCATAGCAGCGATGTAGTTGAGTCCAACACCAGTTCTTGCAAGTCTATCACACGTCCTAGTTCCAATTCAACTCACAAGTTATTGAGCTTTGACAACGGCATTCCTTTGTTGTTGTTCATCCAGTATTACTTGTGACTGGACTTGTGATTTACCTGTGACTGGACGTGTGATTAACTTGTTACTGGACTTGTGATGGACTCAACTACATCCTCGATTCATAGTGATATTTTTGTATCAGCTTGCAGTTACATGTACATGCATGTAGTAATCTCTTATTAATTGTCAAACATGCAAAACACAGGAGAAACATTAATAAGCAATAAAATTGGCAGTATCCACTAATCAAACAAAATGAACTCTACAAACTTGTTTACACATAAAACCGAATTCAAACTGAGCTGTTGCGCATTCAACACTCACCACAGTTGTGTAAATCTCAAACTCCACACTTTAAATATGTCATTCACTTTTTAGAAATCATGCAAACAATGATGTGTCAATCAATAAACACTCTTGCAAAAATACTCAAATCACACTTGCTCGACTACAAAACATAACAAACCAATTTATCATTAAAAAAGTAGGTTAAGTCACATAATATAATACACAATATCTAGAAAAAAATCATGCAAATATTAAGTTAGTTCTGTTTTACAAATATTTCACACAATGTAACTCAACCACTTTGAGTAATACATGAAAACATTTACAAGATGGTAAGAAAGGTATACACAATCTGTAAACAAAGAACAGCATTAAATACAATTACTCATTACAGACTTTAATAACCAATTGGATTCTAAGTAGTTAAAAAAATGTTAGTCAAAGAGGAGACTTATGAAATACAACTGTCATGCTTTTTTTTCATGCATACTTAGATTTCAAATACTATACCAGTGGTAATTGTAAGCACAGCTTCAGTTGTTGCTCGTCCAAGCGGATTAACTGCTTCACACATGAAAGTACCAATATCATCTTCGGTAACTTCAGTTATAAACAGTTCGCTGACACCGTCATTGTAATTGATGACAATGTACCTGTCCCCGCGGAGAGTCTTGCCATTGTGATACCACTGAATGGTTGGAGCAGGAACACCTGTAACCTGGCATTCAAAGCGGGCCTCTTCGCTCAGAGTGGTCGTGATGGTGGTTATCTCTCGGATGAACACAGGGCCTTCTCTGTACATCTCAGTTGTAACTTCCTTTATAATCTCACGACTCAGTCTGTCGGCAGTTATCTCGGTTGTAACTTCTCTCATAATCTCATGACTCAGTTTGTTGGCAGTAATCTCTGCTGCCAGGTTTTCAACTACAAATTCAAATTCTGTTGGTTCTTCGACTTTGCTGTCTACTTCCGTGCAGACAGTTGTTGTCACCCTGCGTTTGATTTTAACTTCCTCAATCTCCTCTGTGGGTTTCTCTACAGTGAACTCAATTTCCTGAGGCATTTTTTCAATGCCTTTCTCAACAACTGTAACCTCGGTGGGACCAACTTTTTCCGGTTTGTCAATTACAAACTCTATTTCACCAAGTTCCTGAGGAATGTCCCGTTCAATTGCTGTTCGTACAACTTCGGTTTTGCGTGGTTTTACGGACACTTCAACTTCATAAGTTTCCTCAGGTTTATCCACCAAAACTGTAACATCAACTTCAGACGATTCTTTAGGCTTTTCAATCTCAAATTCGATTGGTTGTAACTCCTGAGGCAAATCCTTTTCCACGACAGTTCTAACTACTTCAGTCTTCTCTTGCTTCACTGTCACTTCTGTTTCGGCAACTTCATCTGGTTTTTCAACAACAAACTGGACCTCCTGGAATTCTCGTGGGTAATCTCTCTCTACAACTGTTGTAGAAACTTCCATTCTGGGCTTCATGGAGATCTCAACCTCTGATGTTTCTTCTGGTTTTTCCACAACAAACTGCACTTCCTGTAGTTCTTGTGGAAAATCTCTTTCCACTTCCACCATAGAAATTTCCTTTCTTGGTCTCATTGAGATCTCAACTTCAGTTGTTTCTTCGGGTTTGTCGACTTCGAAGGAAACCTCCTGTGGTTGCTGCTGCTCTTTCAAGAACTCAGTAGTAACAATTTCTGGCTCCTTTGGCTGCTTCACCACTTCAACTACTTCGGTTTCCTCTGGCTTTTCTACGACAAACTGGACTTCTTGGAATTCCCGAGGGAAATCCATCTCCACCTCAGTTTCAGACACCTCCATTCTTGGTTTCATTGAAATTTCTACTTCGGTGGTCTCAGTCTCAAGTGGTTTTGTCACAGTGACATGGACTTCTTCTGGGCCTGCCTGCAAAGTTTCAACTTCTGTCTGCTCTACAGTCTCAAGAGGAGCTTTAGGGAAAAAATGACACAAAACTCAGGATTAAATACTTAAATAATTAAATACAGGAAAGGCAATGAAAATCTTTGTATCATTCTATTATTATGTTTAAGTTAAATTATTATTGCAACATAAGTTTGTTTCAATGAAAAGAACACAAACAGAATATAAAGAAAACACTTACATTCAACAATGAGCTCAGCAAATGAAGAAACGATACCCAAGATGTTGGTTGCTCTGCATTCAAATTCAGTGTCATCTTCCTCAGTCACTTCAGCAATGAGAAGGGTACTTTTTCCTACCTCCACATCTGTTGTGATTGTGTAGCGCTCACTGGGAGTGACTTCCACACCATCTCTAAACCACTGAACTGTTGGTTGCGGGGAACCTTCCACTTCACAAACTAATTCTGCTGGCTGGCCAAGGTGGACCTCAATATCAACCAGCTTTCGTACAATTTCAGGTGCCATTTCAAGTTCTGAGCGCTCTCTCCTCTCAGGCTGAATCTCAGCATGGGAAGTAATATCTGGCTTATCAGCAACCTTCACAGTCACCTGTGCATCTTCTGAGATGGGTGCGACGGTTATATCCGAGACAACTTCCTGATCAAATTCGGAAGGTCTAACACTGAGAGTAACTTCTTGCTGTGTTGGGATTGATAGAGGTGTGATCTGGACCTTTTCAGCTTCATGATCAACCTCCTTGGCAGTAACAACCTCTGTCTGGCCCTCCCATGTTGTTGGTTTTGTTACTTCACTTGTCTCTAGTGGAGTGACTTGCTCTTCAGAAACTGTAACAGATTCGTCATGTTTGATAATGTCCTCAGGCCTAGTCCAAGGAAGAATTTCTTCAGTGCCAGGAGCTTCCAAAGGTGCACTTTCCCATTCCTGGATTGTCTCCTTCTTGTCACCTTCTGGCACATCAGAGGGACTTTCCCAAGACAAAGGAGCACGCTTTGAAACACTCTCTACCGCATCTGAAGTAACAGTTGTTAGCTGGTCTGGCTGGACAGGAGTCACATCTTCTGTGTCGTGCCATGGAACTTCGTCTTTCTTTTGTGGTACAGAAACAGCATCAGAAGGGACTTCAGCAGCAGTCTGAAAAACAGCTGACGGTGCAACACTGTCAGGTTTGTCCCATGAGGACACTGTTGTCTGACCAGGTGCTATAACAACCTCAACTGGCATCACTGTAGCTTCACCTGCTTCTTCTTCTGTGGGTTTAACTTTGTCTGATACCTCCCATGTTACTTCTTCGTGTTTTCTTGAAGTCTCTGTAAGAAGCACTGCCAGTTCTTCAACAGCCTCTTCCTTACCCACAGTCACACTTACATCTTCCACTTGTTCCCATTCAGATGGGAACTTTTTCTCTGGGGCAATAACAGCCTCAACAGAAACAAGGGAAACTTCTTTTGTTTCTTCTGCAGATGGTTTGACATCTTGTGCAATTTGCCAAGTCGTCATTTCTTGTTTCTTTGACGTCTCTGCAACCAAAGTTGCAAGTTCTTCAACAATTTCCTCCTTGTCAGTGGGTACAACAACTTCTTGAGTTTCTTCCCATTCTGCAGGAAGCTTCTTCTCTGGAGCAGAAACAGCTTCTGAAGGAATGATACTAACTTCCATAGCCCTTTCATCTTCAGTGACAAATTGCTCTGGTTTGTCCCATTCAGTGATTTCTTTAGTTTCAGGAGCAATCACAGCTTCAACTGGCACTGTTGAAACTTGGTCGGGTTGAACATCTGAAGGTTTTACCTTTTCTGGTGCCTCCCAAGTGATTTCTTCTTGTTTTCTGGATGTCTCTGCAACCAAAGTTGCCAGCTCTTCAACAATTTCCTCTTTTTTGGCTGGCACAACAACTTCCTGAGTTTCTTCCCATTCTGCAGGAAGCTTCTTCTCTGGAGCAGACACAGCTTCTGATGGAACGATACTAACTTCCACAGCTCTTTCATCTTCAGTGACAAATTGCTCTGGCTTGTCCCATTCTGTGATCTCTTTAGTTTCAGGAGCAATCACAGCTTCAACTGGAACTGTTGTAACTTGGTCAGGTTGAACATCTGAAGGTTTTACCTTTTCTGGTGCCTCCCAAGTGATTTCTTCTTGTTTTCTGGATGTCTCTGCAACCAAAGTTGCAAGCTCTTCAACAATTTCCTCTTTTTTGGCTGGCACAACAACTTCCTGAGTTTCTTCCCATTCTGCAGGAAGCTTCTTCTCTGGAGCAGACACGGCTTCTGATGGAACGATACTAACTTCCACAGCTCTTTCATCTTCAGTGACAAATTGCTCTGGTTTGTCCCATTCTGTGATTTCTTTAGTTTCAGGAGCAATCACAGCTTCAACTGGCACTGTTGTAACTTGGTCAGGTTGAACATCTGAAGGTTTTACCTTTTCTGGTGCCTCCCAAGTGATTTCTTCTTGTTTTCTGGATGTCTCTGCAACCAAAGTTGCCAGCTCTTCAACAATTTCCTCTTTTTTGGCTGGCACAACAACTTCCTGAGTTTCTTCCCATTCTGCAGGAAGCTTCTTCTCTGGAGCAGACACGGCTTCTGATGGAACGATACTAACTTCCACAGCTCTTTCATCTTCAGTGACAAATTGCTCTGGCTTGTCCCATTCTGTGATTTCTTTAGTTTCAGGAGCAATCACAGCTTCAACTGGCACTGTTGTAACTTGGTCAGGTTGAACATCTGAAGGTTTTACCTTTTCTGGTGCCTCCCAAGTGATTTCTTCTTGTTTTCTGGATGTCTCTGCAACCAAAGTTGCCAGCTCTTCAACAATTTCCTCTTTTTTGGCTGGCACAACAACTTCCTGAGTTTCTTCCCATTCTGCAGGAAGCTTCTTCTCTGGAGCAGACACGGCTTCTGATGGAACGATACTAACTTCCACAGCTCTTTCATCTTCAGTGACAAATTGCTCTGGTTTGTCCCATTCAGTGATTTCTTTAGTTTCAGGAGCAATCACAGCTTCAACTGGCACTGTTGTAACTTGGTCAGGTTGAACATCTGAAGGTTTTACCTTTTCTGGTGCCTCCCAAGTGATTTCTTCTTGTTTTCTGGATGTCTCTGCAACCAAAGTTGCCAGCTCTTCAACAATTTCCTCTTTTTTGGCTGGCACAACAACTTCCTGAGTTTCTTCCCATTCTGCAGGAAGCTTCTTCTCTGGAGCAGACACGGCTTCTGATGGAACGATACTAACTTCCACAGCTCTTTCATCTTCAGTGACAAATTGCTCTGGTTTGTCCCATTCAGTGATTTCTTTAGTTTCAGGAGCAATCACAGCTTCAACTGGCACTGTTGTAACTTGGTCAGGTTGAACATCTGAAGGTTTTACCTTTTCTGGTGCCTCCCAAGTGATTTCTTCTTGTTTTCTGGATGTCTCTGCAACCAAAGTTGCCAGCTCTTCAACAATTTCCTCTTTTTTGGCTGGCACAACAACTTCCTGAGTTTCTTCCCATTCTGCAGGAAGCTTCTTCTCTGGAACAGAAACAGCTTCTGATGGAACGATACTAACTTCCACAGCTCTTTCATCTTCAGTGACAAATTGGTCTGGTTTGTCCCATTCAGTGATTTCTTTAGTTTCAGGAGCAATCACAGCTTCAACTGGAACTGTTGTAACTTGGTCATGTTGAACATCTGAAGGTTTTACCTTTTCTGGTGCCTCCCAAGTGATTTCTTCTTGTTTTCTGGATGTCTCTGCAACCAAAGTTGCCAGCTCTTCAACAATTTCCTCTTTTTTGGCTGGCACAACAACTTCCTGAGTTTCTTCCCATTCTGCAGGAAGCTTCTTCTCTGGAACAGAAACAGCTTCTGATGGAACGATACTAACTTCCACAACTTTTTCATCTTCAGTGACAAATTGCTCTGGTTTGTCCCATTCTGTGATTTCTTTAGTTTCAGGAGCAATCACCGCTTCAACTGGAACTGTTGTAACTTGGTAAGGTTGAACATCTGAAGGTTTTACCTTTTCTGTTGCCTCCCAAGTGATTTCTTCTTGTTTTCTGGATGTCTCTGCAACCAAAGTTGCCAGCTCTTCAACAATTTCCTCTTTTTTGGCTGGCACAACAACTTCCTGTGTTTCTTGACACTCTGCAGGAAGTTTCTTCTCTGGGGCAGACACAGCTTCAGAAGGAACAATAGTTACCTCAGTTGTCTCATCAGTTGCTTCAAATTGGTCAGGCTTGTCCCACATAGTTACCGTCTTCTTTTCTGGTGCAATGACAGCTTCGACCTCGACCAAAGAAACTTCATCAGTGCCATGCGATTGGACCAACTCTGTTCCCTCCCATGTTATTTGCTCTTGTTTCCTAGATGTTTCAGACAGCAAAGATGCCAGTTCCTGGACAACTTCTTCTTTGTCAACAGGTTTGGTATCCATGGTACTCTCCCATTCAGCTGGAAGCTTCTTCTCAGGAGCAACAATGGCCTCTGACACGACAAGTGTGGCCTCATCTACCTCAGTAGGAGAAACATCACCAGCCCCTTCCCACTTGGTTTGCTCCAGTTTTCCTGGTGCAGATAGTGATGTCTCTGTTACCACACCAGCAGTTACAGCGGTGTCTTCCATTTCAACGTCTTTTGGCTGATCGTACTGTGTTACTTCAAGGTTAAGTGAGACTGACATTGGAACTCTTTGAGTTCTTTCAACCTGCTTTGTTTGGTCTTCTTCTAGCAGTACATCTGCAGGCTTAGTCCAGGATACAGATGAATCCTTCTTTTCAACTGTTGTAACAGGTTCTGTTGGTATAATTGAAACCTCGGCAGTATCCTCAACAGTTGTTTCTTCTGACTGAAGCCATGGGAGCTGTTCTTCCTGTGTTGGAACTTCATATGCATCTTCTGTGATTTCTTTAACAGTTACCTCGCTCTCCTCTTCAGGGGCCTCCTCCAAAGAGGATTCCCAAGGGACAAGAAGGGCCTTCTCTGACATAGCAAGAGCATCTGTAGGAATTTCTTCTGCATGCACCGGAGCTTTTGAGGGCTCAGACTCTTCCGGTCGCTGCCAAGTGATTCTTTCCCCTTTCTGTGGAGCTTGCATGGGTGCTGAAGGAAATTTCTCACCAAGCTGTGCTTTATCTGGATAAACATCTTGGCTTTCTTGCCAGGAAACATTATCAGACTGTTCAGGAGTTTCAAGAATCAGAGAAGGACGTCGTTCAGAAGAGGCTGCCATAATTTCAATATGTTCAACATCCTCTGGAACATCCCACTCCAAAGCCTCCTCTTTTTTCGGAACCTCCATTGGTGCAGATTGCATATGGTCACCAGCTCTTGCTATTTGCTCCGGCTGAGCTATATCTTCTGCTACATTCCAGGGAATACTTTCTTCAATTCCGGTTGTCTCCACTGAAACAGAAGGTCGGCGATCAGATCTGACTGCTCTTTGCTCTGGTTGTTCGATATCCTCTGGACTTTCCCATGACAGACTGTCTGATACTTGGGGCACTTCGACAGTCAGTGAACGCCGCCTTGTACTTGGCACAGCTTGAACTTGTAGGCTAACAATATCCTCTGTTCTGTCCCACTGGAGGGCATCTGTCTTTTCAGGTGCTTCCATAGGTGCTGATGGTAGTTTAGTTCCAGAAATTGCCCTTTTCTCTTGAGAGATCTCCAAGTCAGACGATTCCCAGGAAATTGTATCAGACACTTCTGGTACTTGAACAATCAGGGATGGACGCCTCTCAGTTGAAGTTGATACAGACTCAGGTTGGAATTCTTCTGAAGTATCCCACACTATGTTATCTTCCACACCTGGTGCTTCAACCGTTATTGATGGCCTCCTCTCTCCTGACTCTGGTTTGATATCAAGACTGACACTTTCATAAGCATCCCATGGGACATTTTCTTCCCTGGCTGGGGTTATCATTGGTCCAGAGGGAAGTGCACTTCCAGAAGCGGCATGAACTTCTTCTGGCATATCCTCAGGACTCTCCCAAGAAACAGGAGCCCGTTTCTGTGGTACCGTAACAGCTTCTGGAGCAACAGCTTCAGCATGTTCAGGAACTTCTTCTGGTTTGTCTTCTTCTTCTGGACTGGTCCACTGCACAAGATGCTCTTGTTGGGGAGCCTCAAGTGGTTGCGATGGGATGTCTTCAACATGGAAAGGCTGCTCAATGGGCAAGTCAGAGGGTGCGGTATCCCATGACACCTGCTGTTCTTCCTGGATTCCATCTGGTAGAGATTCCATGAACTTATGCAAGATGTTCTCATGCGGTAGCCCAAGATCTCGCTCCTCCTCTGATGATTCCTCCTCCTCCTCTACGGTGATTTCTTGGATCTCCCTTGTTGTTGTTACTGTTGTTGTTGTCTTCCGTGTGATCTTCTTGATGTACCCCATCTCATCTGGCAATTCTTCTTCAATGACCTCAGTGGTTGTTACTTCCCGTGTTGGAGCTGGATGAAGATCAATATCTGAAATCATAAGTTGGTAAGATTTCTTCAAAACCTGATGCAAAACTAATAAGAACATTGATAGGAATAAAATTTGTTATGTAAAACCATATTGTGTGTGTGTCATTTTTGTAAAACAATAAGGGAAGCATAAACAAATGTTTCAAAATCACTGTATGTTGCTGCTTTTCATTTTGAAGCAAGAAAACTTACCTTCATGGAAGATGATGAGTTCTGCCTGGGTTGACACACGGCCTGCCTGATTTTCTGCAACACACTCATACACGGTTTCATCCTCTTCATTCACATCACTAAGGATCAGTGTACAATTACCATCAAGTTCATACAATGAGATGAATCTATCACTTGTCAATGGACGGCTGTTGATCAACCAGGTGATAGTGGGACGAGGATGGCCAATAATTTGGCATTCAAACCGAATGTCTTCTCCAATAGTGGCCTCAATGTCGGTAAGATGCCTGACAATTTCAATAGTAAATTTCTCTTCTACAGGCTGTTCGCCAACATCAATAACCATCTCAATAGGTTGCAGTTGCTCTTGCTCACGAGAAACAAAAACTGTGGTTGTTTCTCTTCTCGCTATCTCATCTTCTGGCTGGATTTCAAATGCCACTTCAGGGAAGGTACGCTGGAGAGTTAAATCACTATCTGTTCTCTCTGTTGTTGGTGCCTCCTGCATTTCAACTATCAGTTCTACAGGATGAACTTCACGTGGTCTGTCTACCGAGATCACTGTAATTTCTTCTCTTTCTTCTTCTGGCTGCTTTTCGATGACAACTTCTGTGATCTCTCTAGTGTCCGGTACCTCTTCTTTTTCAATTGTAATCTCGGTTAAGTACTCAGGAGTTTCCTCAGTCTGTCTATCAATTATAACCTCAGTGATTTCTCTTGTGTCTGACACCTCATGTTCTTCAATAACAGTGGTGACAGTTTCGGTGACGGTTTCAGTTCTTTCAGTAACCACTTCTTCAACAGGTGTTTCAGTTGTTTCAACGATCTTTTCATAAGGTAGGTACTCTTGAGGGCCATGCTCTTCAACAATGTCAATGAAGTCTTCTACTATATCAACTTCGTCCCCGTACTCTGGTTGAACAACTTCAAACTCCTCAAAAGGTGCTTCTGTTGGTCCAGTTGGTTGTTGCTGGACATCTATCATAAATTCTACTGGCTGCAATGTGGTCTTCTCTCTATCAATTGTAACCTCTGTTATTTCCCGAGTTTCTGGACTTTCCCTTTTCTCAATAACAGTTGTCACTGTTTCGGTCAATGTAGGCTTTTCTTCAACATCCACAACAAATTCCTGAGGCTGGGGTTGTCTTTCAATGGTGATCTCCATTCTCTCAGACATTTCAGTCTCTTCATCTGTTGGCACCTCTTCTGGAGATTCTTTTGGCATTAATACAATCTCAAAGTCAGGAAAATCTTCGGGATGCTCCTCTTCTGGAGAAAGTTCTACAGGCATGACAATTTCTGCATATTCTGGTGTTCTTTCTTCTTGAAACTCAATTATTATTTCCTTCTCCTGTTCAACTGGCTCTTCTCTCTGAATAACAATTTCCGTTGTTTCCCTGACATCAGGTTGCTCTTCTGATTCTTCCACAGTCTCCACTGTTGTTGTAATGGTCTCTGTAGTGGTCTTGGTGACCTCAGTAACAACCTCGTCTGGTGTTTCATCAACATCAAACACCACTTCAATAGGTTCAAGGGGTTGTGGTGCTCTTTCAATGACAACCTCTGTTGTTTCTTTTTCTTCTAAAGGGGAAATCTCCAATTCAACTGATGCCACTTGTTCTGGTTGAATCTCTGTAACCTCCACTGTTTCTGGTTTGTCTGACACATACACATCTGCATAAGAGGATACTGTCCCTTCTAAATTGGTAGCACGACACTCAAATTCAGCATCATCCCCTTCTTCAACAGGACTGATGATTAAAACATTTGTACCATCAAGTTCACTTACAGATATGAAACGATCACCTTGCACTCGTTTACCTTCTCGCAGCCATTCAATTTTGGGACTTGGCTGGCCAATAATCTGGCACTCCAGCCGTGCATCCCCACCAAGTGGTACATCAACATCACTCAAGTCCTTCAGAACAACTGGTCTAACACATTCCTCAACAGTTTCTTCCAAAGGTATCTCATGTGGAGTTGCCTCAACTGGCAAAATTGATTCTGGAGTAAGGCTGTCAGGAAATTCAGTCATAACTGTTGCCTCTAGCTCTTCTGGATACAGTTTCTCTGCTTCAAGTGTCTTCTCCATCAGCTCTGGCTGAGGAAAACTTGGACTTTCCAGTTTTTCCTCAGGTACCTCTTCTGGTTGTTCTTCATGTACCTCTTCAGGTTGTTCCTCTTCAAGCAAAACCTCAGCAGGTCCTCTTGGTTGCTTTGGAACGTCAATGACCATTTCCACAGGCTGAAGTGGTGTTTCTTCTTGTTCGATTACAACCTCAATGCTCTCACGTACGTCTGGAACCTCTTCTTCCTCGACCACAGTTGTAACAGTCTCAGTCACAACAACCTCAGTCAATGTTTCTCTGGGCTGCTCTTCAACTTCTACAATAAGTTCAACTGGCTGCAGAGGTTCAGTCTTCTTCTCAATGGTAATACTTGTCTGCTCAGAGACTTCTTCAAATGATTCTTCCTCTGAAGAAACCTCCTTGGGCAAGTCAACAACCTCATACTCCACAAGCTCTTCTGGTAGCTCTTCTTTTGGTGTTATTTCTACAGTGACCTCTTCAGACGGCATTACAATTTCCTCAAACTCTGGCTGAGGTTGAGCTCTATCAATGACAACTTCTACAGTCTCAGATTTCTCTTCATCTGTAGTTATCTCCAACTCAACCACTGCCACTTGTTCTGGTTGAACTTCTGTAACCTCCACTGTTTCTGGTTTGTCTGACACATACACATCTGCATAAGAGGATACTGTCCCTTCTAGATTGGTAGCACGACACTCAAATTCAGCATCATCCTCTTCCTCAACGGGACTGATGATTAAAACATTTGTACCATCAAGTTCACTAACAGAGATGAAACGATCACCTTGCACTGGTTCACCTCCTCGCAGCCATTCAATTTTAGGACTTGGCTGGCCACTTATCTGGCACTCCAGCCGTGCATCCCCACCAAGTGGTACATCAACATCACTCAAGTCCTTTAGAACAACTGGTCTAACACATTCCTCAACAGTTTCTTCCAAAGGTACCTCATGTGGAGTTGCTTCAACTGGTAAAATTGATTCTGGAGTAAGGCTGTCAGGAACTTCAGTCATAACTGTTGCCTCTAGCTCTTCTGGATACAGTTTCTCTGCTTCAAGTGTCTTCTCCGTCAGCTCTGGCTGAGGAAAACTTGGTCTTTCCAGTTTTTCCTCAGGTACTTCTTCAGGTTTTTCCTCCTCAGGCAAAACCTCAGCAGGTCCCCTTTGTTTTGGAACATCAATTACCATTTCCACAGGTTTAAGTGGTGTTTCCTCTTGTTCAATTACAACCTCAATGCTCTCACGTACGTCTGGAACCTCTTCTTCCTCGACCACAGTTGTAACAGTCTCAGTCACAACAACCTCAGTCAATGTTTCTTTGGGCTGCTCTTCAACTTCTACAATAAGTTCAACTGGCTGCAGAGGTTCAGGCTTCTTCTCAATGGTAATACCTGTCTGCTCATAGACTTCTTCAAATGATTCTTCTTCTGAGGAAACCTCCTTGGGCATGTCTACAACTTCATACTCTACAAGCTCTTCTGGAAGCGCTTCTTTTGGTGTTATTTCTACAGTGACCTCTTCAGATGGCATCACAATTTCCTCAAACTCTGGCTGAGGTTGAGCTCTATCAATGACAACTTCTACAGTCTCAGATTTCTCTTCATCTGTAGTTATCTCCAACTCAACCACTGCCACTTGTTCTGGTTGAACTTCTGTAACCGCCACTGTTTCTGGTTTGTCTGACACATACACATCTGCATAAGAGGATACTGTCCCTTCTAGATTGGTAGCACGACACTCAAATTCAGCATCATCCTCTTTCTCAATGGGACTGATGATTAAAACATTTGTACCATCAAGTTCACTAACAGAGATGAAACGATCACCTTGCACTGGTTCACCTCCTCGCAGCCATTCAATTTTAGGACTTGGCTGGCCACTTATCTGGCACTCCAGCCGTGCATCCCCACCAAGTGGTACATCAACATCACTCAAGTCTTTCAGAACAACTGGTCTAACACCTTCCTCAACAGTTTCTTCCAAAGGTACCTCATGTGGAGTTGCTTCAACTGGTAAAATTGATTCTGGAGTAAGGCTGTCAGGAAATTCAGTCATAACTGTTGCCTCTAGCTCTTCTGGATACAGTTTCTCTGCTTCAAGTGTCTTCTCCGTCAGCTCTGGCTGAGGAAAACTTGGTCTTTCCAGTTTTTCCTCAGGTACTTCTTCAGGTTTTTCCTCCTCAGGCAAAACCTCAGCAGGTCCCCTTTGTTTTGGAACATCAATTACCATTTCCACAGGTTTAAGTGGTGTTTCCTCTTGTTCAATTACAACCTCAATGCTCTCACGTACGTCTGGAACCTCTTCTTCCTCGACCACAGTTGTAACAGTCTCAGTCACAACAACCTCAGTCAATGTTTCTTCGGGCTGCTCTTCAACTTCTACAATAAGTTCAACTGGCTGCAGAGGTTCAGGCTTCCTCTCAATGGTAATACCTGTCTGCTCATAGACTTCTTCAAATGATTCTTCCTCTGAGGAAACCTCCTTGGGCATGTCGACAACCTCATACTCTACAAGCTCTTCTGGAAGCGCTTCTTTTGGTGTTATTTCTACAGTGACCTCTTCAGATGGCATCACAATTTCCTCAAACTCTGGCTGAGGTTGAGCTCTATCAATGACAACTTCTACAGTCTCAGATTTCTCTTCATCTGTAGTTATCTCCAACTCAACCACTGCCACTTGTTCTGGTTGAACTTCTGTAACCTCCACTGTTTCTGGTTTGTCTGACACATACACATCTGCATAAGAGGATACTGTCCCTTCTAGATTGGTAGCACGACACTCAAATTCAGCATCATCCTCTTCCTCAACGGGACTGATGATTAAAACATTTGTACCATCAAGTTCACTAACAGAGATGAAACGATCACCTTGCACTGGTTCACCTCCTCGCAGCCATTCAATTTTAGGACTTGGCTGGCCACTTATCTGGCACTCCAGCCGTGCATCCCCACCAAGTGGTACATCAACATCACTCAAGTCCTTCAGAACAACTGGTCTAACACATTCCTCAACAGTTTCTTCCAAAGGTACCTCATGTGGAGTTGCTTCAACTGGTAAAATTGATTCTGGAGTAAGGCTGTCAGGAACTTCAGTCATAACTGTTGCCTCTAGCTCTTCTGGATACAGTTTCTCTGCTTCAAGTGTCTTCTCCGTCAGCTCTGGCTGAGAAAAACTTGGTCTTTTCAGTTTTTTCTCAGGTACTTCTTCAGGTTTTTCCTCCTCAGGCAAAACCTCAGCAGGTCCCCTTTGTTTTGGAACATCAATTACCATTTCCACAGGTTTAAGTGGTGTTTCCTCTTGTTCAATTACAACCTCAATGCTCTCACGTACATCTGGAACCTCTTCTTCCTCGACCACAGTTGTAACAGTCTCAGTCACAACAACCTCGGTCAATGTTTCTTCGGGCTGCTCTTCAACTTCTACAAAAAGTTCAACTGGCTGGAGAGGTTCAGGCTTCCTCTCAATGGTAATACTTGTCTGTTCAGAGACTTCTTCAAATGATTCTTCCTCTGATGAAACCTCCTTGGGCATTACAACAACCTCATAATCAGCAAGTTCTTCTTGGGGAATTTCTGTAGGCATTACTATTTTTGCAAATTCTGGCTCTATTCTTTCTGGCTGCTGAATGATTAGTTCAATTTCTTCTGGCTGAGGTTGTTCCCTCTCAACGACTACTTCTGTTGTTTCAACAATTTCAGGCTGTTCAAACATTTCCTCTGTCTTTACTGAGGTGATGGTTTCAGTAACTGTTTCTGTCACTTCTGTTACTGTTTCCTCAGGCCGTGTGTGAATATCCAGAATTACTGTTGGAAGTGGCTGTGGAGGTTTTTCAATTACTACCTCTGTTCTTTCACTGATTTCTTCAACACCTTCCGCTCCTGGAGCTATCTCAAGCTCAACAGGCGCAAAGTGCTCAGGTTGTTCTGTTATTTCAACTTCTACCCTTCTCGGCTTATTCAAGACATAGACATCTGCATAAGACGACACAGTGCCCTCAGGATTGGTGGCACAGCATTCAAATTCTGTGTCATCTTCCTCAAGGACAGGGCTGATCAACAACAAGTTGGTTCCATCCATTTCACATATGGAAATAAACCGATCACCCTGAACTGGTCTGCCATTGCTCAACCACTGAACAACTGGTCTTGGTTGACCAATGATTTGACATTCCAGACGAGCTTCTTCTCCAATTGCTACATCAACATTGGTCAAGTCTTTGAGTATCTCTGGTGGTCTTGTTTCTGTTACAGTTTCTTCTTCAGGAACCTTTTGAGGTGCTGCATGCTCTGGAGTAGTTTCTTCAGCAGGAATTTCTTCTGGAATTTCATCAACCTTTTCTGGATAGACTTCTTGCAGTGGTTTATGTTTTTTAACTTCTGGTGTTTCATGAACTAATTCTTCCTCAGGATAAGACGGAAGAATAAGCTCCTCAAATTCAGGCTGAATAACAACTTCTACAGATTCAGATACATCTTCATCCGTAACAGTTTCAACAACTTCCGTCACAGTTTCAGTGACTGTTTCAACCTTCTCTCTCACCACTTGCTCTGGTTGTTCTCCAGGCATTACAATGACTTCAAAATCTGGAAATTCCTGAAGCTCTTCTTCACTAACGACTGTTGTAACAGTTTCAGTAACAGTTTCAGTCACTGTCGTTGTTAATTCTGTTTGTGATTCTTCTGGTATCTTTCCAGAGTCAATGATTAATTCAACTGGTTGAAGACGATCAGGTTTCTTTTCAATTGTAATGCTGGTTCGCTCAGAAACTTCCTCTTCAGATTCGTCTTGAGGCACAACTATAACCTCAAACTCAGGCTGTCGTTCTTCCTCAGGCAATACAAGCTCTGCATACTCTGGCTGTCTTTCAGTTTGCTCGGCTGGACCTCTTGGCTGCTCATGAACATCAAATATCACCTCAACAGGTTTGCGGGGTTGAGTTTCGTGTTCAATAGTGACCTCTGTTGTTTCCATTGTTTCTGGAATCTCCTCCTCTTCCTCCGTTTCCACAACAGTAGTCACTGTTTCAGTCACAGTTCTTGTCACTTCTCTCCGTATTTCTTCTTCAGGTCTTTTGCCTGCTTCAATGATAAGCTCAACTGGTTGCGGTTTCTTGGGTGTCCTTTCAATCGTAATGCTTGTTTGCTCTGAAACCTCTTCATCTGATGTGTAGCTCTCTGGTTCTTCATGAGGCATTATTATAACCTCAAACTCTGGCTGAGGTTCTTCTTCGGGTTCAACCAGTTTTGCATATTCTGGCTGTTGTGGTTTAGTTTCCCTTTGAATGGTCACCTCAGTTGTTTCTCTGACAGAGGGAATTTCTTCATCTGTCTCTTCCACTGTAGTCACAGTTTCTGTTACCGTTTCTGTCACTGTCTGGACAACCTCTTCTACTGTTTCTTGTGGTCTTTTTCTTACATCAACAACAAATTCAACAGGCTGTAGAGGCTGTGGTTGTTTTTCTATGAATACATCAGTCCTGTGAGTGTCAGAAACATCTTCGCCTTCACTTATAACTAGTTGAACTTCCTCAAAAGATTGAGGTTGTCTTTGAATCTCAACTTGTACCCTTTCAGATGGTTCCTCCATCACATAAACCTCTGCAATGGAAATCACTGTGCCACCTGGATTTGTCACACGACATTCAAATTCAGTGTCGTCATCCTCATCCACAGGATTGATAATGAGTACACAAGTACCATCTCTCTCAAGAACAGAGGTGTAGCGATTACCTTCAACAGGAATACCATCTCTGAACCACTCCACTGTGATAGGTGGATGACCAACAACTTTACATTCAAGACGTGCTTCACCCCCAGCAGGTACATCAACATTCTTTAATTTCTCCAAGATTTTTGGAGGTTCAATTCGAGTCACTACCTCTTCAGGAGGAACCATTCTTGGGACAGCCTGAACTGCTTTATGCTCTTCTGGCATTATTTTTTCTGGCATTTCAGAAATAGTTGGTGCAGGATGTTTGACAGCAACTTGCTTTGGTACAACATCAACTTCCTCCAGCATTTGTGGCATGATTATGTGTTCATATTCTGGTGCAGATTGTGGTTCCACAGCAGGCTTCCTTGGCTTTTCTTTTGGTTTAGTGGGCTCAGACATGACCAATTCAGCATACTCTGGCTGAGGTTTTGGAGGTTTTTGACTTACATCTACAACAAACTCAACAGGCTGCAGAGGCTGTCCTTCCCTTTCTATCAGAATATCTGTTCTCTCGGAGCTTTCTTCGTCTTCACTGATGACAAGTTCAACTTGAACAGGTTTTGTTGCCTCAACACGTACTTCTGAAACTTGTGTGGGCTCTGGTTTTTCCATGACAAAGATCTCAGCTTTGGTGAACACCATTCCACCAGGATTTGTGACAACACATTTGAAGTCAGTGTCATCATCATCCGTAACAGGATTGATAACCAGAATGCATGTTCCATCCCTTTCCACTGATGAAAAGTATCTATCCCCCTCGGCAGGAATATCATCTCTAAACCACTGAATGGTAAGAGGTGATTCCCCACCTACCCTGCATTCTAGTCGAGCTTCTTCCCCAATGTTGACATCCACATTCTGTACTGGTTTCAAGATTTTCGGATGCTCAACTTTCTTCACAGGTTCTTCTGGAGTTGTTACAGGCTCAGTTTTCTGGGGTTTCTTCTCTGTTGGCTTGATCAGCTCAGGCTGTTGAGTAGCAGGATGGATGGATATTTCTTCCTTGACTTCTTCTTTGGGGGCTGGCATAATCACCTGTTCAAATTCAGGTTTGGGCTGCTTTGGAGCAAAAGGTTTTGGTTTCTGAGGTCTCCAAGGTTCTTGTTTTGGATGCTCTTCTTTCACTCCAACCAATAATTCAATTGGCTGTGGTGGCTGTTGCCGTCGATCAATGACAACCTCTGTTGTCTCTCGACGCTCCGGTGTCACCTCCTCAATGACTGTCTCAACTCTTTCAGTAACTGTTGTTGTTGTTTCTTCCACATCCCTTGGAACATCCACGATGAACTCTACTGGCATCAATGGCTGTCCAGGACGATCAATCACAATCTGTGTTTCTTCTCTCTGGTCAGGTGATGGATGCCTTGTTAATGGAAAGACAGGTTGTAATTTCCTAGAAACAGGCACAGTTTCCTCAGGAGCCCCAGGATGAACAACCTGCTCATAATCAGGGATTGGTGTGGGTTCTTCTACTACTTGAGCACTAGGTGGAATGTACTCCACATCCATAGGAGGATACTCTTCAATTCTCTCCTCAGCTGGAGCAAGTCTGTGTATTACAGGCTGAGGGAATGTCATTTTTAGAGGCTCTGTTGTGTCACTCACTGGAGCTTTCTGTTTTGGGAATATCATCTCGGATGGCTTCTTCTGAACTGGTTCAGGCTTTCTATATGCAAAATCAAAGGGAATTTCACTTGGCAAAATCTCTTCAGGTTCAAGCCTTTTCTCTGTGGGAAAGGATGGTTTAATCTGAAGCTGCAATGGAGACTCTGGTAGGATCTCTTCTGGCCCAGGAGCACGCTCTGTTGGTTGTGCTGGTTCAAATCTTAATTCCAGAGGTGGAGCTTCTTCCTTTGGATAGATGCGTTCTGGCTTTGGCTTGAACGCTTTAGGTGCTTCTGTTTGAGGTAAAGGCATTTCATCAAGCGGTGGCTTCTCAAACTCCAGTGGAAGCTCCTCTTGGTAAGGAGTTGTTTTTCTTCGAATGATGGTGGACATAGTCTCTTGACTAACAGGTTGTCTCAGTTCTGTGACATCGGGCCTTTGTGGAAAGTCTTCGACCTCTGATTCTGTTTCTACCTCTTCCACTGTAGTTGTTACAGTTTCAGTGGTAGTTGTGGTAGTTTTCTTTGTTATTGTTTCATATTCTGGGCCTTCTCTTCCAACAACCCTGGTTATTACTTCTGAAGGTTGTCTCCCTGGTCGAGGAGGCTGCTGCTTTGGTTGAACAATGAGCTCAACCTCCTCAGGGGGGACATATTCTGGACGGATATCAACCTCAGTCCTTCTTCGCACTTCTGGTTGAATTTCTTGTCTTGTTACCTTGGGTTTAGGTGTTGGAACTGATGGTTGTATGACAAACTCTACCTCTTCTGGTGGTAACTTCTCTGGGTGTAATGAGAGCTGTGTCCTTTGTGGTACCTGAGGTCTATCACGTAATGTTTTGGTAATAGTTTCGTGGACACGGGTACTGGTTACAGACTCGACATCTGATTCTCTATCGATGCCTATCTGTAACTCAACAGGTTGGCGAGGTTGCTTCCGATCAATAGTTACAGTAGTGGACTCTGGTCTGTGTGGCTGGGACATCTGCTCAATACGAATGATCAGAGATGCAAAGCTGGATGCTGTGCCAAACTGATTGGTGGCACGACACTCATATTCACCCTCATCCTCCTCTATTACAACTGTGATTATCAAAGTACATGTACCATCTTGCTCTTGAATGGACAGGAATCTATCACCCTCAACAGGTCTTCCTTGTCTAAGCCATGTCACTCTTGGGGTTGGATATCCATCAATTATGCACTCAAGCCTAGCTTCCTGGCCAACTGTGACTCTTGTATCTGTCAGTTCTCTTATCACATATGGCAGGTGAGGTGAAGGAGCATAAGAAGGAGCTCCTAGTGGTCGAACAGCCAGTTCTGGTTTTGGTTTCCTATCACTCACAGGTGCCCTTCTTGGTTCCTCAGGCTCAGGGAACCGTGTAGGAGTTTCTTGTGGATATATCTGCTGATGCACAATTGTCTCATCGACAATCTCTGCATATTCTGGCTCTGGCACATCTGGGAAAGTGATAGGTGTCTTTGTTGGCACAACTTCTTGCAGCTGAAGTAGTGGCTCATGTACCTCTGGAGCTTCATGGGCAACTGGAAGTTTATCAAGGCTGTCAAGCCATTTAGGTTGTGGCTTCACCTTTGGTTTAATTTCTGGCTCATGTACTGTTGCTGGTTGTTGTGGTGATGGGATTCTTTCTAGAGGTTTCAACGAAACCTCTTTGGGTTCTGTCATCTTTGGTTTGATCTCCTGTTCTCTGACAACTGGAGGGGGATGCAAATCCGGTATTTTCTCCAAGGGCTTCAATGAGACCTTGGGCTCAACCTTCTGCTCAGATTGAACTGGCTCTTCCTCCACTGGTACCTTGGGTTCTTCAGGTTGGATATGCAAAGTTGACCTGGATGGTTTAGGTCGAGGAGGTTGATAATGCACTGCCTCAGTCTCAACGCGATCCTGAGGTGGTTCTTCAGGCCAACGTCTAGTCTCAATAACAACCTGCTGAGTGTGCTCTTCTGGTGGCTGTTGATAAACAGGTCGTCTTGTTTGAGGACCTCTTGCAGGCAGTTCAACCGTCACACTCTCTGCTCCACTCTCATGGTCAGATGTGACTGTTCGTACCGTTGTCGTTGTCTTAGTTGTTACAGTCTCAACAACTTCTCTGCCATCTTCAGTGTGCCTGTTAACATAACGCTCAGTCCAACTGCCTTCCTCTTCAGGTTCCTCATGGATAGTGGTTGTGATGAGGCTGACATCTCGATTCCGATCTGGAGACTCAAACTGCACAGTCAGGTCGGCATAGGTTATACACTTCCCAAGCTGGTTAACAGCTTTGCACATATACTCTGCATCATCATCAACTGTCACATCCAGAATTGTCAGAGTGCATGTACCATCATCTTCATAGGTGATTTCAAAACGTTCATCACTCGGTATAGGTCTGCCATTCTTGAACCATGTGATAGTTGGTGTTGGCCTGCCATTGACTTTGCAAGTGAAGCGAGCAGTGTAGCCTTCTAGAATCTCCTGTGGCCTGCAAGGTTGTACAAACCTTGGCCTTTCACCATGTTCAAGCAGGATTTGAGCCTCTCGTCTACGTCTGTGCCTGCGCTCACTGCGAGGAATTGGCTTCACAATCAAATCTGCAAAACTTGTGACTTCTTCTCCGTCTGGATTGACAGCCCTGCACTCAATCTCAGCAGTATCATCTCTCCTGACATTGTGGATAGTCAGCGAGCAATGACCAAGGTCATCATAGTGAAGTGTGTATCGCTCCCCAGGATGAATCTCTATTCCGTCACTAAACCAGCGGATACGAGGCATCGGTCTGCCCGTAACACGAGCATCAAACTTGGCGGTGCTGCCCTCCAGAACCTCAATATCCAATAGCTCATTCATGAATCTCGGAGGTTTACGGGTTCTGATGATGCGATCAGATCTCTCCGAGAAAGAAATCTCTGAAGGAGCCTCAGTGTCACTTTCAACTGTGGTTGTGGTAGTGGTTGTAGTTGTCTTCTTGACACGTCTAATTATCTCTGACTGGGACGTGTCGTCCTCTTGAGTGATTAAAGGTCCTGAATTGTAGAAACACAAAAACAAACTTCAAACATTTGACAACATTTTTATAAAACCCTAAAATTCAAAATTGTGTAAGAATAATGGATAATGGGCTTTGACAAAAGTTTGAAGCATACAATATAAAACTTACATGGATAAACTGCCAAACCAGCCTCTGGAACTAGACCGAGCAAAAGAATAATTGTTTCAATGAACAGCTAATCACAAAAATGTAACGTACCTCCAACAGTTATTCTGCATGTACAGGCTGACGTTCCAAGAGGATTTTCTGCCCGGCAAGTGTACTCTCCCGTGTCTTGCGGAACGGCATGAGTAATGACAAGACTCACACGATTTCCGTTGATCAAGTACTGGTAATCTTGGGAATCAGGTACAACCTGGTCATCTTTGAACCACGTAATGGTTGGGAAGGGATGCCCAGTGATGATACACTCAATCTGTATCGTCCCGCCTTCGTGGATGGACACGTCGTTTAGAAGTCGTCGGAAGTGGGGTGGTTCTGGCTTAACCTCTTGGTAGCCACCAAATCCCCCGATGGAGACCGTGATATTGATTGGCTGAACCGGATACATTCCTGGCTCCACCATATACCGTCTTCGAGACTCTGGTTCCATTGTCACCATGGGCTGATGCGTGGACTGGATTATCATTGGTTGTATGTCCACGTATCTCATGCTCTCTGACCCATCATCTGTGACGGTCTCTGTCACGGTCCGTGTCGTGGTGGTTGTCCTACGCGTCACAGACCGAACCTCATCATCTTCGGATGCATCACTGAGAAGGTTGATGTTGATAGGGCGACGCGAGTATGAGATTCTTGGGCTTTGGTCATCGATGACAACCCCACCAGGGGCTTTATCGACACCGATGCAAATTCTCATCTCGCGACGACCCTCACTGATGTCACTATCAATTCCAGGGTCAACTATAGTCGACAAAAAAAAATGAAACAAATAAATCATTAAAAAATTATCTCAGCCATTATTAGATAACCAGCTAATTTGAGAGGATATATTTGTTCAAGATATTGTTCAAGATTTTCTATGCAATACTTTCTGCTTAGCAGGTCTCGGAATGGCCAATTGACTTTACCTCTGACATTGAGAGTTGCAATACATGTTGATTCGCCTGCAGGATTTGATGCTCGTACCATGTAATCCCCTTCATCATTGGGCCTCACATTCCTAATCTCTAGGACATTCCGCCCATTCTCTGTCACCCTGATGACAATGCGGTTGCCAGATCGTAACTCTTTCCCACTCTGTGAAGGAGATAGACATGACAGATATAAAGTGATCAGAAAAGGCAATATTACGTATCTTTTTTTTCATTTATTGTAAATCAGTTGAAAGGCTTTAAAATGATCAACTTACTCTCGATTTCATGTGCCGCTACGTATCCCATTATAGTTTAAAATTTCTAAGATAATTACGGTAGTGCTGACAAATATGTATTTATTCAGCATTCATAGCGACAATGACAGGGATAATACAAAAATACGAGGTACAAAAGTTTCTTTCAAATGGACATATTGCCAAAATACAATTAAAAATCTGTTTTTAAACATCCAAGACAATTTCTATTGAAAAGAAAGAAAAGGTTTTCTTGAAAGTGAGAAATGTGTCAAAGGTAATTACATGTATTCCTGACGGTCAAAATTTGATCATGGAAAACATTGACAAATACACACTTGTCATATTTTCTTACCTTGTACCATCTGACAGACGGGCGTGGCTGCCCAGACACATGGCATTCAAATCTTACATTGCCACCTTCATGTACCTCTTGGCTACTCATACGAGAGTTGAATGTTGGAGGTGTGGACCTGACAACACGCTTGCTCTTGGGCTTAATGTGGATCTCAAAGTCTGAGGAGTAACCTTCGGGTGCCATGGTGAAGGAGGAGCGGAGCGGTCGCTCTGTGTCACTTTGGACAACTCGTCTAGGAGCTAGAATGGTGACAATTCAGGGACAAGTACAAATTTTTTTTAGTACAAGTTCGTCTAAAGAGAGTACAAGTTCACCTAAAGAGAAATTTCTTTAATGTGGGCCTGTTTCAAATTTCCAACGAAGCGTGAGACAGTATATGACAGATATCAGGCAAATGCATGATCATTTATTTTATTACTTTCTGTACGGTGTTTTATAACTCACGAGACAATCACAAGTTGTCCAGTCTCATGTCGAATGACGAGCTGTTTAAAGGTAGAGTCCATCATTTGCAGCCATCCGAAAAGTAACTGGCGTAATTATTGTTGAAAAACTAACTTGGTTGAAAGATAGTAAGGAGACTAAACTCCCTGTGAAATTATTCTTTCTGGGAAGCTGTCATTTTGAAGTAATCAACGAAAGAAGGCATTTCCAACGGTGATTCTTAAGAAGCACCGTAGGAAAATTTAAATTAGTAGTTCGTTTTGTTATTCAGCGAAGCGCGCACAAGTATTCGAACGACGCACACGCGCGCGCGGTTGTTATAATTCGTCGGATCAGTGCGCGACGTCGCGTAATAGTTGCAATTCAAAACAATTCAAAACATGATTCAGCAACTTTTGATTTGAAATTGAGATCTTAGAATGCTGTTTTTCTCGGAATGTACAGCTGAAGCTTAGCTGAAACTTCATCAGGTTAGTTGCTCAGTATCCTTCATTAGATTTTGAACTCTTTTGTTGCTTCAAACGAACAAAATGCACAAATTACAAATGATGGACTCTACCTTTAAATGAGCTGTGAAAAAGGCATTTCTTTGTCACTGTTCACCCTGTTACTTGTGACCTCACTTGTGATAAACTTAGTACAGACTTAACAATTTTGTCACCCAAAGTAAGGGCGGTGGCTTCTAAAACATTGCAACTTATGCAATTGAGTTTGTAAGAATCTCTTTTAGGGAAATGGCCTGAATGTCGCACGTCAGTTAAAGAATAGGGTTGGGTCAAGATTTCCAAGGTTCCAATTTAATACATAGGCAGATCATCTATGGACTGCAATTTTGACTGTTTGACCTATGAAGGCTCTACGGTCTTATGATTTGACTAAAATTTCTAAATGGAGTAATTCCTTTTGAAAGAAGACAAACAATTAACTTTTTTTTTTTCAAGATTTCACTCATATTTATACAAGCAATTAACCTCTAATTTACAGGTAACAAATCACAAAGCATTTATCAAATATGTCTGTAATCTCACCTTCAACAATAAGCTTAGCAGTGCACGACGCCAATCCAGCAGGATTTTCAGCTTTACAAGTGATCTTCCCGTGATCCTCTGGTCGGACTCGCTGAAACACCAGCGTGCTCGTCCCGTCATCCCTAACAACGATCTTGATGTTTGGAGAATCGTGGAGCTCTTCGCCGTTCCTAAACCACCAGATTTCTGGCCTCGGGGTTCCGACAACGGTGACGTCAAACTTTGCCGTCTGGCCCTCCGGCACGCGACAGTGATTGATGAACTTGGTGAAAGTCGGCGGGATGCGAACCTCCATGATTCTCTTCATTGGAGGCGGGTGCGGGACAGCTGTCGGTGTTTGTAGCTGGTGCACCTGTGTCTGATGAGTACGAGTGACTTCAGGTGTGATCTCTGTTTTTGTTTCCTTCTTTGTTGTGGTTGTGGTTTTCATTGTACGTCCTGCGAAGGGTTTTGCTTCCTCCACAACTTTGGTTGTCATTGTGATTGGTTTTTCAGCAGCTGCAGACGTCCCCTGTTAAAATATTGTAAATATAGCATTTGGGTCATTCCATAAA
This sequence comes from Patiria miniata, assembly GCF_015706575.1. Classification (NCBI taxonomy): domain Eukaryota; kingdom Metazoa; phylum Echinodermata; class Asteroidea; order Valvatida; family Asterinidae; genus Patiria; species Patiria miniata. The sequence continues at coordinate 8,626,390 of NW_024037051.1, read as the reverse complement.
GTTGGAGCCAAAAGTGTGACATTTTTGTGAGTCCCTGTCACACCTGACCTGTGTAATTTGCCGTTTAAGTATCATTAAAATGGACTTCACGCTATTTCTTATTTGTTTGGCAGGTACTTTGCTTTACATGATCACTCTCGGAGATAGAAGGCATTAAAAAATGTGTCTTGAATTACAAAATCTTATAAATGTCAGATGTATATGTATAGGTAATGATGTAAAAAAACAAACCATCAATCAGAATATCAAATGCTTCAGCTCATGAAATCTGCAACAGCAATCGTAATTCCTTGCTGATATTTTTTTTTCATCATAAATGATATTGCCATGTAGGTTTGCCATCTTCTAATATGTAAAGTAACATTCAATAACATGGATCAGTGTTGTCAACAAAACATGTTTTAAAAAAATCATAAACAATGCTATAGGGCATGTTTTTTAGTTTTTCTTCAAATCTTATATAAAAATGCATCATTTGCTCTTGAATGTGCCTGTTTTTTTTAGAATTTTAGGAGAAAGTTTGCATTCCTGCTTCTATGAATATCCTATGTGATAATCCTATGAATATCCTATGAATATCATATGTGATAATCCTATGTACCCAAACTAGGATTGGGACCAACTGTTTGGCAGTTAGTATCCAATGTGGTAGCATACACTATGAAATGTTCGATGTTGCTGTTGCATTTGACGTCAGTCTGGAAAAAAAAGGATTTCTTCAAGTTTGACATTATAAGGTTTGTGAATACTACCTGCAGCGGCTGTGATGGTTGTGAAGGCTCAGAGGGCTGTGATGGAGACGATTCATGAGTCGACGTCCCACTCTGCACCTGTCCCTCAGGATGAGGCTTCTCGGCCTCGACTGGCGGTCTCTGTATGACGGGAACGGCGTGGACATGTGGCTTCTTGACCTCACGCTTGACAGGCAGAGGGAAGGCAACCTTACCGTCGTATGGAAGGAGCTCGTCAATGTCTTCATCGGTGTCCTCAGAGGTGTCTAGGCCCTGCTCAGCGCTGTAAGCCCCGCTGACGTCACCTCCGTATGACTCGCTGAAACTTAGCGGGCATACTCCTTCTGGAGCACCAGCTGAAAACATACAATGAGGAATTTTGCTATCTGACATCTCTCAATGAGCTTATAAACATGATGGTGGAAAATTGTTGTACTATAATCAACGATACTGTAATCCTCATTACACTATTGACAAAAACCAAAAACTTTTGTTGGAATGCACACGCAAGAACAATGTTTTAATTTAGTGTATGCATGCACTATAGGTGTCAGTTGAAATTTAAAAAAATTATAAGGATTAAGGAAATCTAGGGTAAATTGCTTCTGACAGTATAATCTATTGAATTTAATAATCACGAAGTGCTACTAACCACATGCAAGGTAATTATTGGGAGGAATAGGTTACAAAAAGAAGTAAAAAGATGGTGGACAGGAATATAAACAGATCACTGATATATATCATATATAAACCATGACAAGTACATCTCATATATAACATGTATAAAGTTCAACATAAAAAGGTGTAATCGGGAGCATTACAATTTTAGTACAAACTAAAAATATTTCAAACTATACTTACAAACGTGTTATCCTTGGGTGGGAGGTTCAAAACAGGTGAAGGAAATCAGATGCGGTTAGCAATTTTTGGACATTCAGGAATTCAAGAAACATTTGGATGGGGAAAGAGTCACACATCATGCAGGTGTCAACTAACTCAGACAGACATATTGCGCATGCTTCAAATTGTATGATAATTGTAAATTTCAGCATGTTCCTTGTTATAGACAACAGACTGATCCGAAGAGTGTACTGATTTATTTCAATCCACTGATTTAGGCAAGAAATGCAGGTCCAGATCAACATTTTCAGGGAAAGAAAGAAAATTTTGGAACACCTTATTGTGTACAATATGTAAAGATTTGGCGAATTTCAGGAAATTATGAACAAGTTTTTGAGCTTTTTTGTGGCACACAATGAAAATAAAAGTTGAACAAAATAACACATGTAAACGTAATCAGAACATATCTTTCTTCCGTTTTTAATATTTTCAACACATATTTGCAAAAGACAACATTAGTACTCAAAGTGAATCATCAAATTTTCATGCCGATGCAAACACAGAATCTATAACCTTCTAGCAACAACAAAATTGGGACAAAAATAAATTTGGAGTCAGTATTAGGTATTAATAGCTCGGCAGACACAAGCAGACAAAGAGAGAGGCAACCAAAATGTGGGTAAATTGTATTCGCTTTATTGACCATATTGGGAAACATTTACTGATTACAACAAACCAATACAAGCCAGGGACAGGACATACAGGAAACAAGACATACTTTTTAAAAGGGATAAGTGAAAAGTAGGATTTTATTTTGACACTTGTTTTTGCTCTCCTTTACATCACAAGCTCCACTTGATTCTTCTCCATAATCTCTAAAACAAAATCTTCACGGTCAGAAAACACGTATTCAGATACTCCTACAAATCCTTTTTTTTCGCCCTCATCCCTACAGGATCATGCTATCATCAATAACTCTCATTCTCTTGTCCTCAAACATATAAGGATTGCTACAAGTTTTTCTTATTGCCAAGAACTGTAGCCCAACGGAACCCTCTACCGGTAGATATTAGGGACTCACAAAGTATGTCTTCAAATCTACAATCAACAATACAAATCTTCTCGCATTCACAAAGGGGGTTCTTAAGGCTGCTTAGTACCGTGTCTGTGCCCTGTGCGGGATATCCTATTAAGGAGTTTGCGGGTATTGTACAGATGCAGGTAACAGATGATGAACTAAAACCGGATAGAGGAGGATGGGATTAACTTGGGCAGCAGCTTTTCTCACAGACTTGACTCTGGGTATTCAGATATCTTGTAACAAAATCATATGTCCAAATTGTTCATTTACGATTTATTTGAACATAAATGAACATGAAACGAGGGTGGCCAAAGCTTTTTAAATTTGTACAACGGTGTATCAAACTGATAAATGAACAGTGGTCCTCCAACTGTTCCGCAGAAGGCACAACAGCTTTAGGCAGGATTTAGTCAGAGCAGTTTTTCCAAAGCATCCTCAATGGCAAAGGTAGAAGGTGGGAATGGGACCAAATCTTTTCACTACCACGGGATTCAGATGCTATCACACTGTCAAGATTCCAGCTAGCAATCTCTCTCTCTCTTTCCGAAGCTTCTTCTTTTTCATACACAAGTCCCGCTAAAAATATAAACAGACTTACCTTCCACAACGAGCAACGTGCTGCAAGTCACCTCCCCAGCAGGGTTGGAAGCCTTGACGGTGAACCGTCCCGAGTCATCTGCAAACACCTCCTGAATGACCAAGGAGCAGGTTCCGTCCGGCTCGTCTGAGATCCTCATGTAGGGCGAGCTCACGATCTCCTTCCCTTCTAGGTACCATTTGATTTCGGGTCGGGGACTGCCTGTGACCTTGCAGTCAAAGCGGGCCGGGTGACCCTCCGTGACCTCCACCTTTTGAATCTTCTTTACAAACTTAGGGGGCACGGCCGCCGATTGAATTTCTTCAACTGAAAGGTAGGACACAGACAGAAGAGTGAGATGGTGGGATTCATGGTGAAAGATCTTCTTTTTTTTTTCATTTAAAAGATTTGGTCCAAAAGAATACTTCATACAATTTTCAGTGGGTTTGCAACCGAAATGTATTACCTTAAAATCCGGGTTTGGGTTTGTGAGATTTATTTATGATATGGATTAATAGTAATGAAGTTGTAGTTAATGGAATAGTGGTATTAGGAAGCAACTGCACATTGCATCAGCCGTCGGGAGTGACACGTGCATCTTTGGCCATGCCAATGTAATAACCAGTCAGAACCAGTTCAAACTGGTCCATATCAGATTCAGCTGGTTAAAAGTTTTGATTATGTCAGGGGAAATAGGGGATTAGGTGTGATAAGCCATGAAAGCTTAAGAAGGGATTTTTTTTTTTTGGAATCAAGGAATGCATCCCACTTCAATTGAAGAAATTGTGCAAGCGTGCGGCCATGCCTGTCCCGTTTTAGCAAGAAGCTGTGCAGTGCTGGATTGCCACATATAAATACAATGCTAAGTGCTTGGTGCAAGAACAATGGTTAAAATATGAATGAGATTTTACCTCTGGAAGTTGTTTTAATGATTGGATGAAGGAATAAGCGATTAGTTTGTTGTTACCATCAATGCTGGAAGGTAGGAAATTGAAGATGAACCTGGAATCTTTAAATGTCCATTCCAATTAAGTCACCTTATTCAATGTGTATTCTTAATCATTACCAACACAAATTACACAATACTCAAGGTAGATGAATTTTCAGCAAGTAAATGCAAACATGTTTTGCCTTTTTTCCGAAGCCTTTGAAATTACCATGCATGACAGCCGAGTCAAAATTTGAGACTAATTTATTCGAGTAAGACTAATTTGTTAGAGTATTACTTTTCTAAAATGTACACTTAAAAAAATTTCCAAGAATTTATGTATGGCTCTTCGACTGTGGTTTTGGTAATGTTACGTTATTTCAAAGAAATATTAAGAATACACATAAAGGGACGGTTTGTGAACATTCAAGATTCCAATTCCTCTATGAATTCATTTACCTCTATCCAATTAATTTTAACCGGCACCATGTTATTAACCATTAGCACTGTAGTATATGTGTACAATTCAGCCTCTTCTTTTAGACAAGAATGCAATTTCGGTAATGTGATTTACTTAAAAAGTGAATACGAAACTAAAAAATATCAAAAATGCTGTAACAAACACACATTTTGTTAAAATGTTGTCTTTGCTTAAATCGATACGCAAAAGCAAAATCACACAAAAGCAAATGTCACATTGCAAAATTTCAAAACTGTAAGGTGTATTTCCACTTTTTTCTTCTTTTTTTTTGATTCTGAAATTGCATTCTTGTAGTTTTTCAAGACCAAAAACACGAGGCTGATTGATCACTATTGGAGACATTATGTGCGGTTGCAAACCCACTGCTTCTAAAAGCATTTTATTGTACAGCTCTTCAGTTTTCCATTCAAGGGAGTTTAGATTCATTACAATGTTACGGGAACCAGCTCATACTTAACCCCAACTCTAGAGGCATTTATGTTTTGCTAGAGACTTTCCCAAATCCTTCAAAATCCACCACTCTGGAGGTACCCATGGCCCATTCTTTCAAAAGACATCAAGCCCAACGTAACTAACAGTGGCCGATCTCTTCCTTCCTCGATCCTACAAAACCCTACAAAACCTCCTGGTGGATGTTGAAGCATCTGGGAGGGTTAGGGTTAATATGATACTTTAAAACCTTTGGTCATGCTTTCGTAGAGAAAAACAAACGATGCCAGATGACATTTTGAGAAACACTACAACATTGTTTCTCCTTGTTTAAACTAAAAATGTATCACAACAAACAGGCCCTAGCAGTCTAGAATAATCAAACAGTTCACTAACAATGAAAAAACAACAACTGAAAAGCCAAAAAAGTGATTTCACTTTGGTATACCATGAGCCGAAGCTAACTTAGATGTGAGTGGCTTAAATCTGAAAGCTCTGATTCAGAAAAAAAATCTACATTGTAAGTATTACCAAATGAAAATCAAGAAATTTCTGAAAACATTTGAAAATCAAAAACAATTAAAACACATGCATTTAAAAAAAAAATTGAAACCACTGGGTACAAAAACAATTAGAGTTATAACAAAATCAATCTATCAATTTAAATCACTGTGATTTACGTAAAGTACATTTTAAAAAAGCCTAGAACACAAGATACGCGTAGTTAATGCTACAGGTAGACAGCACATATAAATTATTCGTTTATATCAATCCTTTGATAAAAATTCAATTTGCACCACATAGGTTGCATAGAAATGAAAGAAAAGCCATTGCATCCAAATAAAAAAACCAATCAATACTGAAAGACTAAGGAAGCACATTTCAAATCAAAATCAAAATCAAGACATCAAAAACAAAGAGGACTAAAGAGCTAAAACCATGCTTTTTTTTGAACAGCAGAATGCAAAAGCCTGCAAGTTTTGCGCACTTAAAAACTTAAAAACACCAACAGATATCTTGCAAACTGCATTTGTTTGCTACAATCTGTTTGCATAAAATGACCTTCACTTATGAAATTTTAGGTGCAATTTAATCCTAATTTTCTTTTCAGAAATAGCTTACATCTCTTGTATTTCTAAAGTTCTTTTGTATTTTTTCACTTCAGTGATTCTGTGGCTAAGAAAGTGCATTTCAGATCTAAAATTGTGCAAGTAGAATTGTTCCTTAAAATATTGCATTGTAAAATTAAAAACTTAAGGCTATAAAACTTGTGCATATTTCTTCTTCGTCTTCTTTTTCTAACTATAAAGGATTACATGCTATAGAAAACTTAATATTGCCTCACTCTACTTTTGTTTTTGTGCACACTTCAAACTCCAAAAAAAAAAGAAGTAAAACACAATTATACCAAATTTTTTTTTAAAAGGTGCATAGTACTCTGTCGAAACATTTAATTTTGCCTAACTAAAAATTATTTAATTTTAATGATTTTATTATTTTAGCATGTTCCTTTGCAAGTGCAATGACAAAAAAAATATTACATTTTGCATAACTATGTCCACAAATTTTGAAAACATATATAACTAAGCTAGTTTGACTATTTCAGTGCATAAATGAATAGTGAACTGATGTAATTGAAACAGGTTTTGAAATTGTGCAATGTCATTTCTGAATACTAAATTTATCAATTTGGACATGCAGCTGGGCTGGTGAAACACTGGACACAACTAAAACTTATACGTAAGTTTAAAAACCAGACATGTAGGTGGCATGAAAGTCAGTCATATAATTAGGGACACAGCCAACAGTTATAGGGACAGGTTTGACTATTAAAGACTCTTTTCTCTGGATGTTACTAATCAGTAATGCAGACATTTTCAGGACAGGGTGAAAAACCAGGTAATATTTTGAGGTAGCAGTTCATTTGAAGGCATAGGCAGTACAACTATTCATGAGTACTAGAAATTTTATATCGTAAAACCTCCACATACGTGACATATTTGAAGGACTTGTTGGTATTTTATCATGCATTTTTCTAGTAAACCAAATCATGTACTTAATATATAATGAATATATATGTGGTGAATGAGTGGTGGGATTAGGTCAGCTAATCTATTAAGGTCTTCGTCTTGATGCTCTAATCCAATACCATCAGCATCTGTTACACGTCAATTACACCGAGTCAGCCCAACGTGCCGCAAACTTGTACTAAACTTGGCAATTGCTATCATTTAAGAAAATGTAAAGCACCATATGAACTCCACCTGTTAATAGCAGCCTGGCTGATTCCCAATCAAGTCTTATTGGCTACGGCTCGGCATTTGCACCCCAACAGTTCGATCAACAGCCGAAGACCAAAAAGCACTCAATTCGAACTAAGCCATAAAACTGCTTGCACCAATGAAAGAAGTTAGACCGCCCAGCACCATTACTTCGTCTCCAACCAAGTATGTGAAGCAGTTAACAAGATGCATATCGGCTTCTCCCTATTTTTATCTACAAGATACATCGGCAGTATGTGGTTGAATTTCCACTTTTCACTCGATCAATATAATCAGAGTGCAAAACATTCCAACGAAAGGCGTCTGGCAGAGCCAAGCTTGACAAAATTTCTCACTTTTTTGTCCCTTAAAAAATGAGAATCTACACATTAAGCATCACATGATATTCTGTAAAAAATATAGGTGCAATCTTATTTTTGATATTAAAAATAAAATCAAGCTTGCGCGATCACATGCTGAACACTTTAAAACTAAGCATGGTTACAGTTCCAGAGGTTTAAAAATAATGCAGAAAATTACGTTGCAGTATTTGTTTTTGTCAAGCTTGTCTCATAACAATTACATTGGAAGTTCAACCATCCATTAAATTCTTCTTTTTTCAAAACATTTTTCATCCCAATAAGACAAGTATTATATTGAACTTACTAGAACTATTAGTTTGAATCTTTTTCTTAGCCTCTATTAGTTTGAATCTTTTTCTTAGCCTCAACATGAATACAACCAATGCTGAAATATTCGATTTTCAATACCTCCCGTGTCTTTTTTCAAACCACTCCTAACTACAACTTTTACCACACATGATTATTCTTAAACAATTTTGAATACACTTTTTGTTTACCATTACTAGAGTTTATTAAATGTTATTTATTTACTTTTATACTCGATAAAAAAATTCAAATGATCGTAAGAGCACTAAACGGCAAGGCTACAGCATGCGAGTGCAATAAAGACAAACAAATTTTCTTTAAAAAAAAATCCCATACTTTACTGTCGTAATAAAAAATTACTGTAAGACACTTTGTGAATTGCTCCAAGTTAACTGTTGGAGTCTCTTCATGAATACAAATGTAAACTTACTCCATCATTGACTCTTGTCTATTAAAATTTACTCTTATTGGGTTATTTTCAATGATCTATCCATTATGCCCTGCCCACATGGTCAACAATGCACGGGTAACAACATGTGGGCCCCTCTCATGCCACACTCCATGTTAAGGCCAAGCATGTTATAAACTATTCGTCACTGTCAGACTTACACCGAACATAAACCACGCTGTGATTGGTCAACACATGACAGGGCAGGGCTTAATGGAATCGATCAGTTGGTCGAGTACCTCACGTTGCGTTTACAAATCTTCTCCCGAGGACTCACCTGCAACTGTCAGCCTAGCACTGCAGGCTGCTACTGCCGCTGCACCTGGCCCGTTACGCGCCTCGCAGGTGTACGTGCCTGCATCCTCTGGGAAGACTTCGTTGATCTGGAGACGGGCGATGCCGTCCTCGTAGATCATGCGGAAGTAGCGGGACGGCTTGATGATGGCATTGTTGAGATACCAAGAGATGGATGGAGCTGTACATGAGGGGACAGAGTAGCATTATCAGGGGTGAGATTTTGGGGAAAAAAGAACTTCCATGAAATAATCGGCAGAGGATTTGAGGGTCACCAAGGCCCCCAGAGCTGTACAGGGTCTATGGAATATGTTCACATTTGCCTGAAGGCACCCATTAAAACACCCGTGTTTGTTCTACATAAACTTTTTATATGCAAAAACCCTTTTATTGGAAAAGTACCTAACGAATGCCAGATTTCAAAAGGGATTCTTTAAAAAAAATCCTGAAATCGGGAAAAATATGACAAACAATCCTGAAATCAGGGAATATTCCTAACAAATGGCACCAGTGCAATATGAAGAAAGGTTTTATGTTTATGATCTGAAAGATTTCAAGCAGCCATTAAGTACCATGTTCGTCTTCTTTGATGGGGTATTTTGAGCTTACAGATCAAATTTTGGCCTCAAAATTCTAGGGTTCTCCCAAAGCTTTTTTCCCAATCCACAGGCTTATTTACATTCATGTCCCTCATACATTTATTGCGGGTAGTGAGACCAGTGTCCTTTCACAACTTGTCAACAATGCTCAGCTGTGGTCTTCCTCGCGCAATTCACCCTTTTTTTCCAGTCGGACTCAAATCAGCAAGCCAATTGAAGGCATCTTAGTTGTGTGGTTAATAACCAATTAGCAAGTGGTCTTCAGTTCAAATCTCACACGAGCAAATCTCTCCAAAGTTTTCCTTAAGGGCTCAAAAGCACTAGCATAATCTTCTATTACATGACGCTGGCAGAAGCCCAACATTGTTTACAAAAAAACACACCATTCACAACCTATGAAATCAGTTTCTGGTTAAGAAGTATACATGAGATACTTACCTGGAATTCCTGATACTTGACAAGCAAACTCCACAGGGCTTCCCTCTCCTACCTCAGTATCTCTAATGGGAGTGTGGATGACAGGTGCCTGGCCCCCTCCTGGTACAGCTGCATCGGGTGCTTCACCTCCTATGGAGTATCAAGACAATCACCCCTTGTGTTTGAATTATACTTGATCACAAACAGGGAAAGAATGTTGCAACCTGACGCCACTTTTTCCTTCATATATTATCTCAATACAGGTCAGTCAGTGCAAATATGTTCAAAAGACATGAATCTGGGACTGAGAAACTTTTTCGAAGTTTGTTAGGAAATGCTTAGAATTTTTTTTTTAACTCTCCGTTGACTTTGTACACAACCACTGAAGTAGTGTATGGATACTACATTCTTTCCACAAACAGGTGTGTAAGAAAGTTGTGAAGCAATGCAGTACCAAAATTAAGGGGCAGTATATCCTGCCATGGAACGTCTGCTGTACGAAAGTGACACAAGATGTCTCCTCCCATCCATATAATATTGTCACTGACGAGTTGGTATATTGGAACGTTTTTGTTATGCAAGATTATTCAAGCAAAAAGATTATTCAAGAGTTTATTATTCACTGATTTTATTCGATTTCTGGCTTCAATATGGAACTCTTTGCCAGTATCCTGTGTTCCTACTCTTTTATAACTGATTTCCATTTCTTTCTCTTTAATTCATGTCTCTTCCTGTCTTCCCTGGCCTTGGCCAAATGGTCTGCAAATTCCACGAGGAAAAAAAAATAAGAGAAACTTACGTTCAACGACCAGATGAGCAGTGTGGCTGACTGAGCCAGCCGAGTTGATGACCTCGCAGCGGTACATTCCTGAATCCTCTGGTCGGGTTTCGAGGAGAAGCAACGTGTGGACATCTTCATCTTGCAGTTTCTTGAAGCGAGGATTGGTCGAGAGCTTCTGGCCGGCCTATGAGTGTCAGACCAAGAGAAGTTGAGACAAACAAAAAGGAAGCAAAACTATGACAGTAGAAGAAGCTTCTTTTAAGATAAAAAAAAAAATCAATATGGATATGTGGGTCTGTTGAGGGGGAGTTGGAAGAGTTCAAATCCAGCTAATGGCCACAGTACAGCATGTTGTGTCCTCAGGCTGGTCACTTTACCACAACTTTCCTCTTTCCTCCCTGCAGCATAAATGGACACTATGCTAACTAAGGGGAAAGGAAATATTCTCACTTGTTTAATGCCACTGAATTCCAAGATAAACACTGGCCAGATGAGCCCACAGAACACCTCAAACATGGCTGCTCAATGCAAGGGGTCTATAGACTCCAGATTGACCTTATTTTCAATTTTTTTTTCCTCCCAAAACAGTTACATTTCGATCCTCGCAGGTTCTATGTCAAAGCCATTTTTCCTTTCATTGCTTACCTTGAACCATTCCACCTGTGGTTCGGGTGAGCCAGCTACCCTGACGGTGAATCTAGCTGGCTCTCCTGCTGTAGTGACGGTCTTCTGAGGCGGCATCACAAACTCAGGAGCCTGACCCTGAGTGGACTTGCTGGCTTGAGAATCTGGTTTTAAGACAAAGGTCAAATGAGCCCGTTTAAACAACATCTTTAAAGAAATGAATGAAATCAGAATAACTTTCAACACTGCCAACTTTGACAAATATTTTTTATTTGGTTTAAGTTAGAGTGTTTGTGCTTTGATGAGGCTTCGGGTCTTTGTTCAAACAAACCTGTCTACAATTTGCATAAATATGAAGAGACACCATGAGTTGACAAATGTTAGCTATTCAAATATTGAGGCTGTGAGCATGTCTGCATATGTGAATGAAAGGGGGAATTTGAAGAGGATAAAACAGTAAGACAACTAATATATCATTGTGAACATTATTGATTATAATTCACCAACAAAAACCCAAAACTATGCAAAATGTTGCATGTAACTTACTAATTTTTCTAACACTTACAACAGTTGTCTTACATGTTTTAACAGTTGTAGAGCTGGAGATCAAGAAGTGATTTAAAGCAGGACATGGTGTAGACATGTGGTATTTATGGAGCATTTGTAAACATGTTTTTCTTCTGGAGACAAAGGCCAGTGTTCTTTTTGAATTCTTCAGTTACTGAGCAATTAGTTTTTGTTAGCAGAACCATGATGGTTTACTTTAAGTCCAAATACTGCTTTTCCTGGAAGAGAAGGCGTTAATATGAAAGAAAGGGCCAACCGTGATGTGCAGAGAAAAGTTAATACAGAGATGATGAAGGCTATGAAGGAAATCGCTGAAATGAAATCTGTTAGTTTCCGCAGGGAAAACGTGAATTTGTTAGTCCAGAAAAAAGGTCAGAAAATAAAGAGTACAATTTTGAAAGTAGATAAATGCTGTGAATTGATAAACATCTACAACTCATCTCTAGAAACATGTTCATCAATTCATCACTGAATGTGACTATGTAATGCCAATGCTGAAAATATGTTTCCATTGAATACAGCAAGAAAGAACAATCTCAAAACGACTGAGTGCAAATCTAAACTGAAGAAGATCATGAAAGAAGTGCATTCCAAATGAAGTGTCATTATGAAGTGTCAATACCTCGGAGATGTTAGATAGAGAAAGCATCTCTGTGCTGAAGAAACGATGATGGCAGTGCACTTAAAACAGTCAAAACATGTACACTTATAAACCATCATATTAAAAGAGCACAATCCACCCAAACAGTGCACTTGAAGCTGGTTGACTATGCATGAATATAAAGCAATAGGGAAACCTGTTGTGTATTCTGCTCAATCAGCTTAAAATGGTCTAACAGAGTTTGCCTGTGGTTGGATCTTCAAAGATCCAGATGAAACAATGAAGAGTGTTAGTGCAATGACAGCGACCAATGTTAGCAATCACGCCACCTGTGAAAATCACCTCAAAAATCACAAACACTACCTTCAATGGTTAAACATGCAGAGCAGGATGCTTCACCCTCGCTGTTTTTAATCGTCACTTTGATCGTTCCGGAGTCGTCAGGGAAAGCCTCGGGGATACACAAGGAACTACTGGTGGTGTCGATCACGATTTCAAAGTCTTCGGAATGGCGAATGGGGACTTCGTCAAGAAACCAATGGACTTCTGGCTTTGGGGAGGCTACAAATTCCACGTCAACGAAGACGTCTTCTCCATCTTTGCAGGTGAAGTCTTCAAGAGGAACGATGATCTTGGGAGCCATGGGTTTGGCTGAACGCGAAGACGGATCCCGTTTGGAAGCTGCGGCTACTGGTTCATCTTGAGACCCTACCTCCTCATATTCACTAGATCTTGATGAGCTGGATCCTTCAGACTCAACGGATTTACTCTTATCTTTTCTGCCAGCATCAGGAGTCAGGTATTCTCCATCATCTTCCTTCTTACCCTTGACATCATCTGGGGTCAGGTAACCTTCTAAAGATGATGCAGACGGTGACCGCTTCTTTTTTGGCTCCGAGTGGAGCTGTTCGTAGTAATCCTCATTCGAGGAAGAGCCTGGTGGTCCATCCTCCTTCAAATCATCTTTTCCTTCCTCTTCGTCAGATGATTTAAGAAGATCATCAATCTTAGTCTGGACAGGTAGAGCTGCTTCATCTACTCTTGCTTTCTCATAGACATGGTCCGATTCAGACTCACTTGAGGATTCCGAAGGACTCTTCTCTACTGCCTTTGCTGGTTTGGGTGTGATGCTCGTTTCACAATTTTGCTCCGAGTCATCGCTGCTTGATGACTCTGAGCTGCTTCTCGGACGTGGCTTATCAGCAAGGATGTGATCAAGTTTGACCTGCTCAGGACCTTCTTTTTTCTCTGCACTTAGAACCTCATCAACTAAGGGCTCATTATCATCTTCTGATTCTGAGCTGAAAGGAAGGGTGGTTTCCAATGTAAACGGGACAGCGGCAAAGTCCTTATTAACTTGCTTAGGTTTCACCACATCTTCAACAAACTCTCCGTCATCGAGTTTTATCTTCAGCTGGACTGGTTCCACCCTTTCAGCCTGAATGGGAGCCTCCTGATCATTCGCAACGGGAGGAGAGGCTGAGGTCTCTAGTGACGGAGGGGCTGTCTTGGAAGGTTTCTGGGCAACTGGAGGAGGGAGTTTGGGTTTAGGCTTGGGAGGTGTCTGGGATTTGGTTTCTTCATGCATTTTGGCAAAACGTTTCTCAAGTTCACTCATCGGCTTCTCTTCCTCGGCTACAAAACAAAAAAGTGTTAGGGAAAAACAAAACAGTTAGGGAGAACAAACACAAGTTGATGCATGCAACGAGTAAAACCTGTTGGACACATTTAAATAACAAATTGGTTCCGATGCAAGAACTTTCAATTATCAATTAATAATTCATGCAGTGGTACAGGCAGAACTGACAAATGAAATAAATCAACTAAAGATTTGACCAAGATCCAATGAACACATTTTAAATAATGTTGGTTAGATGGACATTAAATGTTTTGGGTAGTCGAATTTCAGTCTTTAAAGGTGGGAATCTCTGTAAGGTTTAAAGGAATCAAGACCTACTTTTGTCTGGTTTAGGCACCACTGATACAGGCTTATATCCCTTTCTTGCTTGGAGAGCCTGCTGTAGTTCTGGTGACATCTCTTCGTGTTTTAGTTGGGGCTTGACCACTACGCCCGATTTGAACTCTTTAATAGGAACATACCAAAACAGAAAATGCTGCGGGTCAGCTTAAGGGGGGTGCTTTGTCTTGCAAATTTATTGTTATAGCAGGAATGTTCATGCAAGATCATTTATCAGATGTTAGCCATTTTGTGCCAGACAATTCACAGACTTGGGAATTTATTTGATGCAAGATCATTCTCCTTTTTTAATTTTTTTTTTTATTTAATATTTCATAATGCCACAAGTTTGTAAAGTTGCATGGTTGCCATAGAACCATGAATATTCATCTCATTATGAATATGCAATATAAACAAAAAGGCTTAGTCCATCACACATTCAGCTGGAGCACAAACATGCTAAGTGCACATTACGTTTTGACAAAAATACTGCAAAAGTCTGATCAGTACCTGCTCACAATCGCAAATGTACAAGGACCTTTTGACCTTGACCCAAAATTACCCTCTGGAAGTTTGCCCCTATTAAAATCATCAATGCACATTGAAGCGCTTAGTTTATGCATTAATACATCGAAAATACCGATCAACATATTTCTGTTGATGTTTCTGAAACCAAAACTGCACTTCACAGATTTATGCTAATATTGAAATCAGTTAAGGTAGTTACTAGTTAGCTTCATTTTAAGTCATGCCTCTTACCTTTGCCTGTTCGTTTGAGCTGTACTCCTTGGTCAGACTTCCTGAAGACGTGGAGTCTGGTTTCGTGGGAGATCATG
The DNA here is from genome assembly GCF_015706575.1 of Patiria miniata. Lineage (NCBI taxonomy): Eukaryota > Metazoa > Echinodermata > Asteroidea > Valvatida > Asterinidae > Patiria > Patiria miniata. The sequence goes on along the minus strand of NW_024037051.1, from coordinate 8,611,270 downwards.
CCAAACTTGTTCCTGCCTACCACCTTGTAGATGCCGCTGTCTGATGGCCGGGTCTTAGGGATGTCAAAGTAATGGATGCCATCAAACCAGATCTTCGTGCGGGAACCCTGTACGGAAATGTCACACTTCAATTTTACTTCTCTTTATCTCTATTTCCCTTTATTAAAGGGAATATACAACATTTGCAAACATCGAATAACAAAACTAATACATTTTTACGAAATACCTTACAAGGATGTTGGAAAATGACATTCTAAAGTATCCTGTAAAATTATGGCACCAGGTGTGAAGTCATTTTCAAGAAAAGTGATATTTTGTATAAATTTCCAACGCTGGTCGGCCGACCACTGTTGGAAAAACCTAACTTTTTTCAACGACTGCTCCAAATTTACCCTTTTTTCAGTCCAAATTTTGTTTGCTTTTGGTTACATGTTCATGAACGGGTGCAGGTCAGCTAGACTGGTTCCCTTACCTTACAACTTTCCGGCATCTATAAATTGATCCATTTCATCTTTAGTGGAGTCAGGGAACCTGACTACTTGAATATTTTTGTTTTTCTTGTTTTTTTCCAACATTTTCGAACACAAAAATTAAAACATGTCAGTGTAACATTTTTTGATCTATTATACTAATCCCTCAAATAGTTCATTTCTAAAAAGTACAGCAAAAACCAATGATGTAATTTCCCTTAGGGGTTAACAGTGACAATCTTCAAACAAATATGATTTGAACGGTTCATGGTGACGCCAGCGAAAAACAGTACGATTCAATAGAACCATGGGGCGTGAAATATCGTTTGTGAGGTTGTCTGGTCCTGAAAAGAAACTCAACGCTTCAGATGGCATGCCCTGCCTGTCATGAGACTCTTACTTTTTTAAGAATGATACAAAGGTTTGATTTCAGAGTGTCAAGAAGTTGAATATCCCTCAAAACAAATTAAAACAAACTTTACATTGGCCTGTTAAATATTTTATAAATAATGAAGTATTTCGCACTTATGTATAACCTCAAGCTTATCAATCTACTGTAATGACACAACAGAAATTTGTGTGTAACTTCACTGTCTATCAAAACAACTTCTTCCTGAAAACAAAGAAAGACAACTTCTTCAAAGAGATCGTACAATGAATAAACTGTAGGAACTGTGTAACAAATCTGTACTTCATAACAACAACAAAAATATATGCAACTGTTAAAATTTGCTCTTCCTAACATTAGTACCACATTAAGCACTTACGTCAGCTTGCATGATGTTATCCTTGTACCAGATGACCCTGGGTACTGGATTGCCCACCAGCCTGACAGTGAATCGAGCTGGTTCGCCCTCAACAGCCTCACAGGGTTCTGGCAAGGTGACAAACTGAGGTGGAACGGGTGCATCGACTTGCTCCGCACCACCGCTGTGTTGCCTAGCCCTGAAAATAAGAAATGACAAAGGTTAAAGAATATCACTTTTTTGTGATTGAGGGTTAGAACTGCTACAAAACAGAAAATTGTTATCTACTGTAGCTGCCACTGGGAAAAGACATACTCATAGAATTTTCCCAACAGGGACAAACCACTGTCATGCTAGCATTAACTCCCATGCAGAAAGATTTAGGCAACCGGGTTAAAATCCTTGGGCTTCACTGGATTCAAATTTTTCAATTCCACATGGCGCTTTGATGTGTCTATCAGCATCTTAACCCTAACCCTCCAGGGTATGTTTGCTAGAACCCTGCCAAGCACAGCAACATGCAACACTTGACTAAGTGACAAGCCTGCCCAGTGTAGCAAGATCCATCAGGGGAAAAGTCTCAAGGCCACACTGCCTCAGAGTCCGTGGTCACTGCAGGCAGCAGGATATAACTGTGGCATTGTTTAATGGGACTTAGCTCTCATTGTTTCAGAGCTGGCCATTCATGCACTGGTGTTGGTAGCTGAATGCATCAAAGTGCACCAGTTCTTTTCCACCTGGTGTACTGTGTTGCGTCTGGCAGGGTTAGGGTTAAGCCTAGTTTCCATATTGACGTTAAGCTTATGCAGACTGCACAGACAGTGCGTGTAACCGTCGGCAAAGTTGATCTGGGTTCAACTTTGCCAGTCGTCTGCAAGATAATTTGTGTCTGTCTGGGTTGTCAGTGACATTACCGGACTAAAGTTTCCATATGTCTGTTTGGGTCTTGTTTGCGTTGCTCTCTGCATTTCTTATGTCGATATGGAAACCAGGCTTTAGGTCTTGTGTGATAGATTTTTGCATTGGGTAGACGTGAATGTTGACATTGGGTTTTGCCTACCACTGACACATCGCCCCCTACTAAAGTGCACAGGTAAGAGTAGGAAACTACATGTTGAACTGTAATATTTCTCACTGTCTCATTACTACAGCAACTCACTCTGTTTTGAGGTACTCTTCAAATTCCAATGTCTTCTCAATTCCTCTCATTTCCTCCGGAAGTTGGGTGTCTAGAATGAGAGCTTGCTGGGCTGCAAAGTAAACACAAATACAACCAATCAAACACTGCAACTCCTTTTAATTCCTCAGTTCAATTTCTTATGAGACTATTTTCATGACCATCATTAATGGAAACATTAATGTAGCTAATCCAGGATAAAGGTTAATGAAGATCAGCAAATATTTCTAACCTTTGCAGACAAGTTTTCCACTGGTCTCAGCTCTACCACTCTCATTTTGGGCCACACACATGATAACTCCTGCATCCTCGGGGTAGATGCCTTTCATGTTCAGTGAGCACAGGCCAAACTCGTGCTTGGTTTTGATGCGTGATCCTGAAAAACCAAGACCAAAAAACACTCATTAGAAAGCTGCTCCTGCTATAGCCCAAACCTCACCTCAAGCTACAAAATACTTTCAATGCCAAATTTATTTCCCAGCCTTCCATTGCTGTGACCCGGGTTCGATTCCTCCACTGGCCGAATGTGGATTGGGTTTTCAGTCCCTACCTGATTCCGTGGGTTTCCCCAAGAATATTCTTCTGGGGTTTTCCTCCCACCTTGAAAACTGTAATTTCTTCTCATTGTCTTGTCTCTACGTGTTTCTTCAAGGCTTGCGAGCGACAGTCCCTAGGGCGCTTTTGAGGAATCCTTGGTTTCATTACCATTAAGTAAATAAATAATAATACATCGGGAGATCTCCAACATAGGGGGTTGAATAGCTCAGATGGTAGAGGGCCGGTAGCGTTTTCCCATGGCCAAAGTCTGAAGCCCACTCCAATCAATGTCTTTGTTCATCCTTATACAAGTAAGGAGGTTAGATGAATAATGTGCAAGACTTACTAGGGAAGGGGAGGGGGGAGAGGGGGAGTTTGAGGCAGAGAAGATGTCTTACCAGTAACGACTGGCTTGCTGTTCTGCAACCAATCCACCTTCATGGTGCTATCACTCGCTGGTTGCAGTTTGCAAGCAAAGTGAGCCGTCTCTCCTTCCTTCTTGATGACGTTATTCAAGGGGACGACAAACTTTGGAGGCGGCGCTTTGGGAGCCTCGTAAATCTGGGCTGGATAGTACTGACCGCTGCCACTCCTGAAAATCATTCCACAAAATATGAAACGTGATTGCTAACAGCTTCTGGTCTTCACAGGAATATTAAATTTAGAAAAAAAAAAAAAATTCCCTTCATTTAAAACTATTTTCTTCTCTGTGTTGTTATCTTTTCAGTTCGGTTCTTTGCTAAGATTACTTATTCTTCAGTTTCTTTGTTCTATTTACAGACTCGTACTTTCTGAGTTATTGAATCTTTCCTTAATAACAAACTGTTCAAGATGTGGCCATAAGCCCTTCTCTATTTGCAGCATTACGTACATCTCCTAATGCCATGTGTAAGAGCATGCATGTCAGACTTTTGTCAGTCATAATGGTTGCGAAGATATGACTTTGCTCGGACAAAACATCAAGGGACAGGGCTTAACAGATTTATTTGGAGTACTTGACTTTTTTTCTTTGACAATTATGAAAGGTAAAAATGGTTTAATGATGGATAAAATGTTCATTGTTTTAAAGAAATTGCCAAAGCAAAGCATTACAAGGGTAAAGGATGCCATGGAAAGAACAATGTGAAAAGAGACAAAGTAGATGAGACTTACTCTTCACTGAGTGATCTATCATGTTCCAATGTCTTCCCAATACCAGCTTGCATCTCCTCAGGCAACTGGCTCTTGGTGATCAGACCTCCTTGAGCTACAAGAAAAGAAAAACTTCATCATTGTCATCATCATGATTGGTACCATGGCAATAGAAGCTATAATTTAATCAAGGATCTTTCTTTCCACGTTTGTCCTTTGGACCGCGGAAGCAAAAGTAGACTTGGAAATGGTGCAAGTATAATTAACTGTTTCTGTTGGTTGAGCTCGGTCATCGTATGTACCATTGGTACTTTGTAAAATTTAATAACGATAGATTTAATAAAGATAGCCGTTCAGATAAAAAGGTTGATTGAACATCAAAAGGCAAGGTCTACTATATCCATGATCAACATCTGTTTAAATCCCCCCCCCCCCCCGAAAAAAAAAATACTATGTCACAACTCATCAGATTTACATGAAACAATCAGAACTAAAAATATATTTCAAGGAATTCTTTGAGGTCAACAAATTGTATTTTCTTATTTGCTTCAGAGTTGTAAGGACACAAACAGTGTTTAAAGGTAATAGACACCATTTGCAATTACCCTTTAGAATGTTAATATTTTTAAGCTATCTCTTACCTCTGCAAACCAGCTTTGCAGATGTCTCTGTCCGCCCACTTTCATTGGTGACAGTGCAAGTAATGGTCCCAGAGTCTTCGGCTGAGACGTCTTTGAAGTCCAAGCTGGCGATGCCAAACTCAAAGACAGTCTTGATGCGAGAACCTGCACAATAAATATTTGAGGAAAACTTCCATAATATTACAGCTGTTTCTATTGAATTTAAAATACAAATGAAAAAAAAAGGTCGTTTGTCATTTTATAGTGGTGATGACTCATATTTGACAATTCCTTTAATCGTTTAGCATTTTTAACTGCCGCAAGGTTTGGAAATTCATTGGAATTTCCCAAGAAACTTTTGAAATTAAAACTTTTTGAATTATCCAAAATCCATTATTCAGAGCCACATTGTTACAGCATGAAATATGCATCACTCAATGAACAGTTAGCATGGGCGCCTCATTCCTTTGCGCTGCAGCTGCATGTAGTTGTGTTGGTTGAGTGTAATGGCATTCTGTATGTGTGTATAATTTGTCTAATGGTTATAGTTGTAAGACAATCTTGGCCACATGGTAAATCCAACTTTGTCTTAGAACTGAATTGACTTAAAATCTGGGGTACAAAATACAGGTACAAAATACAACTGTCACACTACAGCTTTTTTCTTACCAGTGATGAGTGGTCGTCCATCCTTGGACCATTCCACCTTCATGGTAGCATCGCTGGCAGGTTCAATCCGGCAGGCAAAGTGGGCCTTCTGTAGCTCGGATCTCTGTAAGCTGTTGATTGGGACGATGATGCGTGGTGCTGGGGCCCTGTCTGCCTCGTGGTAGACGCCGGTGTCTGGTCTGGATGGTCGGCCGTCCTTTACAATACCACTGCAGTAACACATGGTTTCGAAAATCAACATGGATATGGCGTGATAATGGCCAAATGTGAATATGAATTTGTTTTACGCCACACAGGAAAATATGCGCTTCTAAATTTGCAAAAGTTTAACGCATTTTGAATCCGGTGCACTTAGCAGCTAACGTTTTTTGTTTTGCATTAACTTGAGGCATGCACTGACCTTATGCACTGACCTTCTGTTAGAAAGGTTTGAAACCTTTGGAACTTTATTTCAAAATTTCCAAGGCATACATACAAATTCAGACCTCTTTTTGTCTATGAGCACCATTTTGAATGGAATTTGAGGAAGTTTAATGTGGGAGTTCCTCTCATACATTTTCTCATGTAAGGTACCAAAACTATTTCATTGCTTATTATTGGTGCTGTGACTGTGCAACATTGCACTTAATACACTGCTTGATGACATTTTGTTTTTACTATGGGGAGAAAACAAAAGATTTCTTTTAAATTCTTTAAGATGGTCCACTTACTCGTCACTGATGGAGCGATCGTATTCCAACGTCTTCTCAATGCCCTCTCTCATGCTGTCTGGAAGCTGACTTTCGGTGACTAGGCCGTCTTTGGCTGTATATCAATCAGAGTTACATCAATGTATAAATAATGGAACAATATGATAAACTAGCTTGTAAATGCCATGTGAACATCATGTGATCACCATGTGAACATCTTGTGAATACCATTAAAACACAATGCACAATGAGAAAACCACAGGAACAGCAAGAGAACACCATGTAAAACAATTGGAGCACCACATCAACACTATGAAAACATACATACTGGAATTTGTATCCTTGTGGAGTCATTTCTTTGTTCTCGTGACTAAACAAGTTGAGATTGCAAATCTGCATGTAGCTTTAAAATGCTCCTATTTTAACCAGAATTAATTTCCTTGGCTGAAAGTCGGACTTAACATCCCTTACATAAAATACTTCAATTTGCGACAAATCAACACACCTTGAAAATTCCCAGTTTTTGAGTAAGATCCATATATCTATTTCGTGATAACCTTGTAGAGACGTATTCACCTAGAGATATTTCCCTGTGGAGACGTATACAATCTTTTGTTCCCTATTATATACCCATGTCTCCACAGGGTACCGTGTACCACATCACCATGTGTGATGAAGGGTTCGCAAGTGCCCTATCTAATGGGGACTAAGCCAAAATACAAGCAAGTTTACCAGTTTTTAAGCAAGTAATTGAGTTCCAAATCTTGACATGACTTACAGTGCACAATGAGCTTGCATGAGACTTCATTCTTTCCACTCTCGTTGGCAGCGCGACACGTGATGACTCCAGCGTCTTCAGCATACACACCCTTGATGTCCAGGCTGGCAATGCCAAACTCAAAGGTGGTCTTGATTCTTGAGCCTATGGGATAAAGTAACATCAATTTTATTTCATGAAGTTTTGAACAAAATTAGGCACTGTTTAGTTTGCAGAAAAAGAAAGACTGTTTTTTTTTTTGAAGAGAAAATGGAAAATAATTCAAATCTAAACTATTCATAAGATGGAATTTACGTTGGGATGATGTAAATCACTTTTAGGTTTTGCCATTCACTGACGTATAAACGTGATCTTTTTCCAACTTTCACTCGGGAGGTAACACACTGAGTATACAGTGTTTATACGTCGGTGAAGGGCAAAACCTAATCTTGAATTTAAATCTATATTAAACAAGATAAGGCAGAATTGGCTTTGTTTCTATGTCTTCAAATACTTAAACAGTTACTTCTAATTTATGTGAAAGCAAGCCTGTTTTCCTGATTCTGTTTATAAAATATTTCACGAATGTTTCCAAAATCTGCAAAAGTTCTCTTGCTTAATTGTTGTGAAGGAAAGGGGGAAAAAACAATTACATATTTTGTTACATCCTTCACAGCCTTGCAACTACGCACTTTTCTGATTTTAATTTAAAGTAATATAAAATATTTCAAACTGTATAATTAAAAAAAAAATAACACTTGTCTCACTTGTGAACAACGGCCTTCCGTTCCTCAGCCATTCCACTTGCATGGTGCCATCACCGGTCGGCTCAATCTTACAGGCAAAGCGAGCGTCTTTCCCCTCATGTTTCTTGACATCTCGTGGGGAGATGACAAAGTTCGGCGGGGGAGCCCGCTCCGATTCGTAGGCTTGGGCTGCAGGCTTTTCCCTGGCTAAGGCATCATCGGGTCTGTAGTAAGAAAATTTTAAAAACAATTCCAATAAAAATGACTATTAACAGCATATTTCACAGTGATGTACAATAGTCTTGCTTGCCAATCAAAAACAGAATTTCAAATTACAATAAAATATATTGTAATGCTTATATAGTGCTTTCCATCGTATGAACCATCTCAAAGTCCTTTACAATTATTCCCCTGTTCATCAGGCAACAAGACAGCCGATATCAGCGCACATTCGGTCCTCTACCCTTACAGGTACCCATTCATACTCCTGGGTGGAGAGAGGCAACTGTAGTTAAGTGTCTTCCCCAAGGACACAAACACCATGTTCCTGGCATGGTTCGAACCCACCTGCCATCGTACATGCGTCAAACACCGTAACCACTGGACCATGGGATTCAACATGGCATTCTACAAACTGTGTAAACATGCCATTAGTTTCAACATTGAGCTTGAGATTTGAAGCTTTTATGTCAAGAATACCACACTACAGCTCTACAACATCGTAGGATTTTGAATAAAAAACTTGGTATTGATGCGAACCCTGTGACCTACAAGATTGTAGCCACCTACCCTCTGAGGTATTCCTCGTACTGAAGAGTCCTCTGTATTCCTCTCATCTCCTCAGGCAGTTGGCTGTCAGAGATGACTGAGCCTTTAGCTAAAAATGAAAGACACACAGTGACCGTTAACAGCAAATTAATATTTTTATTATCATTATATTGTTTACATTTGTAAAGTGTTTTGCTAACAAAAGAACAGAAAACAATACAAATTAAAATATTATAAAAATAATGAATGTTTATGAGTGCAATGGTAAGAATATGTTCATGAGGTGACAGATTGATTGTTCCATTCCACCAGGCGAAGCCAAGTGGAATGGAACATTCCATCTGTCACCGAATTAATTTATTATTTCCCTTGCACAAATGTGAACATTCATTATTAGTTTTATACAACACCTGAATAAATCCTCGCCACCAATCATGTGACTGCGCAATGAAACTTCTACTTACCGTGGAATAGAACTTATATTTTTGAGGTGCGGCCGAGCCGTGGGTAGGTACGAATAATTCAATGACACATGATCAATGACCCACCAATCAGATGATGGGGATTTATTCAGGCGTTGTATAAATTACACCGTTTAAAAGCACAAAGACAATAAAAAGTATCGGCCACACCTCAAAAATAGCAGTTCTATTCCACGGTAAATGAAGTTTCATTGCGCAGTCACATGAGTAAGTCATTTTACATATTGTCAGTAAATATTTCTACTAATTCACAATAAATAACTTTGCATATCACAGGTCTCGGGTGATAAAAATTAACTTCATAAATGTAAGTTTTTCAAGTCAGACCACTGTATTAAAGACACTGATGTGTAATCTATTGGCTTACTCTGGCATGTGAGTCTGCCGGAGGTCTCAGTGTGCCCGCTGGCGTTAGCAGCTCGACATGTGATGATCCCAGCATCTTCTGGGTAGATGCCTTGGATCTCTAGGTGACAGATGCCAAACTCGTTGCTGGTCTTGATCCTAGAACCTACAGAGTGAGAAGATAAAATAAGATACATGTACATTTAGAATGAAGCACAGACAGATACTTGTTTAAAACAACTAACAAAGGTTAAAATCAGCCACATGAAGTCTGGTTTCTGTAAACTCCTGTCTGGTAGATTAGGTAAAAGCAATCATCTCTTCTTGTATATTTCTTTTGCGTGATACTTATTGGCACCAAGTTTTGACACAAACGGCAAGATGCAAAAGTTCCAGACACACTCACAGAATAAAAAAACTATTAAAAATTGGTACATACAGACGGGGAAAACTTATCAAAAATATGGCACAATGAAATGGGACACAGCATGTTGTTACTTAAAGTATCTTAATACTTGGTTTATGACACGGGAGAAACCAACTTTCATTATCTTCTTACCAATGTAAAGTTGAACAAAGATACTGACCGGAGCAGGATTTGAAAATGCAGACTTTGAAATATTAAGTAAGTGCTTCGCTAACTGAGTTGTCCAGCCCTATATCCTTAAACTTTCAAAGGCTATGACAGCCTTGAATATGTCAAAGGACTTTAAATCAAGTCTCCAAAAATATTCATTGTCAGAAGTAATCAACTCATGACAGTGTGAATTTTGATAGAAATTTCCAGCCGATTCTTACCAGCAAAGAGTGGCATTCCATTCTTGAGCCACTCTACCCTCATGGTCTCATCGCTAGCTGGCTCCAGCCGGCAGGCAAACCGGGCGTTCTCACCCTCCTTCTTGTGCATGTCGTTCAGCGGGATGGTGAAGCGAGGCTCGGGCGTCTTGGGGAACTCCTCGTCGTCCGAGTACTGATCCGGCCGGGTGAAGATGGAGCCGGAGGAGTGAGGCTCCACTGGAGGTCTGCTTTGCCTGAAATAATAACGTCGTAAGAGTTAACATTAAAGGCGTAAGAGCTAACAATGAAAATTGAAATCATTCACTCATGACTTTCTGCAGTGTCCACTGTTAAATTGCCATGCATTTGTGCTACAAGTACCTAAAAGTTGACGACATGTTTTTATATAACTGTAACTGAATTATAGTTTTTAAGCCACACCATAACCTGGATTTGTACAATATTTTTGGCTTGTACAATTGGCCACAATTTAGCCACTGCTACAAGTTATATTTCAATTTAACGTAAGGCAGCACAAGAGTAATATGAGTTGTACTTACTGTGTGGGAGCCTTCCTTTTCACCAGGGGTGGTGCCGTCCCGTAAATCTTTCCAACGGGAGGTTGGTCTAAAATTTAAAAAAAATTTAAAACAAGAAAAGAAGACTTAAATTACCCCTTTTTTTTTACAAAGTTTCAAGAACTGAGGAACTTCCAATAAACTTGCTGACAAAAGAATATGTCTCATTTGATATAACAGAAGAGGGCATTAAATGAAATATGATGTCTATAAATTAGGCTTCACAAACTTGGCAAACTGTAAAATTGATTAAACACTTTCATTAAGTTAACAAAAGTGTAAAAGCAATTGGAAAAAATTGTGGTTATGGGATTTAATACTTCTGCACTTCCCTGAAAGGCATTCCAATTTCCATAAATAATCACTTTATATCACTCATGAGATAAAAAAGCAACTTTTAGGAGACACTGATATACTTACAGGTGACTTGCACTTTACACCTGCAGGAGACGCGGCCAGCTGAGTTGAATGCTGTACATGTGTACCAGCCGCTGTCTTCACGACTCGTCTTGTCAATGGAGAAACTACACACGCCTTGTAGCATCTCAATTCTGTCAAAGCAAACATCCCATGAAAAATAAAGCTAGAAATTTGGTAGGCTCCATAAAGTCTTCTAAAATTCATTTAGTTCAAGTGCACTGCTGTAAATTTGAACAAAATCATTCTATTTTTAACAGCACTGTCATATTGCTGAGAATTTCCTGAATCCTCCAATATCCTCCACTGTGTAGTTCACTAATAGCACATTCCTTCTTCATACTATTAAGGCACCCATGTAAAATAATAATAATAATATAATATTAATAATAACAGGTTCTTATATAGCGCGTTTAACTAAGATCAAAGCGCTTTACATTATTATTACCCCTAATCATTGGGCCAATTAAACATTCCATATACCATCTCAACTCCTTGGGGAGTATACAGCTCGATGCAGCCTGTTAGGCGCAAGGAAGCTAATTCAATCACAATAACCATCACTGCCCTCATAGGTACCCATTTACTCCTGGGCGGAGAGAAGCAATGAGTGACAAAGTGCCTTGCCAAAGGGCACACGCACCATGACCCCGCCAGGACTCGAACCCACAACCTGCAGCTTTACCCGCAGACCACGAATCAGTGCCCTTAACCACAAGGCCACAGCACTCTACATGTGCTTTACCTTACTCAATACTGAAAAATGCTTGACAGCCTCCTGAGGTGTTTTAGCGAATCTGCATAAGTTACGGACAGTACAAAAATCCTACCAACCTGTATCGGTTTGACCCTCTAGTGATGTGATGCCCGTCCTTCTGCCAGTTGACTTGTGGACTAGGTGCTCCATGGACCTTACAGCTGAGCGTGATAGGTTCACCCTCCATCGCAGTCACATTCTCAATCCTGTCGATGAAGGATGGTGCCACTAGATGTTGCTTGGCTGTAGAGAGAAATAATGCATCAGTGTTTACAAAAAAGAAGAATAGAGATGTATCTTTATGTAAAACAGAATTACTGATATTTCAAACAGATTTTGAAAATTCAGAAGTATTTCTTTTCTAATATAACGTAACTGAATTTCTTACAACAGAATTCTGGAAAATGGGTGACCAATGCTATGGCCAAAAAAAAAAAATCTCCGGTTTCTGGTATGCGCGCGCGTCGCCGTAGCCATGCGCGTCGGCAAAATGAAAAAGTTTTTTTTTCAATGAAAGATGATGTCTCAAAACCGCCAAACTCACTGGTTTGATTGGAATCCTGCTGCTGCACAATTTTAACGTGTTTTTAGATGGGGTTATGATCGAGAATAAGCTTCATGTGGCCTCTCTGGACCCCCATATATTTGCACTAAGTTTAGTCGGGCACCATTTGCAGTCATCAGCCGACATTTGAAGCAAAAAAGTCAGGTAAAAAAAAAAAAAAAGCCGCGTCGCCGCACCACTTTTTGGACAAGCTCCATACCAGAAACCGGAGACTTTTTTTTTTTGGCCTAACTAACAACACAGCATTGGAGAATTGTGAAGCAGAAGATATCTTTAGATTTAAGACACTATTTTCGGGAAAATGAGGGGAATAACTTCTGAGACTGATACCCAACAAATTAACGAACACATTAAATGTGCATGCTAATTAATTTCTTATTGGTGAACTTGCGCAGTTGGTGAAGCTCTAGTATGGTATTCCGTATGTGGCTGGTTCTAATACTGTTCCAGTTTTGTTTTCTTCGCTTGCAACGTTATGTTGAAATTTTTGTCTGAGCAAGAAAATTTCTAAGCAAGTAAAGTTTTCTGTTCAGTGACTCTATGATACTGAGCCAAGGTCTGTACTTTACTCAAAAACAAGAAATAAGGCTCACCTTCTACCGACAGCCCCACAGTAAACTCTGACTGTCCTGCTCTGTTGGTTGCCACACATCTGTACTGACCGCTGTCCTCAGGTTTGGCATAGGTGATGAGGAGTGAGTGAACACCGCCCTCGTTGACCAACATCTGCCAGGTGAATAAAGTTCAAGTTAAGTCAGCTGGCAGGTCTATGCTATCCATCCCAATGACCAAGTTTATGATGTTAATTATGTCAACCTCCTAGGTGATAGTGTCAGCAAAATAATTCAATGAAATCTGGCAAAGTTTTACAGAGCTGAGCAGATTATTTGAAGACGCATGGTTAAATTATTCTATAAAATATGTAAAACAGCTTTCCTCTGCTGATAAAGTCTTGTCTTCCAAGCATTGATCTTTGCACTGATACTAACGTCTGCTATTTTCTAGGTGGCTTGTTAGCAAAATTCCCCATCAACAGCTAACACACATTCTAAAATAAATTATAGCTATTACATGTAGCATCAAAATATCATTTAAATATTACATTTTGCCCCTTCATCGATTTTATAGGCACTTCACACTCAGTGCCAAAAATTAAATAAGTGAAGGGCAAAGCCCAATATCAAAATTTACAAAATTCTTAACTATTAATGTAAGGTTTACAATCTGCCTTTGGAATTAAGTAACTCAATTTGACTGAATTTAGGCAGTACTTTGAGTTGAAATGTATTGGCTTACAATCTCCAGGGTTGGTCATTTTGAGCTCGTACATGTATATCAACTCACGTGAGGGAGTTTGGCCCAGTGGTTAGGGTTTGTGACTCATGATCAGAGGGTCATGGATTTGAATCCAGCTGCTGGCCATATGTTGTGTCCTTGGGCAAGCCACTTCACCCCCACTTGCCTCTCTCCACCCAGGAGTATAGAAAGGTACCAGGAGTAACTTGCGATGGACTAGCATCCAGTCCACGAGGGATAGAAATATTGTCAGTCGTTTCATACTACTGAAACCGGAGATAAACGCCAGCCTGATGACAGACTTTACTTTTTTTAAATTTATTATTTTACTTTATATCAACTCACCATAGAGAAAGACTTTATCAATTGAAAGAACAATATGAGATTTGAAGGTTTGCATGGTGGAAAGATACTACGACAAGATAAGTTTGCGATAGCACCATGTGAATAAATCTCTTTTGTGAGTATGTGTGGTTCTGAAAAGAACCGGAGGGACTCAACCACACCCATCCTTATAACATCGCATCATCGTTGGAATCCCTCATTCTCCTGATGACGGGCAGAGCATACTGTTCGAAACGTTGAGTCCCTCCGGTTCTTTTTCAGAACCACACATACTCACAAAAGAGATTTATTCACATGGTGCTACCTCAAACTTATCTTGAAAAGAACAATAGTTCAACTATAATCGCTAAAATCTGAATATTTTGAAAGCAAATCCAAAATCAACTCACCCTGTGGTTAGGATCACTATAGACCCGCTCCCCATCCCGGTACCACACCAGGTCAGGCGGCGGTCTACCCTTGACTCGGCAGTTGAAGCGAGCAATCTTGCCTTCCTTGATGATCAGGTCACTGGGTATCTCCTTGATACTCGGTTTGTAGTGTTTCTCGTTGACCTCACTGTCTGGGGTACCGCGCTCTGGGATGTTGTATTCTTGGGTTTCCCTGTGAAGGAAATTTGACAAGGGTTAATTACACAGATACAAATTAACAGGATCACAGAACATAACACCATATTCACTTGTTACACTCGTAGTGTAAACAATAGCGTACAACATCATCTACAAAATAACTAGAATTGTTGATTGTCCTCAGTGGACAGTATAACTGGCTTTTCTGAGAAGTTGTTTATTGATAGCTGAATTTTGAAGGAAGGCCTATCAATTTATTTTATTCCTTTCATTTCAAAATTATTCAAAACACTGTAAACATCAAAATTGTAACACGGAATACTTCTTTTAGTTAAGAAAATAAATTAAAAATTCATTAAGAAATTCATCGTGACGTCATTCCATATTATGCATAATATTCACATAATCTAACTACCCACCAAGTTTTAAGACAATCCGACATTCCATGATGTTTTTACAAAATCACATTGTTGTAGATCTCTAGATATAGAACATTAAACTATGCACCTTTAAGATGATGTCACATGACATATGTCATGTGAGGACATGATGAATTGGATTGATTTTTTTTATGGTTTGAGACAGTTTTATCAATAGGAGGGTTAAGGTAGTTAACAGTAAGTCTTTTAAACTTACTGCCTGACTCTGTGGGCCAGCACACCCTTCATATGCTGTGGCATATCGTTCTCATCCACTCGTTCCACATACAGCCTTCCCGTACTGACAGCTCTGCCTTTAGGGCTGGCTGCAAAAATGGTGTAGGCACCCCTGTCCTCTGGTAGGACCATCTGAATGCGTAGTGAGCAAAAGCCCTCGGTGGACTTGACATCTAGGCGGGTGGAGCGAACCACGGGCTGGCCGTTCTTGAACCACTGAATCTGAGGGGAGAAAATTACACACGTTTAACAAACTGCCGCGAGTGTGGAATATTTACCTTCACTGACACCAACTTATCTAAAAGTTTTTCTTTGTCCTTTTATTGTATGGTACAGGCATTATTTACCATGTAGACAGTTCCTAAAGAAACCTGTCAACCCATTAAAGATTGCTGTTCCAGAGACTTGCCAAACCAAATTATTCGAAAGATTAGAATAAATTGATTAATAAGTTCATGTGTGAAATAGTTAGGATTTACTATGTTGAACAAAAGACTACTGTAGTAATTTCACTCCACAGTCTTGTCAATGGAAAATGTATACATAAAGGTTGCCTGTCTAAAATCATAATTTGTTTGCGTTGGCCCGAGTTGATCCTAAACTATTTGGTTTTGAGCAACTCTGGAGCGCAAGTCTAAAACTTGTGTTAGATATGTTCAAATGGAACAAAAGGAAGACACATGTACATGTATATATTTCAACAGCAGTTTTGTTAAACAGTGAAGGCTTAGTGTAGACTGTTCAGACACAGGGAACTAACTCTGCAGTACACGTTGTTTCAAAATCCATTCCACACATTTCTACAATTAGTTGCTGGAAAACTCTACCACATCCGACCTAACCAAGTTGATCCAGTGTTCAAGCTACCACCTACATACAAGTCACATTTCATAGAATTGGGGGGGGGGGGGATTTCATGGAGCTGGTAAGCTGAGAACTGATTTGCTTAACAAACTAGGTAACCAGCCAAAATGTCATGGCATGTGTATTGCTTGTGATTGGTTCACTGCATCTTTTTGCTTAGTAAGAAAATATGCTAAGCAAAATGTTCAGCTAAACGACTCCATAAAGTTGGGCACAGGTCAAATTCTCAACTCACCGTTGGTTTTGGAGAGCCCTCCACCCTACAGCTGAAAGTGAAGGGGCTGCCTTCCAAGACCTTGAAGTTCTTCAACTCCTTGATGAAGCACGGGGCACCCGGCCTCTCCGTGTCTGTCTCCATGCCGGATTCTAGCTCAGTCTCTGTCTCTGTTTCTGTCGCCATGCCTGGCAAGTTGGGATCCTGGAGGAGCCTGGCCTCAAAGGCAGGCACACTGAAAGGCTGCAAGGAAATAAATCAAGACAACTTGAAATACATGATTTTATCAGATATCACCGATTCTGCAAAGTCAAATGGAGACTTTCTGTACAGCATCAGCCTGACCAATGCAAATTTGGTTGAAAAAATTGTAAAAGCGGAGCCTATTTGAAATTTATGTTCAAAGGTTGCTATCCTTTACCAATAGGAATTTCCTCGTGAAATTTGATTCTTAATGAATACAGGTCAAACGATCTCCCAAAATGTCTATTTTTAATTGATATCACTTGAGAAGGAATGTCATGATTTCAAGTCACAGAAAACCCCTTAAATAATGTCCTCTTTTTCTCCTTTAACATTGATTTTTTTTCCTTTTAAATCTGCCAATTTTTTTAATGGTGATTCATTTTAGACTGTCCCCATTGAGTTTATTTACCACAGCTTCGATCATTTTCAAGACATATAATTGGGAAAATGAAAATCTAGCAAAATTTAAGTAACTTGGGCTTTTTGATAATGTCATGCTAGCATTTGCCTGAATATGGTGCATGGTAGCAAGAATGACAGGAGTTTTTCTGTGTGCCAGTTATGAATTGAAATTTAGAGGGCTTTTCCTGTTTTAAATTATAAAGATTTAATAAGCTGATGATACATCTTAAGATAACTTGGATCATAAACTTCAGAGGTCTACCTCTACATGAAACTAATAAATAACAATGAAGAGAGTGTTAGTAAATGCTTGCTTCATGTGATATGGAGGTACTATCACACAAAAGGAAGAAATCTATGTCATTTGTACTTCTCAAAGCAGAAGCAACATGCCTCATGCCTGGACTTCAAAGTCATGCTTACAATTTATAAATCAGTCAAAAGTATATCAAGAAACCCACACTTCATTTGGTATCAATTTTTTTTCTTGGACTTAATTCAACAGTAACTTACAAATTTAGAATTAAAAAAAATAAATACATTTCACACACCCTTACGTCCATGCAACACACTTAATAATTTCAAGTAAACAAACAATACAGTCACACATTGCTATAAATTGATAAAAAAAAATCCTGGATGAGTTAATAAAAGAGCCTCGTAAACATGTAATTAATATATTTCTCTTTCCAGACTGTTGGCTGTCACTTCCGTTGATGTTACATCAGTTAGGAAATTACACAAAATCATATTAGTATACAAATGTACCGAACTAGTAATCATCATTTTACATCAACATTAATATTTGTCATCATGTTCACAACTTGACACACCACACCATGCCAATAACCAAGCTTCTCTACAGACCCCCGCTGGTGCCATGTCTGGGTAGTCACCCGATGTCCGACGATCTCTCAAATTGATCTCTTTCTGAAGTCTGGTTTCAAACGGCGACACCTTATACACCTGCGAGTGAGAACGTTTGTTAGCGACTTATCTCTGTTCTACTGATGAACAACACTAATTAATTTTGGTAAGTACAGAAAGTGTTCTATAAAATGGGGAGGGAAGTCAACAAACATGATGCAAGGAGTCCCGCAGAGGGACAAATTCATGCAACAAATTCTAAGAGCTTGAACAGAATGGTTTGGAAAATGCCTTTTGACAGTGACTTAGTTTTCATCCTATTATCCTGATTATGTGTCCGGATTTGTCAATAATGTGAAGATTTTGTTACAAAATGAGGAAATAGGTCAGGGGCTAACGGGGGGGGGGGGGGGGGGGGGGCAAAGGGGGTGGATCGGCACGCCAATCAGATAATCCATCATGGGGTAGTTGCTCTAATAAAGGGGCTTCGTGCATGTAAACTGATTATGTGTCCGGATTTGTCTTTAATGCATTGGCGGAGGTGGACCCAGATGAGGGAGGAGGGGGTAGAGGGGAGGGGGTAAGGAGGGGGTAGGGGGAGGGTAGGGGGAGGGTAGGGGGAGGGTAGGGGGAGGGTAGGGGGAGGGGGTAGGGAGGGGGTAGGGGGAGGGGGGTAAGGGGGTGGAACAGCACGACATGCTGAATGGTGACATGTCTCTACCTGATCGCTGGGGCGAGGTGGGGATGGGTCTGCCGAGCGTTCTCTCAACTGCACCTCTCCCATTAAGCGTTTCTCAAAGGGCGATGGTTTGAATGGCTACAATGTCAAATGATTGGAGAGCTTGAAGAATTATGCCGCACAAAGCATGAGTTTTGCAATGGTTTGTACATGAAGTAGAAATGTACTTTACATATGGGTCATTCAATAAATTTGGGGTTCACTTTTTCCCCTGTCCCTTTAACTTCTGACATCTGTGATGTTATAATTCTGATGCAGTCCTTAATGCAGTCATCTTCACAAGAGTGATTATGAAAAGCAAACTACCTACCCAACAAATAAAGAATCATTTGAGGTCACTCTGTTAATGACACTTGAATGGCAAATTACAAATTCCGAGGTAATAGGGACAGGAAAAAAGAAAAAAGCCTCAAGTTTGGACCCCACATTTTCAGAATGACCCACATTTGAGAAACATTAGCAAGGATTGACTGCATGGAACGTACTGGTATTTTAGCTATGGTCTGGAGAAAAAAAAAATGATCAACTCCAAGACAACTTCTTTATTATTATTTATAAAAACCAAGGTATTCATACGAAAAAGAAATAAACGTACATGTATCATCTAAGTAATTTTTTCTTCTTTGGTTTCATTGGGTTTTTTTTCTCAATAAAATTCAGAGAATCTTGGAACTATTTGGCATTGCAGTTCAACACAAGATTTGGGTTTGAGAATTCTTAGGAGATCCACTGAAATGCTTTCCATTCAAATACATACATGTACCTTCATATAACACCAACTACAAGTTAGAAATATGAAAACATCTCAACAGTGTTGATTTACTTTAAACTGAAACTTAAAAAACAGTCAATACCTGCAACAGAAGGTGGTTATTATAAATGGATAAAAAGTAATAGTATTCATGGATATAAAGTGCACTGCAAAGAACATGTGATAATCTTAACAAAACAAAAAAAAACTTTCAAAATAAATAAAACCGACATTGTTCTTACAGAACATCAATTTAAAATACTTAAACTCTCACGCCACATACAGTGTAGTTTATATTTGAAATTGTAAACGTGGACCTCAGTGACTTCTGTTTGTTAATGTTAATATCAGGGAACGAAGGAACGCTAAGTGTTAATATTATGAGCAAATGTTTTTTTCAAACACGTGAGCTCTTTATGCAAGAAACGTACTGCATATTGCTAACAACCTACATACATACAACATACAATAGGGTGAAGTGTGCACATGAAACTATATCAACTATAATTCAAGTCACAAGAGAAAGTATTCTATTTTCGATTTCAATTGAAAGAACTATTCGCTGGTGATGCAATCACATAATAAATGACAAAAAAATAACTGATGATTGTGATCAGTTTATTAACATGCCAGTTGATGAATCTAGCTCATGCAACAAGATGGCTGGCATAGCAACAGGGTGTAGACATAAGTAACAGATGATGGTTGTTATAGCAACAGTATACCTCAGCAGACTGTATACTTTTGTCGCCGTCCGCCCCACCGGAAGGTTGAGGGAGGTACCTCTCCCTGTAAGCAACTTCCTGCAAAAGACGCTTCTCAAACGGGGAGATTTTGTAACCCTAGGGGGGTAAAGAGATGCATTTGGAAGGAGGCAGGGAAGGGATAAAACCATGCACTCCATCGTAAATGTCACAAAATTTCAGTTCCGGGAAAATTTAAGAGGAAAATGAGGAAGAAACGCTATTATGGGGAGGGGTTCTATCCAAGGGAGGCAGGTTCCATTTAGTACAAAATTTGGGTCAAAATGCTCTGTTACAAGAAAATCACATCAGCTTTGAATTAGAAAATCACTTTCCGTTTTTACCAACTACGGGTGACTTAGAAGCTTGTGGATTCAAGACCAAATGCTGATTAATGAATACAATGAAATAAGTGATTTCAATTCAGATGTAATTTGAGATATATTGATATCAAATCTCTTTCCCTCACACTTTCTCCTTCAGACAATATGCAAGTTTTCAAGTAGTGCTCATTTTTGTCTTTTGATTGGACAAAACAATTTCCAAATAGTTGTGAAATAAGGACTGCAATAGTTTCAGAAAATGTCTTAATAATGCTTTACATGTCATTCAGCATAACTATTTACCAAAAGCTAGCATACTTATGGTCTACCATAACAAAAATGCATGGAATTAACTGATGATACCGTAAGTTAAAAAAACCACTCAGGAAGAATAAAACCAAAGAATGTGGCGCATACAGAAGTTTCAGCAATAGCTGCTCTGCTCACTCTTTAAGAACACAAATTGCAGCACAGGCAGCAGCAAACTAACCTCAACAGCTTCAATTATAAATGTGCGATGTCAAATAGCTTGCAATCACTTCTTCCACTCATCATTGCGTATTTGTTCAACTACAAACAAAATGTATCGATGAATTGTTTACCTCATGATCGACATCATGGTAGACGTTGCCCTGCATGTCCACACTGCTCCCGTGCACAGTGGCCCTGCCCGGTGACAGGGGCTCTTCTTGGAAGGGATCTGAGTATTCTTGGACTGGACCGCGGAGACGAGCTTGCTCCTCGTATTTCTGACGCATCCAGCGATTATAGTCAGCTGTGGAGAAGTATAGCAACATAGTGTTCAGTGTATATGCATTTATATTCATCTATGCAAATTTGCTACTGACATTAAGTTGGAAAGTGCGTACTTCTGCATGTATTCAATGGTTTGTAAGGAAAAATGCAGTGATTGATCAAATTTTAAAGATTTTACACATTGGGTTCATCCATTTTTGTGTTCATATTTTTGAATGTCTTTTTCCAATGCATCTGATGACTTTGCTTTTGAACATTTTTGTGCTGGACTTGAAGGGCAAGCCTACTGTACTGTCTGACTGAGTCACTAACTGACTGACTAACTAAGTATGACTAGTGTCCTCAATTGAGACAGTTAGGTCCAGTTTTAACTATGTAAGCCTAGTTTTGTTGCCTTAATTTGTTATCTAAGCTATACATATCAATACCTCTTGTATCCTTTTGTTTGACGAAATTCCTATATAGCTAAATCTTGATAGCTTGTTTAAGTTTGGAATCTGTTAAAATAATGATGACAAGTTTATAACAGGCCCAAAGAAAGCAGTAAACATACAATAATATGTTTTTCTCACAATGTCTCGGGACAGCACTGAGTATATAGTTTTTTTTTTTTTTTTAATGTCGGTGAAGGGCAAAACCCTATATTGAATAAACCTTTGTTGCTGGAACCAAAAGCCCGCCTATTGTCATCTTAGTGACTGAGTCACTGGCTGACTGATTGACCAAGACAGTATGTCCTAAACAGAAACTTGAAGGTCCAGCTCAGTTTAGCAAGCTAGTCTTGTTTATACATGATCCAGTGATTTAAAGTCTCTTAGCTTTATCTTTGAGAGGATTTACCTTCAGTCATAAGCAAGGCTTTACAGACAGCTTCGCCAGCATCATTCTTGGCGATGCAGGTGTACTGTCCGATGTCATCGTCCAACATCATGGTGATCTCCAAGGAGACAAAGCCTGTCTTCATGTCTTGTCTCGGGATGAACCTACAAACGACAAAATTCAAAATTTATCTTACCACGACAGATAACTTTCTGAGCGGTCTCAAGAAAAAAAAAATTCACAAGAAAAACAAAATGGAGTCCCAATTATATGTCAGCAAATAAACGGAGACCTTTAAGCTTTTTTAATTTTTGCGCTCTTTAGTTAAAAAGTGGAGTACCAACTTAACTTCAAATTTTGAAATACAAATTCTGCATGCCTCTCTTGAACAGAAGCCTATACTTTATTTCAAAATCATGATCTCAGTTTCCACTTTAATGCTTCTGTTTAAACACAGATGAATGATTTGGAAGTAACTGGGATAATGGAGTGAGAGTGATAGTAAGCCTCTAGCTACTATGGACAGAGAAGTCAAGTTTCACGAAGGTTAATTACGTGTATACATCTTGATCAATCAGTATTGATCCACATGGCACACATTTGGAGGCGAATTAGACACATCAATCTTAAAGATTGATGTGTCTAGTTCGTCTCCAAGTGTGTACCATGTGTAAGACTATTCACATAAAGGAAAGAGAACCCCTTTCATAACCTATTCGAGTACTGTGATATCCAATATGAGTTTCACAAGTTGGCCTATATTGTGGGCGTATAATTGTGCAAGTGCATAACAGGAACTAGAAATTTACGAAATTATAAACATCCAATTGGCAAAGCAATACCTAGAGCTATTTATATTGCTTATTTTTATAGAGCATTTGCTTAAAATTTACTGAAATTCTATGCAACTTACTATAAACCTGACACTTCAGTTGTTAGAAAAATTCCAGTTTGAAAAGGAATGACTCCAAAAATGGTTTTATTATTGTGGAAATGGGGAAAATAGTCAAACTTTAATTTGAAAGACAAGCTCAACTCTCTTCGTGCAGTGAACTTAATTTGTTGGCTTGAGCATCATAATGCCTTGTTTTAATTCTATCTGATGGAGGCAATGAATTCTTTACTCAAAGGGTTAAATGCAGTTTTAGTTCTTCTTTTTAATCTTGATGACCTACCTGTACCCAGCGACTGGGGCACCGTTCCTCAACCAGACAATCTCTGGGAAGGGTTTGCCTCTGACAGCGCAGTCAAAGCGGCAGGTCATCCCCTCGTTGAATCGCATGGGTTGCATCTCCTTGGTGAACTCTGGCTTAGTGTCACCAGCAGAGGGTGTCTTGCTGTCGGCTGAAGGGACACTGTTTAAGGCATTGGTCTGGGGTTTCCCAGAGCCTGAGAAAAAATGAGAGCGGGTAACAGTAAGCACTAAAAACATGTTTGAATCGACTGACTTTTGGCCATGGGGAATGAGAAAGTACTTAACTCTTTGAATTGGGAAGGTTTTGTTAAGCAGAGTTGTAATCGTTCCAATCACAAGTCAAATCACAAGTTAGGTCACATATAACAGGGGATCACAGTTCATTTGAATAGCTTGACCTGACACTGGATAACTTGTGGTGGACTTGTGGTGACCCGCGACAGACTCCATTACAAATCTGTTGTTAAGTCATTTCAAATGTCTGAAATCTCGATTTTTAACCAGCTCAGAATTAGCCAATATGGTATCTTGATGAAGTAGTCCATGTCAAAGGTCATTTGCGATAAAATCGTTGACGTGATACGCGATGTTATGCGGACGCCCATTCTGCTTGTAATTAACACGCGAGCATCGCGCGCCTGTCTCCGTGCGCATTCATGTGCCTTTGATGAGCATTCGATTATCCCGAATGACCCGAGACCCATATCATTTTTGCGCATGCGCAGTTGAAATACCGAACTGGCTTATTGTACTTTAAGTCCATTGCAAGTCCTGTTCAATTAAACAAAAATAGGTCAAATAAAAAGCCAAACCACAATTCAGGTTCACAAGTAACAGGGGATGAACATTGACAGAGGAAGGCCTTTATCACAGCTCATCTAAGTCGCTTATCACTTGTCTTGTACATGTAGTAAGACAGATGGCTTGTGATTGACTAATAGGATTACTTGATTTCAACTCTGCTTCAGCAGTTCTGAATCCATTAGGGTCGAGCAATGTCAGGATATGGATTTGGAGAGCTAACCACCATTATAAACAGGCATTCTAGAGTTGCTGCCAACACAAAAAAGCAAAAAAGAACCTCAGGTCAACCCAAATATGATTTGGTCTCAGACACGCCAACTTGATCCATTAAGTTTCTATTGACTAGAACGATGGCTGAAATCAGGATGCTCTGATCAAGTCGCTTTGAACGACAACATCTTGAGCACGTAGTCACTCCTTATTGTTTTAACATCGAACTTCATATCTTCTGAATAATTCAGTTTGGTTAAATTTACTGAAGACACACCTGTCACTCTCAATTGGCAGGTGGTTGACCTGCTACCAGCTGGGTTGGTAGCGGTGCAGGTGAACTTCCCTGCATCATCGGTAAAGACCTCGGGTATAGTCAGGGTGGCTACGCCGTTGCTGTAACCCATCTCAAAGTCCAGGCTTGGCTCGATCTTAGCACCGTCGCGGAACCAGGCGATTGTCGGTTGGGGTTGGCCCTTGAGGGTGCAGGATAGTGTGGTGGATTGCCCTTCTTTGGCTTGGACGTCAGAAAGAGACTGTTCAGAAAAGCAGAGGAAAACCCATTAAAGTCAAGTCAATCAATAACAAATTAATGAATATGAAGAAAATGAATAGATTCAGATTTTACTACGTTTTCATTTGAAGGTCACAACCCAACGTCATCAATGTCTTGTTCAACTGTATATTAATTAGCTCTACACTCCTGGCTTTCTTCCAAGGAACTTTCTCCATTCACCAACAAAATCAAACAGTGCACAAACCAGCAGCACATATTTTTCAGTTAAAAAAAAAATCCTAACGTTAAGAATGATGTAAACAAATGATGTTTGGAACCTGCATATTCAAGCCTTTGAAATCATGAAAAACCACGTGGGAAATTACAGTAGATTTTGCGTAAAATCTAAAATTGAATTAATGTTATCACCGTTTTTTCCCTAAAAGGATGGGCATGCCAAATCTGACAGGAAGGTTGTAATGTAACTGTTGACACGCCCATCAAATTATGAAAACCAACGACGGCAACAATGTATGGCAGAAGGATATTTTCGCCTTGTGATTGATGAATGCCAACCTTAGTGAATACTGGAGCAGACTGCTGTGCACTCTGTTGTGGTGGTGGTGGTGGTGGTGGTGCACTGTGTGATACAGCATCCTGCTCCTTAGTCACTGTCTCAGCGGGGATGGGGCCCTTCTGACCTGCCTTGCCACCTGTTACAGACAGAATGGGGAGGTCAGTAACTAGACACACTAACTGATCGTTTTTCCTGTTGCATCTCTGAACCTCGGGCAACATTCACATTACTTACGACCCACACTAACACAGGTGGCTATGGGAAGTGGCCAGCCACTTCCATTGGCACATGTGTAATTTCAAGTTGTAGCCATGTAATTCAGATGCAGTCTCACACTAAAAATGGAAGGTAAACTGCTTTTGAGCATATCAGGATGCTTTAAAGGGTTCATCATGTTGTAAATTGCCTTATTTCAGTTTCGTACCAGTCAGTAGGGCAAAGTCAATATGCAGAGGCACAAGAGAAAACTTTTATGAAAGAAACACAGGTTTTTAACATTGCCAGGTTGTTTCACCAAGATTTACTTCAACCCAGAAGCACTTGTATTCCATTGCTCTACACCGTATTCAACTCCTCAATAAAACCATAAAACCAAAAAGTGGAAATGGTTTGGGGCGGTATAAGTAGCAACAGGCAGTACACTTTGGGGTGGCACAGGACTAATATAAGTTTACAATAGGTGAACTGTGGTGACTCAAATCATAGTCACATATTTGGCACAATGACAACAATGACCATTCTTCCATTATAACTTTCCAAATTTACAAAGTTTTAGTTTACCACCCAAAAAGATAATTTCCCAACCTTGTATGCTTTATATATGACTTGAAGCTTTGCATGGCGGATGAGGAAGTTTTCGGGTAACACCATGTGGAAAGAAATCTCTTCTTAGAAGAAGTGTGGATTTCGGTTCTTTTCAGAACCAGTTCAACCAGTTCTTTTCAGAACCACACTTCTTCCAAGAAGAGATTTCTTTTATGCTGTCATCCATCCATACTTACTGCTAACATTCAGCTGCGCCTGACTGGACGCGACGCTGGCCGAATTCTCCGCTCTGACCGTATACTAACTTTCCAAATTTCAAAGTTTTAGTTTACTACCCGAAAGATCATTCCTCAACCTTTAAGGCTATGTCATCCATCCGTACTTACTGCTAACATTCAGCTGCGCCTGACTGGACGCGACGCCGGCCGAATTCTCCGCTCTGACCGTATACTCCCCTGTGTCCTCGTCAAAGACCTCCGGGAAGACCAGCGTGCACCGCTCACCATCCCGGCCGATCTGGATGTCCGCCGAGGACTTCAGCTCGTCCTTGTTGTGGAACCAGGTGACGGTGGGAGCGGGAAGGCCGGTGACGGTCACCTCGAAGCTGACCTTGTCGCCTTCCTTGACCTGCTGGCTCTGGAGGCGTTGGGTGAAGCGAGGTGCATCCGTGACATCTATTGGTTCAACAGATTGCAGAATATCATCTTCAAGAAAGATCTTTCATTTTAAGCATGAAAACGTTCAGTAATCAATGCCTATTTCTTTTTTCTTTGCATGCAGTGGTTATTCAAAATTTCAATTAAAACATTTTTCAATAAGAAAAACGTTTGCGAGAACAATTGATGCAGAACGAAATTTTCAAAACAACACATGCTTAGTGTGTTATAAACCAATTGCACAGGTACTTGTATTAGCACATGAGAAAAATTTCGATTTTATCCTCTTGAACACTTATTCCAGAATTACAAACATTTGATCATAATTACATGTACAACAAATAATTAGTGACTTGTAATTAAATTTAATCTTTCCAGAAGATCAAAAGTTTTTTTGAATACTGCATCACAATCAATTCATGCAGTGAAAAACCTACTATTGAATTACATCACCCTGACGCAAATTCCATCCTATGAAAAATCCATGCAGTGTTTCCAGATTAAACAAAATAAAAAAGAAAAGCAATCAAATATCTTAAAAAAATAATGAACTTAAAATAATATTCAACAAACGGTATAGTTATTATCAATTTTAATAAAAAAGCAAAGGTTTTATCTTTAGAAGGCAGTATATCTACTCAAAAAAACAAAATAGAAATACAAGTCAATTGTTGAGAATAACTGCTGGGGAGAAAATTTGCATTCAAGTAAAACTGCAATCACAACACATCAACAACACAGCACATCAAAGCAAGCAAGCAATATGGCAATCACACTATTGTATCCACAGTAAGAGGTTGCTTCAGAATCACACACACAGTTTCAACTGCAGAACCACTGCTTTTGTACATATTTGGCTGGGCGAAGACTGACAAATCAACGACTGTAGTCAGTAAATTCCATGCATAAGCCACATGCAAGCCACTCAAGGCTCTACTCAGAAAAACAGAAGTATAACTGCAGTTAATATCGATGTATGATACTGAAATGGACTTGTCCAACCACCTAACATAGAAGACATTACTGGGGAGTCAGGTTGGCATAGCGGCACTTTCCTCGCCTTCCACTGCTGTGACCCGGGTTCGAATCCCGCCAGGGCCAATAAGTGGATTGGGTTTTCAGTCGCCACATGTACCTGATTCCGTGGGTTTTCCCTAGAGTATCATTCTGGGTTTTCCTCCCACCTCTAAAACTGTAATTTCCTTCTCGTCTTCTCTCTACAGGTTTCTTCAGCCATGCAAGCTACAGTGCCTAGGGCGCTTTTGAGGAATCCTCGGTTTTATTAACAGAAGTAAATAATGATAATAATGACACACTGTGACTTGCTTGCCCATGTCGCAAACTTAGTATTAAATTTGAGGCACACATTGATTTTAGCAACTGCACTGGTCAATGGCGCATTGAGTTGCATGTATACAAAATATTTACAAGCACATGTTCCATGTACAAGCACTGCCCCACCTCAGTAATGACTTCTATTTGTGGTTGTATTTGTTTTTAAAACAGAAACCCCCGGCTACCATTTCAGCAACTAACCTTTGACTACCAGCTCAGCGGTGGACACAGCGGTACCGACAGGGTTTTTGGCCTCACACTTAATCTTGCCCGCATCGCTAGCGTCCGCTTTAGGGATGCGGAGGGTAGCGCGGCCCCCTTTGAGGCTGATCTGATATCTGGGGGAGTTTTTCAGCTCAGTGTCATCTTTGAACCAGCTGACACTGGGCTCGGGGTTGCCTAGTTTAGGGAGGAAGGGGGCGATTTGAAGAAAGCAAGCAAAACAGAGATAGAATAAGAAAGATGCTACAACTGTGAAGACAGGAGACAGCAACATCTATGCAGAATATTTTATAGAAAGCAACAATTGGCTAAGTTTGCAAGGTGTAGTACAGCAAGAACTTATAAAACACTAATGAAGTTCCTATGAAAATAAAATAATAATGAAAATGTAACACTCAACCTTATCTTTTTTTTTTGGGGGGGGGGGACTTTTTAGCAAGTATTTTTTAGATGGGCGAATGATCAATAAAAGCTATTGAAGATAGGATATGTGCAAACAAATTCTTAACCCAACAATTTAAAAAGAAAAGGTTGCAAGGATAAATTTTCAATTTCTGTTGCTAAAATTTACACTATGATATGTACATGTACCTCTACATCTATGTATTTTTTTGACGATGAACGGACCAAACTATATACTGAATAGATTGATTGCATTCGACAGCCACCTTGGAGGTGTGTTTCGTTATGTTAATTCATTAACAATGAATGCAAGAAGAGGTATTACTCTGTGGTGGAACAAAAGCTTACAGCTCCAAGATGGCTGCAGTGCAAACGATCCATAGTGTTGAGGGTGCAGACAGAAATTATGCAAAAACACTACAAGGGCCGTGCTATTTTGACCATCTCTCAGCCGGGGGGAGATCTCGGCCATCGAGTGACAAACAATTTTGCAACTCAGTACATGCATAGAACAACTTATCATATACATACCCAAGAAATCTCATGACCAAAGGTTAAAGGGTTTTGGAATTATGGCTAATTAATTATTCATATGCATGAATGGTAATTCTGCTCTGTGTACACTACATATATTGGGTAATTCAGTTTTCACGGCGCATAGCGCCGGAAATTTTTTTTCGCTGCGCGGCAACCCGTATTCCGATTTTCATGTTTTTGGTATCAAAAGATGCGCAAGGCTCGAGGCTTAACAGTCAGAACAGCTCAGGTCATGAAAAATTTGTTTTAAAGCTATCGCGGAAAAAGTTGAGGGGTAGCAGATTCCGCCCATCCCCTTTAGGGTTAAGTATTCAAAGGTATTTTGAAAGAGACGGAACTGGGCACAGGCCATAGTGGAGAAAAATTTAAAAACCAAAAAAAATGGGGTGATTTTTTTTTCAATTTTCAGATTTATTGATATTTAAAGAAATAGTAGAAAAATCGTGGAATACAAGTGTTTTTAAGGTGAACGATTGTCATCTTTCATGTTCACGAATAAAAAACTTGAAATTTGTAGGCCTATTTCTCAGTATTTTAAATTTGTGACATTTTGATAAATGCGTTCTTTCATTAAACATCCATAACTTGTCAACAGAATGTCCGATTGAAGTGCAACAAACAGCGCTGTAAGGAGAATTTTATTCTCTTTCCTAATATCTGCAAAACTTCATTTTGACCTCTGCCCAGTTCTGTCTCATTTTGCCAGATTGCCTCACATATAAATGTATGATAAGGTTAACAGTAACTACAGTTTTTTTTAAAATTTCGGAAAAACCTTAGTAATTGAACAGACTATAGAGATGTAAGTATATCAAAAAAAATAGCACCTCCAAAAACTGAAAAAGGAGTGTACATGTAAGCAAAAACCTGCTTGAATGTGAAAAAAAGTGGAAATGCAGTAGATAACCCCGAAAAGGCCCATGGCGGATAGATGAGAAGTGAAGATCAACAACTGAATGAGTGAAGTGGAAACGTGATGCGAAAGACTAAGCGGCGGTAAAAACTAGCTGTGGACAAACAGAAAGCCAATCCGTATCGCTACTTGGGACACTGAGTGTATAAAGGATGGCACACACGCTCCCAGGCACGGCTCAAGTGTTGTACAAACAGTGCAAGGCTGGTGGATAAGTGCAGAAGTCATGAAACTACAGTGATGCATGTGCAAAATAAAACTCGGTGGGTAGAACTTCAGATTTGTTTTCAAGGGTTGAAATGTTGTGTTTTTGGTTCAGTCCTTGAATTTTTGACAACATGTCAGGATTGGTAATTACAACTCTGTTCTAAATTAGAATATCTACTCGATTATAACAAACTACTGCTCTCCCCTCCCCCCTCGTCCCTAGGTTTACTTGAAGGACAGAATCTAAAACACTGCAAGAATAAGTTGAGCAAGTCAAGTAGATGCTCTTGTTTTAATGTGCTCAAATGTTCTAATGGATGTTTTGGAGTGATGGTATGACTCACAGCAGATCTACAGCAAACAACGAGTGCCCACCTGATTAAAGTTACACAACTGAATTTCCACTGGACGATGCATTAAGTTCTCCATTGCCACATTCAAGAATTTATAATGCTGAAGAATTTGTTGTGTTTTATTGATACATTTGTGGGGAATTTTTCTGCCAACCAAATGTAAATTTTGTGACAATTCTTTACCTTTAACAAATTACTTTTGTCAATGTTTGAATACATGTATTCTGAGGGCACAAAATCGCAGAAGGCAGACAGAACATACGTACATCAAAGCATGAATGTATTCTTGTGATTTGTTTTCAATGATAATGCATGTCCATTGAAGAGTTTATTTCTAAAACGCAATCTACTCCATTTGTTCCCTTTTAGCCCAAAAGGTAATTTCAACTACTATTATACAGTTAAACACAATACAATACAGTGAAACAAGAATACAATAAAGTGAAAAACAAAGTTTACAAATGGCAGCTATACTGTTTTCATTCTTTAAAGTTTCGTTACTGTGCAATTTGTTCACATTTTTTTACAAATGGATGTATCACGTTTTGGAAATAGATTCGACATAGAATTCATGAATGAGTTGTGAATTTTCAATGTTCCCCCAAAAGGTAATCTTTTTAGTTTTTCACAGTAAAACACATCTTGTATCAAACATGCAATATCATTACATGTATGATGCAAGATATGTTTTTCATTTTTTTTTTAATGAAGCAATGGAAAAACTATCTGCTGACCAAAAAAAAAAAAATTCCAAGCGTTTTTTAATTTTTAGAAATTATTTTTTTGGGGGGGGGGGTGTTGTAATAATCTCGCAAAGTGATGATGCCATTTCATTTGGAGGTTATTTTCATGTTTTGTCTTTTGCTTTTTTTCAACTTTTTTTTTAATGTTTCATTGTTTTGAAAAGAGCTAAAGGCAGAAATTTGCAGAAGGCAGAAAGAAAACATCAAACCAAATATCAAATCTTGCAGATTGCATTTTTCAAGCATGCACATTTTTTGAATGATTTATGCTAAGCTAAATCACAGATTGATGCTCTAAATGACCATGACAAGTCCCTACCTTGGATGACAGCCTCGAAGGAGGCTGGCTTTCCCTGGACAAGTGACACGCTCTTGACCGGCTGGCTGAACTTGGGCGGGTCCTCTTTGAACTTTGACCTCTGGCCGAACATGGCGGTCACTTTGGTGGAGGTGGTGGTGGTGGTTTCAACACTGTCGAGAAAACAAAAAAGGAAATTGTAAATGCAAGGAAAACCAAACTTGATTTATTCTCTTTTTGAGTCACTTGTCGTGAGAATGAACAAATAAGTAAACAATATTAAAAGTTACAATTATGCAAAGAATTAATCACCAATTTCATTTAAACATTGAAAAATTTGAAGTTACTGATTTATGTAAATATCTATGCATCTATGTAAATATATTATAGATTACAATTGCAGATGCCATTTAAAGTGTAGATGTAAGTACAATCCAACTAGTATTTGTTCTCTTTTTGAGGCTGTGTAATTAGAATGAACAAACAAGTAAAAAAAAATAAAGGTTGCAATTATGCACAGAATTACTCACCAATTTCATTTTACAATGAAATAAACTGAAGTCACTAATTTATTTTGTATTGTGAACAACTGTCCTACATAGTGACATATATAAGATAGTGACATATAAGTTGGATTTTATTCCTATAAGATAAAGATTTACAGTAGCACCATGTGACAAATCTCTTCTGTGAGTTTGTGAGGTCCTGAAAAGAATGATGTTACCTGAATGGTAAAATCATTCATCATGTCGGACTTAAAGAATCCGGTGTGTGACGCAGCATCCAAAACAGCCAATTAGGATTAGGTAAGAGAAAAGCGCACAGCTAAAACCTAATGGACCAGGCCGGCGGTGTGACACGAAACAAACCTGGATCAGCCCACTGACTTACATACCACGCCTGTTGACATGCAGATGCGATCATGAACTACTAACTTACTACTTCTTAATGAGGGGTGGTGACATCCCTGGAATTTAGCATTTATGGTGTTATATTTGGGAGCCCTGTGGTAATTCTTACTGAGGGGGAATTGGAATGTGAAATGGAATGCAGCTTTTTTGGCTACAAACTGATTCCAAGAATTTTTTTTTTAACTCATGAAAAAGGGTTGCCTTTCTCTTTCAGTATTGAATCATATTTTTTTCCCTAAAGAATGAGGTTAAATTTGGAGACTGATTCAGGTACCATGAGAGCAGATGCCAGTTCAACTATGACTTGTTTTCAATATGGACTTGGATATTTTTCTTCAATGCGTGGGAGGGGATTTACTTGTGTCAAGCCTGTTGAAGTACAAGCATGTGGGCTCCTTGTTTTACATCCAACGTGTCAGATGATTGGAATGGTCTGTTTGGCATCAGCACGTGTTACTTCTTGCATCTTTTTCTTATTTTAAGTCCAGACGTCAATACCAGATTTGTTACATTCCTGACTGGCAGAAGTAAATAAACAGCACCAACAACAGAAACTCAGTGAACCATTTGTTCCGCAGAAATGGCAAAGGTTATAATAAAGCAACAAATAAAGCTGAATTGTTGGGCCTCAGCACATGTACCAAGTACATTACTGAAAAAACTTTTCTTCCAATATCATTTAGTCTCTCAAAAATGAGTGCATTTCAACAACAACAAAACCGACAAATTGAATGTACCTCCTACATTTACATGGAACTGACAACAATGCTATGGTCTCACCAATTTAAACATTTTAGAACAGCATGTGTGTTTCGGCACATGAAATTCCAACACCAAAACAAAGATTTCTGAGAACGCAGATCTTCTTCAGAAAATTACTATTAAAGAATTTCAACAATAATTGCAGCTGGGCAGAAGAATTTCTACAAGTACAGTGTTCAGGCCCGTTGACAAAGGGGGGGGGGGGGGGGGGGGCTGGTGGGGCCAGGCCCCCCTTGGCGAGCAATTGACCCCCCCAACGGCAAAAGCCATATATATGTATTTTTGTATTTTTATGGTAGTGGGCCCCCTTAGTTGGTACTATGGCCCCCCTGATGCTCAGGGCTGGCGACGGGCCTGACGGTGTTCATCTTAAAAGTTATAGACTTGCCCTTATTAACTCATAACACATCCCAGCATGTGATTTACTAGCTCCAAGGGTTTTGAGTTGTCAAAGTATGTGTCCTTA
Organism: Patiria miniata; assembly: GCF_015706575.1. Taxonomy (NCBI): domain Eukaryota; kingdom Metazoa; phylum Echinodermata; class Asteroidea; order Valvatida; family Asterinidae; genus Patiria; species Patiria miniata. Next base: position 8,577,597 of record NW_024037051.1, on the reverse strand, counting down.
AACAACCTTGATTTGGAGGTCACTGCACTGTGGTGTTGCCTTGGTGACAAAGATTTGAGGTCAGTGACCTAATATATTTATGACTGTTTTATAATGCAACAATCAATGGCAAAAAGGCCAATATGAAATAAAAATGTGTTACTAAATTATTGTTTTTCTTGTTCTATACCAAAGTAAAAACAAAGTTAAGTTGAAATATTTTAAACCCGGTTTTAAGAACTGTCATATTGGTGTCGCTGTCGATGTTAAACAGACATTAAATTTCTTTTACCTTGTTTCTTTGGGGAAATTTTTTTTTTTCAATGCTCATAAACTATATCAGAATTTTGTTAAGAAAAAATTAAGCCAACCAGCGACAAACTTTGGTAGTACATAAACATTTGCATAACTGAATGCAAGCTATCTACTTTTCAAGTGAGTTTCTCTTTCTTTTGGGAGGGGGAGGTTTATTTAGCAGCTTATTTTTCTTGATAAGATCCATGAGTCACAAAAATAATTGATGACACAATAATGCATAGTTCTCAATAAACTTGACTGACTTAATATGGGAAACATTTGTTCCTGACAATTCATCACGTACGCACACACATTGTGATGCAAGTGGTGTGGAATGTGCTGATACCCATCTGGTGGCTCATGAGGGCCGAATTACTAGTAAGACGCGGCAACATCCAACCACAGCAATTCTCTAACTAAGCCTTGATGTACAAGCTAGACTGCTGTAAGCATCACTGCTTCCCATGAGCCAAACTAAGACATCTTGGAACAACATCAGTCCACATCGGATCCCTGACTGTAAACTGTTTCAGTTGCCAGACCTTTCTTACATGTACATGATGTACCATCCTAAATGTGACAAACAGCTGAACGCTAAAGGGAAAGCTCATCTTGGCAAAATACTCTCACAAGAGCATTCTTGATGAAAATCCAATCCAGGTTAGGCCAGCCCACACATTTTGAACTACAAAAGTCGGTATCGATGCATCATTGCTCCACATTCAATCGAGATGACTTTCACATGTCAAGAAGTTTCCACGCTTGTCGATCATGGAATGAAATAGTTGAGGCAGTTGGCTATTAACCAATTTAAGGCACACAATACCATTTAGGGTATTGTTCACCTTCATTTTGAAGTGTGATTGGCAAAGTTAACATTAAAAAAAAGTGGCCACATGCGACTTGCATATAAACTGCAGGCCACTGTCGAAAAAAAGACACCACACAAAATTTGCCCTAGACAGGGGAACATTTTACTTCTTCGAATACCCACACAATTGTTATGGACAACACCCTGATTCAGTCGCAAAAAAAAAATAATAATACAAAGGCATGGACCATTTGCAAGTTTCAAAATTCAATACACGAATATTTATCTTGCAAGAAGCATGCCAAATGATCACAAAACAAACTTGTGAAATCTGATTGATCAATAATTCAAATAAATTCAGAGTTTTTAGATTTTATCAAGAAATGGACACCACCATTAACACATAAACAATTTGAAAACACATTCTCAGCACCATGAAATACAATGCTTTAGGACGGTCCCAACCAATCACACAGTAAGGAAACAACACAACGATGACATCATTCTATTTTCGTTCTGAAATCTAAACAGTTCTGATCTAAGTCCTTCCTGGCTCAGCCTGCGTTGGCGGTGGCCCCCATGTCTGGAATGCCAAGCATCTACATGACATCTCAGTAGGGAGCTCAGAAAGTGAAATATAAAGATGTCTGATAACGACAGACCATCCAACTCCCAATATCATGACTGATGGTTATATTTATTAATACTGGTGACATCATGGCCTATATTCTTGGTATCATACTTTTTTACCAGATGTGTTGTTAATTATAAATAATATTGCAAGTGATACAGTATAAAAAAAAAATTCAATTTTTAATGATTGCTAGACTTTAATTTTCATTGGTGTTTAAATTTAGTAGACAGTGAAAGTTCCTTTTTTTGCGTGAATTTTTTTTGGCAATAGGAAACACATATGGTTGAAACCACTATGAATGCAAAATACAGAGAAGCTCTATAAATAAGATCTTTAAGACATCTAAAATATTCATCAATCTCACTCTTCGTCCTCAAAAGAGGGAGGAAAAAATATCGAGTAAAAACTCTGCTTACATTCAATAGAAATGTGACCTTACATAACCCATAAACACTCTCCATCAAAGAAAAACAAACAACTTCAATTCTGGATAATTTGGGGGCAAAACCTAACCAGAAAAACAAAAGCCGAATTTTCAAGATTAAACTAGTTCTGCATGAGTACTTTAATATTGAAGGAGTTTTGATTTCAGTGTAAGGAAATCCCTGCCTATGCATCGCACGGCACAGAGATGCCATCAACATACAAGCATATGGTAGGCCTTACCATATAAGGTGCTGTACACTGCTACCGCAGTGTGAGCTTCAGCTATGCCCATCAGGTACGGTACATACACACACTCGCTCAGGTCCCCACATAGCAAGTCATGGTCAGCAATAAAGATGGCCCGATATCATGAAGGCCATGGACTAGAATCTTTGTGGTTTATTCATAGTAGCGCAGGTAAATATCTGCGACAAAAGGACTTTTTTAAGACTTCAGGTTTTTACGAAGGATATTTAATATGCCTGCAGGCTCGACTATCTAAAGTACAAAAATGTGCGGTATGTTGTGAAGTGCGTTTACCAGAGTGCTGCGAAGCTAGTGGTATTATTCAATACAATTTCATGCTCTAATCTATGCCACTACTTGTGGTTAAATTCCTATTACATAAAAGTGACAATTTTGTAATTATTCGAACTCTTACACAGTGCATTATATTTCAGTCGAATTAATGTAACAATTAAATGGTACAACTATTTAGTAATTTGTATTGTGATCTAATACTTTTTAAGTTGGAGTTTCTGTTAATAGAATAATATTCCAGCTACTCATGTTAAGGTGCTTTTATAGCCTTCTCTGTAAACAATCTGTTAATCTGTTAATCAATTGGAAAAAAAGGTCAGATGACAAGCTCACTACACGTCCAGCATTAAAAAAAGATTTCGCTAAAATAAACAGGATTTAAGATGGCGCAGACAAAAATGAAAGATGCAACTAAAATTTACAGTTTCAGATCTAAAGAGGATTACTGAGGGGCGGAGCTAAGAAGCCACTCCCAAAACTCAAGCTGCTGCCCAAACTAATTGAGCTCTTTCTTCACATGAAATTCATTGATTTGCACAATTTTATAAAATAGGAATTACATCCATACATGACGTACCTTAGTACAGAAATTAAAGCAAGTACTTTTTTAAAAAATGAAACTAGTTAATTCTTAAAATTACACAAATTGTTTACAAATTAATGGAAACATTTTTCCTACCGATTGAATCACCCCCTTTGATTCCAGGTCCATTCCCGACAGCTTTAAATTGGCACCAGCAGGGCCTTGTCTTGGTTCTTCGTTGCGAAAAAACAGAAGCTTCCAAACTTTTTTATTTTACAAAACACCAGACGTTAATTCCAGACACTTTCTCACAGAAAAAATGGACGGCTCGACAGCCGAGTTTCTCTTGCTCTCTGGATGTTGTTCTCTTGGTGGTAGGACTGCAAGTCAGCCCAACATTATGGTTTACAGATGCAGCCCTAGACTGGCTAATTAGCATACCGGTGCACTTATACAAGCTGGTCTCTGATTGGCTGGTCCCTCCGTGAGCTGCATGTGCAGATTCCATTCCAATTAGCACGAAACTGAGCAGATCAATTTGAATAACCCCGCCTCTGCTGTGATGTCATCTGACTGGCAGAGTGCCAAACTTTTTAATGGAGAGCATTTCATAAGGTAATTCTGTTGAGGGCTTTAAAGTATTTTGCATATTTGGGCTGTCTATACATCCTGCAGTTACTTGATTGGCAACGGAGTACGGCTCTAGGATAAATGTATTATAATTTCAACTACTGATGTAAAGCTTATTATTCCAAGATAAGTGATAAATGTGATATAGGAGGCCCAGCCCAAGGCAATGCTGCAGACGGCTTGCTCCCACAAAATGAAAGTTAAGGTCAACTGCTGCTGAATGAAAAGTCCAAAATACAATCCCAAAAGGCAGGAAAGATTTCAGGTTATTTGAAATACTTAAAAAATGTATATGTATGTGTAAACAGTGTGTACTTATCTCCGAATTCTAAAAAAAAAGAGAGTTCAAATCAGACAAATTTTGCTTTATATGCAGTTGCTGATATTTATTTACTAACATTTAAAAAAAAATGTAAATTAAAAAAAGTGTTGTTTTATCCACTTATTTTACAAATTTGTCAAAGTTAATCAACTAAAATTAGCTGACAAGCAGATTTATGCTTGAAAAATGGAGCAAAATAGGGCAAGAAAGAGGCACAGAATACAGGGGCGGATCAAGGTTTGCCGGATGAAACGGGGGGGGGGGGGGGAGGGGGGTTTGCTGCCAAGAGGGGGATTATGCAGGCATTTGCTGTATTTGTCTGCATGATTTTCTTATTTTTTGCAGTGCAAAAGGAGGGTCTAGATCCTCTAAACAACACCCCCCACGTCCCTTAGATAGATGCACCACTGGATATGATCTGGTAATGATGCAGACTGGCAAAAGGTCACCCAGCTTCTTCAGAAATTCTATCACAGATGACATTGCAGGTCTCCAATAAAAGCACCAGGCATTTTCGCTTGGATACGGAGTGTAATGAAGTTCACTGTACTGCAATAAATGTGAACTTTATTTACCTGTCCACTGAGTGATAATGAATTGAAATATGCAAACTTATCTTTCACGTTTTGAGTGGACGAAACATTGCTGCTGCGGCTTTTTATAAAACCCCAGGGTTAGAAATTCCTTCTGTCAAGATTCGTTGATTGCGACAAATGTACCCTCAAATCAAAGTAATGTCACATGTTTAACCTTTTTGGCGTGCTGAAGTGCTACGAGTGTGTCTGAATGTCTACTGCGATGTCAATAAAAGGTTAAGGGTAGAGAGTGATATTGAACCTTTTGGAAAGCTCTGGAGAGGGAGATGTCATGCCGATAGATTCATTGATTTCCACAAATGCACTCTCAAATTGAAATGAATGGGGAGCGTTTAACCTAAAGGTACTACAGCATGTCGAGGCAGAATACTGCATGTCTGACTGTATGTTACAATGTCTCTTGAAGGTCATAGTGAACAGTGGTATTGATCCTCTTGAAAAGCCCTTGATGAAGATGTCTTCTGAAGAGAATCACTGATCGACACGCAAGATTGTAAATCTGGAGTTTTACCTTTAGATACAGAATCAACAATCCTGGGAGAATACAGAGAGTACAGGACAAATTTGTGAAAGTAACACATTTTTGGGGAGTTAAGAGTTGGATTTAGCCTTTAACAAACTCCTGAAAGAGAGGTTACTGGACATGAAAAATTGTCGATTCACAAAAATCCGACCTGAAACTGAAGTAGAGCACCTTAGTTAAAAAACATCAAAATATGTTGCTAAAATGCAAATCTAAGTTGAAAGAACTGCATCTTTAGCTGAATCAATTAGATATTTTGCACAGAACCTACCTGAATTAACAAAACACAACGCACCGTTTTGATGGCACAATCTTAAAAATTAATCCCATACATCCTCCAAAATGAACCAGACACAGATTTTGAAGGTTTGAGGCTTTTTGGCAGTTAAGTGACCCCTTTGCTTTTAGGGGATACATCAATTGTGTAATGTTCAACCTCGATTTACCGCTTGTTAAATTTGAGCATTCTTTCTTTAATTGGGGTTTCTGATTTATAGAACTTTGGTTCCACTCGCATTTAGTTAAAGTTGTGTAGTTTCTTAGAATGCTCCTGTTTTTTTTAAAGAACGCTGGAGATGTGCAAGGCATGCCAAAGATTGATAGCATGCCATGGTTCATAATCAGCAAATCAACGCTCTGAATTGGCCACCTCTCCTCCCCATAATTTTCCCCTCGAGTAAGCCACTCAAATCCACCTGCCTCTCGCGACTTAGGAGTCCCGGAGATATTAATGGATCAAGGAGCAGGAGACAGAAACCTGTGAGGGTCTGAAATCCTTGTGAAGGACATTGATAATGGCCAATTTCCATGGAAATCGGAGAGGAGTCGGTGATCCCATGTGTGAAGTACTTGAGACAGAATTTTTTATTGATCAATTATTGAGAACCCGAGAAAAAAAGTACTTTTGTTGTACCATATAACAAAAGTAGCCTTAAGGCTGAGACTGTTGTACAGGCGTGAGTAAAACTTACATATGGGAATTCATTGCCAATTATATTGAAATAACAAAGAATATTCTCTGAGACACCTGCAATGCCTAAGGTCTATAGGAAATTTCGAAATTCTTTAATATATTTCAAATACAGGGATGCAAGGGGGTTCTTATATATTTTTCGAGAAATTTCGAGAACTTTGGCACCTATGTGTTTTCTGCAATTCTTATGAAAGTTTGAAATCCTGTGAATTCAGGACTTGTATGTATATCCCGACAATTTTCTTAAATAACCTCAAGAAAAAAAATTTCTTCAATCTACTTTGATCTCTTTATCTCATCTTCACATTTCACTTCTGTGAATATAGAGTAGCCTTTGATGAGAGTTTATTTTGTGAGTGATCCAAACTGCCGAGACACTAGCTTCATCCATAATTCTCACCATCATAATCTAATCATCGAATTTTAACAAAAATTAAGCCAGATATTCTTCATTCAAAATGTGAACTTGTATAGGTTTTCTGAGATACTCAAATACTTTTCTAACATTTGTTGTGAGACTGTAAAATACATTTTTTTCACTGGACATGTTTACATGTATTCAAACTGATGCTGACGTCTTGCTCTGTACGTATGCCTGTAGATTTTTTTATTTTATAACTCTTTATCTTTTATTGTCAATCATCTGGGCAAGGCAGTTGAAATTTATTTTTCACCTGTGTTTCCTCTTTTTTTGGGGGGGGGGGGGGGGTTATGTTGCTAATAAGCCTCTGTACTGATGACGTCACACTTTAGTTTACATGTGCGCTTTCTTATGGGAGCCTGGTGGGGCGATGGTTACGTAGCCCGATCAAGTAAAGTGTGACATCATCAGTACAGAGGTTGTTCTCTCTTCCCATCTGTCTGTTGTTAATGTTTTCTATCCTTTCAGATTTGTTTTATTATAAGTTCCTTCAGTTCTGAAATAAGACTACTAAAATGAAAAATAATTATAATCTTACCTGTCAGATTCTGTAGTAACAGTGACTACTGGACCTACAAAATAAAAATGGAAAACATTTTTTTATTTGAAGTGGACAGAAAAAAAGGCTCAGTTTAAAGGGCATTTTTTTTCATAAACAAATTTCATATACTAATTAATTTATATTTGACATAATTTAATATGTATATATGAAGACCTTGTTATATGATGAATGTTTGTCATTGGGCTTGTCAAAATAGACACACAGTTTGTTTACATGTTGATGTTCCCTCCACTCAACCACAATTTACACGTCACCGCTGTGACAAATTATTACACACACTGAAAAAAAGAAATAATTCCAATAATAAAAATGGGGACATGTCTGGAAATTAAACCAGCTGCCAAGAGTACTGAGTCCCAGACGGGATCCTTCCATACTTAGAAGCCGTCCAATCGAAAACAGAGTCAGCATGATCTGGTTGGTATGCGAGGAATGTCTAACATGTCTGGTATGGTGCAGCACCTTTTGGGGCTGTGTTGGCAGACTGTAGCACAGTGTACATTAGAGGATACGAGTGTTTTCCAAATCGTGGATTCTTTCCCAGTTTGGCTACGTCTCTTGTTCAAGAGTGTTTTTAAGCTTGTAGGTCAAAACCAAATGGTCAAAACCATATTACACGATATGATGCGTTTGAAGCAAAAAATAGATTTATATTGAGTCAGCGTCCCTAAATCAGTTGACTTGAAACCATCTCATGAAGAAAACCTGACGAAGCCACGGTTTGGAAAAAACCCAGCGTTTCTCAAGTCAAGAGGGATTAGGCGACTGAAATGTTAAAGGTTTTAGCGGGATGAGGCAGGGTTAAGCAATACCCGGTTTAGGCCCTCAAGACATCGGTTGAATGAGAAATAAACTAAGACGTATCTAGGGCCTCTGGGGATGCAAGAAGGCATCTGTACATATGTAAGGGACGAATGCAAAATTAAGCAAGCGGTAATTCAAGATAGAAAGCCCCAGGGTACCTCACAAAACAATGTAGAACCCCGTAAAACCTCGAAATAAACCTCGAGTTACCGCCTGTTAAATTTCGCATTAGCCCCTAATGAATGCACTGCACGCAACCTCACATTAGATTTGCAAGATCCGTGACTTGTAGCCTGACTGCCTAAAGATAAGCACGTATGCTCTGACTTATTGCATACTCCCTGAATGATATGCATAATATAAGATTTCGAGGACGACAATACTGAATGAATCACGAACCCCTTATCCATAAAGAAACCCAGTGATAACTACATTGAAAGTACATGTATGGCATTATGCTAAAATGATACTCGGCAAAATTTGATATTTTACATGAAATCGAAAAAATTATTTGGAGAACCACGATATTCAGATGCACAGGAAACAAAACAGTGCAGGTCAAATTTAGGCCTTCATTTTGATTAAAGAGACGTCGTCATAAACCTGAATCAATTTTGAATCAAAGGCCAGAAGTACACAAATTAACAAATGTGATTATAAAACAAGCACTGTTTGCAAGCAAAAAAAAATCACCAGTCGGCACTGCCTGCCTGCCATCAGAAGAAATCATCTGATCTTTCTGACGACGACAATGACATACAAGATTTCTAAGACAAGAGGCCTGGAAGATTCAGGGTGAAAGCTTGGCTGTATATCATTGGCTTCTTAATTGGAATGTCTGACGTGCTTTAGCAGATGTTACGCAGGGAGTCAGGGGCAGATTATCTTTCATGATATCCGACCACTTTGACTTTAAAATTCCAAGTACCGACGAGCATCAAACACCAAAACAATTTGCTTTTCTTGTGGATCTTTAAGCCTTTGAATGAAAACAGACAAGTATGTGATTGATATCACATATCATGTATGTGATTTATACTTCTTTTTTTTACTGGCTTATTTATTTGGTCATTATTGTACGATGGTCTTATCTATTCTTTATTATCCTTTATTCTTCATGTATTTCTTTTTTGCCAATTTTTTCCTTTGTTTGTTCACTTTATGTAGGATAATGAATTAGTTGTCAGTTTCGTTAATTCTCCAATCGGTCAATCTTTCATTTTGTTTGTTAATTTATTCATTACTGTTGAATTTGCGCATGATAATCTTTCATTACTACATGTACATTGTTTTGTAAGTATTTCGATCCGCTGATTCATCTGCTTATCTATATAATGGTCTTCAATTTTTACTTGTACTGCAGGCGCGGATCCAGAGGGGGGGTTTTGGGGTAAAAAAAACCCAGCTCTGTCAAAAAAAAAAAATTTCATACAAATTCCTAAAAAATAAGTCGGAACCCCCCCCCCCCCCCCCCCCCCTGCTGTGTCACCCAAAAAAAATTATACTGGATATAATGTCTGCCTGTTCAAAATACAGTACACCATTCTGAAATCTAGTGTTAATAATTGTCGGATTTGAACAGTGCCCCCTATTGAAATATGGTCCCCCCCCCCCAAGTTTTTGATTTTACGGAGGCCAAGTGTCCGGAGAAAAAAACCTGTGTACATTTTCAGATTTTTTTGCTGATGAAAACCCCCCCTGCTAAAATTCCTGGATCCGCCCCTGTACTGTTATGCACTGTTCTGATATTTTTGTTTTTGACTAGTTGCATGATTTATTTTCCCCACTGCAGTATCTATTTTGCTGATCTATCACTTAATATATTCATCCCATGTGTATTGTATCTATGTTTTCTCCGATTGTTAGTGTGTCACTCTGTTTGTTAAGTTATCTCCAGTCCACATAAGCCCTAGGCTTCGCAAGATGCCTCCATAATTGCCATTCAATTTATTGTTCTTTCTACCTTATTTTCCTTAGTAATATTAATGGTATCAATTGTTATTTCTCTTTGTTACACTATTTAATATGTTTTGGCATTATGGAAATATCTGTTGAATGAAATTGATGTAAGGGCAACTCTTACCAAAAAATGTATATACTTTTTTACCTAAAAAGACAAAAAAATTGAACTCAACAGGCACCATGACAAAAAATTGCTTCACTAGTTTTCCCTCTTGGGCAATTTGAAAGTTTCTAAAATATATGCATTGAAGCGTTTTAAAATGAACTTGTTTTAAAATGATTGTTTTGATGTTTGGTAATTAAATGTAACTACCCTGTGGTGTTCTTTATTAAAAAGCTCACGTTGCAATTATGGATCCGATTTAGAATTCTGCTTAAGTTATTTGATCCAAGGATGCCTTTGGCAATTTGGTAAATTGCTGCAGGACATGACATTATCAGAGACATTTGAAGAATTCAAAAAATCATTTAGAATGTTTGCTTACTGCATCTAATGACTGCAATTACATTCTTAATGCAAACTTTTAATTTTAGAAAGACTGTCATCATCTGTACAATATTTTAACCCAGCTATCCCAAATATATCCAAATTCAACATCTGTTTTTTGCATGATTTAGAGAGATAAAAAAAAAATCAAACAGTTATTCACCTGGGCTTAACATCTCAAATTGGTTGAAGTAAAAAAGAGTGTGTGATTGTTTTAGCTCACTCTACGGGATTTTAGATGCTGAAAAAAATTCCTGCCAAATATGCTTTAGTGGTTATAAAATCTGTCGATCTAAACACATATATGTTTTTGAGATAAACCGAAATTGCCTCAATGTTCACAGATGGTCAATGGTTAACAGTTTTCTTGCCACAGTTATTGCCTAATAAATTTTTGTTCAAGTAGTGCTGCGTAAAAGATATCTTTCACAAGAAACTGAGATGTTTACTTCAAAACACTGCTGCTGGTTTCTCCACATGTCAGCATGATAGAACATGACTAACATCCCACGCAACATTTCTCTGGCATGATTAGAATGTGCTAATGATAGAAACCATGCAACTAGCTGCCTTAAAAGTAAAGGTACACATGTATATCTTGAAGATTGAAAAAAAAATTATGCAAGTATTATTTTCATCACGAAAACTCTAATTTGAGAACTAATCTAGGGGTCATATCAGAAATATTATCTTGACAATTGATCACACCTCCCATGCAATCCCTTCCACATTATCATCAATACTGACGCATTTTCTAGCTATTTCAGGAATTCAGACAGATATGCATCATTTTGAGGGGCATACAATTTCAAGGGCAGGAATCGAAGAGGAAGATGTGACTGCGGACAGATAGGGGAATGCATGTAATTCAGTGAAGGCAAGGTCAATAGCATATGAGCCACCGTCCTTAACTGACAGTATGTCTTTTATAAATCAATGAACCACTGAAGGAGAAATCAATTCAGGGTAGAAACTTGGGGGCCATTTATGCGTTCTTATTTAATAAAGGTCATGTTACAGTGCTGTCTTTTTTTTTTCAAATTGAAACAAATTGACACAAGTTTCAGATTACATTACTGATATTATATCATAGCCAATAGCTCAAGTTACACAATTCAAAATACAAAAATTGGTTATGAAATTAATATGAAAATTATTCTTAATTTTGTAAGATAAAAATGGTCTAAGCTCAGCATATAAGACAAGGCGAGCCTAGTAAAGCTGGTACCAGAGGGAACAATATTCTACTCAATGGATTCAGAGGGGCTAGTCACTGGAAGTCATTTCATGCATCTGAGCTATGCAAAGGGCAACATTTAGCCCATTCGCCTTCATTTCGGGCTAATCCATTTGCTGTAATTTCAGGGCAATGTTTAATGTGGATAATCTTAACTTTTTAACATTTAAATATCTGCGATTTTTACTGTACATATATTGTATAGATATTTTTTTAATGATTTTTATATATATATATATTTTTTGTGCAGACATAGGTATGGCATGTATGCAGTGTTCTCCAACCTGTAAAAATAACCTGGTGCCCCGCCATGATTTCTGAGGCACCGCCATGCTTTCTGAGGCACCGCCATGTTTTTTGAGGCACCACCATGCTTTCTGAGGCACCCGCCATGCTTTAAAAGTTGCCGCCATGCTTCAAAAGTTGCAGCCATGCTTTAAAAAGCATACCCTCCAGGGCATATTTTGGCTAGAAACTCTGCAAAAAGCAGCAACATGCAACACTTGTCAAAATGACAAGCCTGCCCATTGTAGCAATCCATCAGGTCAAAAGTCTCAAGGCCAAACTGCCTCAGAGTCCCTGGTCACTGATGTATTAATAACAAATTATGCTCAGCCAGAAATTGCCTAAAAGCTGTTATCAAACGTAAATTACATGTTCATCTGCAAATAGCGCCCCCCAGCATAAAGAAATGTATATCTGCAAATAACGCCCCCTTGCATATAGCGCCCCCCCCCCTCCACTTTTTGACGGAGCACTGACCTTTAATTTTCAAAGTTGGAAAACACTGTGTATGGGAATTGAAGGCCTTCAGGTCACACTCACAGTTTTTAGGTTAACTTTTTTTCAATTCCAGACATATGCCTTTGGCTTTCATCCATGTTTTTTTTGTATTTTGTGATTTATGTTGTTGTTTTTTTATGCAGAATAAATAATAATAATCCTATGAGATAGCACTGCCCGACTCACAAGTGACAGTCAGTCAGTGAGTCGGTCGGCGAGATAGGTACAGAGAGGCCACTAGGCTGGCACTCTGGGTCCAGCAAAAATGCTTTGCTGAGCAAAATTAGGCAAGCAGGCAAAGGTTGCATCATGCTTATTTCTTGTACAGAGTCTTGGCTGATTACTAATAGTGGTTCTTAGCACAATTATGCGTAGCACATTGACATTTTCTTTGGAGTAGCAGCACAATTTTGTTTAAAAGTGCCCAATTTCATTGTGCTTTTAACTATAGGTTACCAATCAGCTTAGCATAAAAATGCTTTGTTTACCAAAAGCACTGTTTCGTTAAGCTTGCTTTATGATGATTTATGTTTCACAGAAAACCTTTTGTGGTACATGTAAGTTGGAGCACAGTTTAGCAAAAGTGCCCAATTTGATGGTGCTCTCCAACCAAAGTTGCAAATCAAACAAATATCAAAATCAAAGCAAATCAACACAAACATTAACTCACCTCCGATCTTGAGGACAGCAGAGCAAGTGGTCTCTCCATGTTTATTCTTGGCCTGGCACTGGTACGTCCCGGCGTCTTCATCGAAGACTTCGCCGATGATGAGGGAATGCTTGTCCTCTTCCTCCAGGATCTGAAACACCCCCTGGTTGACCAGCACGCCGTCCTTGTACCAGTCGACCTCTGGCTTGGGGTCGCCTCGGATGTAGCAGTCGAAGCGGACAATGTCGCCCTCGTAGGTGTTGCGGTCGCCGAATGCGCGGACGAAGCGTGGCGCCTTGCTCTCTTGACTCTCCGCTGCGGGTGAATAAATGGGTGAAGTGGAATGTTCATAATATTTTTTGCTTTTAAATTCAAGTTTAATTTTATTAAAGAATAAACGAAACTAATACAATTTTACCAAAGATGCAAGGCTCCAGTTGAGACTTAAGATGCAAGGATATGAGGATAATTGAGGAACCCCAGAAAAATATAGGCCAAGTTCAATACAGGAAATTCAATCATGCTGCACGACCTGTTTTGCTTTCCAAATTTCACGCAAAGACTTTAGGGAATATATTGTTTCAATGTACACATCAACAAAACAGGTCACAGTTCTTTATCGTGCGTGTTGGTTGTGGGCATGGAAAAAGCTACACAAGTGTCTTTCTTATTTACTGTACCGTCTAATGTAGAGTTTTTTTAAACCCTCTCTTATTTAAAATGCTATAAATGCAGTGCAGAGAAGTTTCTGCTTTCCTAGTGAAAGTTGGTGTTATGTGACTGAAACATCCAACATTTGTAAACAAGTATCCAATCTTGAGCTGCAGTGCAACAATGAGACACCTCACCGAAACACAAATGAAGTGATCGTCATTTTGAAAAAAACGCTGCCTCAAAACTGTGAACCTATCTGCAGTATCCCATAAGTGTGCAGTGGTCAACTGTCTGGAAATCATACACTTAAACATCCGCCTTTCCACAAAATATTCTGCTGTATTAGTTTTGTCTTCCTTACATCCAACATGCAGCTGTGCCACCGAGGTGCAATCTCCCGCATCGTTGCTCCCTTTGACGCTGTATGTCCCAGCATCCTCCAGTACCACCTCTGGGATGATGAGTACTTGGCTCAACCCTTGAGACGTTACCTGGGATTGGTCATCAAGAAAGAGGGCAATCACCGATTGGTCAAAACTAACTGCGATATGTGATGTCAACAAAAGTTTCAATGTCAAAACTGCTCCTACATATGGCTGCTTCAGCCAGAACTTGAAGAAACTCACAAGAATTATTATACTTGGTGATGTTTGTTAAACAAAACAAATTACCTAAAAACTGGCTCATACTTGGCAAAAAGGAAAATGTAAACAACAGTATCTGACTTACACTGCCAATTATCTAAACTTAAAACACATTTTATCACGCAAATTTTGCTACAAATGTTTTTGTGACGTCAATCTGCTCATTATTGGCATGGATGTAATGCATGAACCTGCCTCAAAAGAACACAAGAAACCAGGCACCAATTTCATGAGACCCCAACATTTCTGACTTCAGCTCACGTCTCCAGCTTCATAGTGTCAAGCTCCAAACTCAATGACTCAAGCTCAATATTGACAAATTGTCTGCTTCTGCAGCATCTAGTTCTACAACTTATCGTAGCCAACTTTTGGGAGTATTATTATTCGGTTTTAACATTAGTGCAAGTCAACCTGGAGCCAGCGACAAAGCAAGACACAAAACAAAGATTTAAGATATGATCACGCAGAAAAGTTTAACACCAACCTGAATATATTTGCTGGGTTGTATCTCGACACCGTTCTTGGACCAGATGACTTCTGGCTCTGGGTCGCCCGTAATCTGACAATGGAACTCCACTCTCTCTCCTTGCACTGCTGTCTGGTCAACCAAGGGCTCCACAAAGTCTGGAGGGGTCTTGGGAACTGATAAAAGGAAAAGGACTTTGATTTGTGGTTACTGGGGCGGCTTTAAACCATACCTGGGATGCTCCAAAACTTGTAATTCACACAATGAATTTACTTTTAGTGATACACTCAGAGCTTTAACCCATTTTTGTTAGGATGCAACCCCAATCCTGCAACATCCTCCAACTGCCTCCCTGTAAAAATTGCCTACAGCCTCAATCCAGCAAAATCTTCCGTTATTTCTTGCATGTGGTCCTTGGAGGAGTGACCACTGCCTCAATCCTGCAAAATCCTCAAGCAATAACTGTCAATATGTTGAGGCAGAGCCAGTGAAATCCTGGAGCAGTGCGGAGGATTTCAAGTATAATCTAGGCCTAAATTTATGCACGGCTGAGCATAAACAACACAAGGTCCGGCCTAAGACCTTGACACAGTGCATCCTCCAAAATGAACCACACAGTTTTTCCATATACCCTCAATCCTGCAAAATTCTTCATGTTGCAGAGAAGATTTTGAAGGATTTGGGAAGGTTAGGCTTAATAACAACAATGTGGTACTTATATAGTACTTTATCCTAAAGTCTTAGTGTTTCAAAATTGTTATCACTGTCCATCAGGCCATGAGACCAGTTTGGTGCAGCAACTCAACATCAGTGCAATCTGGTCTCTACCTTCACGGGTACCCATTTATACTCCTGTGCATGGACCGGCAATTGTAGTAAAGTGTCTTGCTCAAGAACACAAGCATCATGTTCCTCATCAAGGTTTGAACCCATGTTCCACTGCACATGAGAAGCGCACTGTAATCACTGGACCACCGCGCGGCCCTCCACAGTGCTTTTCAGAAAGCACGTGTAATGGGGACTCGCAAATGAAAGTGTCTTAGTCTATCCACCCAGCACGTTACTCACAGCCTGTAAAACATTATGAATTAAACAACATTAAATTTAAGTTTCTGTCATGCACAATCTTTAACTCACCATCAACACTGAGGACAGCAGAGGATGTGGATTGTCCAAACGTATTAGTCAGAGTCACCTTGTAGATTCCCGCATCGACTGGCCTGACGTTAATGATCATCAGACCAATCTTGTCTCCGTTTTTGACGTATCTCACACGAGACGTCTCAAACACTGGCTTGTCATCTCTGAACCACTTGATCTAATTTTTTTTTTATAAAGAAAAACATAAGCCAAGGTGAACAGTTGTTCTAAGGCGTTTGACCAGCACCAACTGATTTGCATATTGTAGCCTAGCCGCGTGAGGTCACTGTAAACACTTCGTAGAGTACGTGTGCATGCATAGCGCATGGCTACTGTTTTATGTTAGCAGCACGTCCATCGATCATCAGACACTGTCGTCAAACGCCTTGATAATGGCTAGGTCTATTCAGGTTGCAAAATACACTCCTCAAGTTCATCTTATATTCAGATATCCAAACCAAGAATAAGAACACTACATCAAGCCCTTACCTCTGGTTTGGGAGCACCTTTTATCATCCCTTCAAAAGTGATGACTTCGCCCTCTGTGGCAGCTATGCTCTCAAGCGGCTGCACAAAGTCTGGAGGTACTTTCTCTGCAATCACAAAGACCAAATTTTCACTCGATATCTACGGACACTGTCACAAGACGTTAAAGCTTCAACTCAGGACAAATCAGTACAAATCAATGAAATCAAAACTGTGCTTAGGGTCGGGACAACAGTGCTACAATCACCCAGGTTGATTTCATGCAGGTTAAAAAGGTCTTAAAATGAAGTGTTTTGATATTTAAATAACTGGTTAACCCTTCACCAATGTAATTTCATAAGCACTGTGTTCTCAGTGCTATCCAAAAACTTGTGAGAAAACAATTCACAAGCTTACTCAGGGAGGACTCGAACCCACAACCTCCTGCTTACTAGATGTCTTAATCACTCAGCTACCAAGCTTACCGGGTGGGTTGGTTGAGTTAAATTAATATTTCAATATTTGTGCGACATAATTTTGCTGATTATTTCTGGGGAGAGACACTTCTACTTGTTAGAAGATAGTGATTGGTTCAAATCCCACACGAGTAAGCCTGTGAATTTGTACTTGCAAGCTCATAGAGATCACTAAGTATACAGCCCTTTTAAACTAATGCCAGTTAAAAGAAATTTAACCCAATATTGAAATTTACATCTCCCTATCAAAAAATTCCAACACACAGGAATATTTACTCACCTTTGATGATAAGATGACACTCAGACCTAATAGCCCCGTGTGTGTTCTCAGCTTCACAGTAGTAAGTCCCGGCATCAGTGGTGGTAGATTTCTTGACAATCAAGGCGTACTTGTTACCAAGCTGCTGGAACTCGTATTCATCAGAGGACTCACGGATCGGACGATCCTTGAAGTACCAGGTCACCTGACAATACAACACATGAATGATGTAGCACCTTGAGCACCAAATACTGGTGGATACGCGCGCTTTATAAATACACGTTATTATTATTATTGTGAACAAATGACTCAACTTCAAAACACAGACATTTAATTTTTTTTTTTACTGGTTGCCAAAACCACACAATCAATGACAAAAATATCTTGATCTAATATGTTAACGCGATAGCTGGTTTCGATACATACGAATACCGATTGTCATCTATTGATCAATACCAGAATGACTTCCAATTGTTTTTAATTCTACTTTCATGAATTACTTGCATTTTTCTACTGAATGACATGTATTGGTCTATGTCAAAATGTCTTAATGGAACAGGAAGTTTCAACACAACAGTCATAACTGTCACTGAAAAGAAAATTCAAATTTATAAATCAATTTAAGATTGACATACAAACTTGGTGATTCAATTTTCAATGAGTTAATAGACCAAGCCCTGCCCAATGTTGTTTTGACCACATCACTGTGATTAACGTCAGACAAAAGTCTGACGCGCATGCACTTGCATATGACGAATGTGGTTGGAACACCAAGTGTGGTTAACATGATAATAATAATAATATGGTGCTATATCTATAGCGCTTTTGCCACAGGTTTCAAAGCGCTTCACAATTATACCCATTTATCACACAATGAGACCAGTTTTTGCAGCAGCTTGAGATCAGCGCATTCTGCTTTCTACCTTCACAGGTATCCATTAACACTCCTGGGTGGAGAGAAGCAATTGTAGTAAAGTGTCTTGCCCCAGAACACAAGCACCATGTTCCCCATCACGATTCAAACCCACGTACCACGGCACATGAGTTGAAAACCGTAACCATTGGACCACAGCGCCCCACATGTTGTTACCCACCCATGCAATAAGTGGGCCCTAATGGATCCGTCAATTGGACTTTGCCGCAGCTTTCTACAAAGACATGTCTGGAGCAGCACTGGCTAACCTTTGGCGGTGGACTGCCCACAATGACGACCTCCAGTCTTACTCGAGCACTCTCCACAACTTCTGTCTTCTTCTCGAGTGTCTCCACAAAGATGGGCTGACCCGAGACTTGGGGTCTGGACTCTAGCTGGACTACAGACACACTGTGTGTGGAAAGAGGGACAGCCAGCATGAAAAATGGAAACTTCCACAAACTTTGTTTCTTTGGATTCCCTGCTATAAGTTACTGATTTCAACACAATTGTTGACAAAGACCCCAAATGGTTAAAAAAAAAGGCCTTTATTCTGATACTCTCACAGTAAAAATCAAACTGCCTACAAATCACAAGTTACAATAAAGCCCGTGGAATCAGCAACCATCTTTGAGGTTTTTTTTGTCAATTCAAATCAGAAACAGTGAATGCACCAGAGGTCTACTCAGGTGCATCACTGTGAAATAAAACACACCTCCAGATGGTGGCAATATAAAGGATCTGTGTGGCTGACAATTAAATTTGTTTGAAATGTGCAAGTCAACCATCAAACAATTAAAAAGTTTTTCAAACTATCTCTAGACTATTTTCCTCACAGACTTGCAGAGTACAAAGCTCATAATACTTTGGTTAAGAAGGAGAAAAGTTCACTTGTAAACATAAACTGTGTTTAATTTTGATACACATTTTTGGAGTAAACATGATCAGTATTTCTTACTGTGAAGCCGGCTGCTCAGCTACATTGATGTGGACAGCATTGGACTCCACTCCAGCCGCATTCTCAGCCACCACCTTGTAGGTGCCAGAATCCTCAGGCTGTGCATCTTTGATAACCAGGGAGTAAATCTCCTTGTGCCTCTTAATCTGCGAAAAAACCACCAGTATGGAGACTAACATATCACTTAATGCAGATGAAGAGCAAACATCTGTAATTGGCAACTGACTTGATGTATGGAGGTACCGGTAGGGACTAATACAAATGTTACTGGTTTTTCAGAGAGGGGCTGTTACTGAATCCGGGCAGGCAAGTAGAGTTTGGTTTGGGGAGGCTAAACAAACCAAGGGAGGACATTTTTCCATTCCTTTCACTGAATTTGTAATAAAAAAGAGAGTAAAATCTACCGGTAACAAGAAGCACTAATTAGACTCCTATGAATGGTTTTAGAAATGACGCAACTTTGCAGAAACAAGATTGAAAGTCGAGATTGCATTTGTGAGGGCAGTTGGATGAAATTTCCATGCTTGCAAGCAGAATAAAGGTAGGATTTTTGGTGACTATATAGAGATGGCACTGAATTCGCACAAGCTTAGCTTTAGCTGGAAAAAAATAGCATAGATTGGTTTGGCTGATCTGATGTTAATTCTGTCTTGAAGAATGAAGAGTTGGATGAACAAATACATATGCTGCTTCAATGGATAAATATTGCTAACAGAAATAAATTTGCCCGATTACGGGTAAAAAAAGATGAGCACAGCAAATTATTCTTAAGTCAAAGATCCTCTTTTGATTGGTGAGTGTCAGAGTTAAAAAAGGTTCTGTACAGGTTTTGGCTTCATTTCTTTTGTCTCAAACATTTTGTAGAATTGTTGATTTCCGTCATGATAGGATTGCAAAACTTTCACAAGAAGAAGGTTCATCGCAAAGTGTCCTCGTTTGTGATTCAAATTGTTTTGGTTTGCTTACATCAATACGTTCTTGGCCAACCACTGCTGTGCATTTAATTTGGGGAATTTCCGTATTGCAATTGCAAGAGCTTTCTGCACCTTTTTACACAAAAACTAGAACTAGCAAACTATCCCATTCTATGCTACAATCTATTTGCC
The DNA here is from genome assembly GCF_015706575.1 of Patiria miniata. Classification (NCBI taxonomy): domain Eukaryota; kingdom Metazoa; phylum Echinodermata; class Asteroidea; order Valvatida; family Asterinidae; genus Patiria; species Patiria miniata. The sequence goes on along the minus strand of NW_024037051.1, from coordinate 8,557,357 downwards.
AGATACCTAAATTTTACTTTGTAAATCTACTTTTCTATTGTTTCTGTCTATTGGAAGCATGCAACGTAATCTACTGTGTGCATAGCTGTGCACTTAGCAGTGTTCTTAAAAAAAAAGTCAAAGAAACGAGCTGCAAAGAGAATGGTGTACAAGTACATAACACAACATTTCAAAGGAGGCAAACATTTTTATTTAAACTGTAATTGCTCAATTTGAAATAAAGTCTGGTATGTCTGGTTTATCAGTAAATTATGGTCAGGCGAACATGTCATTTGACAATGATCAAATCAAAGAGGAAAGATTGTTTGGATATCGATTCATAGCTTCTTAACTAATCTTTGAAAATAGGCTTTGAAAATATGACTGAATAAGCAGCACGAGTAGTGAAGAATTGACCAGTCAATATGAAAATAAAATATTAGGACGATTGCAGCTTGAGTCACTCCACCTGTCATACTTTTCTGCACAGATGAAACTGTCAGTGTTTAGTTTGGTTAAGTATTTGGAGAAGGTACGGAGTGGTGCAACCGGTTTGTCAGAAAAGAAAAAATCCTGCAGGGTGAAAAAAGGGGTTAATTGTTATTCTACAAGAAAATAAAATATCTATATTATTCAAAATAATTTGTTGGATAGGAGGCGACATAGGTTGGTGTTTGTTATCATCGTCAGTGGAAGAGAGTTGAAGAGGTCCTTTGGTTGAGGGAAAGTCAGAGTGGGCTTGGAATCTGGAGAAATAATTCCAGTCATTTTTACCCCATACATATCTCGTTACTGACAGTTTCTTTAAAGGAAGAAAAACTGTTGAAAACAGTATCTTGACAGCGAATCACTTTTTTATGTTAATAGAAGAGCAGTATTATTTGTCTCAGTACATTTGTTTTCACACAAGAAACAGTTCTAAAAGGCAAGTATTCAGGGTTTTCAAAATTCAGAATGAACAAGCTTTCCGTACAGCTTAAAAAAAGAGATTCTTTCAAGTTTAAAACTTTACAAAAGTCAAAGCCTAAAATGACTGGAATGTTCTCCCTATTCCTTTACTTTTGAATTTGTTTTGTAAACTTTAAGCCAGAGAGAGAGAAAGGACAGCAAGATGTTGGAGATCAGTTGGTTAATGGAAGTGGGGGTATAAGGTGCTAGTGGCATCGGGGCAAGAATGAATCAGGCCATTCTCTACGCACCTCCTTGACTGTATGGGTTCGTGTCTCAGTGTACTTCACACACTGAAATGAAATAAAGCATCCGCAACAAACGCATCGTCAAATTGGATGGACGGGGACAGGTGTCTTTGTTGAAGTGTTGTTCACTTGTCGCAACCCAAACGAAGATATTTGCTGGACACAAAAGCGTCAGCATATTGATCTCTGACTAACTTAGTCACCCACTGATTGACTGACTAAGCCGCTGAGAATAAATAATGTCCTATACGGAGATTTTCAGGTCTAGCTCATCAAGGCAAGCCTAACCCTTCTTACCATATGGTCATTCTATAAATTTGGGGTTCGTTTTTTTCCTGTCCCTGTTGCATCTGAAATCTATCATTTTATCATTCTGATGCACTCCTAATGAAGTCATCCTACAAGAGTAATCATGAATAGCAAACTACCCACCCAACAAGTAAAAGATTGTTCTTCTTAACCAGTTGAGGTTGGGTTTATTTAGACAAGAACGAACCAAGGCACGGGTTTAATATTCACTCAACCGCAATGCCAGGCGGTGTCAAAGCTATCACCCTGGGGCTGCAGAGTCACATTTCCAGCCTCGGTCGGTGGCTGTGGCTTGCCGACAGATATTTTCTGGCCTCCATCATTGCGTTTTTTTCAGTCATCCGATCTGACTTTCGGAAACTTTTGCTTGTACACCCGGCCTCCGGCATGAAATGGTTAATGATGCTTGACAAAGTGCCAAGGTAACAGGGACAGGAAAAAGCCACGATTTAAAGACTGACCCATATACTTCAAACAAGAAAACATTTAAAAACAAAATCTATTGCTCAATTCATTCCAAATTGTAGAGACCATCAGTCAATATTTATGGACGGCATTAACCCTAATCACCGCAACCCCTCAAAACCCAACTGCAAGATTTGTTTGACTCTGTTGGAGTGAGTACTGCACTAGTAAACTGATTATGCTTTACACAGGGTTAGACATACCATCATAATCAGAGACCAACTGTTTGGGTATTGAGTTTATGGTGTTGGATATTGCAAGAGTGAGGATTGAGGAAGGTTTCCTAGTAAATCACTTAAGGGGTTAGGGTTAACGATGTAAGAAATTTGTTTGCACTGAATGCAAAGGTTTTGATTTAAAATGAGTGAATAACTCTTGCAATTGTCAAAATTAATGGTTTGCTCTACGATGAGTAAGCATGAAGTAGTCTGCATGTAACATCTACAGTGCATTATGGTATGATATTGCAGAGTCTGAAACAATTGCTAAAGGGTAGGTTGGCAGATGTCATTTGGCAGCTAAGTTCAAGAAATGAAGGGAGCATATTAAAAACCTAGAATGTTGGGAGTGTTACTTTGATAATAGTGCATCTTAAAATTGACAGTACGTAGTAAGGGGAATTGAACATGAGGGAAGAGAGTTAAATTTCCAAAGATAACAGTTGTTTTCCCAAAGGGAACGTAGGTCTCCCAAAGACAACATAAAAGGTTTAACATAGGGAACAGCGTTTCCCACAAGAATATAAAAGCCTAGAATGTTTGGAGTGTTACTTCGATAATAGTGCATGCTTGTGTGTCCCCCACATGTTTGTTTCTTGTTCCTCCGTCATTTGCCTCTGAAGAAGGCCTTGCTATGACTCAAATATCAGGCCATGTTAGTTTTCTGATAAGAGTACAGGTGTTGTACATTTTTGAAAAACTGCTCTTAAAGACTTACTATAGATTTAAATTAATCTCAAAATTTTTGAAAATTATTCTGAGCCATTTATGTTCCGGATCAATGAACCCTTATATTACGAATCATATACAAATAATCACAATAGCAATGAAGTAACCAATGAATGAAATTCAAAAGGCAGTGAAGAACCTGGCAACAAACTGAAAGTTCATAATACACACTGCACATACCTCAATCGTTTCAGTTTCAACAACTTTAGTCTCGTTGCGATACCATGAGACACTAGGTGCAGGCAGTCCTTGAATACGGATGGTGAGGCGTAGCTCTTGACCTGGGGTGACCGTCACCGATTCCTGAGCGGACATGTTGATGAAAGTTGGACCCTGGGATGTATCCATGTCCTCATCTGTGGATGGAACGTCTGGTGCTGAAAAAAACAAACAAATGATTGCCAGTTTAATCTCAGTATTAGAGCACTGACTGCAAGCTTATATTTGTAAAAGTCCAAAGAAAGATGCTGTAATATGTTAGGAGTATGTTGGAGGCAAAGTAGAATGCCGTGGTCCAGTGGTTACGGTGTTTGACTCATGTACGATGGTGCGTGGGTTTCAGACCCTGCCAGGAACATGGTGTTTATGCCCTTCGGCAAGACACTTAACTACGATTGCCTCTCTCAACAAAGGAGAATGAATGGGTAAACTCAAGAACAGATCAGCATAAAACAACCATGGAGGGAGCTAAAACAATTTTTTTATGGTACAATTCTTTGAAGAGCAGAGAAAATTGACGGGCACTGATGTAAATCTGTAACATGTCGACACCACACCGAAACTCCACCAGCTGAGTTATATAAAACCCCTGAAGTTGGTTATCTCCGATTAGCTGGACCAAAACAAGACTACAAAGTTCAATAATTTGAAAAACTACTAAAGTTCTTCTTACCCCTGACCATAACCTCAGCTGTGGAGGTGACAATCCCAGCTTTGTTGGAAGCAACACACTTGTAACTGCCGGCATGATCCATTTCCGTCTTCTTGATTCTCAGAGTAGCCACGCCGTTCTCAAACGAGATCTCGTAAGGAGGGTAGTTGGTGACGGTCCTCTCGTCTTTGTACCAGGCGACGGTAGGTGGAGGGTCGGAGGTGATGGTGCATGACAGCTCCGTGGGTTCCCCTTCTGTTGCTACTACAGTACCTGATGGAAGTCTGGAGGTGAACTTGGGTGGAACTCCAACTTTCTTGGGCAAGCCTGAACAAATAAAAGTAGACATCAGTCCACTATCTATGAAACAACTTATGAAATTTAAACTTTTTTAAGTGGTAGCTTGCTTCAAAATTTAAATGTCACAGGATTGTCACTGAACTGCCCCAAATCGCCCTGGTCATTACTCCCTGTAATATCTGAAAGCATGTGAGTGGTTTAATGGGTTCAGCAGTGAATAAATACAATGTAACACAATGTATTACACGTGTTAATGGATTAAATAGGAAAATTTTAAACAAACAGAGTCTATCTTGAAAGTGAAAACACTGGCACTTAAGAGGAGGCAAACCCGGAATGTATTTAAAATAATTACATTGGACACAAAGTCCGCCATGAAAATAACAAAATGGCAGTTTTTTATTTGTAGATTGAGAAATTGTTCCTATATCCATTTTGTCAATTCAGCAGTACTAAATGCATTTAAAAGTCAATTGTATTTTTCTAAACTTCCCAGATAAGTAAAAACTGAACTTGCCTATTACTCCCTGCACTGCCCCAAACTGCACCAGCACTCTATGGCTGCATGGATTCTCGGGAGATAAATACAAAGTAATTCAACGTATGACAACAAACCACTCGGTAATTCCAATAAAACAAAGTTGTTCATTACCTCTGACCATGACTTCCACTGTTGTGCTGACCGTACCCATCACATTCTTAGCAACACACTTATAGATGCCAGTGTCGTCAAGAGAGACCCTTGCAATATCCAGACTGGCGACATCCTTGAAGAACCGAGTCTTGTAGGTCAGCTTGCCCTTGACCGGCTTGCCATCTTTGTACCACGTCATGTTGGGCTCCGGCTCGGCTAGGACTTGGCACTCCAGGTGTAACGGTTGGCCCTCTGTGACAGGTGCAGCCACCTGTAGCTTGGAGGTGAACTCGGGCAGCTTGGGAGCAGCATACGCTGGTAAAAAATTTGGAGAGAGAAATGATACAAATTTAGAAGTGCTGTACACACCTGGCATAACAAGGCAAACTGAAATGTCAGAATACAGAGATGAAACTGGCCTCTGTGAACAAAATCGAAAAATAGGCCGAACAAAAATCTGTGTCTGAATTCTGGGCCACGCTGCAGTTACATTTACACATGTAGATTTATTTCTGTTCACGTATTAAACAGAGCAGTAGTTAATCTATTTTACCTGGTACCATCACCTCCACTGTAGTCTTAGAAGTACCCACTGCATTGGTGGCCACACACTCATAGACTCCCGCATCCTCTGGCCTGGCATCATCAATATCCAAGACAGCAATGTCTTTATCAAACGACGTGCGGAATCTTGGCTCGTTCTCGATGGGTTGGCCATCTTTGTACCAGGTGATCGTGGGTGTTGGCTTGGCCGAGACCTGGCATTCAATGCGGTAGGGTCTTCCGACGATGAGTGGATCACCGTGTTGCACCTCAGCGACAAACTCTGGTGGCTTTTCATATCCTAAAGACGGATACAAATTCACATTGTTTGCCAATCTCTTTTAAAAATCCAGATGAGAAAGTCCATCACAAGTCAAATCGGAAGTCAATCAAAACCATCACAATTTACGTCACAAGTACAAGAAATGAATAAATGCCTTTTTTTCACAGCTCATTTGAACAAGGCTTTTAGTGTGTGAAAAATCACATAACAATTGGAGGATTCGAGACTGTTAGGATAAAGGCTGACTTCTGTCAGACTTATGAAGACTGTGAAGATTTAACGACAACACCGTTGGAAAGATATTGAAAAGTGCAAGATTTTCCAACTTTGTTCCATTTTTTTTGGGGGGGGGGGGGTTTTGATCTTGAACTTTTTTTGGTACATTTCATTACATTCAATAGCATACGTATTAAAGGTTGAAAAATAAAACTTGTAATACCTAGTACTTTACAACCTTGGATGTTTTTTTTATGATTGGAATTTGTTTTTAAATTCAGTCTTAATCCTGACTAATACTTCACTCACTGTCAATGAGTACATCTTACTTAATTAACATTTAAATGATAAAGAAGATAATCAGAACTAAATATCAAATTTAAAAAAAAATTCATTAGAACAGGATTGGCAACCAAAACGCTTGTGAGCTGGTCAAGCGCTTCAGGATTAAACAATGGTTTAATTCAAGATGAAAGAGGCATACCTGGTACCATGACTTCTACAGTTGACGTAGCTGTGCCAAGTGGATTAGACGCCACGCACTCATAGACTCCAGCATCTTCAGGTACGGCATCAATGATGTCCAAGCACGCAACATCTTTCACAAAAGACGTCCTGTACCTGGGCTGGTTCTGAAGTTGCTTACCGTCCTTGTACCACGTTATTGTAGGAGATGGTTGGGCAGTGACTGGGCACTCAATGCGGAAGGGTCGTCCCTCGAGGAGGGGCTCGGCAACTTGCATCTTGGAGACAAACTCTGGCGGCTTGTCATAAGCTAAACGGAAATGATCAAAAGACTTATATCTTGATAACGAGAGACACATTTATAAGTGTCTAAAAGGTTTACTAATGTTAGCCTAACACAAATCATTTAATGGAAATTTGAGGCAAGAATTACAGATGTATCAAAAGCTCAGCAACAATAAAGTGTCTTTACTAAAGATCAGAAACATTTATATATTTCTGCAGTGTGGAGGATTTCAAGTATAATCTAGGCCTAAATGTATGCACGGCTGAGCATAAACAACACAAAGTCCGGCCCCAGATATTGACACAGTGCATCCTCCAAAATCAGCCACACTTTTGTGCCTTACGGCCTCAATCCTGCTAAATCCTCCATTTTGCAAAGAGGATTTTGGAAGATTTTGGAAGGTTAGAGCTAAAGAAATCCAAGTTACCTGGAACCACGACCTCCACAGTTGATGTAGCGGTGCCCAACGGATTGGCTGCAACACACTCATAGACACCAGCGTCTTCAGGCATGGCATCAATGATGTCCAAGCACGCAACATCTTTCACAAAAGACGTCCTGTATCTGGGCTGGTTCTGAAGTGGTTGACCGTCCTTGTACCACGTGATTGTGGGAGATGGTTGGGCAGACACTGGGCATTCAATGCGGAAGGGTCGTCCCTCCAGGAGGGGCTCGGCAACTTGCATCTTGGACACAAACTCTGGCGGCTTGTCATAAGCTAAACGGAAATGATCAAGATATATATCTTGATAAGGAGAGACACATTTTTATAAGTGTCTAAAAGGTTCAATAATGTTATCCTAACACAAATCATTTAATGGAAAGTTGAGGCAAGAATTACAGATGTATCAAAAGCTCAGTAACAATAAAGTGTCCTCACTAAAGACCAGAAACATTTATGTATTTCTGCATCATGCTGATAGTAATTTCTCTGCAAAGACTACACAAGACTAGTAACCAACTTTCAAGAATTTATTCACTCAGGATTGATAACAAATCTGATAATAATCTCTTCTGGCAGACCGTGAAATAGTTAGCATCACAAATGAGAACGATGAACCCTAACTCCCTAGGCATTTTTGCTAGGATGCAACCTCAATTCTGCAAAATCCATGTAAAAATTGCATACAGCCTCAATCCCCCCAAATCCACAGGTATTTCTTGAATGTTGTCTTTGGAGGGGTGACCACTGCCTCAGACGGCAAAATCCTCCAGCAATCACTGTCAATATGTTGAGGCAGAGCCAGTGACATCCTGGAACAGTGCGGAGGATTTCAAGTATAATCTAGGCCTAACTTTATGCACCGCTGAGCATAAACAACACAAGGTCTGGCCCAAGACCTTGACACAGTGCATCCTCCAAAATCAGCCACACTTTTGTGCCATACGGCCTCAATCCTGCTAAATCCTCCATTTTGCAAAGAGGATTTTGGAAGATTTTGGAAGGTTAGAGCTAAAGAAATCCAAGTTACCTGGAACCACGACCTCCACAGTTGACGTAGCGGTGCCCAAGGGATTGGCTGCAACACACTCATAGACACCAGCGTCTTCAGGTACGGCATCAATGATGTCCAAGCAAGCTGCACCTTTCACAAATGATGTCCTGTATCTAGGTTGGTTCCCCAGTGGCTTGCCGTCCTTGTACCAGGTGATTTCAGGAGACGGCTTGGCAGTGACTGGGCATTCAATGTGGAAGGGTCGCCCCTCAAGGAGGGGCTCAGCAACTTGCATCTTGGAGACAAACTCTGGTGGCTTGTCATACGCTAGAGGAATAGTTACAAAGTCAAGCTATTTCAATGACATACACACTTACAGAGTGTCTTGTCTAAAGATCAAGAAATATGTACACAATATTTGTCAGACCCATTCTTTGCTTACCTCAACATAATCAAGGCATTTCATATCATTAAACCTATCTTAGAACCAAAACAAAATGTAAAATATTTGGCATTAACTCTTGAACGACCATACTATCCTCAATGTACAATGCTGTATAATCCCCGAGCAATTCCTAAACGAGGCAAATTTTGCAATTTTTTATCCATGTGGAAATAGTTTACAAATCAGCCTACATATACTGGGGACTTCTTGATAATCCGTAAATAACTGGGTATTTAAATAATGGACACGTTGCAAAAAAAAAAATTCCTTAAAAATCAGCTAGTTGGAATGCTAGCCATCTGCATAAACTTACTCACACTTCTGTTTTGGCTGGTTAACAGGTAAAAATTTAACATGATGGACCTTTAATTTCAAATAATATGAATTTTGATTCAAACTACTCATGAATTCTTGAATTACACAACGTTGTGTCTTGTCTTGATGAATACTGCACCAACACCCCTTCTCAGGGGTCACACGGGCAGGGTATACATATCCTTCCTGCCAGAAACACCGGAACGAACCCCTTCTCTTAGCGATAAGCGTTACTGGGTTCTTTTACTTGCGTTAGGCCTTATACAACACACGGGACCTACGGCTTTGCATCCCATCCAAGCAAGAATGGTTAAGTGCCTTGCTTAAGGGCACAAGTGTCCCCACCCGGGCTCTAACCCACGCCACTGTTGCCTCTGAAACACCAGAACATGAGTTCGGTGCTCTTAACCGATAGGCCATGACACTCCACATGGTAAATGTAAATTTAAGTATTGAAGAAACTATTGTTAGAAAGTTACCTGGAACCATGACCTCCACAGTTGAGGTAGCTGTACCCGATGGATTGGTTGCCACACACTCATAGACCCCAGCATCTTGAGGTACAGCATTGTCAATGTCCAAGCAGGCCACGCCTTTCACAAACGACGTCCTGTATCTGGGTTGGTTCCCCAGTGGCTTGCCGTCCTTGTACCAAGTGATTGTGGGTGATGGTTGAGCAGTGACTGGGCATTCAATGTGGAAGGGTCGCCCCTCAAGGAGGGGCTCGGCAACTTGCATCTTGGAGACAAACTCTGGCGGCTTCGGCAAACCTACAAGAAAGTTATTATAAAAATAAGATGTTGCTGACTTTGTTGTTTGTTTCTGGGTACAGATTGTCAGAGAAGTTTATCAATAGGGAATGCTGTAAAGCCATGGCAAGACATTAACAAGACTCTAATGTAGCCGTAAAAAAATTTGGAAACATTGTTTTCATCTCCAATTTCGGCTGCATCATTGGCTTTAAATCGTTGAGAGGCAGTCAATGTTTAAACCAAATGGAGATACTCTAAACATTGGTGTCTTATTAAAGGACTTGACGTTCCTGAAGCAGAGCATGGACTGGTTCTGAGCCTGACTTTCCCCAAGTTAGAGCCCTGAATCTCCTATAGACAAAGTAATACCTGAAGCCTACCGTAGGTTTTGTAAACCCCCTTAATTTCTTCAAGAGATTGGACAGCCTGGGTTTACCTAATGGCACCTTGCAATTAATGGACAGGCGCAACACATGTGAGGCATTTCGGCAAACTGAGACAGAACTGGGCACAGGCCATAGTGGAGAAAAATGCAAAAAAACAAATGGGGATGATTTTGGTTCTTATTTCAGATTTATTGACATTTGTAATCTTTTATATGTCTTCTACACATAGTTTAAATAGCTAATTTAAAAATCGTGGAATCAAATTGTTTTGAAGGAAAAACAGTTGGCGTCTTTCATTTTCACTACTGCGAAATTTGAAACTTTAAACCTTTTTTCTCAGTATTTTATTTTTTTGATTGTCGATTACATGCGAACTTTAAACAGCCATAACTTGTCAACGCAATGTCCGATTGAAGTGCCACAAACAGCATTATAAGGAGAATTGTATTCTTTTTCCTCATTTCGACCTCTGCCCAGTTCTGTCTCTTTTTGCCAGAACGACTCACATTGTGTCATGAGTGAATAACTGGATATCAACTTGCTCTATCCTGTAACTTCAGCCATACTCCATGATTTCAGCGCTATTATTAAACAGTTTTGAGTGGTAAGATTCACAATTTATTTTTTTAGAATAAAAACAAAAGTGGGGAAATTAAAGCTAAAGTCCATCATTTGCAGCCATCCGAAAAGTAACTGGCGTAATTATTGTTGAAAAACAAACTTGGTTGAAAGATAGTAAGGGAACTAAACTCCCTGTGAAATTATTCCTTCTGGGAAGCTGTCATTTTGAAGTAATCAACGAAAGAAGGCATTTCCAACGGCGATTCTTAAGAAGCACCGTAGGAAAATTAAATTAGTAGTTCGTTTTGTTATTCAGCGCAGCGCGCACAAGTATTGGAACGACGCACACGCGCGCGCGGTTGTTATAATTCGTCGGATCAGTGCGCTACGTCGCGTAGAGCTGCAATTCAAAACAATTCAAAACCTGATTCAGTAACTTTTGATTTGAAATTGAGATCTTAGAATGCTGTTTTTCTCGGAATGTACAGCTGAAGCTTAGCTGAAACTTCATCAGGTTAGTTGTTCAGTATCTTTCATTAGATTTTGAACACTTTTGTTGCTTCAAACGAACAAAATGCACAAATTAAAAATGATGGACTATAGCTTTAAACAGTAAAGGCAACTTCCATACCTGGTACCATGACTTCCACAGTTGACGTAGCCGTACCCAGCGGATTGGTGGCCACGCATTCGTAAACACCAGCATCTTCTGGTACAACATCACTGATATCCAGACAGGTGATGCCCTTCACGTAAGATGTCCTAAATTTCCTACCGTCCTGGATGGGCTTGCCGTCTTTGTACCACGACACGGTGGGGGCTGGTTTGGCCGAGATCTGGCACTCGATGTGGCACGGCCGGCCTTGTTTCGGAGGCTCAGCCGGCTGAGGCTTGGTGGCAAACTCCGGAGCTTTGTCATACGCTGGAAGAGCGAAACAGGTAAGGTAGCAGTGAGGGCTAAAATATGAACTGAATCAATCTTTCTGAGATCAAATCTTGATGACAGGAAAAAACAAGAGTTGAATTATGCATAACACAATGGAGTCTGACTCCCACAGTGGTACTTACGTACCTTGTACCTTGCTTTAAAAATTCTGTGACCCATGTTTCTTTTCCACCAAGGCAGATGTGTAGGTTTGGTTTTTAATCTCTAATTCTGTAGGTTTCTCTGAAACATTATTCTATTTTTGGTCTCCTGCCTCTTTAATTGAATTTTCTTCATCGTCTCCTCTCTAACTTTCATCAGACTTTCGGACCAAGAACCTCTGCACATCTGAGGAATTCATTGCAGAACAGTTCTAATGAAACCATTGAATTCATTACCGAAATGAATGATGATAAAATAAATAGTCGTCAGACAATAAAGAATTGCAATGGTAGTATAACAACATTTAATCATGAGTGATTGTCAAGAAAAATGAATTCAGAATTCAGAATACATTACCTGGAACTTTTAATTCCACTTTTGACTTGTTGGCTCCAGCAGGATTGGAGGCCACGCATTCATACACCCCAGCGTCTTCAGGAAGAACATTGGGGATGTCCAAGCTAGCGACGTCCTTCACCAGCGAGGTCTTGTAGCGCGGCTTAGTCCTGATGGCTTTGCCGTCCTTGTACCAGGAGATGGTGGGAGGAGGCTTGGCCGAGACCTGGGCCTCCAGGCGGCACGGTTGGCCCTCCTGGAGGGGCGTGGCTAGGTGCAGATTGGAGACGAATGTAGGCGGTCTGTCTGCATCCAGGGCTGGAGGTTAGATACAAAACAAAGAATTCATTATAAAATCAAAATCTCCTTGGTCAATGGGCATCAGGTTTTTTTATTGGGGGGGGGGTGATTTAATCCTGTTTTTTTTCCCTTTGTTAAGTGCTTTGATTTTGTTAAGTTAGACAAATATAATATTTTTAACATGACCAGTAAGTTTTGATTTCATCAGCTCTACTTTTAATTTTAGAGTTGAACAAAGAAATTGACTGTGGCAAGGTTTTGAACCTGTGATTTCCAGATTGCTGTTCCAGTAAACTTCAGCTCTATTCTTTGAAGTTTATGTGTAGCCAGATGTATTAGGTGTGTAGCCAGAGGCGCTGACTTGAAGGCCTTCGGGTCACAGTTTTTAGGTAAACTTGTTCAATTCCAGACATACGCCTCTGGCTTTTTGGTTGTTTGTTTTTTATGCCGAATAAATAATAATATTAATAATAATACTAATAATTACTCTTTTTGCCCCAATAGGGTGACTTTTCCATAGACTTGTGCACAAACCTAAACTGTCACCTAACCCAAGTTTACCTTATGTTTTTTCCACGAAATTTAGTATTTATACTAATTGGACCATGAGGAATCGATCTAGATGGTTAGCGACAGCAAAATTCCTTGTCCTAAGGGTCGTTTTCATAAAAGGCGACAGTCATTTTGTCGCCTCAATAAGGTGTAACGCCCTATTGTGGACGGAGTTCGCAAAACCTGTCGCCCTATTACAGTAGTAGTAGTAATAATCATTCATATGATTCCTAGCCAATATTGTCCAAATTGTTCACATTTATTTGATGAGCTTACATACAATCATGAGAACCAAGTACAAGTAAAACTTATTGAAAAGAGTTAACACACGGATACGTGTAAGAAGGTCAATGAGATTAAGGGAACGTGTTCATGTATTTTACACAGGCTTCTGTCAGCAAGACAAGGGCATCACTTGTGTAGTCGATGGGAGAGTGTTACAGGGACAACAGGCAATACATTGCCTTGTCTTCATAAATAACGGTAATGTGGGATCCACTGCTTTCAAGTCCTAATAAGCTGACTTTAATGTTGCACTCACAAGTGACGGTGATCTTAGATGCCGTCTCGGCCCTGCCAAACTCATTCTTAGCCCTACAGGTGAATCTGCCCGCATCATCCATGAAGATCTCCTCAATGTCCAGCATACAGACTCCTTGCTTGTCTCTGGTGATCTCATAGTCTGGGTGGGTATCGATGGATTCGCCGTCTTTGTACCACTGGACGGAGGGGGTCGGGTCGCCGGTCAGGAGGCACTGGAGCTGCAAGCGTTGACCCTCGATGGCCTCAACGTCTTGGAGAGGCTTGGTGAAGTGGGGAGAGGAGCCTCCCTCTGTGGTTGCAAGAAAGTACCATTTCATGTGTTTACTTAAGACCATGTCCAAATTTGGCATTTCTTGTATACAGCTACAGCTATTCACTGTAATATGCCAATGGCAACAATCAAAGCCGTTGTCAAAAATACTTAATTCAGACACAGTCACATTTTAAAATATCTGGTGGGTTTAATATGTCTATAGCTTTTGACAGTTGGTGATTTTGCAAACGTCAAATATGTGTGTGCATGCATTAGGTTTTCAGTCTGTATGAAATCAATTCTCGTCCTTGTTCCCTGAATTTCTTTCTTCGCGGGAAAGTTTGATAGCATGCCCTCTCGCGGACAGTTTTACAGCTAAAAATGGTGCAATCCACAGTAAGTATCAAGTCCAGCATAAGTCAATAACATGTTAATAGCAGGTTCCTCTTAACTCAAATCACAAAGTTTTTGTAACTAAAATTGGATGAATCGTGAAAAAGGAATGCCTTTGTCGTAGTTTATTTGACTTGAGACTAGATGCCCGAAGATCACTTGATGACTTGAAAGGATTTCAGATGACTTGACATAAACGTAGAGTCAACAGCACATACCATTGACAGTGATCTGTATAGTACACTCTGCTCTGCCAACAGGGTTAGTGGCAGTAGCAATATATGTGCCCTCATCTTCCGGCAAGACGTCATCAATAATCAAGGAGTGTGTGTCTCCATCTTGCTTGAAGCGATAGAAGTCGTCTCCCAGACGCTCACCATCTTTAGTCCTAAAAAAAAAAAAAAACAGAAGGTGCAGAGAAATATTTTAGAACCTGCTCAACTGTCTCCTGCAGGCACCGCCCTTTGGAAGGTAAAAGTAAAGTCAGACAGCAGCCATTTTACCTGCCATTGTCGTATTTGATCAACAACAAAAAAAGTAATTGAGGTGCTCAGTCAAATTTTGTACTGTAAAAAGAATACAACATGCAGGTGACATCTCGTCAGGAAAGCATGAGTTACCGGGTGTGTTGTTTATTATTTTTATCGCTCTGGTTTCTTAATAACTTAACCAGCTGGGACACTACATGTTTTCACAACATTTCAAAATGTTGACAGTTTCTTGACTGTGTTACGTGCAATGCTTACAGTTGATTTCAACAACAGTTGAAAACTATTGGTTTCCAATAAGATCACCTATGAGGTATTAGCAGTGTCTTTATCTTTATCGTTTCGGTTTGCGGTAACACCATGTGGTAATAAATACTGCTTAGAAGATATTTAGTTCTGAAAAGAGCTTGTCCTGCTTATTATCAACTTTCGCTTAGTAGTTTTTGTTCTGATAAAAACAGTCCTGCTTTGAGTTCTAAAAGAACTTGTCTTTAGAACTTAAAGCAGGACTGTTCTTATCAGAACAAAAACTACTTAGCGAAAGTTGATAATAAGCAGAACAAGTTCTTTTCAGAACTAAATATCTTCTAAGCAGTAGTTATTACCACATGGTGTCACCGCAAACTGAAACGCTACCGATACTTCCCCATGCAAAGCCTCAAATCTTATGTCTTTATCTTTACTTCATCCACACAATACTAACCATGCGACAGTTGGCAAAGGTTCTCCCTCAACTTCCACTGTGAGTGTAAACGGTTTGCCCTCATCCACTATCTGATCGCCGGGGTTCCAAGTGAAGCGTGGGGCTTTCTTGGAAGCCAGGTCCAGGCGGCCCGAAGACACCACCGATTCCTTCTCTGGGACAATCTTGGAGTCCGCTGAAATTCAAATAATAAAAAGATGCGGACGGTTACCTTGGGAATTTGGCAAATCAATTCTGTGCGTGGCAGTACAAGTTTTGATGGGTTTTTGTATACAAAAACAATACATTTCATTTTCAAGTTTTCAGAATGTTACGTGTTATCAAAAAAATTAATTGAGGTATATTCCGTCAAAAATATAAACATCTATGCCTAAAGGAAAATTACCATTACTTTTATCCATGAACAATTAAACTCAATGCATTAATTATGTAGCCATAGATTTAAGAAATATTTTAATGGTACCTTGATGACTATAGATATAGAAAAATGAAACAAACTGCACTGAAGGTTCCAGTATTATTCCTACAAGCTCCGTGCAATTACACACGACTGATCGTCTCTCCCAGTGGTCTCCCCCAAATCTCCCCTTCATGCCCAAAAGAATTGACAGAAAACAGTAGAAAATCTACAAAAACACTTCAGATACAATGCATAGTCAAACTCAAAAGAGTCTACAACTTTATACGAGTATTTATAAGTCAGTTTCTTTTCTTTTGAAAAAAAAAAAACCTTTGAATAGGGACTAGATACATACAGGACTGGATTGAATTGACAGTTAGGCCCAAAAAAAAATAAGTCGGTCTCTGGTCAGCGCGCGCGTCGATTTAAATCATGCGCGTTGATCTTTTTTTTTTCCCAAAATGTTCCGCGGTAGCTCCAACAGCGCCCTCTATTTCCGCACCTCCTAATTTTTTTTTACCAAAGGGCACCAAGAAATGGGAAATTGCACCAAGGCAAATGATCGAAAGCACCAAGGCAAATTATGGTTGACACCAATGTACATGAGGACACCAAAAAAGCAAAATAGTACCCACCTTGTCTGTACAATCCAAGCTTGAAGAAAAAAAAAAAAAAGCAAAAAAAAAAAAAAAAAAAAGCCACGTGGCCGCGTCAATTCCGGAACTTTGGTCTGACCAGAGACCAAATATTTTTTTTTTTTGGCCTTACAAGATGAAGTAACATTTGCAACTTACGAATAACAGTCAGTTTTGCAGAGCATGTGGCTTCACCGACAGTGTTGACCGCTTTGCATACATAGGTGCCTGACAGGTGGGGCTTGGCTGGGGTGAAGTGTAAGATGCAGGAGTCGTCGTCCCCAAACTCCATGTTGATCTCGGGTGTCTCTTCAAGTTGAACACCATCCTTCTCCCAGAAGACGTCAGGCTCTGGCTCACCCTTGACTACGCAGTCAAAATCTGAGAAGAGAGCAGTGAGATGTTTCAAATGTTATGAGCCAAGTTTGTCAAGAGCCGATATGGCCAATCCGGCCTGCACTTATCTCTGGTTTCAGTGGCATGAAACGACTGAGAATATTTCTATTAGCCCGGGATGGGATGCCAGTCCATCACAGGTTGCTCTCCAGCAAATGCTGGAACCAATTTATACTCCTGGGTGGAGAGAGGCAAGTGGGGTGAAGCAGCTTGCCCAAGGACAACATATGACCAGCAGGCTGGATTCGAACCCCTGACCCTCTGATCATGAGTCACAAGCCCTGACCACTAGTTTAAAGCATTCAATTATTGCTTCATCTGAATGTACAGAGATTCTTATACATTATTTCACTGTCCAGTAGAAAATACATCCTAAACAATGAATTATTCTGATGCAGAAATGGGGATATAATGAGGATGGTGAAACCGCATGTGACTGTGGGGCTGAACAGTCCATGGACCACCTGCTGGTCTGCCCCCACCTGCCAGAACCCTGCACCCACGAGGACCTAGAGAAGTTCAACCCCCGAGCGAGATTCTCTAAACCCAATGTTGATTTAAGGTGTTCATATACATGTAATTGTTCCTCCTATCTCATTCTATTTTAATTACTCAAATTTTATCTGTAATGTGAGTCACTGTTATTGTTTTTTATCTGTTCCAGCTTTACTATTTACATGCCTGTTGTGCCATACATGTCAGAGAAGTAAATGAGAAATGTTTGCTCTGGTAAATAGTAATAAAAAATGCAACTGTTGAGATCAGGACTACTTCAAACAGCTTAGATTTTTCAAAAAAAAACTTTCTTGATATGAGAAATCAGGCAAGAACTTACTGGCAAATCTGCCCTCCTTTATGGTGCAGTCTCGGGTGAAGCGGGTGAAGTATGGCAGGGTCTCTTTAGGCTTTGTCTCTTCTTCTGGCTCTGGCTGGACCAGTTTGCCAAACTGCTTGACACGAGTCGGTTTGAACTATTATCAAAATGGAGGAGAATGATGAGTGTAAACATGTGTTATGACGAAATTAAGAAGGGGGATTTAATAAAAAATCAATACGTTTTGATCCCTGCAGGTTATTTCTCTTTTGTTTTTTTAAGATATACCCTACTACGAAGGAACATCAGGCCCTCTACTTTTTACTAACTGTATATTTGAGGTCAACCCTGTCATTACGGACACTGCAACTTTTATTTTTTCTTAAAATTTAGAACTCTCACAAATATGGAACTCAAAATACAGTTTTAGACTGCAAGGGGAAAAACAGTTTCTTTTTGGAAGACATGTTGAGTTTCAATGTCCTGTGAGGACTGTGACCAACCATGTGGTTAAATTTTCATGTTGTTACAAAATTTGTTCTTTGATAAATGGTGAGATTTATTAATAATAATTCTAAATACAGATTATAAAGCCACTATCCTAGAAGTATTTCATGATTAAATAAATATGAGAAATAGAGAAATTGCAATGAAAATTCCTGTCCAGAACATTACCTCCTCTGGTCTGACAGTATGTCTTACAATGTGATCATAGTCATCATCGGGCTCCGCCCAGTCATGATCTAATTCAGATGACGGGCGACGTTCGTCTTGAGTTTGGGGTTCTTCATCTACTGATGATGGGCGCTACGTGTACATGGGTTCAAGGGATTAGTTAGCAATTTGTTAATCGGTATCACATGCAAAGGGATGGGCAATCTCTAAATGGTTTACTTGAATAAGCTTTGATTACTTTATTGTCTACAGCATTAAGGGCTGAGGATGATTACAGCACATGCATTTCTCCTAGTCTAGAATTTCGAAATTGTAGGAATATGTAAAGGGTTAAACCCTTCTCTAACATAAACTCATAAGTCCCATATTGTCAGTGCTAGAGGATAAACATCACAAGCTTCCTAGGTGATATTGAACTTAAATATCTTCCTTAATAGGGCAGAAATCTTAACCATTTAACATCTGCCCAATGTAATTCCATCAAGCTAAGTTTATAATTTGACTTTATAAAAGTTCTCATTTATATCCTGTAAAACATTAGAAAGGTTCTGCATTTTTCATTTTTTTCATAGCTATGCTGATCAACCTGATCAAACAACATTTTCCAATCGGTGATAAATCACTTGATAATTCTGAGTCATAAAGATGATGAAACATTTGGTATTATTCACATCCCATGAACACAACCAAACAATAAACCAAGCATCCTTTGCTAGTGATCAGGATGTACCACCTACCTCGTCCATGGGTCCATCCAACTCACTCAGGTTCAGCTCATAGGCCGGCCTGACTTCAGCTTTGTCCAAGGGTTCCTCAAGGACTACAGGACGGGAGAACTATTCAAGGGAAGTAGGAAAGAATGGAGACTAGAGCTAGGCCATGCATGGTAGGGGAGCAAGGAGAGGTTTTATCTACAAGTCAGGATACTCTTTCTAAATAAGCCAGTTCGGTATTTTAACTGTGCATGCGCACAATGATATGGGTCACTCGGGATAATCGAACGCTCATCAAAGGCGCATGAACGTGCAGGGACCCGGGCGCACGAGGCTCGCGTGTTAATTACAAGCAAAATGGGCGTCCGCGTAAAATCGCGTATCATCACATCAGTGATTTTATCCCGAATGACCTTTGACATGGACTACTTCATCGAGATACCGAACTGGCTTATTATAATCTACACATTTTTCTTCCCAACATTTCTAGTTTGTTTTTAACAACCCATAGACAGATAATCAAGAGTCAATTTTGTACAGTTACCAAGGTATTTCACAACTGAGTTGAGACTTGGCAGAAACTGCTTCTTGAATATTTTTGTAAACAGACTTTGTAGTTATCATTGTTTCCTTCAGGAATTATGTGGGAAAAACTGGCTGGATTGGAACCTACTTCAGAGAAAATTATCTCATTATTAAACTCATCACAGCCTGCTGCATAGGCCAGCGTGTACATATTCAAATTTTGAGTTTGACAAAATGATTTTCAAAACAATTGTATACATTTCATGAATACCACCACATGATTTCATCAAAATCCACTTGAAATAATAATAAAAACCAAGTCAGGAATTTTGTGCCTAAATTTGAGAGATGATTTTAAAAAATTGTATTGCACACTGCAGAAGCATTTGAGACCAGGTCCAAAGTGGGCATTGTTGTCTGTGGCTATGCCTTCTCACTGTAATAAAGTCAATGGTAAAGCCTCAAGCCATAGCCACAAAACACCTAGAAATTATTACTAAGCAAATAAATGTGTTAAGCAAAAACACACAGTGAACCAGTCATGAGTAGTTTATACTGCATGATATTTTGGCTGGTAATCTGTATTTTTGTGCTTAGCAATTTCTTGTTCTTATCAGCTCCGTGAAATTTGGGCGATTCACAATGCAGTGCACCAGCAAGAGTTTGCCTTTGAAAGTGAATTTTTCCCAATGCACTGATGGTCGGCAAATTTGCAGCGCGGGACATTTGAAATTGTTAGTTTTTCCCGTCAGTAGTTTCATAAGTGTGATTCAAATATTTGCCTTTTTCTTTTCTTTTACAAATATGTTTTTTTTGTAAGGCGACAGAGCGCTATGCCCCAACCTATAACAAGCTGAAGTTTTCTACTGACACTCTTTCAAATGGGCCGTGTTTTGTCGACTGCAAACTTGAAAAATTGACTTTCCATGGCAAACTCTTGGTGGCGCACTGCATTGTGAACTGCCCGAATTGACCACTTATTGGTCATTAGCATTTTTGAGGTATGGCACAATCAATAGGAGGGCTATAGATCTCTCTCATAGGGCGCCATCTTCGTAGGAAAATTACAACTGCGTGTTCAACGCCATTAGATGCGTGTGCGCGCAGTGTGCAAAATGTTAACATAAACGTATGTTGCTCAAAAATTCTTAGAAATACGGCGCAGCCGATGTGCGTCATGAAAATTTGACGCCCAAAATCAATGCACGTGGCAATCTGAACGAATACATCATTTGAGAGAAAGACCTACTTGGAGTGAGTAAATATGGCTACATAATGCACCCTCTTATTGTGTCCACCATATGCCAAAACAGCTTAATGGCATGACACTCAAACAAACCTCTGTTGGTTCCTCGGTCTGTTTAGTTACGAGGTCATCATCTTGGAGGTCAGAAGGAATGGGGTCAAAGGTCAGCAGGTCACCAGCGGCAATTAGTTGCTCTTGGAGTGCCAAGGGTTTGCGGGAAGACTGTTGGGGGAAAGGGTGTGGGAAAGGAGGGTTGGCGGGTTTGAACTGCATGGAAAGGTTGTTACATGCATGAAAGAAAGCTAGGAAAACTACAATGTATTTCTCAGCAATTTTGTATTCTTTGTTAAAACATTTCAATGTGTTTTTTTTTCTAATATATGAATGATAATTTGTAGATAACTTTGTTAGGGTTGACTTGTAGAAATTACTACCCATTTTGAAATGTAATGATGGGTGGAAATATACTGTTCAAAAAAACTTTTTTTATCTTGATTAAATGCCACCGTAAGTTAAATATGTAAAGGGGGTGAAGGAGATATGCCACAACCAGAAATATTACAGTTTGGGAATGGAAATCGCAAATATTCTTTTTTAGGGGTGCGAGAATTCAGGCGGCACACATCTTAACATTTACCAAGACAAAATCTGTAAAAATCCAACACGTGCAATTTCTTGATATTGGGATTCAGAAATTGTTTAAATTTGGATTTACTGTAGTGTTGAAATGGATAAACTGATTGTTATGTCATACATGTTGTGTGCACTGAATCACAAAAACTTCAATAGGTGCCCTTGATGAATTTTAAAAACAAAATATGAAAATTATATTTGACGGGGAAGTGTTTGATTTGGGTTTTTTTTTAAAGCAGAATAAAAGGATGATATGAATACCAAAGGTAAGGCATGAAGGAATGGATATGAAACACCACAACCAGATTTTAAAGGAATAATACAAATCTTACCTGCTTTTTCTTGACATGGAATCACAGTCACCCCACACAACCAGATGTTTTCTTAAACCTTTCACAACCATTTTTTTTTTAACCAATATTCGCACACAAACCACTCAAAAATAACTTTGAATCATTTTGGACAATTAGTTTGAAGTATTCGTAACTCCAATTTTTAAAGACTTGTTTCATTCGTTTAATCGGCGGACAGAGTTCCATACCTGGACATCACATGACACTCTGTGCACAAACTCTATGAGACTGGTCTGAAAAATTCCGAGTGTTTTGTCAGTAACGCTTCAATAATTTTCCCTGCTAAATTTGAATTTTTAGGACATGTAATCGCTTTGTAATGGCTGATAGGTCACTGCAGGGATTTTTTTTTAGTGATGTCCATGTATGAAATTCTTCCCTAATCAGCTATACCTTAACATTTTTGAAGGTTTTATGAATGGATTTGAAGCAATGGAATGTTGTTTTCTAGACATGGAAGGTTAATTAAAAAAAAAACCACTTGAATCAATTGAAATAAGTAAATCAAGCTGCATACCTGCACTGGCTTGACAGTCTCTTTGACAATGACTTCATCCTCAATGGGTTTATCCAGTCCAGTAAGATTGAGCTCATACTCGGGTTTATGCTGAGCTCTAGACAGGGGTGTCTCAACTACCGGAGGTTTGGATAACTAAATAAAAACGGGTACAATAACACATGCAAGGAACCAGGTATCAACAGAAAAGTAATCATGCTTCAAAGAAATGGCTACGGGAGTTCTAAAAATTTATAAGTAAGGCCAAAAAAAAAAAAAGTCGGTCTCTGGTCAGCGCGCGCGTCGATTTTTATCATGCGCGTCGATCTTTTTTTTCCCCAAAATGTTCCGCGGTAGCTCCAACAGCGCCCTCTATTTCCGCACCTCCTCATTTTTTTTTTTACCAAAGAGCACCAAGGAATGGGAAATTGCACCAAGGCAAATGATCAAAAGCACCAAGGAAAATTATGGAGGACACCAATGTACATGAGGACACCAAAATAGCAAAATAGTACCCCACCTTGGCTGTACGATCCAAGCTTGAAAAAAAAAAAAAAAAGTGAAAAAAAAAAAAAAGCCGCGTGGCCGCATCAATTCCGGAACTTTGGTCTGACCAGAGACCGAATATTTTTTTTTTTTGGCCTAAAAGGAAATTTGTAGAAATCTTTGGCTATGTTTTCCTAGGGAATGCTAGGGAATGCAACTTCTAGAACTTTTTATTAAAGTATATTTCTGTCTACAGTAGAAATTAAATATGAAGTGTAACAAGATATCTGGGTCATTCACTATGATGTTATGCAATTTACTGGAAAATCTAAAAATAAAACAATTACAAATAATCTATATTTCTAACTTGTCAACATTTTCTACATAATCTACTCATATCAATTTTCAGGGAAACCTATGGGATATCAAATAATGTTAATTAGAAACCAAACTTAATTTTGACACAACAAACTGATTGACAGAATTGAGTTAAAATTACCCTCTACATCACGGAAATGTTTGGTTGGGTATTTTTTAAATTTGATCCTTAATTCTTCTATGCCTACCTGCACTTTCTCCATTGATGTCTTAGCCAATGGTGCGTAAAGAGGCCTTTCCTTTGCCTTCTTTGCATCTTCCTGTTTCTTGCGCTTGTCCTCCAATTCCGTCTTCCTCTTCTTGTCTTCATCTTGTAGACGGTCGGCGAGGCGGAACAGCTCGTCATTCTTGTTCTCGAAGGACGACATGAGGCGGTTGTTGGCCAGATGGAGGTTGTTCAGCTGGCTGACAAACGTTGGCGAGTCAGGTCCTAGAAATTGATTCGCAGAAAGAAATTGTTTTAAAGATTGTGCGGCGTACTCACAAGATACACTTGTGAAGGTCACAGTGTTTACGTGTACTAGTTGGGGCAAGCATGGCCCAAAAGTTGCATGACTAATTTTACAGTGAGTGTAGACAAACTCCATGCATGTTGGGCAACGTTTACGTGTCCATCATATTCATCACTGTGTCACCGTAAAGGGAGTGTTTGTGCTAGGAATCCACAGGGTGAATTTACTACTGATTTGAATGGAATGATTTAAGAGAAAACAAATCTTTAATCGTTGAGAACCGTATTATCAATTTGGACTATCAAACTTTATCGTCTATTCGGACTGTCAAACTTTATTATCTCTTCGGACTATCGAACCTTCCCATTATTTAACCTTACTCCATTTTCGGACTAATGAACACTTCAGAATACCTAACCTTCGGACTAACGAACCTGCAGACTATTGAAACCTTGGACTATCGAGCAGGAACCGGATAAACGCCTGTGGGCACCGTGCTTCAGAACGATAAACTTTACACGTACATTTAATACGTAAATGTACATGTAGCTACGTCAGAGTCAGTTGGTGAAATCGAAAATTGTGAGAGAACTGTAGGTGTGGGTGTATGTGTATTATGGCACAATGCGGTATTTTTTGTAGGCCCCCTTAGTTTCCCTAAGCCCTAGGCACAGTGCCTATTGTGCCTATTGGATAATCTCGGCCTGCTGGTACCCTGTTTTTATTTGGCAAATTATGTTCCATGTTTACAAAATGTCTTTTCAATAGCTCTGTGAATTTTTTTTTTCCGTTTCAGAGCTGAGCAATTAGTAGTATTCTAGTAGACTCACCATAGAGTTCCCTGGCCATCTCATTGAGTTTCTGTAGGCGAGCCTTCTGTGGTTTCTCTCCCTTCTCAAGGAAATCATCCACCTGATCCATCAGCTTGTGAGCCTCCTCCTCAGATTTGCAGATGGGGATCCTACGACCGATGGCCAACAGCAGACCGTTGCCTTTGTTCTGCCATTCCACAGTCTAAACAAGAGGGTAAAATTAACAAAACGTAATAATTTTTAACATGAAAAATGTACTGCTGAATTTTGAAGTTTAACATTTTTACTAGTGATTCATTTCTGCTGATCCAACTTTTTCATGCTCAGCAAACTTGTGTTCTAATTAACTAACTATGTACTGACATAAACCCTGTGAATTCAAATCACTTTAATGAGTATCATTTCAGTAGACACAGACACAATAAACCAAGGTTGGATGCCAACTTTGGACTACCAGAAAGCCGTACCAGTGCTAGTACAATTAAGCAATTCACCTGTCCAACATTTTCCAATGATAGTCCAACCATACTGACCAGAATGTCCAATTTAGACACTAGTTTTAAGTAGCTTTTCTCCCCTAAAAATCTTTCAATTGTTTTGTTTCCCTCCACCAACTTTGTGTCAGAAAACAGTTTGTATATAGTGCTTATAACATGTTGTCAGTACAGGGCAAAACCTAATGTCATCCTAATGTCAACAAAACGATGTCATTCTAAATCTTCAAGATATCGCTTGACACGATGTTCCCCCAAATTTCTCGCAAGCCAAAATATCCAACCCTATACACATATTGGATCACACAGTCGTGAATTTCTTTACGCCCAAAGACAACGTGTTTCCCTTTGTCCCTGTAATATAACACTCTCCCAAAGACTAAGTACATAACCGATCGAGATTATATCGAGGACCGTTTTCAACAAAAGACCCAACGCTCGAGGACTGAAAGGATATTTTGTTCTCCCTTTGTGTGTCTGTCCTCTACTGTATGTACACACATACTTGTTCCGTAGCTGTGGGGACTGCACACGAGTTGTCCCATGGTACTATGGGGAGCGTAAACACTGTGGGGCCAGCAGAAAGTCCCCACAACTCGGTCCTAATTTGCCTGACAATTTATTCCCCGTTACGCAGTGACGGCCTGACCAATACGTCACACAGATACCACTCACTGTTTTGAACAGCTTCTGGAAGTCAATGGACAGCAGGAGTTTATCTCGATGATCATCTATGTCAAGGTCGAGTGTGTTCCATTGTCTCATGACCTGATCCATGTCATGTCGGACTAAGGCAGACTCGGGCGGATTCTGCTTCAGGATGGCTGTGGCCGAACTCATGTAGGATTTGAGTTGGTCCTCCAAAGGCTGTAACAAGCAAAGAATTTTGATATTATTATTTTCAAGTGTGTCAGATCACAGACAATAAATGAACGACTACAGTATTTTACAGTTTACCATTTGAGTCGCATTCCAGGGATATTTGCTTTTGTTTCATACGATTAGATCCCACATCCAGAATATCCTAGAAGTATTCACTTCTTAAAAGCCACTTGTGCAGAGTAAATAAACTCAAAGTGATTCAATCTAAGGCCAAATCTTGTATTTGTTATTGGTTTCTAGTAGGCAGTACGATCAGCGCTTTAAGCAAAACGGGTATCATGTAACGGAAGATTTTGTCTAAAATCAGTTTAAAACTATGTGCATACTATGCACCACCGATGTGCACTGTTTTAAGCTGCCATGTGCAAAACTGGTATTCTGAGAATCAGGCATTCACGTTGGCAAAGCCACAGTTAAACGTCTGATATATCATAGCATGTAAATTTTAGGTGACCCCGTGCGCCAGCCATTCAGAGTGGTCCTTACAGGCTGTGACATCCTTTCGATCAGAAATGTGGACTAAACTGTTGATTAGTCAATCTCGATGCCATGTTTTTTTAATACAACAATGGGTTACGGAAGACCTGAAAGAAGGCGCCCGCTGAATAGTCGGAATCTCGAGGTCAAAACGCAGACTTGTTCTGCATAATTAATCGCCAAATCTGCTCGCACATCATAGACCCTTGCTGGGCAAGGGAATATCCCATAGACTACAGAACTGGTTCACACTGAGTAAATGTAAATGTCATCACTGACCAATTCTTAAAAGCTCATGACAAAGTTTAATTCCATTTCTCACTTCAATCTGTGATCTCCAGTCATCAAAGCGTCTCAGCTTGGACTTGGCAGTCTCCTCTGTGTCTCCATAGTTACCCTGCATGCCTTTCAGTTCCTTCTGGGCTTTGGTCAGGTTCACAGTGAGCTGCAATGAAAACAAAAAACATGATTTATTATACAATTGTTAATCAAATTAGGTTTTGCCCTTCACCAACGTATAAACACTGTATACTCAGTGTGTTACCGCCCGAGCGAAAGTTGGAAGAAAATCACCCGGGTGGGACTCGAACCCACAACCTCCTGCTTTCTAGTGCAGATGTCTTACTGCTCAACCACCGAGCTAACGGGATCGGTTGGCTGGTTCGAATTTTTTTTTTACTTCCAACTTTCACTCGGGAGGTAACACACTGAGTATACTACATAAGATTCAAACCAGCTAACCGATCCTGTTAGCTCGGTGGTCGAGTGGTAGGACATCTGCACTAGAAAGCAGGAGGTCGTGGGTTCGAGTCCCACCCGAGTGATTTTCTTCCAACTTTCACTCGGGAGGTAACACACTGAGTATACAGTGTTTATACGTCGGTGAAGGGCAAAACCTAATTTGATTTACTTCACCCCGACACAAAAAATTCCATCTTATGTATACAATTGATCCATGTGGAGAAGTAGGAAACTTCACAGTATGTGACGTGGCCTGATAAAAAGAGGATAAGTTGCTAAATTATCAAAACACCTTTCACTCCCGAATTATCTGAGGAGTTGTACCTCTGATATTAAAAAGTACTGCCGGAATTAATTTGATCAAATCAGGTTTCAAAGTATGGTTTCAAGTCTGTTTTTTTTTTTTAACTTTGGGCTGGTTTCTTTTGACTGTTACAAATGATGTTGAGCAAACTGTTTACTTTAAATCAGAAAACAAATTGTTCTTAAATTCTTAATCTGTAACCTACTCAAGAGTAGATTATAGCAAGCAATATCTTGGGCACAAATTAGGATTAACCCTTTCCTTACTACACTGTTGGATTTATTGACTTGGCTCTCCCAAGAATGAAATTGTTTGCTCAGTCATGCGGAAATCACTAGAGCGTGAAAAATGGGCCACAAGTTGAAAATTCACTTTTTTTTAAACCCAGATTTTCACTGCCAAGGAGTGATTAAAATCAAAAGTGTTGTGGAATAAGTTTGTTCATTGAACTTTACTCTTTTACGGGATGTAAAAATCAAGGCTATATAGGTGCAAAAATAAGAAAATTATGCCTGTTTGCTGAGCTGGTCCCTGTTATCAAACTGGAAGCCATTTCACCACATGACCAAATGGCAATCCATACCTCAAACCGTGAGTAGTAACTTCTGAAGCACTTTTCTTTAATATATGTTAATGTAAAACTGTGAATAAACTACACCGTTAGAATGATTCTGAAAACAGTCTTTCGGCTGGTATGGGCTCCGTGCACTGACGAAAGAGGGCGTCCTTTTACCTAGCAACATTGTTCCATGGGCGGGACATTTCGCTGGTTGACGCGCACCGTTCCTTGTGTGTGACGCATGTACACCAGGGGATTTGTACTATGTACACGCAGTGGCCGCGCTTCGCGGCAAATGAATTGCAGTCAGGTAAGATGGCGTCGGTCGGTCACCCCCAACTGTTGTTTCTTTGCCGGTGAGGGTGTACTTGTGAACGGAGCGAATATGGTTGATGTAGCAGAAGGGACGTATTCCATTGTTGACAAAAATCGCCCATGGTAAGGAAAGGGTTCAAGATTGTAACCCAGCGTAATGGAAGCTCACATAACGTTTTATCATAATGTCATTTTTTACCAGATTCAAAGCAAGTTAAAATTTAAAAATTGAACTGGACTCATTTCCTACCTCAGACTTGTGCATTTGTAGCTCAGCTACACCCATGGAGTTACTCATCTTCCTCTTCTGTTGTTCCAAGTTTGTCAGTAGTCGGTCTTTCCTCATCCCAGTCTTGTGGAGAACCAGCTCAATATCAGCCTTTGAGACAGACACTGGATCCTGAACAACAGAAAAAAGAACCAACACGACATCTTACAAGACTGACAAAAACCAATGCTAATTTTAAACACCCCCAACCCCAGAAGAAATCTCTCACTTCAAAATCGAATGAGCATGCAAAATATAATGCATTCACAAAGAAAATCTGATGTCATAAAACATTAAGAAGCATGCAAAGTGATGTTACAACTTTTAACTTTTCATCGCAAACATAAACCTTAACAACTCCTACAAAATTAATAAGTAGACCATTTCTCAAATTAGGTTTTGCTCTTCACCGACGGTTAAACACTGTATACTCAGTGTGTTACCTCCCGAGTGAAAGTTGGAAAAAAATTGATTTATATCACCCCGACGCAAAATCCCATCTTATAATAGACCATTTCTGTTGGATCCTGCTGATCTTTGGTACTGTTGGGATTTGAGATATTATTGGGTCCTTGTGAAATGCTAGGGAATTAACACTGATGGAAGTTCTTAACCTTGACAACTCCTACAAAATTTAAGAACCGGCCATTTCTGTTGGATTCTGTTAAACTGGGCAGTGGATAACATATTTTTGTTCAAGCTGTAGGACGCTGTTGGGTTGAACAGTTGTACACGCTGGAATTTGTTGGATATTGTAGAGATACTGTTGGCATTTGAGATATTCTTTGGTGCTTGTGCAAAGGTAGGGTATTAGCACTGATTGAGATAATCAACTCAATATATGTAATGAGCATTTTATAAGAGTGTCTCCTGACGTAAGGCAGAGAATACTGTCCGAAACGTTGAGCTTCCCCCTGGTTCTTTCCAGAACCACACAAAAATCACAAAAGAGATTTCTTGTCACATTGTGCAACTGAAAAATTACTCTTATAGCTGACTTCACCATAAAAATTCATAATGAGCATTTATAATGGGATAGAAAAGTTTGCCATGATCAGGTTCAGGATAATCTAAAGCCTTTTCCAATACTTACAATCTTTTGGATGCCAGCAATCAACTTCTCCCCTTCATCCACCGTCTTGTCAAACATGTCATCCAGGTCTTTCTTTTGATCTTCCAGCCTCTTGAGACGGATCTTGGCTTCAGAAAGCTTCGTCGGAGTCGACGGGGAGTAAGGGATTTGGAGTTCCTTCTCTGTCTCGTCCATGGCTCCGTTGAGCTACAAGAAAGAACGAAAGAAGATCTTATAATAAGATCTATTTCCTCCAAACTCACAGTGTTTCCGCTGTCCTCTGCTTAATGAAAGTAAGGAGGCTATCAATGCATGACTGTCAGTGGAAGTTGGGGTTATATTAAGTTCAAAATGAAAATATCTGGCCTTCAACAAAGTACAGTTGCTAACACTGAAAGTTTAGAACTCAGCGCTGCAAAAGTAAGAGAAAAGGTTGTGGGTTCAAGTCCCACCTACTTCTCCTGTGATTTTTTCTTCTAACAGCTTTAGTAAAGAAGGGGTGTGCATTTACGGGTAGTACGGGAACCAGGCACCCGATCGAAAAAAAAAAGAAGTATGGGCACCCCAGTACCCGTTAATGAAACCAGTTATGGGTACCCGATTCCATAATCTGGAACCAGTTCCTGACATCAACCGTCCGGTACTTGGGTTACCGGTTCCAATGCACAGCCATAATCCAAAGATTGACTGTTTGTCATTTTGGTAGTTACCTTGTTGACATTATCATAGAATCCGACGGTCATGTTGAGCAGTGTGCGGTACTTCCCAGTGCGATCCTGGAAGTGATGATACAGCTTAGTCAGATCATCAATCAGATTCTCCCGTCCTCCCTTGGTGTCTCCTTTCTTGCCCAGCGAGTCGGCGGTGTCAATGCGATCCTTCAACTCATCACTCACTCTCTGCCGGAGAAAATCCATGTATGCGTGTTTGAAAATGCATCAACACGAAACAAGTCATTTAGCAAGTCAAGATTCTGAAAGTGATCATGTGATTAATGGTTCGTCCTCAGCTTAATACAAATCAAGGTTCAAGTCCTGATTAATGGTTCATCCTCAGCTTAATAAAAATTAAGGTTCAAATCCTGAGAAATGTTAACAATGAGTCAGAATTCCCAAGAGAATTCCTCAATCACTGCACGCCACATTTTCTATGATGACGATCCGGTCTTAAAATCTATGGTATGATTCCTTAGCCTTTCATGAGTCACAAGTAATTCACAAGTCATTTCACAAGTACCAGAGGATAAACAATAAGCCAGTTTGGTATCTCGATAAAGTAGTCCAGGTCAAAGGTCATTCGGGATAAAATTGCTGACGCGATGTTACGCGAACACCCACTCCGCTTGTAATTAATGCACGTGCAACGTGCGATCGTTTCCTTACGCGTTCATGCGTCTTCGATGAGCGTTCGATTATCCCGAATGACCTGTGACCCATATAATTGTGCGCATACGCAGTTGAAATAGCGAACTGGCTTATAACAAAGGAATGCCTTATCCCAGTTTATTTGAAAAGCCTGTGACTTGAACTGAGACAGGCTGACTTGAAAAGGGATTTGTGAACTTGTGACGTTTTTGTGATGGACTCTACTATAACAATATCTGCACTAAGGTTTAGCTGTCTACATACCTTTGCAATGTCCTCAAATTCAGCCACTCTGCCAGGCAATCCCTTGGTGTCGTCTGGATTCCTGCTCACATCAGAGGCCACCTGTGGGTAATACTCGGTCTCTGTCCGGTGTGCTTTGTCCATGCTCTGCAAGGATGCACAAGATGTGCAGTATTGGCATGAGTTGTGCAAGAATTCAACTTTTAAAAAAAATTATTAGAGATTTCTTAAAATTTGGTTCACATCATTTTGTACCTTTCCCCCAAATAGCTTTAACCCAATACAACATTCTCCTGTCAATAGGCACAAGCCTTTGATCATTAGTCATTTGATAAACATTCATTAAGCAGAGGTTTCCAAAACAATTTCACAAACATATTTGAAAAATATACAAGAATGAAAAAGCAAGAACAACCACAGTGAAATATGACTGATGCAAAACATTTCAAGACCTAAACAATGATACAACAAATTACGGATGTTAATGTTATGGAATTAAAATGTCACATCAGTGAAGGGCAATATTTTTGGCTGCTTCAACCAAAGCAATGTGTGTTTCTCAACTTCCGTTTAACCTTCAAATCGGACTTGATCTGATTCTAACATCTGTATTTACCTGTCTTGCATCTTGGACAAACTTCTGCCACTTGGTCAGAAACAGCTGGCCAGAGTTCAGTCGCTTGGTCAGCATGTCGTAAAGACCACTTAGATACTGATTCCGCTCACCAAAGCTCTTCATGACATGGCTGACGTACAGTTTGGAAGATTGGACGTCTAAATCCGGGTCATTTTTTATCTATAATGTGGTAAAAATGTAGTCATCAGATAAACGCAAAGCGAATGAGGTTGCTATTTAGTGAAGCTTCAATTTTGTTTCAGACCAACATTCCAGAGTCATGCCAAACTTAAATATTCTTAGTAAAAGTTCAATGTTTGAAATAACAAGAACAACAAGGAGAAACTTCACACAAAAGATTAACTCTGGAGGTCTTATAAAGTTTGTCTTTTTTTATCACTACATTGTATTACATTGTATTTATTCACTGAAGAAACCATAAAACCATTCGAGTGCTCCGTCAGTTTCGGGCGCTATCGAGAGTAACAGGGAGGGCGGTGTCAGATGCTAGAGGGACTTATTTTATGGACACAATACAGAATCTGAGTGAATGGACACACACTACAAGATTTCTGTCTGAGCATTTATAGACAACATGACTTTGAATAATCCAACTCTCGCAATGAATACTCACAGCAGATGCCTCAGAGAGGAAGTTGCGTCCAGTGTTCTCAAACTGCACATAGATCTCAACCGAATTGTTCCATTTCTCCTGCAGATTCTGCACTGTCTTGGCTGGTATGTCAGGCGCATCCATGCTGATGTAACAGTTCAACTGCTCTTCGATGTTCTCCATTGCATTTGTCAACTGCAAAGAGAGGACAATATTCAGTAGATAATTCGTTTTCTACAGTTAATACAAATGGATCTCAAAACCAAAAATGTTGCATGTGACTAACAAAATAAAGTTAGTACGAATGAAAAGAGGCATTAGCGAGACAATGGTGGGAAATGGTTACTTTAAGTGCAATCTATAGGGCTCGCTCAGTTACGGCCATCTCTGTAGGAGAACTGCAACTGCGTATTTTACGCAATCAAGCACGCACTGCGCAGTGTTGAAAATGTTCCAAACACGCGCGCTTGTTGCTCGAAATGTGATCGAAATACGACGCAGCCGATGTTATGCAAGTCACGCTAAAAATGCTGATGCACGTGGATGGTCTGTAGGAAACGACGTCATTTGAACAAGTTTATTGCATGCTTGCCATACATAATTGGCATGCATGCTGAATGCACACTAATATAACTGTTTCATTATAAAAGATAGTCCATTTGAATGTCTCAAGCTACATGACCTAAAATGACCATCACCCAATGACATGGGAGACCTTTTAGAAGAGAGGTGGTTAACCGTGGTTCCAACACAGACCACAATAGTGTTAACTTGACATTTCAATAAGTATACTTTTTGCTTTATCAGGAGAATGTTGCACTTATCACCCAATATTGGAATCATGTTTATTACCAACAAACTGTAGTACGTATACAGTTGAATATAAAGCAGCTGTAACATAAATCTTATCTTCCTCAATACTCCAAAGTCCTCCGGGCGGTTTTGGAGGATTTTGGAGGATTGAGGCTGAATGCAACATACAATTTTTGAGGATTGTGGCAGATTGAGGGCATATGGACATTCAGTATCGGTTGATTTTGGAGGATTGAGGCTAAATGGTGTTTGATGGACATTCTATATCGGTTGATTTTGGAGAATTGAGGCTGAATGGCGTTTGAAGAAGAGGAGGATTTTGGAGGATTGAGGCTGAATGTATTTTGAGAGGCAGGGCTGTTGGAAGATTTTTAAGGATTAAGGCAGTGGGTATCCTTCATTTGAACACAAGTGCAAAATTTTGGAGGATTTTGGAGAATTTTGGATGGTGCCTAGCAAAAAGGGCCTAGGGGATTAGGGTTAAGAGTTGCAATTTGGGCAATTATAGCAATTTTTTAAGTCAGTAATATTCATCTTTCAATAAACACTTCGGCTGTATTTTTTCAAACCCAGTTCCCACCTACGTTTGACAATCAGTATATATTCCTACCTGTTTGGTTAGCTTGTGGAATTTGATCAGTATGAGCACAGCATGCAGCCTTTTGTCCACACAGACGGTCACACGGGACCAGTGCTGCTGTAGTTTGTCACATCGGTTCTGCAAGGCGTTGACCTGCTCTCTATCTACTAGAGCTGGTATCAACTCAGCTGATGTCTTGAAGACTTTGTCAACTTGCTTGGTCCTCTCCTGTAAGACAGAAGAAATCTCAACTATTACAGTTTTCAGTTCTCAGCTAAAGTGTTCAATATAGCAAAAGCATTTCCTTTAATCGTTATCTCCAATGACTGGTATTTTCAACATCAGTCTGTGTTCAATTCAAACATATCTGAAAAAAAAAATATTGCCCTAGCAAATAAATCGTTCTTTTTATAAACTGGAATGGTGTTTGAAGAGACAGACATGACTTTACCCTTGCTTAAACTATAACATGTGTGAAAGAGGCTGTGTTGGGATTGGGTATAAAATTGTTACTGCGGCTTCAAATTTTTACTATCGGCTTGCAACATTAAATGGCTGTAGCTGTTCACAGTTTCTGTTCTGGCCATACCCTCAGACTTAGCCGCAATTGCAAGTCTGGTTCCAGACTCAACCTACCAATATATCATTCATCAGTCTCTGGTGGCCGTCCTGGAAATCCATACTGGTCTGCAGCTGGTCTCCCATGTCAGTGCTGGCTGCCAGGAACGTATCGGCCACGTTGACCAGCCACTTGACAATGACGGAGTAGCTCTCATCAAAGCTGACTTGTAGGGAGGATTTGTGCTGGGTCTCTGGACTGCATTCTGACTGCAGACGTTCGGACTGGCTCTGAGGCAACGGATCAGAAATAATACCACCTTTAGGGTTGTATTTTTCAAGTCAACTTTGAAGAATTAAAGTATTTTGTCTGAGCGATGGATGTAATTATCAAAAGTCACACCAATGTGCCTCAACCCATTAGCACTTATTTTAATAAACTGTATTTATTGTGAATCCATAAACTAAACAGTGCTTTTGGCTGTTTTTGATTGGTACATGTATAAGGAGTAACAGGCTCGGTAGTTTAGAGCAATACAGGAACTAGTGGATTTAATTTGAGCCACATTAAAAAGTAAAAATTTGAAGTCTGTCGGAAAGTGAAACTGTTGCAATTTTTATCATTCAACTTAGAGAAATCGGCTTTCAATAATTAACACCTGTCACATTGTAACACCTCCTGCGAAACTATATAGATCAAACTTCAATTTCTTAATGATCCATATTGCAAGGCTACGAAAGAAAAGTAAATGTTATTCTCAATAGCTGAATAAGGCAACAGAGACTTCCACGGAACTCAATTTATAAAAATAGTGGTAACATTTGAAATCTGAATGGTCATCTGAATCCTCCAGCTTACCTCCAGCAGGTCCAGTTTGTCCTTGATCCCGGGTGCTCCTGGCGTCCCCCTGCCAACCCTCTCCAGTAAGGTGTGACCCTCTTGAATGACGGGCTCGGATATCTCGGCCACGGCATTGCCCAGCTGGGCCAGGCGGGCTGCCTTGCTGTGTGGCTCACTGGGCAGCTTCTTGGGACCGAGTTGAATCTCGACCTGGGACAGGTACGTCTGGGCCTGAGGAAAAAAAAAATCAATTTTATCTCATTAATTCCAAGTTACTAATCTTTGTGAATACTCCAAGTTCTTCCATTGTGAACGAACAGTGACTTCTTCTTTGTTCTTTTAATGGGCATCAATCACTTTTGTGGATGAGCTCTACATGTATGTTCCAAAGTCTGCAAAAATTAACAAACCTGCTGATTCTAGGAGAGTTGGGGTTCAAAGGTCTGGCTCACGCCATGACAGATTTGAGGCATTCTATGTCAAATAATACATTTGGCGAACACAGATTTAAACACAGATTGAAATGTTACAATGTAGAAATTTGGAAATTTGCCCTTGCAAATTGTTTTCAAATATTGTTATCACTTTGGGATTTTCAACTCTGGTCCCCGCTCTTTGCTCTTACCAAGGATGGCAATAGATAATCTAAGCTGAGGTCAGCCTTAATGTTAATCAAAATGTGAAAAGCAAACATTCCAGGGTCTGCAACAGGTCATATTTCTAAGATTTTTTGTTTACAGCAGTGATGTTTTGAGAGTCAGTTTTAGACTTACAAGTTCAGCATTTTTGTAGAAGTCCAACACAGCCTGTAGCAGTCTTCCCCTATTGGCCAAGCGTCGAATGTAATCATCGCTGAGTGTCTCAATGGCTCTGGTCTGGCTGCGCAGATGATCGGTGTGTTCTGGATTGGAGTGTGAGATCTGCTCAGCTGTCTGCCGTAAGCGGTGCACGTTGCCTTGCATGTCCTGTCAAATATAAGGTTAGGATACCCTCAATCACTAGTGGTATAACAGTTGCTATATAAAACATACAAATGACAGAGACAGAAAGTGCAGAGACTTTTTATAGAATTTTTTATCATGGAAAATATGGATTCCTATCATTTTGTGTGTGTTTTGACAATAACAGAGACTTACTTGAGCCGAAGACTGGAAGTCAAGATGTTCCTTGAGGAGGCGTTCAGTGGCAGCTGCGTCTTCACCAACGTCCTTTCTCTTCAGATAGTCTTCACCTCTGGTCTTAAACCAGTCAGAGATCTGAAACAATGGAGTGAAGGTATGACACTATCTCAAACTTGAAATGCTGTAATGTTCTACCCCGATTGTTCTGAACAGTTCTACTCAATGTCTTCGTACCTGCTGATGCTACATTACATTCAAACCGTCAGTTCACCCCCTGCCAGGAAGGTGGATGAGTGATAAAGCATCTGCATTACTATAAACCAGGTAAGCGTGTGAAATTTTCTCACAAGATCTCAGAGAGCACCGATTATAGTGCTCATAAGAAATTACATGGGTTAAAGGCAAAGCCCAATGTTCAAATTAATTTCTATTGCTACTTTTATTTGCTAATGCATGACCAAAGTCTTTTCAAAATAATGTTTATTTTAAACACTCAGATTCATTCATGTATCTTCTGATTGTGTGTCATTTCAGGGTCCCAACTTTCGGAATTCTTTCAATAATATTTCTAAATTAGTTAATAGCCTTCCCTGTTTTCAAGAAAAAGCAATACATTTTGGCTTCTAGAAAAATACTGTCAACGTTGATTTCTGCATTTTTAAAATTTGTTTTAAACTTTGTTAACTGAAGTTTATGGGGGTCTCCGTTTTACAAGCTATACTTTTTGGAGACCTCCAACACTTATTAAAATTTGAGATATTGACAATTCTTGTCGTAAATTTTGAATTGACTAAGTGAAAAAATAGATGAACTGAACTGAACTTCAGCAAAATCTTCTGTGGACGTACCGGCAGCAATATCAATGACAAGGAAACCCATTTAACTTTGAGTAAACTATGAGGTATTACTGTACCTGATTAATTTCCTGATCCAGATCGCTCAGCGCAATATACTGCTCCAATCGTCTCCGTTGTTTGTTCCACAGCTCCTCCAGGCCGCGCCTCCTGTCCTGCAAGTCATCCAGGACCTTCTCCACACCCAAGGAGGATTTCTTGGAGGCGTCCTTGTCGTCTTGGGAGGAGTCCTTGCTGAGGGCGTGGAGTTGCTCCACTAGTTCCTTGCCGAGATTCATCGTGTCCATGGACGTGGTTAGGATATCTTTGTTCAAGAAAATTAAGAAGCAAGTACATATTGAGGAATTTTTTTTACAGACAGGAAATGCATTATGTGAATCAACTCTCTTTACGTAAGAAAAGCTAATATATGACATGGGTTCTCTATACCACTACCCCCCTCAATGGTAAGAAAGTGAGAGTTGGGAGAGACATTTCAATGCATTGTCAACGACACCTGATGCTCGTGCGAAGATGCTATGGCTTTTTGCACATTCAAATTAATACAAGTCGTACATACGTCATGGGATTCTCGAAAGTGGTAAAAAAGCACCCTGTCTTGTTGGCACACGGAGCCCATATTGTCTGATACCTAATAAATCTGTCCAAGTTCTTTAAACGAATATTCCCTACAAACACTAATTTATAGGTTGGCACCAAGTTTAACTACATAAAAGGCTTAAAATAATGTGTGAAATTCTGGCTTGTATATGAAAAAGAAAATGAAAATCTTATTAAATTTCTGGTAACGGGGGTTTCATATGTAAATGGTTAAACCATTTTTAATTTGGTTTGTGGAAAAGACTGTCCATAGCATTAGTAATCCTAATAACAAGGACGGATGTACCGGTATTTTACGTTGTGTTCTTAAATACATCAAACTAATAACATTCGAGCAACTTGCTTGTAACTGAAGAATCAGTTTGTGAATTACCTTCTCTGATCTTGTGGTGGTCCTCCATCAGCTTGTCAGTGCCTGGTATATCAGGAGGAAGATCAGGAGATCTGAACTGCGCATTGGCCTTGTCAAGTTTATCAGAGAACTGAAACAAAGAAACGAGTATCAGTATTGTTATGTGATATATCTTTATCAGCAGAAAGTGGGTAGGTTTCAAAGATACAGCACTTGTCATTTCATCAACAACATGTTGGGGCAAGTGGCATTTTTCTTGCCTTCCATCACATTGAATCTGGTTTAAGCCCAAATGTGAATTGGGGTTTTCAGTAGATACTGCAATACTGCAAAACTGGAAATGTTTTCATTGTCTCTCCTCTAGGTTTCACTAGGCTTTTGTTACAACTGATCATGTAGTAACCAACTGACAACGTATCACCAACCGATGCTGTCACAGAAATTGACCGATACTGTATCACTAACCGATAATGTAACAAACACTGACTGACAGTGTAGTAAAATGTAATACACTGTCAGTCAATTGTTGTTACATTATCGGCCCTAATGTTGCAAAAACTGACCGATAGTTTAATAATATTTACTACACTATCGGTCATTTTCTGTTAAATTACCGGTAAGTGATACAGTATTGGTCAATTTGTGTGACATTATCGGTTGGTGATACGTCATCCGTTGGCTACTACATGATCAGTTGTAAAAGGCTTTACAGCCTCGGTTTCATGTCAGAAAGATATTATTTAATAGGACAACTTTTTGTTTCTTTCCATTGTTTAATTACACCTGGCCTGCTGAATATGAGTAGTCCTTCCCAAATTTGTCAAGGGATAAGATTGAGCCTTAGCATAACTCATATCTTAGGAGTTTCCAATTTCTTTTCAAAGTTCTGAAGAAGTGAGATAATCTAGAGAGCTTTTTTTCATACTCTGTAGACTTCTGTATACTAAGAGTTTTGTCCTGTCCTAAGAAACAAATTTATTCAACGTGGTTGCTACTACTCTTACTCCATCAGACATTTGCTTTTTAAAACATGGATTTGATAATAATAATAATAATAATAATTTGGGAGGCTAATCATCCTTACTCGCAGCTGGTATGCTGAATTGTGAAGGACGCGGCTACAACGTGGTCGGGCTGCTGGCACGTAAAGGCACCTATGGCTGCCGGCCACATCGACCCACAATGACCACGGAGCACAGCCCGAGATCGAAAGTGTTTGATTTTTCCGGAGGGAGGGAAACCGAAGGGCCCGGAGAAAACCCTCGTGGCACAGGAGAGAACCAACGCACAACTCTACTCACATGCGATCCGTGGCCAGGATTCGAACCGTGGTCACCTTGGTGAGAGGCGAGCGCTTTACGCACAAGCCACCCATGCCACCCATGCCCCATTTTACCATTTGGTGAGCTCTTTGATCTTAAGATGACCTCACCTCAACAGCACTTTGATGGAAGGCCACCGACTGATCCAGCAGCTTCCTTCTCTCTTCCAGCTGCAGGTTGAGATCCTTCCAAGCCTCACCCAGAGACTGGGCCATGGCTTCGTAAACGTCATCGTAGAATTGTTGGGTTGACACTAGGAAGTCAGCCTGGGTCAAGAGGCTGTTGATGTGTTGCTGTTTGGCCTGGTAAAATACAAAAAGGACTTGGACTGAAACTTAATGATTTGAAACTTCACTGAAGAAGTGGAACTATTCACCATAATTGTCCAAACAAGAACAGAAGAGCTCGTTTGTATTGTAAATGTGTTCTAATTTAGTGACAGAATTTGTACACCTGTACAATCTATTCTACAATGTATATGTGACAGCGCAAAATTGATTGTGCTTCTGCATGTTCTGTAGTTCATTTTACAGAACCCATTTTGTGTCTTACT
Source organism: Patiria miniata (assembly GCF_015706575.1). Classification (NCBI taxonomy): domain Eukaryota; kingdom Metazoa; phylum Echinodermata; class Asteroidea; order Valvatida; family Asterinidae; genus Patiria; species Patiria miniata. Next base: position 8,517,757 of record NW_024037051.1, on the reverse strand, counting down.
TTTATCATCTAACGAAGGATGATCCAATATGTTCTGATAACCTATTTTTGAATCGGCTGTGAAATTGTTTATCCGTTTGTTTTCTGTGTGTGTGCTGCATCTTCTCAAGTCGACCACAATAACACATTGCTGATACACTGTTTTCGTAAATTTCTCTGTTTATCCAGTAAGTAATTACGATTTTGTTGTGTGAATTATTTTTCAAGAAATAAAGTGGCTCAATAATTTCTGAATTACCGGTAGCGCCTCGATAAAGCATTATTAGCACTACAACAATTTGGTTGTTGATGCAAGTATTGCATTGTAAAGATTTCAAAATAGTTGGTGTTCATATCAGGCTGGCTTTATGATATTCTGAAGTGAACCGGGTACTTTGTAAAGCAAACTTGATTTATTGAAGAACGTTTCCCTTTCTCAACTTTCAGAGTGAGGTAAGTGAATACATTGTAACAAGATGTAGAACTCTGCTTAATGTCACATCACATCTCTTGTTTACTTCCAAATGCCAGCACAAACTTACAAAAGTTACAGTTGTTCAACTTTGGTTCACACAGTTATCACCCCTTCAATACAAGTTCAAGTGTCACAGGTTTTGATGTTCTCAACACGTAGTTGGTAATAACTGTTTGACTCGATGGGTTCACATGGTCTGATTAGTGTACTCTGACCTCAACTGCACGACCTTTTGATCTAGGATCTTGAAAGGGGTAATGTGTCTAATGCATTACATGTAGTTACTGGTATTGTAAGCTTCCACAAATGTACGACAGCTGGTTCATGCTATCCAACAAAGTGAAGCAAATTCAAAGTTGTGGTTAAGATCTTCTCATTTGGCTGAGACTGTAAAAATTGTCAAGGAGACAATTGTCTCCCCAAAAGTTGATTTAGATTTTTTTTTTTAAATCCAATACTCAGGCTGTTTTAAAATACATTACTTTTGATAACATCTTATGGTTACAGTGGGTTCAAACCCGGACATGGAACATGGTGCTTGTGTTCTTGGGCAAGACACTTTACTACAATTGCCTCTCTCCACCCAGGAGTATAAATGGATTGCGCTGATCTTGAGCTGCTGCAGAAACTGGTCTCATGGCCTGATGAACAGGGGTAATAATTGTGAAGCACTTTGAGACCTTTGGTACAAAGCGCTATATAAGCACTATATTATTATTATTATTATCTGGAGAATGACAATCTTAGTTTTACTAAGACAAGATAGGTTTGCAGTAGCACCATGTGAATAAATCTCTTTTGTGAGTATGTGTGGTTCTGAATAAATCTCTTTTGTGAGTATACATGGTTCTGAAAAGAACCGGAGGGACTCAACGTTTCGAACAGTATGCTCTGCCTGTCGTCAGGAGAACCACACATACTCACAAAAGAGATTTATTCACATGGTGCCACTGCAAACCTATCTTGTCTTAGTATCTTTCCTCCATGCAAACATTCAAATCTCAATCTTAGTTTTGATTTTGGCTCACAATGCTGGAAAACCAGTCAGCCAAAAGTACAGAATTGTACTGAATTTCTTTTATTGCTTTCCATACATGTACATGAACATGTACACAGCAAATGATGTATCAGAGATTCACAGGTGCTGCCTATAACCCCTTGCTCTATGCTATAACAAGCAGAACCTCCAGTCAAAAAGTCTGGATCTACTTTGGAGCAAGGTCAATCCCCGATGGGCTCAATTTTTGATGAGAATCCACCAGACAGACTAACGAGTACATCAGTGCTGACATTGGACAACTCCAGACTTTCAGTTTCTATGCCTCATGTGCACCAAACCCTTAATCTGATGTCTGTGAACTAAGGTTGTTAAATTATCAGCAGATTTGAGTTTGTCATTCCAGTTGCATTTGGTGGCTCCTATCAAATGTCACAGTCAAAACTGAAAAACATAAAGAAGGCAGTACCGTACCTCTTGATTTATTTGTCCGGAAGGGAAGAGGCAAAAGGTCTCTGATGATCTCATAAATTCAATAACGTAGAAAAAATGAAATTCTCTACAGTGTGCAACTTGACTGATGAGGTATTTTTTTAATGAAAATATGGTGTTCGGACTTTTGGGTATAAACAGACAAAATACTGAAATACATGTATCTGAACTGTTTATTAACCAAATTAATTGACTGTTTCAATTATCATCCGACATTATAACTTAACTCTTTATTAAATTGAAACCAAAAATTCTTATAAATTTGAATAAAATTGTTTCCCCCCCATTTTTTTTTCAATTTCTAAACAAAAGGTTTAAGTAGTAATGATTTTTGCAATAATGAAGTTGTATTGGTTTAAGAAAAAAAAAATCAGTGCTGATGGACATGAACATTTTTAAAGGACTTTCCTTAAAAAAACCCCATATTTTCTGCGACTTTTTATCATTTTTATGGGTAATGCAGGTAAATCACTGCTTTATGAGTCTCACACTGAAGAATGCAATGGTGAAATCGTTTCCAGCATGCATTTCATCATCTTGAATGACAACTCCAGTCCCTAATTAAATTTCAGGAATCAATAAGAACGTCGGAGCCTTCTCCACTATCGCATCTCACATCCAGTCATCAACGATTAGACACATTAGACAAACAATCTTCAAGACATAAGGTACTCATGTGTAGAGTCCAGTGCCATCTCATTTTTTTTTTTTTGGTTGGCTCCTCTGGATATATTTACATCTCAGGAATATTCTGGAGGCGACTTATTCAATCCAATTCTCGGGTGAGCTTTGAAAACAAACCCAGGGCATTCCTCGTCAACGGTAGATGCCTGGCATTCCAGCAGAGCTCTGCATCTGAACTTCAAGAGTCTTGACCGGGACCCTCCAGAAAGTCACTGATCATGCTGATGTGATATACATGTACTGCAGCATAGTTGTCTATAAATACCACTCCGAGAGAAACTGGACAAAACTTTTCATCTATCATTTCGGTTTCCTTGCCAAGGAATTCAGCCAAGATTGCTTGGTACATTTTTGTCAAAATTTATTTCAAATTTTGAAGATGTTGTTAGCAGCAAAAGACTTGTACATTTCTAACTTGTATTTTTTACAATAAAATTCTCTATCCATGGACATTTTAATTGGCAAGCAAGAAGCACAAGCCGTACTTTATATTGATGCTTGGTACATTTTTGTCAAAATGTATTTCAAAAATTGAAGATTTTGTTGGCAGCAAAAGACTAGTTGGACATTTTAAACTTGTATTTTTTATAAAATTCTCTATCCATGGACATTTTAATTGGCAAGCAAGAAGCAAAAGCCGTACTTTGTATTTATGTAATTTGAGTAGATATCATTTGAAAGTTGATTCAATTTTGCATCACGTTGATGTAAATTTCATTAAAACAAAATACTTTGAAACATCTGTTTCGGTCATTCTGGCTTCAGACGACTTTCAGCAAGATAACAAATAAAATATCTGACTTAAACCTGGACTGGCCAGTCCCCAACAAATACTGTAAGAACAAAATTGCTGACTAAATGTGCACAGCTGTTCTTAATAAAAAAGGACTTCAACAATCTCACCACAGAACACTAGACGAAAAACCATCATCATAAAACCTTACCAGATCATAAGACGTCAAATGAAAAATGAAATTTCTTATCATCAATTTTTTTCTCTGTGCAAGATTTAAGCTGGTTTTCTTAGGAACAACTTGAACTTTTTGAAGGCAAATGATTTTGCCAGAGCCCCATCAGACACCAAGCCAGACGGAATAATTTCACAGGGTGTTTGGTAACATAACAAACTTTAATCCAAGTAAGCTTTTTGTTAATAATTTGGTAGGTTAATTTTTCGGATAAATGCAAATGATCTTAAGGGCCTTTAAACGCAACAGCCTCACTTGGTTCACTGTGAGATGGCAAAATAGCACCATGGTTCTTGCACGTTCCCATCCACTACAGACAATCGTGCATAGCTATACATTGTATTATACGTAAAAGTACAAGTCACTGGTACGTAAAATAAGCTATGGTATCATATTATGTGGGGCGCTGTGGTCCAATGGTTACGGTGTTCGACTTGTGAGCCGTGGTGCATGGGTTCGAATCCTGACCGTGGGAACATGGTGCTTGTGCTCTTGAGCAAGGCACTTTACCATTATTGCTTCGTCCTTCGGATGGGACGTAAAGCCGTGGGTCCCGTGTGTTGTGTAATGCACGTTAAAGAACCCAGTAACACTTATCGCTAAGAGAAGGGGTTTGCCCCTGGTGTTTCTGGCAGTGGCTGCAATGTGCGCAGCAGCACCTTGTAAACCATTATAAGGTGCTACATGTACATAATGGGTCTCATATTTCCCATAAATTTTATTTACCTTTCTTTAATAATTGACATAATTTCCAGCGCCTTGAGTACCTAATTGTTGGTAGATACGTGCGCTATATAAGACTCCATTATCATATTAACAGGAATAAGAGAGTATGGGATACATACTGCAAGTTGTTTGAGCATGTCGTTGTGTTGCTGCCTCAGTTGAAGGGCTTCTTCCAGTGTGGTGCCAACATCGGTCATCTTGGGTGTCATCTCCTCCACTTTGACACGAATCCATTCTGTGGACTGAATGAAACCAAACGCAAACATGCAATTCTATTAATTTCTTTGTTAATCCTAAAATGTTCAATATAAAAATGACCACTATAGGATGTTATTCTTGATGTCTTGGTTTGTCTTACCATGACACACCAGTTAACCTAAACAAAAGGTGAAGCCTAGAACATCACTTTCGCGCAGGATCACTCACTACCGGTACCTACTTGTGAAGGCTAAGAAAAGATGGCAGGTTTATGTCAAGACGACAAACTAAAACAGAAAACAAGATTTTTCACATTTTTTGATGCGAACAATTTTTATTTTCGATGCAGAAAATGACAAAAACTGAATACAATACCTTATTTGGTAATTTAATAGCAACAATGTCCAAAGCATTGCCTAAGTGACTGAGGATTGTGTTCATAAAAGTGGTAAGTTGGAAAATGCAGAATAAATTAACATTTTGTTCAAAATCTGGCACATGATGACACTACTTTCCACAAATATACCGGTATATAAAGTTTTGAGACCTGCAGAAACTTTACAAAAATCCCTGGCATTCTTTTTCCACCTACGCTTTCTTTCAACTCGTGTTTATGTGTTCCCTTACTCTTAGCCCATGCTGGTTTAATCCTGGCTTATCTTACAATAACAAAAACAGACTCCAGAAATCCCCCGGCATAACATTCATGCAATACGATGATCCATAAGAATGTCAAGTTGAATACTCTGAAGCCAAAGCATAACATTCTATATCAAATGCATGGCACGCGCAGCCTCATGATATCCCGCTGTTATCACAACGGTGGGAGAAGGCAAGGACCAATTTTAACCCCGATCTCCCACTGGCAAAACAAGGGCACGTCATGACCACAGCCCGAAGGGAGTTAATAGGCTAACGAGCCGCATCCTATAAAAAGGAACTTAGAAATAAAACAGGTTTTGGGTTTCCAGTGACTACAGATCATTAAACTACTCCTACAGCCTGAGATAAATTGAGAGTCAGCTTGACTGTTTCGTCAAGTTGTACTCTGTACTTCCACCAATAATGGCTATTGTTGACTACCGTTTGCTTTACTTTCAGGGAAGTTGAAAGTATTAGCATGTCTTTTTACACTAATAATCCCCATAAACTCTTTCACTACAGAATTAATTTCCCTAATTTGACGGAATTAAACCAAATGTGGAATTAAACCTTTGTGTAGATGTCAGACCATCGTCCCCACTAGGCACCCTTGCAACTTGCAAGCCAATACATGTACCGGGTATCTCGGCCTCAGCATATGCTAAGAGTTAAATCAGATTTACATGTATTTCTCAAAAACATGCTCTAGGGTTTAGGGCTATTCAGCCAATAGCTTTTCATATTGTCATTATTCAGGATAAACTGAGGTGAAACTGGTAATGTTCCCAGACCCGACCGAGCATTTCAATCAGTGGACATTATCCATCAATGTAGCCTCATGGGGCTACTCGACAGCCAACTTCAACCAAGTAGCAAACGCATGACAATGGTTTGTTTTGGCTTGTGGGACCCAACTTAAATTGGTTTCGGTATTTTCCCGAGAGTTTGTCTCTGTCAGTTAAGAAACTTGAAGAATGTTTAAATCTTAAATTGGGTTAACAAGCCATCGAAACACAGTGTGAGGGATACTTTTGGTTAGCAATTTCAATACAAGTTCACGTTTTGATGACAGAGCAGTTATTTACAGGGTAATGAGTTGCACTGCTGTAAACATGTTAAATGCACGTTCAATTTTTTCCAGCATCATGGAACTTTGGCAGAGTTTGCATTTGACACAGTGTACTGCATTATTACTTATTCTGATGGCCTACCCTTTGTTTTGTGATGCAATGCTAATGCAGGAAGGCTTTGGTATAGTGCAAACATGATGTACATGATTCCTCTATGGTTTAACATTTCACACAAATTATTGTTTAGTTGGTTTTCAATTAACTTGTCTTGCAATGTCCTGACAGAAACAAAATACCACTGATGCCATCACATTTTCAACTCCTATTATGTTGTGATTCAATCAAATTTTAAATACTGCCAAAAGAGATTTAAAACAAGTTTCACTGTCGATTCTGAAAAGGTAATACAATTCCTTTTGGGGCAAATATACCTGCAGGACCGCATGTGATCAGTGTAAAATATTCACAAATAACTGCTTCACGCACAGCATGGCCTTAGAAGGAAAAGAATTTGCTTGCGAGTGAGAACCCTGTTGAGCTGGAAGGCTGAAACTAGATCAGTCTCCGTAAAGAACTTTATTGCCAGAAGACAAAACAGAAAATGAAGAAACTTGAGATGAAGATGCTGGTATGGGTACAAGGAGGGACCCTGAAGGAGACAGCCAGGGGGGAATCTTAGGATGCGAGGAGAAAGATTGAAGGTCCATTTGTTGAGACAAGGTCGGTGAACCAGATAAAGATATGTTACCCTGGGCTTTTTAGATTGATGGGTGATATCCAATGTATAGGATTGCAAAATTTTGAATACAAAAAAAACAGATTTGTTTTTAGAAAAACAGAAGTACATATAAACTTCTTGTAAATTTTCTTGTGTCATAGACTATATTTTCTTTTCAGATTTTCTCTGTCTGAAATTAATCTGTTTGAAATCACTGCCTGAGCTGTTTTACTTATTTGCTTTGTTTTATTTTGTTTAATTTGAAGATATAATAAATCAAACTCTTTTCAATTTGCTTGTTTTAAAAGTTTCAATACCTCTGACAGAATCTTTTAACTCGGCCACTATGTTTCTTGTAACCGATGCGCAATACTTTCCGAATGATAAGCTTTGACCCAAACACTCAGTGCAAAGCAAGGGAGGGGTTACAAGTGCTGAGCACTGGACTGATATAAACATACAGAGAAGGCAAGCAGGCACACATAATAACATAAACACATTTGATAACCTCAATGTGCATGTACTTTGTGCATGAACTTTGAAATTCTTGTAAATGCATCAAGATTATCTTCTTAAAGGCATATCTATTCATAGGATCATTTGCTTTTCCATTATGTTCATTTCCAATAATAACAACACTCAAAATCCAAAGAAGAATGTTCAAAACCTAACCTGAAAAATCTATATCAGAAATTACAAATAAATTTTTTGTGTGGCCTCCAGAACACTCAAAAACTCAGTAGCATGTAGATTTCCCACGGATAACATACAGAGCAGCACATCATCAGGAAAACTTGTTATCCTCCAGACAAATGAGGAATTTAATGATGGATAATTTTAAGTTTGATCCCCTCACCCACTGCTTTGCAAAACATCCAACCCCCTGAGTGCAATGCCTTCCAGATGGCAAGGTTATTGCTTTGACAGCAAAATGTACAAGTGTAGGCACTGGAGTTTTGATCACTAGCAAGAACGGTTTTGAGACAGGGCAGACAAGAACAGAATTGTGTCATCCAATAAACAGAAATAGGAAATATGAACTATGCTACATAAATAGAATACTTACATGTACAATGTTTTGTATATTTTTCTCTATTGATACGACATAAAACATGTTTTATTTTATTTAGGCCTAAATGTTTTTATTATTGTTATTATTATTAACATTAATATTTTTTTGGCCTTTGAGAAAGGTCCTGCCAGGATCCAAAGTAAGGCCCTCTTCTTCTTCTTTTTATTCAGCTTTATGAATATTTTTGTTAAAAGTTTAATTTGGATTTTTAGCTCATAAGCTGAAATTATGGAAGACTTGACGATGAGAATCAAAGAAGGTTGTTCCCAGAAATGAATAACAATCTGGAGCTGACATTTACCCATGACTGGCAGTTTCAGTCATCTGGCATCTACATCTAGTTGTGTATACTTGGGTCAGACTTTTCTGACCCAGTCACAATTGAATAAACATGTTACATACATTGTACAGTATGTATGTATGTGTAATATGTGTATACACTGTAATATGTGTATACATTGTAATAGCCTTATGTTGAATTTCATTCAAGTACGAATACTATTTAGTGTGTGTGTGATTTAACATTCAGTATGCACACATACACTGTACTTAAATGGCACTAAACTGAGAATGTTTCTCAGCCCCAGATTCATGTCTTTTCAACATTTTTGCAACAACTGACCTTCAATGAGATAATATACATTGAAGGATGAAAACAATGGCATCAGGATGCAACATTCTTTCAAAGAATTTGGAGTAACTTTTACTTTTAGCTCTGGAGCAATGTTGGACATCAGCCCAGATGAAGGCACAGTGCACGAAGCTTCAACTTGTCACGTTTGTTATCATTCGGAGTAAGTCTCCTATCACATTCCATAGATACCGCTTTATGGGAATTTTATTGCAGATCTGGAGCCTATGATTGATGTGTGAAGTCTGGCAATGTTCCGGCTCCAGTGTAAAAATAAACACAGCAGAGCTCATTTTGAAAGTTTAAAAATGAGACATAAATATGGAATCATGAACTTCAATAAATAATGAGAAGTAATTATATTTTGCACATAGGACCAAAATGTATGTTCCATTTTTTCGGTCAGTTGTAGATAATACCAATTAAATTCATTGGTAAAGTGCATGATAACGGTAGGCCTAATATTTTTATTACATAATACTGACAATAACAAGCGATGCAAACTTTATAATGTGCACATTCATTTGTAAATTAAAAGTACATTTGAAAATATCATACGGTAACTAAAATGTGTAATAAAAACTTACTCTTAAAACTGCGAGAACTATGCGATTATCTCCAGATTGCACGGCAACCGTGCTAACAGCTGTCACGGGTAACTTCGTTGCCATGTTTATAATGTAATTTCCTTCATCCACGGATTAAAAAAAAAAAAAAAATCAATCAAATCCTCTCTCTCCGCATCCGGGCAAATATACAGTATTAGAGCATCAAGACGCCATATCTACGACTGATGGAATTAGGGCGCAGGGGGACGTAATCAAAGGGAAGTGAGGTTTACGATGATCGGGGACGACCCACTGGGATCGGGCTTCAAGCACACTCTGAAGAAAAAAGTCCCGCTTGCTGGGAAACTTGCTGTGATGAGCTTAAGCAACGGCACACGCCGGACAACCGGTCCAAGCTAGCAGGGAGGCCACACCATATTTAGCTAGACTGGTGCTGTACTAGTTGTGATTGGTTGGCCGAGTGGAGGGGGCTGATGTACACTAGAAGTACTGATGTGATGTTACCAACACAGAACCGTGCATCACTACAGCATAGCTGGAGCTCTTGTACATGTACATGTAGACTTACACCAGTTGACAGTGTACCACGATCACAAACAGAACACACTATCCCATGATTGGCATAGTCCCCCACAAACTCACGACAACTTCTTAAGTCGGTTCATTCGCCAATTAAATAGAAGTTGGTTGGCCGGTGTGTTTGCCGAGTGACTCTGGTGTCAATGGCGGGACCCAACCATTTCTCGTCAAGGGTGGATAGGCATGAAAGGAGCCAGAGACTTGGGTTTCTCTGGAATGTTTATTAATAAGACGGCCTGGGCTGAGGTCAAACATTTGGACTTCGGGTAATAATTCTAAGGCTTTGGTATTTATAAGTGGCGTCTAATCACAATAAAATAAGAACATCAAAGACACGGAATTCAAGGAAGTGACATGTTATCCCAATAAAAATGGCACACAAATAAGAAGACATTTACTAACTAGGTCCAGTCAGAAAAAATAGAAAATGACACTAAAAATTAGGAAGGGAATAAATAATCAGTTGCTGTTGGTCAAGTTAAAAAAATTACTCACCGTTTAAACTGTTCACAAAATTTGTTAACTTTTTTTTTCAGCTCACAGATATTATTCACACAGTGTACCCCAACTACAAAACAAGAAACTTTTTCAAGGGGGAAATAGATTGCCTTCATTAAAGTTCAAGGATCTTACAAGGCTGCTAATACTACACGTAACTGATTTCAAATGTTTTTCTTTCCATTTGCAAGATATAGTCCAAATAATCCATTTACTCTGCAAATGTTTTGTACATAGTACATTTAAACTGTTCAAATTATATTAGTTCTGACATCAACTACCGGTACACTGCACAAAAACTGAAGTTGACTGGTTCTCAAAATAGTTGAGGGACAGATTAATCGGACAGCGCCACCGCTTTTCAATAATTGACCAACTGTTATCATTGTGTGGAAATGATAAAAGACTTCAGATATAAATATGAGATCAGTAATTGGCATACCGGTGTAGCATGAATTTAGGTTTTATGAAATACGGACTCATTGGTGGTATTGCGCATGCTCATGCATAGACAATTAGGAGAGGGAAATGTCACGTGAGAGGGTTTAACCAATAAAAGGGAAAGAGTACGATTTTCATACGAGTACGATTTTCATATGACACCGGTGTGCTCCGCGCTTTCAATGCTGTCTTTCAAGATCAAACTGTGTGAGTACAGGTCCCGTGATAATGAGCAACTCAAACTTATCACTACAGTGAAAGCGAATGGATATTGACAGAAAAGATTTGTGATGGGCTTTTTGTAGTACTGATGCTATTACATGGTCTAGTAACATGTACAAATATACATGGGCATTCCAAATGTACACTGAATGTTTAACTTGAGCAGTTAATTTAAACAGTGGACAATAAGTGAAGGTTTCCTTTGTGTCCACCAAAAAAAAAGATTTGATTACAAATGGTTCTTGATTGCATTTACAGTTAATTTAAACAGTGGATAATGAGTGAATGTTTTTTCTTTCTGTTCACCAAAAAAAAAAATGATTAAATGGTTCTTGACTGCATTTACCATGTATACACATCGCCATAAAACAAAACAAAAAATGAAGGAGATTCAATTCCAAATATGTAATCAAATGGATGGGTTTCAGACCTCTTCGCCATTAACACATTGTACGGCTAAATGCCATAGTGCAAAACAAAATGGAGTACACAAATTACCCACACCCGGTTGAATGACTAGGCGAAATTTTAATCACCTATAAACCTTAACCTTTCTCACTCCTCTAATGTCCTCCGGGCGGTTTTGGAGGAATTTGGAGGATTGAGGCTGAGTGCAACATACAATTTTGGAGGATTGCAGAGGATTGAGGGCACTTGGACATTTGGTTGATTTAGGAGGATTGAGGCTGAATGGTGTTCGAAGAAGAGGATTTTGGAGGATTTTGACTGAATGCATTTTGAGAGGCAGGGCTGTTGGAGGATTATGATGGATTGAGGCAGTGGGTATCCTTCTTTTAAACATACATGTAATAGCAAAATGTTGGAGGAATTCTGGAGAACTGAAGATGGTTCCTAGCAAAAAGGACCTAGTGGGTTACGGTAAACACGTTTCAGACTGGCGTTCCAAAGTTACACCAAACCAAATTATTTTAAAGATTTGAGTTATGTTTAACATTTAAAACAGAGCTTTTACGCAAAAATTGATGAAGGATTAACTTTCAGTCACTTATATTTTATCAATGGAGAATTCATGCATAAGGTTTGCCAGTCTAAAACCAACATATATTTGGGTAAACCTAAGTCCCTCCTGTTGTTTGGTGTCAGAGGACAGTTGTTGATTTCATCAAGACTGTAAGCAGTAAGCAACTTGGCAGCGGCATCTTCTTTGGAAAATTGAATAAATATCTCAGTGCACACACGGTCACACATTGTTAAGTTAAAAAAAAAATTAAGTATACTCTCAAGTATATAAATTTGTACAAAGCCAATATCCTTCAGTACGACAAGCCGTCAGGAACATGACGGATGCAGATTGAGAAGATTCTCAAACATACAACATGACCAGAATAACAGGAGAAAACTTTGCAAATGTACCGGTAGGCTTGTGTGAAAGTGACCTACATCTCCCCCACAATTAAAGAAAAATTAACTTAGAAGACTCACCTCATGCACCAAGGCTTCAAACTCCTCAAGCTTTTTGGCTGCTTCATTTTCAGGTGTTTCCTCCCTCTGTTGTTGTGGCAGAGATGGCTCACCATTGACTCTCCCTGATGGGGGTGGAGACATCCTACCGTTTGGGGGCGGTGTCCGGTACACAGGAGCAGCTGATTGGACCTGGTTGACAACCACGGGGCGGATGGGTTCATCCACTGCACCGGGGTGAGCCGTTGCTCTTGGGGCCACTCTTGAACCAGGCGAAGCCAAACGGGCACGAGGAGAGGTCATTCGGTCGTGGGGGGAAGACACTTGATCACGAGGGGAAGACATTTGATCACGAGGGGAAGACATTCGATCACGAGGGGAAGACATACGGTCATGAGGCGAGGTCATCCTTTTCGGAGATCTACCCATAGCACCAGGATGTTGGTCATAGGGTCTACTTGGTGATGTGTCCATCCTTTCAGGTCCAGGACTCATCCTGTCTTGACGGGGGCCGAATCTTTCATATCCAGGACCCATCCGTCCATTACTCGGGACTCTACCATTCGAAGAAGCTACTCGTCTTGGATCCAATCTCTCTGAGGATGGTACTCTCCTGCCCGAGAAAAACTGACTGCCTTCCTCGCGTGACACAGCCATGGGTTCGATCATGTCTTCTCTCCTGCCTGAGAACACCTGACCACCTTCCTTGCGTGTCACGGACTCCGGTTCAATCATGTCTTCCCTATGAGCGACATCTTGCCAGTCTGGGATGGACCGGAATGAACTGGATCGTTGCCACCCGGAAGAACTGACGGGAATACCCCAGATTTTGTCCATCTCTCGTTTCTTGGCCTCCAGCTCGGAGAGCTTTTGACTGATGTTGTTGACCTGTGGTTGGAGCTCATCGGGAACACTCGAAGCGGGAGACTTCACAGTTCTGAAATTATAACAAACAAACAAAAATCAGACAATTTCGGAAAATTTTTATCAAGTACTACTGACTGCTCTTACATTTTTTAAATAAATTAATATGGATTTTAAAACAAAGTCTATGAAATTGATTCCTCTGGTCTCCATCATACTTCCAGCGCCTTGAGTACCTAATTGTTGGTAGATAAGTGTGCTATATAAGACTCCAGTATTATTATTATTATTATCATCATCATGTACAACCCTCAAATAAAAATATAGCAGAATTGTTTCTTTTCAGTACAGCACAAATATCTTTGTCTTGACCTGTAAGGGCAGAGATGGTTATTGTGACTGAATGAGCTTCCTTGCGCCTAACAGGCAGCATCGAGCTGTATACTCCCCAGTGAGCTGAGATGGTATTTGGAATGTTTCATAGGCCCACTGAGCAGGGGTAATAATGATGTAGCACCTTGGGCACCAGTCCTGGTGGATACGTGTGCTAAATACCCACTATTACTTTTACTGACAGAGCACTGTGGTCATAAACACAAAATTCCTACTATTCCATATTTCAAGGCATGCTTAGCCCTAACCCCCTCAATTGATGAACTAGGAACCTTCCTCACTCCTGCAAATTCCAACACCATATGGGAAACTCTACACCCAAACTGTTGGGTTCTGATTATGGTGGTATTGTTATTTCTACTTTAAACTTCCTGTTGTCTGAACAGTCACAGACAGGCAAAAGAAATCAATCCTCTTCTCTCCCATGCCTTTTACACAGGCTAGCCACCAACAGTCAGATCGCATTTCAAGCAAGCACTGTGACTAGTCAAATTCAGTCAACAGACAAAAGCAGGCAAGTGGTAGGCACAGCTTGCTTATCAATCACTTATAGTCAAAGCATAGCTGCATCAAGTTACATAAGGAGTCACAGTCGGTCAATCCTACTTTACGTAGGCGGGAAACACTTATCTGTTAAAAGTCGCTTGATTGATTTTGTGTGAAAGGACAACTTTGCTCAGAATGTACTTTTGCATAGCAGGGTTAAATAAAAACGAAAACCTACACAATAAAAGCTCCATATAATCAATTCGGGTGATTCACAATGCAGTGCCACCAACAAGAATTTGCCACGGACAGTCCATTTTTCAAGTATACGGTCGACAAAACCATTAGAATGAGTGTCAGTAGACAACTTCAGCTAATTTGTTACAGATTGGGGCATATCGTTCTGCCGCCTTACAAAGAACACCATATTGATAAAAAGAAAAGAATAGGGCAAACAGATACCTGAATCATACGCTTACGAAAGTACCAACTGGAAAAACTAACAATTTCAAAAGTCCTGTGCTGCGAATTTGTCGACCACCTCCCATAATACACTGGGAAAAATTAACTCTACGTGGCAAACTCTTGGTTTCGCACTGCATTGTGAATTGCCCGAATTCAAGGTTGAATACTCTCGCCACAGACAAATTACTTGGCTGTGGCTGGAAAACACATATGTCCATGTGTCATTCTAAAACAAGTAATTCAGACACCCTCCCATACCTGTCAGGTGAGAGTATGGGCAGCACCATCCGATCCAGCAGGGCCTTGCCCATAGCCATGGTATCTCCATATTCCCTCAGCAGTGAGTTACGGCGTGGGTTGTAAGCGTTTAGCAGCCTGTGGCTGGTGTGGGGGTCCGAGGAGGTGATCTGTGGCGCTAGCTCCAGGCACACTCTGTCCATCTGATCTATCAACTGGATTGGGGAAAAAAGGAATTTGTTGAAGATTGCTAGACAATTCTTCAGCCCAGTAAGGGATACTTTCAGCCGTTTAAAGATTCGTTTTCTGATAATGTTGTAGTTTATTTTTTTAAAATGTGAACAGTTGATGCTGTTGATGATATTGTTTAAACTGAATGGTCAATAAACCCATCTGCCAGGTTTAAATTGGATAAGCCCAATTACAACATAATCACTCCCTATTTTGACTAATATTCACAACTTGTGTCAGCTTTAACATATTAAGCTGGAACAGACATTAAGTTTTTGAATTTCTCACATTTTTTATAAGAAATGTGTACATATGTAACAAATAATTTAAAATGTACTAAAATCAATGAATATGAGCAAGTATATCTGCTTCAAAATCAGAATTTTTTTTTTCCCGAGACAACACAATCATCAAAGATCAGAGATAAAATAATAAGGGTGAACAAAGAAAATGATTTCAGCAGGGTTTGAACTTGCGACCAACTCCACCAACTGAGCTATTCAGCCCTTTGTTAGTGGTCGCCTACTTTGTCCACGTCTTTGTTCAAGGGGTACTAGTCAGAATCCTAAAAGCCACGTGCCAATTGGCCATGGATCACGCCCTTAGTTGCAAAGCTGGCAACATTGGCAATACAGCAAAAACCTGGTAAATGGCACTGCAAGTTCACTCATAAATACATATGGCGAGGGGAAATACACGGGGGGGAGGTGGCTTTGCCACCCATCGCCCACTTCGGGTGGAAGTCCTCCCATATGTTTTGTACACGAATCCAAATTGGGGACCCTTCGGGAATTGGGGACCCCATTGTCCTCTATTGTTCAAAATCCCTTATTGAATGAAGAAACAAACTCACATACACCCTTTCTTCTTTAAAGTATGGAGTACCGAAGTGAATACGTCATGTGCACAAAATGTGTGAGAAAGACATTAGCCTGTGATTCAGCCCGTGAACCAACACGCGCGCGTATTCCATTTGTTTGTACTACACTTTCTGGTTTTAACTGATGTCACACTTTGGTACTCCATAGCAGTGAAGCTTAGATCATACCTTTTCAGCATTTCGTTGGAACATGTGTGACACGGACAGCCTGGATGCCCTCTCCCCAAGACCCTGTGTGAACCTCCTCCAGGCTCGCTCTAGTATCTGGGCTTTCTCGTGGTTGGGTTCTGGATCGTAACGGAGGGATCGTCTCAGCACAAGGGCGGCACTCAGGAGTTCTTTGCCGTAGTTGTATGTTCCCTAAATGGGAGACAAGAAAATGCAATACAAATTTATTGAATCTGAAGAATATCGCCAGAGAAATCAAACGGTGCAGGAAGGAAATTGCTTTTAAGGTTTCAAAAGCTGAACCAATCACTCAAAATTAAGTAAAAGCAGAAAAACATATACATGTTCCCATGTCTACAAGTTTCCTTTAATGCAACCATTCACTTGAAATTAGCTTGTTCTTTTGAACATAAATTGGAAAACAGAACACTAAATTGGGCAATGTTTACATTTTGTAACACTTTCCGACTCAGCAACTGCGGGTTACCCAATCCAAATAAGTTTTCATGCACACATAATCTCTAGAAGTTGTACAGACGGAACGACTAATACACTGCTGTAGTTTAAGTCAATTTGATTTCATCGGCTTTCTTAAACTTTTTACTCACATTTTCGTGTGGCATCATTTCTAAAATCTGATTCAAAACTTACAATACACGGATGTCTGTTCAATTGATGGAAATGAATGAAAAAGAACGTGCATGTAGTATCAGTGTCAACAATTATTTGAACTAAATGGAAAGACATAATCTTACCCTAGCTGTTTCTTCAAACTTGTTGTGGTCTCTGCGTAAGTTTTCAGCCTCTGCTGCTGAGCGGCCGATATCGATGTGCTGTGAAAGCATCACTTGCAGTAATTCCTGCAGCCATGCTATCGCCTACAAGAAGGTTTAAAAAAAATCATCAATCACTAGGTTAAGATTCACCTGATTGATCCAGGGCAAATTTCACAGAGCTAATAAGCACACAACTGAGCATGGAAACAATTGCTGAAGCAAAAACAGATCCTTAAAGTAGAAAGATTGCGGGTAACACCAAGTGGAAAGTAATCTCTTCTTGGAAGAAGTGTGGTTCTGTGGTTCTTAAAAGAACCGGTTGGTTGAGTGTAGAACTTTTCGGACAGTGTGCTCTGTCCGTCCTCAGGAGGGTGAGTGAACTTTTTCAGAACAACACTTCTTCCAAGAAGAGATTACTTTCCACTTTATCTCATCTGCCATGCAAAGCTTCAAGCCATATAAAGGGATCCTTAACACAAAGGTTAAGTCACTAGTTTTTTATGACTACTGCACACAACTGAATCCTCCAATTTTTTATACGATTTTCACAATTCCGAGGGATTTAAGGCTACACTATGTTCTGATTAAAGTTAAAGCAGATTGAGTGTAAACTGAAATGTTACGAGGGAATTTACTCTCAAAATATAAGAAAAAGGGCCACATGTAAAATGCATACTGCCCTCTATGGGTGTAAATGAGAGTGACTGTTAAGAACAAACACGACATAAGCTCTTGTACCTGAGGATTAACAGCGGCAATATTATTATCTGTGATCAACAGGCAAATGCATTCCTTAACCTAACCTTCCCAATTCCATCAAAATCCATCACCCCGTTTGGGGGGATTTTGGCAGATAAGCCATGTGTGCCAAGTCCATCAGAATCCACCAGAACAGTGGTGGATTTCAAGATGTGAATCAGAGTCAATGATTGATTTCGACAGATATGCTACTGTTCTTAGTTAAACTCAGTAGGGAGCTTGGGTTAACACAATATCATACCCTGAAGTGTTTACTCAGTCACAAACACAATTTCTGTTGGTTTTTTTTTTTCTTACACAATTGTCACACTTTTTCAACCCAACGTTGGTCAATGACAAGGGATACTCTAACTACTAATTCTGAGACTAGAGATTGCTAACAGCTAAAAGATATCCAATATAAAATGTTCACTCAGACTAACCTGGTCAGCATCTCTCTCACACGTCCTAAGCTGCAAGATCTGCTGCAGTTTCAATTTCCTCAAATTAGCCATCTCATCGCACCTGTCCTTCCGCCCTTCCAACTCGGCTAAGAGATCCTCGACATGGTCCTTCTGTTTGGTGTAGTCTGGCGTGATGTCTTTACCGAAGGCGTTCTTGACCGGGAGGGAGAGCATGTCCAGCAAGGAGTGTCCTTCTTCTTTGCTGTCCTCGGCTGCAAATGCTTTGTATGATCAAAATGAACACTGACTCTGAGTTTTCTTTTTGTTTTAAGGAAAGCACGAAGTTTACCGAGAACTTCTGTTCACAAATGTTATATGAATTTATGGCATTAGTGAAATTTATGGCATTTTACAAGTTACAAACTGGTGTTAATTTATTGAAGCTGCCATGCGAAGAAGAAAGTTGCCTTGTAAAAATTGTGTACCAACTAAAATATCATTTGTTACTGGCCGTGTGGCTAAGAAAAGAACCCCAAAAAGCGTTGATATTCCGAATCTCTTTTCTAACTGGTCCAAAAAGTGCAACGAAAAACTGTGGAACTGTAAAGACTGCTTTTCAATGAAATTTGGGGCTTAAATGCAAAAGTAAATTAAACTTCATTCTCAAAATATACTCACAGATTTGCTAAGGTATCAATTTACTTTCATATTAAACGAATCCTTTCTGTTTGTATATTACCAATGGTAATAATATAGTGCTTCTCAAAAAGTTAAAAAATATAACTTCCTCTGAGTCAGAGCAACTTACCCACAGCCTCACATTGTTCCGTCAGTTCTCTGAGTGCATTCTCGACCGTCTCTACCGTCTCTACGTTTATTTCAGTTACACATATCTCAAGAAGAATGTCCATCTTGCCAAAACACTGGTGAAAAAAAATAGAAACCATTACACGTATAGCTAATCCATACCTGATATATTTGTTGGCTTTTCTGATAAACCGTTACTCTCACTAGTGTCAGACTTCAACCTAGAAAACCTGGAATTCTTATGAAATAACTATTTAATCTTCGTCGGCAAACTTGACAAATTCCAACACTGGTTTTGTCACATCTTGAAAGAGCTATTATGAAGCAGCCCTTTGTACAGAATCAGCATATTGTAACAGAAGTAAAGGTGCTCTTCAGATAATTTCCAATCATTACTATCTAGATCGCTCGATATTCAGATATTCAGGTGGTTAAAGTTTGTTAGCGAAGTCTCTCTTTCAGCATAACCATGCAAATAGACCACTGCACGGTTGCTTTCTGTTGGCGCTTCTTGACTTTGTTGTTCTTATTTTATTTCAGCACCTTGGATTCCTGTTAGATTTGAGTAGATTCAGAAAGGTTCCTTGAGAAAATAAGGGTGGGGAAAAAAAAAACCATGACACTGTTAAAAGGAATACCTGTTCAGCTAGTCGATGGAAGCGCACGGAGCAGATCAACAGGTTCCTTCGCTTCTCCAATCTGGAAGCATAACTCCTACAGACGGTGTCCATGAATTCCTTCTGAGCGCTGATATCATCAGCTCTGGGATGACCCTGCTTGATCATGCTGTCTGCTACGTGTCTCAACTCGGCAAAGTTACCATAGGTGTCCTGAAGAACAAAAAAAAGTTGTTATAATTCTTATGATTTACAAGCGCTACAAACTCCAAGATCCAGTTCATATTTCAAAAAAATTTTGCCAACTAATGCCACTTCAGTGGTTGTTTCAAAAGCAGAAAGCTGTCATGATTTTAAGGATCAAACAATCATCACATCATAAAGCACAAACAATGAAGTAAGTCACACTAATCTTTACAATCAGTAATTGCTACACCAAAAAGTTTTATCTTCCTCTTCCTATGATCCAGTGCGACACAGCTTCACCATATTTTGTCTACTTACAGTACATTTCAGTTCCAGCTTTTCATGTTCTCTCCTAAGTTGATCGGCAGCACTCAGCGTGTTCCCAATGTCAGCCTGTGATGCTAGAAGCTTCTCACCGGGCCCAACAATCCAATCAACCACCTGCAAAAGACAGACAGTACCAGCAATTAGCTCTCTTATATTTCTGAAGTCAGATATTAGAAGAAGGTTTGCATGAAGTTCAAACTAATGAATATGTGGCGTTCTTGTAAGTTAATGAGTTATCTCAGCAAAAGATAGATCAGCTTTGAATTGGGGGAAGAGTTTGTTTGGATTAAAACATCTGTCTAATTTTGCTAATTTTTTTTTAATAATCAATCTTGTTGGATTCAATGAATTCTTGCTTCCAAAGTTTAATATGTTTGAAGTTTGTTTATTAAATTCTGCACAGGTGCATGGAATAGTAACTTTCATTTCGCATCATCAAAAAATCAGTCAGTTAAATGGTTATCTATTATCTGTGTAAATGCTACATCTTCATTCCCAAGACAAGATAAGTTTGCGGTAGCACCATGTGAATAAATCTCTTTTGTGAGTATGTGTGGTTCTAAAAAGCAGAACGTTTCGAACAGTACGCTCTGCCCGTAGACACCGATATTGACTTGCTCAACTCCTGCAACATCTCCTTTACCTTCTTAATTCCTCCTTCCAGATCACCCAGGTCCATGTTGACCCCCAGCTCTCTGTCCCTATCAGTCAGGTAGATCTTGAGTTTACTCTGTCTCTCTTGTAACTCCTCCAAGACTTGCTCCAGCTGTCCCTGGAGCCTGACCTGGTCCTCTGTCAGATCGTTGGCATCACGTCGGAAGCCAGAGTCAGCGTCTTCCTTGAGACGTCTTAGTAAGGCGTGACCTGAGGAGGCATCATTCGATGAATTCACAAAAAAGATGAGTACGCACGTCTGTAACTTGAGTATGGGAAATAGGAAATGCTCCCAACTGCTAAATGACTGAATTGGCCTGAAATATAAAAATTGTAAAAGCTAGACGACCTGCTGTTTCAATTTAAGCAGGATCCATCTAAAAAAAAAACGCTTCTGCTACGATGGAAACATTAATAATAATAATAATAATAACACGATTTATAACGCGCATTTTCGCAAGTAACAATGCGCGACTAAGGACAACTCCAGAAGACAAGTTACAGATTATGAGAAAACAGATCAGTTTTCAGTCTGCCCTTAAAGTTGTCAAGAGAACTGATGTTGCGGATGTTGTGTGACAAGACATGTGGGGACCAGACATTTGGCCCTCTGATAAGCAAACGTAAAGCCTTTTAACTTTAGACTTTTTAAATTTTAATTGTAATTTAATTTTTATCTGTAATGTCTGTGATATCTCAGATGTGGGATAACTGGGATAACTTTATATAACTCCGATATAGCAATACAATGTAAGTGGTAACCCTGACAGTGTCAGGGCTGATCATTCAATGCAACTGCGAATTAAAGAGTGCCAATGGGCCCTCAAATGACCAAGAGGAAATAAAATCATGTGATTCTGCATGGCTACTGGTTAAAGTCATTCACTGAGAACACACCATTAAAAAGATTATTAAAAAAACTTGGTTGTGCAATCACGCTGCGTGACATTACAACCATTTGCCAAGAGGGTGTGCACAATTTAACCCATTAGCACTTATACTACATGGTATAGTGTTTATTCACTGAAAAATCAATAAAACCATAGAGTGCTCGGGCGGTTTCGGGCGCTACAGTGAGTAATAGGCAGGACGGTTTGGGGCACTACAGTGAGTAATGGGCAGGGCGGTTTCGGGCCCTACAGTGAGTAATAGGTGGGGCGGTTTGGGGCAGTACAGAAATAGGCAGGGCGGTTTGGGGCCCTACAGTGAGTAATAGGCAGGGCGGTTTCGGGCCCTACAGCGAGTAATAGGCAGGGCTGTTTCAGGCGCTACAGTGAGTAATAGGCAGGGCGGTTTCGGGCAGTACAGAAATAGGCAGGGCGGTGTCGGGCAGTACAGAAATAGGCAGGGCCGTTTGGGGCACTACAGTGAGTAATAGGCAGGGCGGTTTGGGGCAGTACAGAAATAGGCAGGGCGGTTTGGGGCACTGCAGTGAGTAATAGGCGGGGCGGTTTGGGGCAGTACAGAAATAGGCAGGGCGGTTTGGGGCACTACAGTGAGTAATAGGCAGGGTGGTTTTCAGGCCCTACAGTGAGTAATAGGCAGGGCGGTTTCAGGCGCTACAGTGAGTAAAAGGCAGGGCGGTTTCGGGCCCTACAGTGAGTTATAGGCTGGGCGGTTTCGGGCCCTACAGTGAGTAATAGGCTGGGCGGTTTTGGGCGCTACAGTGACTAAAGGGTTAACAGTGACAGACTTAGAATAAAAAAGCCATAAGTCCTAAAAAATATAAGTCCTCACAGTCAACTCACAGTCAACCCACACCAATCGGTCTCAAGTCGAGTGACAAGCTACTCAAACGAGCAGTCACAAGGCATTCCCTTCTCACTGTTCGTCCTGCGTCACTCGTAACTTTACTTGTGATGGACTTGTGACAGAATTGCATAAACACTGCTAGGGTTAAGGAATGACTCGAGTTTCAATGGCATACTATTATTACCCTTTTTTTTTTTAATGAAACCTACCAAGTTGTAAGACACTGCTTGGTTGGTTGATGACCACCTCACGTAGTCTTCTCTGTCTTCTCAGGAGATCTTCCGGTGTTAGCTGCTCATCACGTCTTCTGTAGAGAACCTCCTCGTTAGCTTGTTCAAAGCGACGCTGGATCACCTCAGAATCCTTCATGAATTTCTCAAAGTCCTGCAGGGAAGAAACGATAGTGATGTGAAGTTCCAAGAACACGAATTGTAAGGGCTTCATAGAACCGAGTTATCAAGTTTTCAATACAAGTGCATTTCAAGGTATTAGAATGCATCTAGTGATATCTTTCGGAGAAATTTCAAAGAAAAACAGACTTCCTCAATCAGTGCAGTGCACTCAAAGTTCATTGTAAATATAAACGAGTACTTACTATTCTGTTCTGGACCCATTCATTATGGTTGTAGGGCAGCGTTCCACCAAAATCGTCCGTGAGCTCGCGAGGGTCAATGAACTTTGTAAGCTTGGAGACATTGGACAACATCAGGGTCTGTAAAGAGTACAATTTTTGTTAAAATACACAAGAAAGGGGGACTGGAAAAGTTACTTTACTTGTGTAGGCATATTTACCGACAGATTTTTAACAAGGTGGGGTCCTCTCACCTGGGTAAAATATTTTTTCACTCTCTAATAACGGGTATGTCTGAACATATCAATCATCTGAATACAGAACTGAAATCAGCTGGGCCCAATTTCACAACGCTGCTAAGCACAAAAATTTGCTTAGCACAAAAAAGTCTGGCTTGTAAACAGCAGGTTATCAGCCAAAACTCCAAGTGATTTTCATGCTAAGCAAACAACAGCTGAATACTAATCACTAGTTATATACATCACGTGGAGTTTTGGCTGGTAACCTGCTTTTATAAGCCAGACTTTTTTTGTTTGTGCTTAGCAGCACCGTGAAATTGCCCCCAGGTTACATTAACTTTGTCTCAAATTTGTGTCTGCTTACCTCAAATCCATACTGTGGTTTATCCTTCTTGAGGCTAAGACTAGCTCGCTTACTCTCCCAGAAGGCATCTGGCTTGATCACATACACAGAGTGTATACCGCTGGGTATGGATTCCTAAAGAATAAGCAATGAACGTACAGACAGTACAATTACTAACTGTAAGAAACTTCCAATTCAATAAGGATTAATATAAGCGATTTGGACATTTTATTTTGAGTATTACATACAGAGCAATATGTGATTCCTTTAATGCAGAGCTTGGATTCTGTGCCCAAGTACCCCTTCAATGGATAGGACAAAGGAAGGATATACAAAGGAAGCGTTGGGGGGAGACCACTGGAACGGACATCCAAAGGCATAACCGTCGCCCCCTGATGCTCATGACGGTATGGGTTTGTTCACATTCAGGATAAGAATTAGCCATGTGTACTTTGAACCATACGTGCTCGAACCAGTACGCACATGCAGTGTCTCCCCACTGGAGCTTTGAAAGGGCTCAAAATTAGCCATCTACTGTTTGTGAACAGGGTCCATGCCTCGTTCAAGTTTACTTTACTAATAACCAACTACACACATCATGCAGGTTCTCATACAACTCAAACTTGAGTGATTCTCATCAATTCCACCAATTTGGCATGATAGTAACAGTACAATTTGGACTAGGCCTGGACGAGAATTAGATTTTTCTGCTCGGGTACTCGCAAAGAAATTACTCACGAGTAGTCGAGTAGTTACCCAAATTTTATCCTTACTGTGCAAAGTTTTGAGTCATTTACTTAAAAATTTTTTTTTTGGACAAATGAAATTCTAGGGAGAGAGAGGCGGATGGAGTGATTCCCTGTTTGCAGGGGACATATTAAGCAGTGAACTCTAAACTTGAAATTGCTACTCGTGAGTAACTACTTCTACTCGTGCCAGGACGAGTACTCGAGTAGATGAAAAACCAAGAGCAGAACAACGAGTAGCATAAACTACTCGTGAGTACTTGAGTAATCGAGTAACTTGCCCAGCGGTAATTTGGACCCATACCAAGACATCTCTTACATTACGGCAAAACAGAATATGAAGATGATTATGCACATCAACGCCATTCCCATTAGACAAAATCTATCTGATACCGAATGGCCTCCAGACTGAGTAGGCAACAAAGGAAAGGAACGTGGCCATGACTACTGATCTGACCCATCACACAAGCAAATTGCCTCAGTTCAAACACATTCATGCAACCAAGTAAGTTTGCCCATCTCCACACAAGCATAGACTCACTGGCAGAGACGCAAGAAGTTTATATTTAACCGTAGCCAGTTAATAGTGCCAGTCATTTACCTGGAGTACTTTGAAGAACGCCTTGAGAGACTGCCAGGTGGACGTGCGCATGTCAGTCAGGATGCTATACCCATGCTCCCTGGCCTCCTCACTGAAATATGAACACGTCGTCATGGTAATCAATTAGTGATGAGGCAAACCACTAGGTCTTTGATTGAGGTGAGATTAGTTGCAAATGCAATGCAAGGGATGATAAGCATCTCTGCTATGAGCAAAATAATGGAATTAGAGATTTTAGGGGTTTCTTGTGACATAAAAGAGTGTCACTGTGTTTAACATAAAATCCATGAAACTGTGTTTGATTTCAATAAAGAAATTAATCTTATGAGTTCTATTTAATAAATTCGATGGTGTTTTTCAATTTCTTATGTGTCTTTTTTCCCCCCATATTCCAGTGTGGACAAAATTACTTTGAGGACTACAATGGACTGAGTTCTTAGAACATTTTATACTATCATTATTTTTTTCCTCTTCTATTTATAACAATGTATACACTTTATCAAAGAAAAAGTCTAAGCTATTATCCTTAAACTTATTGTATAAAGATTTCACAAATAGTTTCTTCACTGATAACATTTTTCCCAATGACTAACTGTAATCTCTTTCAATGAAGACCTTCAAATTGCTTACAATTGCTGAACTCATAGAACCCATAGGGTTTGTTTCGGAACACTCTTATTCAGAAATGCTGATTCAGTAATACTCCACTCAAATGCCACCTTGATGCAAACAGCGTGTGTCCATTGGCATAAAGCACACTGACAAACAGAGTAGTAAATGTTGGGCTAGGTTTTATTGCTGTTGGTATTATACAACTATAAAAGTGCCAGTTCCAAGTCTCTGGTGTGCATAAAGTGGGCATGGGTGTGGGAAAAGTACTCAGTGTTGCTGGATGTTACATGTCTTTGTTGGGTTGAAGTTTGGTTCCAATATAACAGTAGGGTGCCCGTCAGTTTCCAGTTTGTTATATGATGGAAATTGACAAGGACAGTCTGTTGGAGGTTTGAGCTTTTTAGGACAATGTGATCACCAGGACAATTAAAATAACCAGGGAAAAATTGAACAGTGGAAATGATGCAAAAACAACCACTCAATCAACAACTTTGAATGACTTTTTTTTATAAATATTCTTGGGTCTTGTAACATTAGTTAAGATTATGAAGACAAAAAGAAACTGAGGTTTTAAAAATTTTTTTTTTTTATAAATAAAATCACGGGGCTCCGAATATCTAGAGAGTAGGTAAATTAGGTTACACCTTTGGTATTATCAGGGGTGTGAGTGACCACTGATAAAAGAAAACAGCTGAAAAAGGTGTAAAAAAGCTGAACTTTGGAAATCTCCAATACTTTTGTACACAGCAAGTGAGGGAAAAAAGCTGAAATCCAAAACAAAAAAGCTGAAATCAGCTTTAAAGCTGAGATTTCGCACCCCTGATTATAACTAATTAACTAATGTACGGTACAATACATTTTTCTTTGTACTGATCCAGATCAAGTCACTTATAAAAAAAAATACAAGCCAACAGTCAGCTATGCTTCATTAACTGCATACCAGGGAGACTAGATCAGTTATAAATGCCACAGCTCATGACATATTTTACACTCCCCTGACATGCAAACAATGTTTGGATTAGGAACATTACTGCAACCTGAATGTCGCTGATGCAGAATTGACTGTATAGTCTCCTGCATTCTGTATATACTTCAATGATTGATTTTAAACAAACTCAAGTGGATCAACACAGCAACACACATGTAAACCCACTCCAACTGGAGAAGATAGTGACAGTGGCAAGTAATAAGTTTTTTCCTATTTAATACTTTTTTTAACATAAATTATCTGACTTCATAGCAAGTAAATAATGTATATTCTTCTGATCTATTTAGATTTTTCTGGCAAATCAACTTTTTTTCAGATAAAATCTGTTTAAATGACTTTCCATTAATCTGCATATTCAGATTTTGAAAACCATGTTTAAATTTTTAAACAATGTTTTTATTTGACCCTTTCATTCAGATACATGTATTTAGGAACCAAAGAATTGGCCTGCTTGATTCCCTTAAATATTACCTGGGTATTGTGGCAAGATAAGACAAACAAGTGGCAATGTCTTCTAAGGAGACCTCTGCAGGTTGGGCAGGGAAGGAGATGATGGGACCTCCTCTTCTATCTTTGCCTCCTGTAAATCATTGACAGATAATCAACAGTATTAAACATCGACTTGGTGGAGCTATGCACACAAACTATCCTTTATGTACATAAAGTGGATGGAAACAAAAGTATGTCAACATGAAACACAGAATCTACATTGTACATGTACATGTGAGCACTAGTTGTTACATACCTCATAATGTATGTATACTTGTACATAATTTGCTAATATTCTCTATAGTACCTGAGAGCAAGGCCGGATTCAGAACACAATTGGTTTTTTGGGGGGCCAAACAATTTTTTTCCCCCCCGAAAAAGTGGGCCCAAAATTTTCCGCCCCAAATTTAATATGAAAAGCAAGGGGGGAGGGATTGTATTGATTTTGTTGAGTTTTGTGTGTGGTAAACGAAGTGGCCGCCTTTTTTTTGCGACATCACTAAAAACAATATAAATAAATAAATAATAGAGTTCGTCTTTTTGGCCCATTGCCCCTCCACTTTCCTGGGACTCACCATTGCCTTTGAGCACATGAACTTAAAAAAAAACCTGTTTGGTGTTTATATAATTCTTTGGATTGCTATACTGAGAAGATAACAAATTGAAAGGTGATTTGCCAAACTCACATAAAACCTGTTTCATTCTGTGGCATTCTGTGATATTACTTGTCATTGTCTTTGAAAGGACATGTTAAGAATTTTTCTCTTGTCTGAAATTGTAACAAACACCACAGAATGATATGCATCCATTCTTGGTTATATAAATATTAATCAAAATAAAGAATGATCAACCAAAGTTGGAGGCAGGTCATATTGAAGCGTATATATTGAGGTTTGTTATATTTTGAAATGAGATGGACCCTAACACCATGGCATTCGTAATGGTCATAAAATTTATAATTATTACTGACGTCCCCAAGTCATAAAACTGAATGCCAAACACAGCAGACTCAAGCAGCAGCAGTATGTACACGTACAAGTACCTGTATGTCCATGAATAACAATTTATTTGGAAAGGGAATTGTAAATATACATGTATACAGTAACCACTGTACATGTACATGTATACAATGTAATTAACCCATTTAAATGTACATGAAGGTCCTCAGGCCCGAATAACATGTGTTTACAGTAACCCTTCCTACCAATTTTTTTTTGCAGCCAAATAGCCGTCTTCAAACTTCTTATTGTCTTATTTGGCCCAAGATTTAAAATAAAGTTTGTGTAAAAACATGTCAAAGTAAAAAAGTCTTCCCTATGCGAGTTTTTTTGTTGTTATTGGTTAATTAAACAATCCAACGGGTTAATTAAACAGAATAACATTAAAGATGTCCTGAAGTAAACAAAGTAGGTTTAAAGACTGACAAACACTTTTTAAAAACATTACGCAATAAAATTATTTTCTTACCTACCTGAACCTGAACAATATTTAGGGCGTTACCATTGAAACACAATTTGTTCGGCCTTATACAGGAATATTTACATGTATAGGCTCTAGTTTGAAATCTACATGTACATGTACAGACTGTCAACTTTGTAATCTATCAACTGGGTATATTTTTTTCTCAATAGTATGTGTATTGTTTAGGCATCCTTTATGAAGAACCTGCCCTAGTTCAATCTATCATAAAAAGGTTTAATAGCCCATTTAATCTGTAAATCCGATTAAGGATATGGGCTCAACTACTTCCTCAATAAACTTCCTGTACACATTCCAACATTTCCTATTGGCAAGGAACTTTACAAACAATAATAAATAGCAAGTACAATCACTGACAAATTGCAAGCAACATTCAGAGTTTACCTGAGACTACAGCAATCTTTCGCTTGAGGAGGTCCGTTATCTGGGAAGCCTGCATGACTGGATCTGTTACAAAAAAAAAAATGAAAAAATGGATTGCAAGCTGATATTATTACAACTTTAGGTAAATTTCAAGTTGGAGCTCAGCCACAGCAACTGCAAACTAAATTATTCATTAAAGATAATAATAATCAAAGGTTCTTATATAGCGCTTTTAAATAAGATCAAAGCGCTTTACATTATTATTACCCCTGATCATTGGGCCAATTAAACATTCCAAATACCATCTCAGCTCCCTGGAGAGTATACAGCTGGATGCTGCCTGTTAGGCATTAGGAAGCTACATGTTGAATCAATCACAATTTAACCATCTCTGCCCTCACAGGTACCCATTTACTCCTGGGTGGGGTGGGGTGAAGCAATGAATGACAAAGTGCCTTGCCCAAGGACACACGCACCAATAGCCGCAGGCTGGACTCGAACCCACAACCTGCAGAATTACATGTACCCGCAGACCACAAATTCAATGCCCCAGACCACGAGGTCATGGCACTCCACTACACATGTACTCAACAGATTAAATTGTCAATCATGCTTATTATTGACACTGTACAGCTCTACAACTGCATCACTTTCAAAGTGCACAGAGAAACAAAAGAGGAAAATCAAATTCTGGAAAGAAATTCTATGCCAGGTGTCTGTACCATTGACAAGAACAATACTAATATTTTGCTGATGTCGGCTAAAAAAAATTCCACTGGATGATACGCACAAATACAAATGAACATAGTGAACATTCAATTTTCGGAGGCCTGTAATTCATAAAGTGCATGATACCAATACTGTGTGCCACGCCCCTTTACATGTACAATGTACACGTGTACACCCACTGCCAACTAATGCAAAACCAATTGTATCTTTACACACCGATACAATACATAATGTACACATTTGTAAAGACCCATTTCATACACTACCGAGGTATTTGCTCTGTACATATGTGTTGAACTACCGGTATTTCAAATACGTTCAAGACAAACAATAACAAAATAGTCTTTTGCTGTTGATTTCAAATAAATCAGCACACGCTGGTTGGTCCCGGGGATTTCCGGTTGGCACTCAGCTGGAGTTTGGAGGAAATAATTCGTGGCATTCAAGGCTGGTCAAATTGTAGAACTCTAAACAAAATATGTAACACACGCAACAAATTGCACATGTACATGTACATGTACATAAGGCCAGAGAACACAGAAAAATGTACTGGTACATATATGTACAAAATATACATACAGTACATTGAAAATGTAAATCCCTAATACATGTACATGCATCTCTGTTGTCAAGTATACAAATATTAAGTGGCTCAGCGTGGAATGGGAGGTATATTATCGCAAGGTAAAATCTGGACTTTTCCATTTCACAAGGCAAAGCCGAGTGAACTGGAAAAGTCCAGATTTTACCGAGCAATAATATTCCTCCCATTTCACAATTTACAGCCACTCAATATTTGTTTTAACTGACAAATCCTTGTCATTTGATATATTTGAACTTTTATTTCAATACAAAATTGGTGGAAAATGTATAATTTCTCTCTTCCAAACCACCCCTTCACAAAAATGTTTGAACCCAAATTTGAACTGTTAATTCAATTAAAAATTGGTGGAAAATGTATAATTTCTCTCTTCCAAACCACCCCTTCACAAAAATGTTTGAACCCAATTCTATAGCGCTGGCTCTTTGGAAACAATACGCGCTACGCACAACGCTGAACACGCACACCAGCATGCATTTGTAAACAAATACCGCGTCACGGAACAAGAATGATCCTAACTGTTCAATAGTATTTCCCATTCCCCATGGGCGAATGGGACATTTTGAGCCCTGGCGTGAATGGGAACAATAACGAATTCATGTCACGTGATGTGAGTTCCACCAATCAAATGACAAGGATCTGTATGTCGGTTATACATTGTATAACACCTTTTATTTAACTCTTCAATGACATAATTTTAAGTACATGGGTGACCACTGACAATATGACAATGTATACAACAGGGTGTATTTTTCAACTTTCCGAAAATGCGAAAGTTTTCAGGATTTGTCATATTTTAGTTGTAAATTGATGCATAGTACGAACATTTACCTGTTCACATACTACATGTACATGTACACACTGTACTTTGATTTTGTCTAAATTTGCTACACAACCAATTTGGTTGAACCAAACTTAATAAGTTGTTCAAGAAAATCGATCCATGCAAAAAAACATAGTTCTTTTCAAAAAATGTAAATCACTGTCTCGCATTCAAGTCCAAGCCTTTGGAATTTTTATCGACTATCAGATTCTAGTCCATCCTACAATCGAGACTGTTGTTCTGGAGTATGTTTGTGCAGATAAGATGTTTAACATCGAGACAACTGCCACAATATTATCATGATGACTATCTACCGTACGCTTGCAGACAGCAGCCGCTTAAAGGCATGCATATCAACCGAAGCTTCCATGACCTTTACAACACTCGTTGGTTGTTAGGAAATGTACTATAAAACTGGAGCTTGTGTAAACGTTCACTATTTAAAACCAGAACCCGGGGTTTAAAGGTCGAAATGGAAAAGAAATGGTTATTGAACCAGCCAATTAAGGAAAATGCATGCACGCTGACTTAATTTATGTTATTAATAATTATTTTTAATAAACAATTGCCAGATGACTAATAGCATTTTCGACTGCCATTCAACATCCACGGTGTTCTTTTTCATTGTGTATTATGAGTTCGTTATTGTGATAAGTGAAGCGTAACATATCAGAAACAAATGAATAATGGGGGTCATGTACAGGCCACTGGTTATTAAATTAATAACATGTTTGCATTGCTTTGAATTATTTCATTCCCAAATTTAAACTTTAAATTGATACATAAAATTTTACAAAGACATGTTCGGAAACAGAACTTTTATATTTGTTTATTTTATTATTTTCATTTTAATTTTTTTTTGAGGATTCTGGAAATATTTACAGAACAATTCAGGAAGGTACTGGTACAAGAATTTTATTAATAATTTTGCATTACAGGTACGGGGTACAACAGCTGTTGAGTAAAAAGTGCAATGGACACGCATTCACCTGGTGTCTCCTTGATCTCAATCTCTTTTGGGATAAAAATACAAGTCCTTTCAGAAAAAAAATTACCACATGTACAAAGCCATCTGAGTGATAGATGAGATGCCTTGAACAGTTAAGCTGGAGTTCCCAAGCTCAGAGAATGGAGTTATTCAGTTGTCACAGTTCACGAAGGGAACAAGCAAAGCTTTCAAGGTACCGTAGTAGGCCTGGTGCTAAATTGAATTGCCACGGGGAAAGCAACAAATTCAGGCATAGAAATCACTGGGGTCATTCAGTCAAACTTTTTAGTCCAAGGGGCAGACTGGCTATTAAACAAAAAGTTACTGCATAAAAACTGAAAATTGAATTGGTAAAAGGGCCATAAACTTCCTTTTCTCTAGTGTACTTTTTTATTATAATTGACTCAAACTAAAATTTTACAACTTGGAAGAGTTCAAAGGGTGAAGGTTATCTATATCAGACAAAATGCTGTATGATACAGTATTATGTACAATTATGTAAACTGTAAAAGAAAAACGGCACAACTATAGCAAGGTACAATGTACCAGTAGGCCTATGTAAAAAATAACTCTCTCAAAAATCTATTTAAACTGAAAATTAGACATTTGAAAACCACAACCATTAGATTTTGGGGTAATGATAATGCCTCGCTGAAATGAACCGACTTCAACTTCTGTGTACACATGTATGGATACATCAACTGTAGGCACTCACATGATATTCTTTTGTAGGATAACCATTTTGTTTCAATCAAAAAAAGTACCCAACACCCACACAGATCAAAGGGCATGTTTGAGATGCGTGCGGTTTAACTTGCACTTCAACTACAATTACATTTTTAAACACTTCATGTACATGTACATGTAGGCTTCCTTCAAATACAGACCTGTACATATTTTTGGATACATCAAAAATGTACATTGTACATGTACTGTACACGTACATGATATTCATAAAAAAACTTTGACCTCAATGTCAATGTTCAAATATTTGAATATTTGATCAAATTCAAGTTCCAATAATCAAATACTAAATTATTTTTTAAATAATGCACAACATGCATTTTATGGACTTTTGAAAGGGCTATGCTGGATAATGTAAATACTCTGCATTCATAAATCAACACATGATGAAGGCCAGTATCTTGACACACAAACCCAAGGGCCATGGCTTTCCCTAGAGAACAATAACCAAGTGTTATTGTAATGACCAATACCTCAGGAATTAGCCATAATACAAAGCCACTGGCATTTCTTGTAATGGATACAGGCGGCGCTAAGGTCAAAGGTACTGGCCAAAAAATGTGGAGTCTAAAAAGGGCTGGCGCAGTAAGGCCACAAAAAAAAAGTCTCCGGTTTCTGGTATGCGCGCGCGTCGCCGTAGCCATGCGCGTAGGCAAAATGAAAAAGTTTTTTTTTCAATAAAAGATGATGTCTCAAAACCGCCAAACTCACTGGTTTGACTGGAATTCTGCTGCTGCACAATTTTAACGTGTTTTTAGATGGGGTTATGATCGAGAATAAGCTTTATGTGGCCTCTCTGGACTCCCATATATTTGCACTAAGTTTAGTCGGGCACCATTTGCAGTCATCAGCCGACATTTGAAGCCAAAAAAAAAAAAAAAAAAACAGGTAAAAAAAAAAAAAAAAGCCGCGTCGCCGCACCACTTTTGGGGCAAGCTCCATACCAGAAACCGGAGACTTATTTTTTTTGGCCTAATGGTGTCCTTGGGAGAAAGCGAAACTACAAACATGTGGGGCTATATAAACCTGGTAGTTTGTTTGTGTGACTTAAGCCTAATAGAAAAAAAATCCCCTTGTAACGTGTGAATAGTTAGCTGCGAATGATTTGGATTGAAAGCAACGATTTATGGCAAAAGGCTAGATGCTTTCTCTTTTTTAAGACTTAGAGGGTGGAACAAACAAATGACGGGATCTGATCTATGTCAGAGCTAGTCAGAATTTATAGGAATTTTGTTACTTTGCCAAGACATGGGGGGGGGGGAGGAACAACTTTGGGGCGCGGCTTCTCAACACATAAATAAGGAAAGAAAAGTTTTGTCATCCCACACAGTTAAAAAAAAAAACAATTTTACGCCAAGTAAAGGTGTACATGTACATGTATGTTCTAAGTGGTTCCTAAATATCAACATCTACTTTGAAAACCGAAGTCCCTTGGCAATGTTTGCTAAGTATTACTTAATAAATTGAGATTATAAGGTTCTTGTGCAGCAGCAGGAAACCAATGGAACAATCTTTGAACTTGGAACTTCCAAGTCAGATCAAGATCGTACCCAGCAATAATTAGTTGCTGGAATTAGGCCTATACCTTCATTAATCTAAAAAAAAAATCCTCCAAAAATCTCCAGGTGGATTTTGGAAGACCTGAGAGGGGGTTACGGGTTTATTATTAATTAAGCCAATTTTCAGGGATGTGCTTTCTTCTTGGTAAACACAAGTACTGGTACCGGTACTGCCATCAATTGCTTTGGGCGCAACATGTTTCAATTTGCACAAACCATGCAGATAGGGAACTTTTTTAATTGATCCTGTTGGACAGCAGGCTTTGAAATATAACTTTTGAAACCAACTTTTTCATATATTCAACAGGACCACATAAACATGTTCATGCATGAAAGTCTTGATGCTACGGAAGCTTGAATTGCCTTCCGCGATACCGCGTTACCGCGATAATTTATCACAGAAATCCAGAAATCAGAGATACGTATTCCTCGATACCGCGTTACCGTGATAATTTATCACAGAAATCCAGAAATCAGCGATAATTCCTTCCGCGATACCGCGTTACTGTGATAATTTATCACAGAAATCCAGAAATCAAAGATAAATCATTCAACGATACCGCGTTACTGCGATAATTTATCACAGAAATCCAGAAATCAGAGATACGTATTCCTCGATACCGCGTTACCGTGATAATTTATCACAGAAATCCAGAAATCAGAGATAATTCCTTCCGCGATACCGCGTTACTGTGATAATTTATCACAGAAATCCAGAAATCAGAGATAATTCCTTCCGCGATACCGCGTTACTGTGATAATTTATCACAGAAATCCAGAAATCAAAGATACCTATTCCGCGATACCGCGTTACCATGATAATTTATCACAGAAATCCTGAATTCAGAGATAATTCCTTCCGCGATACCGCGTTACTGCGATAAATTATCGCATTTCTGGATTTCTGTGATAAATTATCACAGTAACGCGGTATCGCGGAAGGAATTATCTCTGATTTCTGGATTTCTGTGATTATCACAGTAACGCGGTATCGCGGAAGGAATTATCTCTGATTTCTGGATTTCTGTGATAAATTATCGCAGTAACGCGGTATCGTTGAATGATTTATCTTTGATTTCTGGATTTCTGTGATAAATTATCACAGTAACGCGGTATCGCGGAAGAAATTATCTCTGATTTCTGGATTTCTGTGATAAATTATCACAGCAACGCGGTATCGTTGAATGATTTATCTTTGATTTCACGATTTCTGTGATAAATTATCGCAGTAACGCGGTATCGTGGAAGGAATTATCTCTGATTTCCTGATTTCTGCGATAAATTATCGCGGTAACGCGGTATCTCGGAAGGCAATTCAAGCTTCCGTATGATGCGCATATGACCGACCATAAAGTTCCAACAGAGTTGGTGACCTCCTGGGGTCAGGGTAGAGGTTAAGATTGAATTCCCACCAACTGTACAGGTTACTTCACTGTACTATACACATCTGATATAATCAATGTATCTTCAACTTTTGAAGACTTGTATTGCATACACATGGAACATTTGCAAGAAACAGTGTAAGCAATGTATCTTGAACTTTTGAAGACTTGTATTGCATGGGGAAACTGTGAATGTCTTCGATACAACTGAATAAAGCCTCAAATATTTGAAATGTGAATTACATTTGTACAATCACTGTTACAACATGTTACTTTTAAGTAAGCTTTTGGTCACCTTGGTCTGGTGACAAATGCATGTCTATCAAAAGATCAACTTTCTTGGAGCCGAGTTGTCAGTATCCATCCTGAATACAAATGTGATTCTGCATGTATAAATACATGTAGGGACACAACAAGTTCAAATACTTTGTGATGGCGATTACAAAGTGATAGCGGCTGGGCTGTAGGTACAGTACCAGGTGCCAAGTGTTGGCAAACCGCGAGCAATCAGTATCTATTATGAAACAGTGACTGCGTTGAGATGAAGTATTAATCACAATTAAATTTACATTGTAAACAAAATTAGGAGTGGGTGGGTGTGGCAAGGGGAAGCATTGAGGTTGGTGGGGGTTGGATAAACTTGGATTACATCATCAGACCTACATACCTGGGAGTTTCACACCGATGCACTCAGACTTGTGTTGCCAGCCGTACACTGCCATTACACTGATGTTATAAAATCCAAACTGAAGTCAGAAATCTCAACACGAAACAGGCTCAACCATCCCAAAAATTATGACCAGATAGCTGATCATCACTGATGTTCTTCAGCGTGATTTCAAATTTCTCATCTTCAATTTCGCACGATGATGTCCCCTTTAACAGCAACCTATAAAATTATGTACACCAATCAAGTGGGACAGCATCGCAAGCTGGAGCAATAAAAACAGCAGAGATGTGTTTATCTTGATTCAAAACTAAGAAGTGCATCCGCTGGGGGTGGTTGGAAGACACAGAATACCGAGTTTACTGGTAATCCAGGCCATTAGTAAGTCCAGAGGATCCAGCCTCCATGCTGTGCCCAGACATCCAGGCACACTGACACGTCTGAAATCCAAAGCCAAGGACTATGAACCCCCTTAGAGCACTCAAGAACTCCGAAGGATTTGATAAGAACAAACCGACAAGCAACGACCTAGTACCCGCCTCCGCCCGATACAGCGAAGGAGTTGTAATAAGCTGTCACCGAACCCACGTAAGTATGAAAGGCATGCGATCCGCTAGGAAGGCAGAGCTGTTGACATATTCCATGTTGGAGCCAGAGCAACAGATGTAAGAGGTTGAGGAAGAAAAAAAAAATGGTACCAAAAGGTGACGGGCTGTATATGGTAGGATAAACAGAGTCCTGTGGGAGTACATCAGTAATTGTGTCTGAGGTCTTGTAATCAATGTCTGTGGCAACGAGCTCCAGTGGGACATCAAAGCTGGCAACTGTAGTTGAATTTGACACCGGTGTGCGGTAATTGTGTAAAATATTAAATTTTTTGGACAGCTTGGGTGCGTCCAATGCAAATCTTCAAGACCAATATTTGGCAAAGCAGATTTCATTCTTATAATCTCAGCCTTATCGATGGCATCCGGTGATTAAAACTTAAATTCATTATAATTTATCGCTTGTACAATACATTCTTCACAATTTAATCAAATAGTAATCCTCAGCATATCGTTTATAAACAAATATTATTTCGAACCATTGGATGTAGTTTCATCACCCCTCCCCCCCCAAAAAAACATATTAGGGGACTGCGTTGGGGGAGTTAGTTGGGGAAATGTTACATAAATATATTGCAGGCTACATGTACATGTACATCATTTTCAGCACAAAAACGCTAAGTCAAGAAGCAAAAAAAAATTTAACCCTCCTACATTTGTATTGTTTGATCAATCACAGACAGCCAAAATTTTCTTCCACTTCCTCTACCATGCATTTGTATACAGGCTGATAAAAAGAAGTCAGATCACCCATCAACAGACAAAGAGGGAAATGATACGTGTAGGTACACGTGTAAATGTACAGCCGGCATATCAATCACGACGTTGCTTGATTTAATATCCGGTACAAGTGAACTCTTAACTGCTTTAAACAGTCACTTGACTGATTTTGACTGCAATGATGGCATACAGTTGAAGCTGAAAATTCCAGCCAAAGAGGGATAGAAAAACATTAATAACAACAAACCAGAACGATTGAACTAAATTTTATGGCTATAGTATAAGTATAACAAAAATCTTGTAAAAAAACACTGAAAAAAAATTCAAAGGTTGAGGTAGATGTAGCCTTGAAATACTTCCCAATTTTTTAGGGGAGTTGATTATTATCTTTATCAACATTCCAAAATAACAATAGTCATTATTTTGAAAATTCCTCAAAGTTTTGAAATTCACTCACCCATTGAATGAGTGGTCTTTGGGTAAGAAAAATAGCCAGACATACCAGTATGCAAATAAACGCCTGCCCCCAACAGCGATTTAGACTTTTGTGTTGAGGCTACTGATGATAGTGTGCTTGAAACGGAATCAGGTCTGGGTTGATATTTAACCCACATGAAGCACGCAATACATGTGGGACAATCGCTGTTCAAAATGGTTCTCCAAAAATTAAACAATTTTAAAGTTTTGGCAAACACAGACTTCAAAACCAGCTTTTTTGGAACTTTTCTAAGCATACTTAAATGCATTCCAAATTACGTACAAAAACATTTTGTATACATGTATGTATGTAAGCCACAAAAGCCACCATACACAGCTTACTTCAGACAGAATTGTCAAAAATAGCTTGAAAGTCCTCCATCCCACACCAAATTGGCACACAATTGTAACATCGATCTAATGGGTGTCCAATTTTGAAATCTATACTCTCCATTTAACGATTCATGCACTTGGAATGTATTTCTAGTTGGCAACAATGATTAACGATTGGTGACTAAGTACAGCATCAGTGCACGCTGTGTGATGTAGGTCTACTCCCCGTCTTTGCTTGGGTTACAAATGATTATTTTTGACACAACTGTGTACCAGTGGCCGTATAAACAGATCTACAATGTGCTGGTTTAATTTTTTTACTAAATGCCACAATGAAGCATGAAGGCTTAAGGGTTCTCCCTAAAAATGTTTAAACTATTTGAGAATCTTTTATTTCTATGTTGAGATGTTTATCAACAATACCAAACAGTTTTCACCTGTTGTAGAGTCGTAAAACCTTCCCACTGAATTAAATGTACATGATTTTATATTTTTTTTTTTTTTTTTCAAATACATACATTTCTGAACAGTTTCTGTTTTTCTGAACAGTTCCTGTTCATTTTAAAAACATAAAGAAAACTACCGGTAGTAACATCATCAATTTTAAATGAGTAAATTACTAATTGATTTCTTTGGTACTACTCTTGTGCCAGTTGTGAGTGACTCTATGAAGAGACTACATGTAACTTGGCGTTTTGAAGAGTGTGATTTGTTCATTTTTTAAGTAGTAATTTAGTTTGTATTTTTCCTAATTTCTTTTTTTTAATAGAAAAAAAATATAGAAATGAAGAAAATCATACTCACGCTTGCGTTCAGTGTAGACACCACCATTTCTGGTGTCGGACCCACTTGTATCATGGACGTAGCTGTACTCTACAATGCCAGACGTTGAGCTGAGGTTGGAAGAGTAACGTTCACCTCTGCCTCTACGATGACTGGCAGCCATCTTGGACTACCTCAGCTGCATGTACACGTACTGCAAAACAATTGGGGGTTGTAAGATTTGAGGCTTTGCATGGTGGAGTATCGGTATCGTTTCGGTTTGTGGTAACACCATGTGGTAATAACTACTGCTTAGAAGATAGTTAGTTCTGAAAAGAACTTGTCCTGCTTATTATCAACTTTCGCTGAGTAGTTTTTGTTCTGATAAGAACAGTCCTGCTTTAAGTTCTAAAAGAACTTGGGGGTTGGAAAGTAATGTTTATGAATAAATTGTTTGAAAGAATCAAATTTTGAACATCCCAACTCATAGCTGCCTGGAGAATCTTTCACAGGACACGGTACTTAATAGGATTCAGTCGTTATTTCTGGCTGTGTACCGGAGGATGTGTGTGGAAAAAAAAAATCTCTTTTTGACACTGGCTTCATCTTCATTGATTGACAGATTTATCATAAATTTATATTAATACAAACTTTACTCAGCTGCCTACACTAAGGGCTATAAAACAAAATTTAAATGAAAAGTGTTTAAGTTTAGACACAAACTTTGCATTTTATAAAGCGTAACTTTCGTGATTTTCTTGTATTTATTGGCACTGACGAAAAAAAATTAATGCAAACTGACTTTTTAGGGTGTTTAATACTTTAATCGGGGGAATATTAGCCTACTCCAATTTTTCTCTGGTTGGAAAACTGGCGATCATGTAGTTACAGCCCGGTTCAGAACAAAATCCACTTTTCATTGATTTGACTTACCAAACTACATGTTATTGTAGTTGGCGACATAGTAACAAAATGCAGGTACATTGTATGGCATAGATAGACGGCAGTGTTTCAAATTTTTTGAGGGCACTTTGGGGGTAAAATGACGATAGCAACGACAAAACGCAACACGAAAATAAAGATGGCGATCACCGAGCGATGCACTGTGAATGCTTAAGGCGCACTGAATCACATGGCACCAATGAAAAACCGCGTACAAAAATTGTAATTTCTATCGCAAGAAACTGTTCAAAATAGCCCCCAAAATAGTTGTTATTGGAATTGAGAGAAGGCTGCTTTCTGAGGTTGAAAAGGTAATTTTTCAATGATATAAATCACCCTTGACTCTAATTTGATCAAAACTAAAGTAGTAGTGATCACCGGTTTGAAGCAGTCTACCACATTCCACACAACTTTAAAAGAACATTTAATTAACATGAAGCATGTTGCAAACATTTCAAATTATGACTGTCGTTTAATCATCTACAGCTCAACTAATGCCCCACCCACACAGACCTGTTGTGGTACATGTACACACACAAATCCCTGGTAGACTCTGTCCTCTGAGCTTCCCACACATAAAAAAAAAAAACCAGCATGGAAGTCAATACAATCTGGTTTCCAACAATGGCATACCATCAATGGGTATATCTGTTCACTGAGCTGAATGCAAATTACATGTCAGGGGGTACAATGGAACCAACTTCTGTGGTATTTCACACACTCAATACTCAGCATGTGTACACACACTGGCCTAGCTGTGTACTGGGAGGGTTAGCATAGTAGGGATTAGAAGGTCAGACAAGTTTAACAAGACCCTTGCAATTGGATATTATGGACAACCAAAACTTTCACACAAGTGTGAATATGGAATGCGGATTTGGTATTATATTGCAAAGTTGTTTGGAAGGTAGACTTGGTATTCAGTCTCGTTGTAGGCCTAATATTTTATCTTTTGGAACTTCCTTTTGAACTTCTTATTCACACTGTGTTGTTCAAAATGATGTAATTTCTTAGCACATGAATAGAGGCTTTAACAATGCTGGGGATTAGTCAGTTAGTAATCAGAAAGTTCACTGACACATGACACCAATCGATACTAATAACATGATGTTGTTCTGGCTGAATTCACAGATGAGTCACAAATGAACCATCACTTGTATAGACTGCATTTCACACTACATATTCATAACCATTCACTAAAAGATTTACAACCCAAGGATGCACTTAAATACTACAGGTTATCACAATCCACATTTAAATTAATTCAGCCAAACAATTTTTCAGGTAAGGAATTACACCAAAAATTGTTGATATTAAATCAACTGTAAATTCCATAAATTCCTTTGAGAAAATATAGGTAGAATAACAGGCAACTTTCAAAATTTTCAAAATGGGCTGCCATAGATATTTTTTCAAAGGACAAATCTGCGATGGCCCTTTAGCCGATCTGTTTCAAGACATAATCTGATTGTGTGCCAAATGTCATGCTCGTATCATCAACGGCACAATCCCATCCTATTGGCCATACTACACATGTGATGTTTAAAAACGGTTAGGGGCCTGGTCGCCATCTTGGGCCAGGCACCTACCTGGTTATAAACCACACATTTATAAAGTCTGCTCCATCAACAAGTAGGAACAGGCCCCTCTTTTTTATGAATTTAAGAGTCAATGATTTTTTTTTATTATTCCAAAACGACTTTTTCAATGTACATGTAGGCTATAATTAAAAGCAGACTTCTATGCTAAGGACAACATTTTGTTTGTATTAGTTTTGAACAGCTTCGTGCGATAAAAAGTGCGATATTCATACACGTTTTATTGTTGATTCCATGCGAATCTGCACAGTTTGACGTGTTCATAATGTAGAAAATCACGGAAGCCACGAAGCTACAAGAAATTTTCTCCTCGATACATACATCACCACTAGGACCGTGAGATTTTGAATATTTTGTTCATACTCTGCAATCGTATTTGCTCTTGCATCAAATGTTTGTTGAATCAAAATAAATTGCAGAGTCTCTAACATTTGAAAATTCATCAACAAACGACCGTATGTTCTTGCCTAAATGTACTTTCTGGATTTCGCGTACATGTAGGACCCAACCACACGAGCGTTAAGCGATTTTATGTGACGTATTCTGTGATATGGGTCAAAGGTTTTTGGTCCGTGCGTGTTCGTGCCGTCGCGCTGCAGACAAAGTTTAAAAATAATTTACATAAATTCTCTTTTTTAAAATTTGCTGGAATTCTCTTGAATGAACTGTTTTTCAAAACAAAAAAATTATCGGAAAATGTGCTCGATTCATGGTGGTTCTGGCTGAAAAAAATGTATTTGCACGAAGCAATTTTTGATTGATTCGGAACTGATTAAAAAGATCTGGAATTAGGAAAAATGGCATCAGCACTGTTGACATTGCAAAGTCAAAATTAAAAGAGCATACATTTGGAAAAAATATTTTGTAGTAACTCCATCACTCAAGGTAAACTTTTTAACCAATTTCACTTGAATTCACGGATTTGAGTCGAAAGCAGCCTGAATGATGTTTGTTATCCGGAACTCATGGAACAAGGTAAATGACTAACATTAACAATGACTGAACCATTTGAAAACAACATGAAATAAAATTCAATAACAAACTTAGGCATTAGTCTGACGGCTTCAATTACACCTTATGTATAAGGCCGAATAAAAAAACAACATGTTTCTCGTCCAGGTTTTTGAAAAAAAGGAGGAAGAGGGGCTTTTTATTTTTCCTTTTTTTCTAGATGGCCGCCATTTTAAAATTTCCTGCAACCGTTGGTGTTTCCACTGTTCAAAGACACTTTTAAAAAGAAAGACAAGTTGGACAGGAGAACTGAACATATTTAGGCTTACAGTGTCATTTAGAGTTGTATTGGTCTACAATGACATGAATGAACAGTTTTAGATGCGTTTGCTTTAACCGCGGACTTTTTCTGTGTTTTTTTACTGCATTTTTTAAAAATAAAAAAATTATTAAAAAAATCCAGGCGGCCTCCAAAAAGGAAGCGGGCGGGGACGAGAAACATGGGTTTTTTTACTTCGCCTAATTAAAGTAAATCACTAAAGCAAATTACACACGATAATTTTGAAATATGAAAATCACATTGCTCCATGAATGTCTACACACATGACACAAGCAATAATGAATAGACATATAAAGATTCAACCAGTGTCAAATTATTCAATCCAAATACCCATATCCATTATCTGCTGTCTTTGACTTGACATGGTGTGTACATGTATGTACATGTACAATTTACAAACACAAACACTGACCCGTGAAACGGTTCATCAGCTGCTCTTGAATTTTTATTATTTTTGCAAATTCTGAGTGATTATGAAATATTTAATGAATGTCATGCATCATATTCACCCTACCTTTACTCAGGATACCTCAAGACAGCTTCTATAATTCAACACTGTGTCTACATTATCGTCTTTCGGTAGTTTCTAGAGATAAAAACGAAGCATATTCCTCTTTCAGTGTGTAAAGTACCGCCCTACATGTAGCTTGTCATACGCTTGAATAGTCCGGCCTGCCGCGGTCGCAGGTACGGTACAGGTCGCTTGCCCGAGGATAACGCTGCGGCTGTTCAGTGTGTTTTGGACTTTGGTCGTGATTGTCACAACCCTCTCTACCAAAATGTACACACGCTTCCTTATTCCTCCATACAAAACATATAAGCCAATTACTTCCTGTGTAAACTCTTACAGAATTTTTTTACCAGAAAAAGTTAAGACATTTCTGTTTGGTATGAACAATTTTTCAAAAGGTGCATTTGGTTGTAGATCAGTAGAATTTTCCAGAGGGAGAAATTGTGATTCTACCAACAGCACGGAAGTCACTTTTTCAACAGGTGTTTCTGGTATCGGCCTCTAGAGGTCGCTCTTCATGTTTAACGGGCACGCCCTACCTTCATATGAAATTTCCAGGGACGTAGTAAACTTTGATCGCTCCTGTATTTAGTTACTAGGCTAGTATTATTACTATTTCCAATGAGATTGAAATGAAAATAAGAAAGGATTTGGAAAAGTATTTCACGATCAGAGCAAATGATGTGTATGCACATGGCTGTATGAACTGTGCCTTATAATTTGTTTTCTCTTAGTTCCTTTTGTCTTTTTAAACTTGCCTTGTACAAGTGGATGACAACTGTTGCATACTGTCTACGCACAAAAAGACCTGAGGCCTAAAGCAATGAATCAGGATTATTAATATTCTTGAAATTTAAGTATTTTGATTCCCCCCCTTATTATATTAAAATAACATTGGTCAGTCGGATTAACAGGGGCTTTTGTTTTAGCTGGTTTGGCTGACTT
The DNA here is from genome assembly GCF_015706575.1 of Patiria miniata. Lineage (NCBI taxonomy): Eukaryota > Metazoa > Echinodermata > Asteroidea > Valvatida > Asterinidae > Patiria > Patiria miniata. The sequence continues at coordinate 8,473,282 of NW_024037051.1, read as the reverse complement.
ACAATCTCCCGAAATGACCAACACGGCGAGTTTCATCTTCAAGGCGGTAGTGTTTATATGACTGTTGTTCTGCTTCAATTAAAAATTGCTGAAAGTAGGGGGGGGGGGCTGGTACCATCTGTCGATGGGTGCGCTGTTCAAAACCGACGAGTACGAGGCTTTTTCAGGGCGATACATGTGCGAAATTAAATAAAAAGGCACTCGTAACTGCAGCTGGCACGAAAAGGGCACGATTTTTTTCTCTCAAAAGGGCACTTGTTCAGAAAAAAGGGCACTTGTTAACAAAAGAAGGGCACTCTTTACACACATTGGGGGTGGGGGGGGGGAAAGCTGGTGAAAAAAAACCTTTTCAATGAAAATGACAGACTCTACAAAATATTGGGGTGGTTTTTTTCGCGTTCAAGATTGGTGGCGCTTTCGTGTTCTTCCTTTTATTTCGCCAAATGTCGGATCAGACGATATAGCAACGTTGTCAAATAATTGAAGGCTGTATAATTTGAACGTACTACATATAAACATGCATGAGGTGAGCCATCCTGCATGGCTTAACCTGGTACCTAACGTTTGCTGCGCTCTCGTATTAAGATATTTTTGTCTCTGAATAAAACAAAACAAATGTGATGTTAAAGAGTATAGTGTCACTTCAGGGACGCAACAAAAATACACAGCTATATAATACTCCTGTAGATAATCCGTGTATATCTGATATCGATGTTTGTATGTCTATCTTTTTGTTGTCTTTTTAAACCCAAACACGAGTCGGTTTTCTTTTATAGTTTGGGGTTTAATCGATAATTTTGAGGGTTTGGTTTTCAGTTCTACAGGTATGTTTCAAAAACTAATGAGACCATGAATTTGCTAAATTTATGAGACGTCAGGGGATCGCGTAAAGTGATTAGAGCCAGACTTAAACGGTAAAAACCGGAGATTCGCTGACAGTCTCTATTTTTCTTTTTAAGAAAGTCGAAATAGCTGGAGAGGGAGGTGAGAATCTATATGTGCCCAGATACAAGGAGTAGAAATCTACGCGTCTGCCTTTTGAAAATACACAATTGCGGTGTTCATTGTTGCGTAATGATCCGCCTAGCACTCGACTGTTTTGCACATTAGGCTGTGTTACCAGCTTCTTAACAAACCAAACACACTGGGCTCATTATATCGACTTGTTTTTACCCATTAAGGTAAATCAAATGGACCCAGTAATCTTCCTGGCACGTTTGCTCACCTATCATAAAGACAACTTTTCTCAGTTTAAGGAAAATTCTAAGGTAACGAAATGGCCGAGTGGTTAAGATTCGTCGTCCACGGTTAGCGGGGTCCCGGGTTCGAATCCCGCTGGTGTCTTTTTGGTTTTTAACGTATGAGTTCAATCATTTACTATAAGAGATTTAATTTCCCGTCGTAAAGCACCAACAGTACCTTAGCTTAATCGGTAAGCACTGCTGCTGGTACTGTCCGCGAGTTCCAGGTTGGCGCCTTCGTACAGGTTCAGGGCATGTGGTCCACTCGGAGGATCAGGGCTTAGGGGCCGCCCTGTTCCTCCCTTAGCTCTTTGCTTTTACATGGTGCCTGGCCCTCCGGGGTTATATGGATGGACAGGGAAGGAAGTGTGTATTGGTCGGGGACGCCGAGACCCCGGAAGAGAACTAAGGGATCGGCTGGGGCATTGTTATGGCTCAGACCGACCCCTGAAAGCTTGACTAGCACATAACTTTTTGATTTTTTTTTACCCTCTATCTTTTATACATTGGTTTAGTTTGATATTTACAGCTGCTCGGCAGGTCTACGGGTAGTATCAAAATTGAAACAAAGGTGTATGTCATAAATCAATGAATATTTCATAATTGACTATAATCAAAACGGAGTTTCGTTTGATCAATTTGACTATCATTATATAATGACGCGATTGCCAATTGACGTAAGAAACGCCATAAATTATACGGGGAAAGAATAAAGATGTACATTGTAATATAAATATTATTTATACATCTTTCAAATAACGTGTCTTTAATTGTGAGCATTTCAAACAATACAGTAATTCGCAATAGTAATAGAATGGTATATGATAGCACGATCAATGCGTCTCTACTTAATTTTAAAAATATATAATTTAGGCCCCTATGTGTGAAATATTCTTTGATTGACTATGAGCATTTCGTACGAATGAGTTAATTCGCAAAATATAGCAACACCAAAAGAGAAAGGAAAAAGACAAAATTCCTTTACCCTAAAAACTGGAAAAATAATTTGTTTTAAAAAAGTCAAATGGGACACTTCATGTATTGATTTAACAGTTTGCAAGGGGTCAACCTTACATATTAGCAAAATTGGGAAAAATCAGAAGTTTCTGGAAAATTGCAGCTTGTAAGGGATTAACCTTGCATTTTTAGTAAAATTTAGATGTTTATGAAACATTTCAAATTGTAAGGGGTGAACCTTGCATTTTTTAGCGAAATTGGGCAAAATCAGATTTTCTGGAAAATTTCAGATTGTAAGGGGTTAACCTTGCTTTATTGATATTTGGCAAAATAAGATGTGAATGAAACTTTTCAAATTGTAAGGGGTTAACCTTGCTTTTTAGTAAAATTTGGCAAATTTAAATGTTTCTAAACAATATCAAATTGTAAGGGGTGAACCTTGCATTTTTTAGCAAAATAGGGCAAAATCAGGTGTTTATGAAAAATGTCAGATTGTAAAGGGTTCACCTTGCATTTTTAGCAAAATTTGGAAAAATCAGATTTGTATGAAAAATCAAAAATTGTAAGAAGTTAACCTTTGCCCAATTAGGGCAAAATCAGATTTGTATGAAAAATCAAAAATTGTAAGAGTTAACCTTTGCCCAAAATTGCAGATTGAAAGGGGTTAACCTGGCATTTTTAGCAAAACTTGGCAAAATGAGATTTTTATGAAAAATCTCAAATTGTAAGGGGTGAACCTTGCATTTTTAGCAAAATTGGGCAAAATCAGATGTGAACGAAAAATGTCAGATTGTAAGGGGTTAACCTTGCTTTTTTTAGTGATATTTAGCAAAATAAGATCTGAATGAAACTTTTCAAATTGTAAGGGGTTAACCTTGCTTTTTAAGTAAAATTGGGCAAATTTAAATGCTTATGAAAAATCTCAAATTGTAAGGGGTGAACCTTGCATTTTTTAGCAAAAAAGGGCAAAATCAGGTGTTTATGAAAAATGTCAGATTGTAAAGGGTTCACCTTGCATTTTTAGCAAAATTTGGAAAAATCAGATTTGTATGAAAAATCAAAAATTGTAAGAGGTTAACCTTTGCCCAATTAGGGCAAAATCAGATGTTTCAGGAAAATTGCAGATTGAAAGGTGTTAACCTTGCATTTTAAGCAAATTTTGGCAAAATGAGATTTTTATGAAAAATCTCAAATTGTAAGGGGTGAACCTTGCATTATATTAGCAAAATTGGACAAAATCAGATGTTTCTGAAAAAAAATTCCGATGTAAGGAATTAACCTTACTTTTTTCTTTAGTGAAATTTGGTAAAAATGAGGTGTTTATAAAAATTTCAAATTGTAAGGGGTTAACCTTGCATTTAAGCAAAATCGGGCAAAATCAGATGTTTCTGGACAATTTCAGATGTAAGGGATTATCCTTGTTTTTTTTTAGTGAAATTTAGCAAAGTTAGATGTTCATGAAAATCTCAAATTGTAAGGGGTGAACCTTGTATTTTTAGCGAAATTGGGCAAAATCAGAACTTTCTGGACAATTTCAGATTGTAAGGGGTGAACCTTGCATTTTTTAGCAAAATAGGGCAAAATCAGGTGTTTATGAAAAATGTCAGATTGTAAAGGGTTCACCTTGCATTTTTAGCAAAATTGTGAAAAATCAGATTTGTATAAAAAATCAAAAATTGTAAGAGTTAACCTTTGCCCAATTAGGGCAAAATCAGATGTTTCAGGAAAATTGCAGATTGAAAGGTGTTAACCTTGCATTTTAAGCAAAATTTGGCAAAATGAGATTTTTATGAAAAATCTCAAATTGTAAGGGGTGAACCTTGCATTATATTAGCAAAATTGGGCAAAATCAGATGTTTCTGAAAAAAAATTCCGATGTAAGGAATTAACCTTACTTTTTTCTTTAGTGAAATTTGGTAAAAATGAGATGTTTATAAAAATTTCAAATTGTAAGGGGTTAACCTTGCATTTAAGCAAAATTGGGTAAAATCAGATGTTTCTGGACAATTTCAGATGTAAGGGATTATCCTTGTTTTTTTTTAGTGAAATTTGGCAAAGTTAGATGTTCATGAAAATCTCAAATTGTAAGGGTTGAACCTTGTATTTTTAGCGAAATTGGGCAAAATCAGAATTTTCTGGACAATTTCAGATTGTTAGGGGTTAACCTTGCTTTTTTAGTGATATTTGGCAAAATAAGATGTGAATGAAAAATTTCAAATTGTAAGGGGTTCACCTTGCATTTTTAGCAAAATTGTGAAAAATCAGATTTGTATAAAAAATCAAAATTTGTATGAGTTAACTTTTGCCCAATTAAAGCAAAATCAGATGTTTCAGAAAAATTGCAGATTGAAAGGGGTTAACCTGGCATTTTTAGCAAAACTGGGCAATATCAGATTTTTATGAAAAATCTCAAATTGTAAGGGGTGAACCTTGCATTTTTAGCAAAATTGGCAAAATCAGATTTGAATGAAAAATGTCAGATTGTAAGGGGTTAACCTTGCTTTTTTAGTGATATTTGGCAAAATAAGATGTGAATGAAAAATTTCAAATTGTAAGGGGTTAACCCTGCTTTTTAAGTAAAATTGGACAAATTTAAATGTTTATAAAAAATCTCAAATTGTAAGGGGTGAACCTTGTATTTTTAACGAAATTGGGCAAAATCAGATCTTTCTGGAAAATTTCGGATTGTAAGGGGTTAACCTTGCTTTTTCAGTGATATTTGGCAAAATAAGATGTGAATGGGCAAAACTGGGCAAAATCAGATTTTTATGAAGAATCAAATATTGTAAGAGTTAACCTTTGCCCAATTAGAGCAAAATCAGATGTTTCAGGAAAATTGCAGATTGAAAGGGGTTAACCTGGCATTTTTTAGCAAAACTGGGCAATATCAGATTTTTATGAAAAATCTCAAATTTTAAGGGGTGAACCTTGCATTTTTAGCAAAATTGGGCAAAATCAAATGTGAATGAAAAATGTCAGATTGTAAGGGGTTAACCTTGCTTTTTTAGTGATATTTGGCAAAATAAGATGTGAATGAAAAATTTCAAATTGTAAGGGGTTAACCCTGCTTTTTAAGTAAAATTGGACAAATTTAAATGTTTATAAAAAATCTCAAATTGTAAGGGGTGAACCTTGTATTTTTAACGAAATTGGGCAAAATCAGATCTTTCTGGACAATTTCGGATTGTAAGGGGTTAACCTTGCTTTTATTAGTGATATTTGGCAAAATAAGATGTGAATGGGCAAAACTGGGCAATATCAGATTTTTATGAAAAATCAAAAATTGTAAGAGTTAACCTTTGCCCAATTAGAGCAAAATCAGATGTTTCAGGAAAATGCAGATTGAAAGGGGTTAACCTGGCATTTTTAGCAAAACTGGGCAATATCAGATTTTTATGAAAATCTCAAATAGTAAGGGGTGAACCTTGCATTTTTAGCAAAATTGGGCAAAATCAGATGTGAATGAAAAATGTCAGATTGTAAGGGGTTAACCTTGCTTCTTTAGTGATATTTGGCAAAATAAGATGTGAATGAAAAATTTCAAATTGTAAGGGGTTAACCCTGCTTTTTAAGTAAAATTGGGCAAATTTAAATGTTTATGAAAAATCTCAAATTGTAAGGGGTGAACCTTGTATTTTTAACGAAATTGGGCAAAATCAGATATTTCTGGACAATTTGGGATTGTAAGGGGTTAACCTTGCTTTTTTAGTGATATTTGGCAAAATAAGATGTGAATGGGCAAAACTGGGCAATATCAGATTTTCATGAAAAATCAGAAATTGTAAGGGGTGAACCTTGCATTTTTAGCAAAATTGGGCAAAATCAGATGTGAATGAAAAATGTCAGATTGTAAGGGGTTAACCTTGCATTTAAGCAAAATTGGGCAAAATCAGATGTTTCTGGAAAATTTCAGATGTAAGGTATTATCCTTGCTTTTTTAGTGAAATTTGGCAAAGTTAGATGTTCATGAAAATCTCAAATTGTAAGGGGTGAACCTTGTATTTTTTTGCGAAATTTGGCAAAATGAGATCTTTCTGGACAATTTCAGATTGTAAGGGGTTAACCTTGCTTTTTTAGTGATATTTGGCAAAATAAGATGTGAATGAAAAATTTTAAATTGTAAGGGGTTCACCTTGTATTTTAAGCAAAATTGGGAAAAATCAGATGTTTCTGGAAAATTTCAGATGTAAGGGATTATCCTTGCTTTTTTTAGTGATATTTGGCAAAATAAGATGTAAATGAAAAATTTCAAATTGTAAGGGGTTCACCTTGCATTTAAGCAAAATTGGGCAAAATCAGATGTTTCTGGAAAATTTCAGATGTAAGGGATTATCCTTGCTTTTTTTAGTGAAATTTGGCAAAGTTAGATATTCATGAAAATCTCAAATTGTAAGGGGTGAACCTTGCATTTTTAGCAAAATTGGGCAAAATCAGATTTGAATGAAAAATGTCAGATTGTAAGGGGTTAACCTTGCTTTTTTTAGTGATATTTGGCAAAATAAGATGTGAATGAAAAATTTCAAATTGTAAGGGGTTAACCCTGCTTTTTAAGTGAAATTGGGCAAATTTAAATGTTTATAAAAAATCTTAAATTGTAAGAAGTGAACCTTGTATTTTTAACGAAATTGGGCAAAATCAGATGTTTCTGGACAATTTCGGATTGTAAGGGGTTAACCTTGTTTTTTCAGTGATATTTGGCAAAATAAGATGTGAATGGGCAAAACTGGGCAATATCAGATTTTTATGAACAATCAAATATTGTAAGAGTTAACCTTTGCCCAATTAGAGCAAAATCAGATGTTTCAGGAAAATTGCAGATTGAAAGGGGTTAACCTGGCATTTTTTAGCAAAACAGGGCAATATAAGATTTTTACGAAAAATCTCAAATTTTAAGGGGTGAACCTTGCATTTTTAGCAAAATTGGGCAAAATCAGATGTGAATGAAAAATGTCAGATTGTAAGGGGTTAACCTTGCTTCTTTAGTGATATTTGGCAAAATAAGATGTGAATGAAAAATTTCAAATTGTAAGGGGTTAACCCTGCTTTTTAAGTAAAATTGGGCAAATTTAAATGTTTATGAAAAATCTCAAATTGTAAGGGGTGAACCTTGTATTTTTAACGAAATTGGGCAAAATCAGATATTTCTGGACAATTTCGGATTGTAAGGGGTTAACCTTGCTTCTTCAGTGATATTTTGCAAAATAAGATGTGAATGGGCAAAACTGGGCAATATCAGATTTTTATGAACAATAAAATATTGTTAGAGTTAACCTTTGCCGAATTAGAGCAAAATCAGATGTTTCAGGAAAATTGCAGATTGGAAGGGGTTAACCTGGCATTTTTAAAGCAAAACAGGGCAATATCAGATTTTTATGAAAAATCTCAAATTGTAAGGGGTGAACCTCGCATTTTTAGCAAAATTGGGCAAAATCAGATGTGAATGAAAAATGTCAGATTGTAAGGGGTTAACCTTGCTTTTTTAGTGATATTTGGCAAAATAAGATGTGAATGAAAAATTTCAAATTGTAAGGGGTTAACCCTGCTTTTTAAGTAAAATTGGGCAAATTTAAATGTTTATGAAAAATCTCAAATTATAAGGGATGAACCTTGTATTTTTAACGAAATTGGGCAAAATCAGATCTTTCTGGACAATTTCGGATTGTTAGGGGTTAACCTTGCTTTTTTAGTGATATTTGGCAAAATAAGATGTGAATGGGCAAAACTGGGCAATATCAGATTTTTATGAAAAATCTCAAATTGTAAGGGGTGAACCTTGCATTTTTAGCAAAATTGGGCAAAATCAGATGTGAATGAAAAATGTCAGATTGTAAGGGGTTAACCTTGCTTTTTTAGTGATATTTGGCAAAATAAGATGTGAATGAAAAATTTCAAATTGTAAGGGGTTAACCCTGCTTTTTAAGTAAAATTGGACAAATTTAAATGTTTATAAAAAATGTCAAATTGTAAGGGGTGTACCTTGTATTTTTAACGAAATTGGGCAAAATCAGATCTTTCTGGACAATTTCGGATTGTAAGGGGTGAACCTTGCTTTTTTAGTGATATTTGGCAAAATAAGATGTGAATGGGCAAAACTGGGCAATATCAGATTTTTATGAACAATCAAAAATTGTAATAGTTAACCTTTGCCCAATTAGAGCAAAATCAGATGTTTCAGGAAAATTGCAGATTGAAAGGGGTTAACCTGGCATTTTTAGCAAAACTGGGCAATATCAGATTTTTATGAAAAATCTCAAATTGTAAGGGGTGAACCTTGCATTTTTAGCAAAATTGGGCAAAGTCAGATGTGAATGAAAAATGTCAGATTGTAAGGGGTTAACCTTGCTTTTTTTAGTGATATTTGGCAAAATAAGATGTGAATGAAAAATTTCAAATTGTAAGGGGTTAACCCTGCTTTTTAAGTAAAATTGGGCAAAATCAGATGTTTCTGGAAAATTTCAGATGTAAGGTATTATCCTTGCTTTTTTAGTGAAATTTGGCAAAGTTAGATGTTCATGAAAATCTCAAATTGTAAGGGGTGAACCTTGTATTTGTTTGCGAAATTTGGCAAAATTAGATCTTTCTGGACAATTTCAGATTGTAAGGGGTTAACCTTGCTTTTTTAGTGATATTTGGCAAAATAAGATGTGAATGAAAAATTTCAAATTGTAAGGGGTTCACCGTGTATTTTTAGCAAAATTGGGAAAAATCAGATGTTTCTGGAAAATTTCAGATGTAAGGGATTATCCTTGCTTTTTTTAGTGATATTTGGCAAAATAAGATGTAAATGAAAAATTTCAAATTGTAAGGGGTTCACCTTGCATTAAAGCAAAATTGGGCAAAATCAGATGTTTCTGGAAAATTTCAGATGTAAGGGATTATCCTTGCTTTTTTTAGTGAAATTTGGCAAAGTTAGATATTCATGAAAATCTCAAATTGTAAGGGGTGAACCTTGCATTTTTAGCAAAATTGGGCAAAATCAGATGTGAATGAAAAATGTCAGATTGTAAGGGGTTAACCTTGCTTTTTTAGTGATATTTGGCGAAATTAGATGTGAATGAAAAATTTCAAATTGTAAGGGGTTAACCCTGCTTTTTAAGTAAAATTGGACAAATTTAAATGTTTATAAAAAATGTCAAATTGTAAGGGGTGTACCTTGTATTTTTAACGAAATTGGGCAAAATCAGATCTTTCTGGACAATTTCGGATTGTAAGGGGTGAACCTTGCTTTTTTAGTGATATTTGGCAAAATAAGATGTGAATGGGCAAAACTGGGCAATATCAGATTTTTATGAACAATCAAAAATTGTAATAGTTAACCTTTGCCCAATTAGAGCAAAATCAGATGTTTCAGGAAAATCTCAAATTGTAAGGGGTGAACCTTGCATTTTTAGCAAAATTGGGCAAAGTTAGATGTGAATGAAAAATGTCAGATTGTAAGGGGTTAACCTTGCTTTTTTAGTGATATTTGGCAAAATAAGATGTGAATGAAAAATTTCAAATTGTAAGGGGTTAACCCTGCTTTTTAAGTAAAATTGGGCCAATTTAAATGTTTATAAAAAATGTCAAATTGTAAGGGGTGTACCTTGTATTTTTAACGAAATTGGGCAAAATCAGATCTTTCTGGACAATTTCGGATTGTAAGGGGTTAACCTTGCTTTTTTAGTGATATTTGGCAAAATAAGATGTGAATGGGAAAAACTGGGCAATATCAGATTTTTATGAAAAATCTCAATTGTAAGGAATGAACCTTGCATTTTTTATCAAAATTGGGCAAAATCAGATGTGAATGAAAAATGTCAGATTGTAAGGGGTTAACCTTACATTTAAGCAAAATTGGGCAAAATCAGATGTTACCGAAAAATTTCAGATGTAAGGGATTATCCTTGCTTTTTTAGTGAAATTTGGCAAAGTTAGATGTTATGAAAAATTTCAAATTGAAAGGGGTTAACCTCGCATTTTTTTAAAACTGAAAATAAGAAAAAAAATTAAATGTTTCTGGAAAATTGCAGATTGTAAGTGGTTAAACCTTGCTTTTTAAATAAGATTGGGAAAAATTAGATGTTCATGAAAAAAATTCAAATTGTAAGGGGTTAACCTTGTAGAATGTTTTGACGGTACCGGTATAAGGTCGGATGGGTTTAGGACTATTTACCGGTATGCGCCCATAGGGGGTGTTGGGGAGGGCGCTCTTTGGCACGCCCTCTCCAAAAACATGTTTGATGAATATTCTCTTGGACCATTAAACCAGAAAAGCACTGGTACGCTAGTTTTCAACAACAACAACAACAACAACAACAACAACAACAACAACAACAACCTAATGCTTCATTTTAGCATGGCCTGGGCTTTAGCGGTCCGAATTTAGAACGATGCTGTATAGGTACATTGTTTACTAGGCATGTCTACGCTGTCCTTCACAATATATTATTAAATGTCAAAGGATAACACATTTGCTACTTTAGGCTTCAAATGCTTGTGTATTCGTCCGAATGTGACAAGTTATACTAAGCACAAGCGGCTCACAAACATATTTTTTTATCAAAAATACTTGTGAAAACCTCTTCACCAAATAGGTTACTTTCTGCCTCCAATTAAATCATACAATGATTCGTGCCCATGACCATGATTGCAGCGATCGCAAAGCCGCAAATCTCAAATCGGTGTTTTGAAGTTGCTGTCCTCGTGATTAAAACAATTAATTTTTTTCCCTACGTACCTTCACTTTATTTAGTTTATAAAACAAAACCTATTTTTTCCCCTATCTGTTGGGCGTCTACATCCTTTCGTAAAAAGTATTTCTTTTTATCCAACTTGCACGTGCCTGGATCCTCAAAAAAAAAAAAAAAAAAAACAAAAACGGACCCTTTGAATTGCGCCCTCAATATTATGTATATATGCGGTATCTTATTAACTTTTGCTCTAATTGGGCAAAGGTTAATAAAATACCGCATATTAACAAAATGTTAACAAAATGTGTGCCTTTAACAAAAAAAAAATTAACAAAATGTGTGCCTTTAGGCCAAAAAAAATAAGTCTCCGGTTTCTGGTATGGAGCTTGTCCAAAAGTGGTGCGGCGACGCGGCTTTTTTTTTTTTTTTACCTGATTTTTTTGCTTCAAATGTCGGCTGATGACTGCAAATGGTGCCCGACTAAACTTAGTGCAAATATATGGTAGTCCAGAGAGGCCACATAAAGCTTATTCTCGATCATAACCCTATCTAAAAACACATTTAAATTGTGCAGTAGCAGGATTCCAGTCAAACCAGTGAGTTTGGCTGCATGTTCGGGCGCCTCTACCTGGGTCTGGGGGCAGGGTCTCCCACATCCCATTTTAAAGCATGTACTTGCATTTGCATGAATAAAAATGAACCAAGAGTATTTACTTGTACTTGTCAGCTTTTACGGGCTATGACCGCGGGGTTTTGGACAGCGTCGTTTACTTTTTACATTTTTTCTTATTCCCTCTTCCTTTCCCCTTTCTTCTCCATTCTTCATTTTCTATTTTGCCGAATGCTCACAATTAAAGACACGTTATTTGAAAGATGTATAAATAATATTAATATTACCATGTACATCATTATTCTTTCCCGGTATAATTTATGGCGTTTCTTACGTCAATTGGCAATCGCGTCATTATATAATAATAGTCAAATTGATCAAATGAAACTCCGTTTTGATTATAGTCAATTATGAAATATTCATTGATTTAGACATACACCTTTGTTTCAATTTTGATACTACCCGTAGACCTGCCGAGCAGCTGTAGATATCAAACTAAACCATAGTATAAAAGATAGAGGGTAAAAAAAATCAAAAAGTTATGTGCTAGTCAAGCTTTCAGGGATCGGTCTGAGCCATAACAATGCCCCAGCCGATCCCTTAGTTCTCTTCCGGGGTCTCGGCGTCCCCGACCAATACACACTTCCTTCCCTGTCCATCCATATAACCCAGGAGGGCCAGGCACCATGTAAAAGCAAAGAGCTAAGGGAGGAACAGGGCGGCCCCTAAGCCCTGATCCTCCGAGTGGACCACATGCCCTGAATCTGTACGAAGGCGCCAACCTGGAACTCGCGGACAGTACCAGCAGCAGTGCTTACCGATTAAGCTAAGGTACTGTTGGTACTTTACGACGGGAAATTAAATCTCTTATAGTAAATGATTGAACTCATACGTTAAAAACCAAAAAGACACCAGCGGGATTCGAACCCGGGACCCCGCTAACTGTGGACGACGAATCGTAACCATTCGGCCATTTCGTTACCTTAGAATTTTCCTTAAACTGAGAAAAGTTGTCTTTATAGGTGAGCAAACGCGCCAGGAAGATTACTGGGTCCATTTGCTTTACCTCAATGAGTACAAACAAGTCGATATAATGAGCCCAGTGTGTTTGGTTTGTTAGGAAGCTGAATAACACAGCCTAATGTGCAAAACAGTCGTGTGCTAGGCGGATCATTACGCAACAATGAACACCGCAATTGTGTATTTTCAAACGGCAGACGCGTAGATTTCTACTCTTTGTATCTGGGCACATATAGATTCTCACCTCCCTCTTCAGCTATTTCGACTTTCTTAAAAAGAAAAATAGAGACTGTCTGCGAATTTCCGGGAGTTGAAATAAGGATCGTCCCCTCGATAGACCTCAGACTCAGTAAAGTTCAACATTGGGCTCTTTTCAACAGCTGTTTTTGCGGAAACTTTACATCTGGATTTTTTAGACGCATCTGATTTAGCCCAATTTTAGTAAAATATGCTCCAAATTTTGCTAAAAAAGCAAGGTTAACCCCTTACCATTTTAGATTTTTCATACAAATCTGATGTTGCCAAATTTTACTAAATATACAAGGTACACCTCTTACAATTTAAATGTTATCATAAACATTTCTTTTTGCCCAATTTTGCTAGAAATACAAGGTTAAGCCCTAACAATCTGCAATTTTCCAGAATCATCTGATTGTGTCCTATTTTGCTAAAAACAAATGCAAGGTTAACCCCTTACAATTTGAATTTTTTTTCATTAACATCTAATTTTTCCCAATCTTATTCAAAAAGCAAGGGTTAACCCCTTACTATCTGCAATTTTCCAGAAACATTTGATTTTTTCCCATTTTCGCTTTAAAAAAATGCGAGGTTAACCCCTTTCAATTTGAAAATTTTCGTAACATCTAACTTTGCAAAATTTCACTAAAAAAGCAAGTTTAATCCCTTTATTATTACATCTGAAATTTTTCGGTAACATCTGATTTTGCCAAATTTCGCTAAAATATGCAATGTTCACCACTTACAATTTGAAATGTTTCATAAACATCTAACCCCATACAATCTGCGATTTTCCAGAAACATCTGATTTTTCCCGATTTTGCACAAAAATGCAAGGTTAACCCCTTACAATTTGATTTTTTTTTCATAAACATCTAATTTTGCCCAATTTTACATTCAGCTGATGCTAACAAATTATCAGGTAACTGTATCATTAAACGGGACAGGTGCACATCGGCCTTGGAGCTCAGACCATGTGTCATGCCCTCCTCATTGCATAGATGATGCACATAACACTGCCCAAACAATGATGAACGCATTGCGTATGCTTAAAGAATTACCCACAATTCCGGTTTTTACCGTTTAGGTCTGGCTCTAATCACTTTACGCAATCCCCTGACGTCTCATACACTGACTTTAGGCAAAATAGTCAGACTTTCGCGGTCTAGTAGCCAGACTTTGACTCTTAACGAAACATCGAATGAAAAGGGAAACATCAAATGCATATTGCAAAAGATCGAATGCAAACATACCGATGAAACATCGATTACAAATAGCTCGAAATGTCAAACATATGTGTAAAACATTGCTCACATATTTGAGAATATCGCAAATATATTGTAAACCAACACACACAATTTTATCGAGAAACATCGCACATTTAATTAAAAAAAATCGAACATAATATTGAAAACATCGCACATATATATCGTCAAAAACATCGCATATATAAATTGAAAATCGCATATAAATGTAAAACATCGCACACATATATTGAACATCGCACATATATTGTAAAACATCGCACAAATATATTAAACATCGCGCAAATAATGAAAAACATCGCACACTTATATGGAACATCGCACATAAATGTAAAATATAACAAGCACATATTGAACATCCAACATATATATTGCAAAATATTGAATATTGCAACGTTTCACACACCATAGAGGTCAGGCCCTATGGGATTTTAATCAACAAAACTGTTGACTGAAGGTCTATTCTTTTCTTACATGATTGACGGGTCACTGAGCGTGGAGACCAAGGTTGAACTTTGTTTCCATTTACTTTGGACTCCATTTTCAAAAGGCAGGAAAAGGACGCGTTGACACAGCATCCTGAATCACAGTGCACACAAACCTGGCAAGGTTTTGCAATTTGCACAGACATCGCAGCCCGAGTGCACGTAGGTATAGGAAAGTGCCGCTGCTAGTGAGCTAGGCCCTACTGGTTTTGCCCGACTAATATCTCTCGAAGCGACTAAAATGGCAAGTTTCATCTTCAAGGCAGCGTTGTTTGTTGTGAGTGTGGTGCTGCTTCAACGACTGATGAGATTTGCGTAAGCACGTTTACAAAATTTGACGATTTGAGTCTATACTAAACAAAATTATTAAAATGCCAGCGCTTGTATTGAATATGTATAGGCTATGCCAGGAATAGGGACGATTATCATATCATAATAGGCTATGGACTATGCATGCTGCATGCATGTTAAAGGGAATGTACATTATTGGCTTTCGCTGTAATTTTCAGAAATGAACTATTTGGGGGGTTAGTATAATAAATCAAATATTGTTACACTGACATGTTTGAAGTTTTGTGTTCGAAAATCTGGAAAACCAAGAAAAACAAAAATGTTCAAGTAAGTCTGGTTCCCTGACTCCACTAAAGATGAAATGGATCTAAAATGCCGGAAAATTGTAAGGTAAGGGAACCAGTCTAGGTGGCCTGCACCTTTTCATGAACATGCAACCTGAAGAAACCTAGTAAATTTGGACCAGTAGTTGAAAAACAGTTAGGCCGACCACCGTTGGAAATTATATACAAAAATACCATTTAAATGACTTTACACCAGGTGCCCTAATTTTACAGGATGATTTAGACTGTCATTTACCAACATCCTAGTAAGGTATTCCGTAACAACTTGGTAGTTTTATTTTTCGATGTTTGCAAATGTTGTATTTTTCCTTTAAAGGCAGGGGAATGTTACATAATCCCATGACTGCGCAAATAACCCCATTCCCCATCCCCAAAAGGATGCTTATCAAAATATATATTATAAGAGGGAATAAAAATAATGCAAAATTTGCGACGAAAAGTCTCACCACTTCTTTCCCATGATTTCCCTTTTAGAATCATCATGGGAGTGCATAGGCACATGTTTAACCATACACCAGGACCCTGCCGCACCATCCCGGGGATAGGTGAGGAGAACCGTTATTAACCCGTTTACTAGATATCAATGAATATTTATTTCAAATCATATATGCACAAATCGTAATTGATACTTTGTACAGCGTTGAAACAATCATCACGAATTCTTCCTTTTATTTCATCAGATGTCGGCTCCGAAGATATAACGACGTTGTCAAACGGTGTCGCCATTATCACTTCGGTTTGTTCTCTATATATATACATTGTAGGCCTATATATATATATATTTTAGAATGATGTCATAAGGTAACTCTGTTATGATAATAATAATACAAATTGAACTGATGAACATTGCAAGTTTCGCCCAGTTTCAGATGGTTATGACTTAAAACGGCGCATAACGGCACCTCACCAAGAAATGAGGAACCGATCGGAAGATAATTATATCTCAAATTTAACAAGGCTCGAAAAATAACCCTTGCCCCCTTGTTACTACCCAAGGGCGTAGCCATTATCGAGGCTGAAATGGACACGATCCAAGGCCGCATCTTCTCCTTTGACTTCAACCAACCGGACAAGGCCGTGAAGGAGGTCAAGATTACGGGAAGTTCCTTCAATAAGACGGCCTTGAAGCCAGTGGGAATGAGCGCCTGGGAAGACCCCCAAACGGGTACGTTTCTGTAATAATTATACTGTTAGTTTATATATGCATCAACATTTATTTGCAATTGTTCGAGCATTGCACGGTTAGAACTAGCCCCAGTCTATGGTCAATCACTGGACTAAATTCCAAAGCACAAAGTTGAGTCTAAGTTGTGAGGTCCATCACGAGGTGCACTCCTGTAAATAGGCCCAAAATCCATGCGCCGAGCTCATGAATAAAAGCTATACCCTCAAAATATTCTATATTAGAGAGTTCCGACAGCCATAAATATGGGGAATTGAAGAGATATGATAATGAACCTCTGGCCCGGACTTGGGGCTTCCAATTCTGAGCATTTTGGATGCTATTTGGGCTCAAAAGCGGCGATATTTTGCCACGTTGTGGAGGTGGCTACTTTTCCGCTTTGAAGAAAATAGGGGTCGTCTTCTTTGGGTGAGAATATCTCGAAACGTCAATAGTCAACCCATCAAAAAAAAGAAAAAAAGAAAATGAAAGATAACATGTTGATCATCATTTTTCTGCGCAGCTTGAATACATGTGAGAGTTCTGAGTATTTATAAAAGAATTTTGAAGTATGGGCATTTAGCACTAGTGTCTATGGGTATTTTATTGCAGGGTTGCACCCATAGACTTGGGCAAGGTTAGAACGCGCGGATGAGTTCTTTTATGAACCTAAATTCGAACCTGTAGTTGCAAGCTAGACTGGTTCCCCCATACACTGGAAATCAGAACTTGGAACCAGTCTACATTCAAACCAGTCGGAACTTAGGAGGGCGCTATGTAGATAGGTTGACAGGCTGTTTCCGAACCCGCCATTTTATATATTTTAATGAAGTAAAACAAATTGAGTTTTGAAATAGAGACACGGATTTCAGCCCGAGATTGTCTCATTTTTTCCAGGCAAAGTCTCCTTGTTTGTGGTCAACAAACCGCTACCCCCAAGAACACAATCAGTGGAGTTGTTTGACTACGACCACAAATCCAACACGCTACGTCACAAGAAGACTGTCATCAGTGACGCGATCTTTTCGTAAGCATGACTCATTTTTCCATTTACCTTGTCTTTATTGGCTTCGGGCCTAGTGGATCTTTTGTCGCCTTCCACCTCTAGCGAACCAGTTCACAATCACTAATCGGTATGAAAAAAAGTGTAGATTACCGATTGACCGTAAAAAAAAAAATATTGTTCGTCTGCAAAGTTTAAATGTTACCAAGCCAATTTGCATAACTTATGGGCTAAACAACACATATAAAGGGAGGAATTTCTTTGAGGAGTGGACTGATAATGACAATAAATTAACGTTAAAACAATGCACGTTGGAAAGTTAGTAACACCAAGTACTTGATATATATATCCATTAAGCCTATTGCTATTTCACAACCGGGGGTTACGTATTGGATACAAGTGAAACAAAGTATGTAAACGAGGTTGACCTACTCAGTAATGTCGTCGTAATATCAAGTTTTTTCTTGCACCGAGTAAGTAAGCCCAATTTTCCGTTATCAGAAAAAAGTCACATATCGTAACGATTTGATGTGTCCATCTCGGTCTTGCTTACTTCCCATAGCCCCAATGACGTGATAGCCGTGAGTGCAGACACGTTTTACGTCACCAACGATATGCGCTTTGGTCGCCTTGGGCCTCTAGAGGTCGTCCTAACCCTTCCCACGGGAACTGTTGCTTACTACGACGGGTCTGAGGCTGTACAAGTAGCCAGCGGCTTATCTGGGGCTAACGGCATCAGCAAATCACAGGATGGCAGGTAGGCTTAATTGGTGTAAAAAGGCTTATACGGGCATTTATGGATCATTTGCTTTTCACGCATTTTGTTCGAAGGTTCCCATAATAATACGAATCAAAATCCGACCAAGAATGTTCCAAACCTAACCTGTTGAAGTTTCAGCTCCGTGGAAATGATACTTTTGGAGAAAACAGTGAGAAACTATGCACAACCTTTTGATCACGAAACACGATCTCTGGATCTTGTCCTATTTCTGGTTTTTGTCCATCAGAAATTTCGCCCATAAAGCATTGTTTAAAAAAAATCAGTCTAGTTGGAAATCACATACATTTCTTGATTTCTTCTAAATGACTAGAAGACAAACGGAATAATTTCACGGGGTGTTTAGTACCAGTACCAGTAGAATCGTCAATCCAAGTAAGCTTTTGATACTAATTTGGCAGGCTACTTTTGGGATACATTCAAACGATACTGTAGGCTATATGCCTTTAATAAAAAAGGAAATGCTGTGATAAAATCCAGCTGCCATTTTTATGAAATACATATTCAAGCACAAACATTTGCTCAGTACTGACATTTCATGTGTTTGGTAAGCAGAAAGGGTTACAATGCCACGTGACACATACTACTCTTGATTGGTTCACGGCAAATATTTTCCCTTGGTATATAATTTTCTGAGCAAAGCTTAGCAAGTCCGTGACATTGGGCTCAGGTTGTTTGCAATTGTTGTTCTCCATTTACTTTACCATTTTCTGAATAAATAAGCTTAGCTTCTGATTTCAAAGGTTTTGTTTGGTACTTGTTCTATGTGACATGCTGCAGGTACATCTATGTTTCTGGACTACTGGACGCCCAGCTTAATGTTTTTGAAAGAGGCAAGGACGGTCGAGGTTCACTGCTGCTCCGCAAGGCAAGTTGAAATCGGACCACCAGACACTGCAAATAAACGATATTTCTCAATTCTATACATTCCGAACTTCTTTGAACATGCCATTGTATTAATTGTTTGGTTTCCAGAAAATTGACGTGCACACGTCAGTGGACAACATCAACGTCGACAAGGCGGGCGACCTGTGGCTTGGCTGCCATTACCTGGGGTACACACTTGATCTACTGACTGGAAATAGGTGGACGGGAACCGCTCAGGTACGTGGGTACCAGCTAGTTATATGAACCTTCTTTTATATGGCAAATCACGAAACCATTATACAAATTTTTGAAGATGTCAAATTGTGGTTATGCTTATGTAATACCTGTTGTTATGCTTACCGTTATGCACTATTGATGACGTGGATAGGAGTGAATTAAATTTTACAACACTTTACATTGAAGTTTGATAGCTGTTTTCCTGCCGATATTCTTACCTTCCTTGTAAGAGTTATTTATTTATTGTGTTTCCGTTTTCAGATCAAACAATTTCTTTCATCGAATAGCATTAGATAAAATGAAAAACAAATTCCCCAAAAACTTTCTGAATAGCGCAAAATGCTTAATGTAAAGGCACACGTGAGATCTCACAGTCATAATAGTAACCCCGTCCCTTACCATCTTACCCTGTTGTTAATGAACCTTTATCCAGATGTTTGAAAACAACTCAAAATGTCTCATACACTCAACCAAAAAAGTTAGTCCCCCTTCCATTACTTTTTTGCCTAACTCCAAAACTACTGAGCACCTCTCGCTCAAATAAGTTCAAAAGTTCCTTAGCAATCCAGCCATACTCTTTATTTGGCCCAAACCAGTGATAATGTGTACGAATTTATGCAATTTCATGACAAATGATACCGAAAACAGTTGCACTTTTGTATACGTGCAAGTTGTGGTTCACACTCACCTTGCACGTATACAAAAGTGCAACTTTTTTTCGGTACCATTATGTTATACATTGCATAATTTTGTAAGCATTATAACTGTTTTGGGCTGAACAAATTGGAATTAAGGAATTTCTGTACTGATCAGTCGTAATTTGAGCAAGATGTGCCCAGTAGTTTTTGAGTTAAACAAAAAAGTATTAAGAGGGGACTTTCTTTTTTGGTTGAGTGTTGCTCAGTGCTTATAAGACTTGTCCTCGAGAGAATCCTCAGTAACTGTCTGCCTTTGTTACTATATAGGCCTATACATTATTTTGTATATATTATTTTGCGAAATTTCCTCATCATGTAGGTCTTAAGGATGCGTCTTGATGCGGACCTGAACCCCGATGTACGGGAGGTACTCGCTGACGACGGCAAACTACTCAAAGGCTCAAGCGTGGCCAGCGTCTACGGAAACAAGATGCTGGTTGGAACGATTACCAACCAAATGATACTGTGTGATCTCATTGCTTTCTAGATGAGCAGATAGATATTGACCTTTTGCACAAGCAAATGTGCTCTCTCAATGGTGGAAAAAAAATCAATATTGACGGACCCTAAGTTTGCCTGGAACACTCTGGTACACCATGTGAACGAGAGATTGGCACACTCAATTAGGTTAGATACTATCTATACACACGATGTTAGGATTAACAGTAGGAACATTTGCAATTACCGATTTAACGAGAAAATAATTGCTCAGAGTGAAGACATGACTGGTACCAAATATCCTCTGAAATATTCTACCTGGAATGGTATCATTCGGAAGAAAACAGTTGAATGTGGTTCAGGATAATCTGGCCGCGGGTACAGATTTTACGTGCGTCAACAACGTAAACGAGACAAAACAAAATTGTGCATACGTTTTCTCTGTTTTTTTCCCTCCAAATGTAATATATCCGCTGATCTGAAACGTCAATTTAATTTGTATGCACCGTTCCTAAGATTTTGAAAAATTCGGCTGTTTCAAACTATATTAAACAACAATATATTCCTTTCTCCATTGTACTATTAAGCAACGGCGACTGAGCTACTTCTTCCGTGTAATTGAGCAAGTTGACTGAAAACATTTTCAAGAAATAGAAATCTTTCATCTTGTATTCAGCTCGTTCGTCTGGTTTTTCCTTGTCCAAGGGTTATTTGAGGGTGGCTGGGAAAAAAGAAGGACCAATTTACAATTTATTGGAGAAATTGATGATCGGTGCAAACTGTGCTATCAATAATAATTCACACTGCAATACCATTAGACCGATATATTGAATTGATGTGAATAATACCATGCTCTTTTTGCAGTCATCTAAAATCATAAACGATTGGACGACTTCTTGCGTATGGCGTGCACAGCCTATCGAGCCTAGAGTTGTCGGTCAAGGGTAGAACAAACGAGATTTCCCGAGATCATGTTATGAGACTTTTAATAGGCATCTCGTATGGAGACTTAAACGTGTTCAATAGTGTTTAAGGGGGGGGGGGGAGGGGGGAGTTTTTTCCTAGGTAGTTGTGTCCTTACTGCATGCGTGGCTGATACGTGGTAGTCTGGCCTAGTGGTTGGAATTTTTTATCCAATGTCTTGGATATATGTTATCGTTACAGGTTCACAAACATTTCTCATTTTAAATACCCCCCCCCCCCCCCAAAAAAAAACACTTGTGGCGATAAAAAAGTTACTTCAGGGACGCAATGACTTTGTTTGCCCTTAAAAGAAAATAAGAGGAATGTAAAAAGATAATTGACAATAAAGAGTAAGTAATAAAGACCAATACTCATGTAGAATAATCTGCAGTATCTCAATGTTTGATGTCAATATTTTCTTGTCTTTGAAACTCTTACGCAGGTCAGGCTCTTCATTATAATTTGGGGGTTAACCAATGGTTTTCGGTTTTACATGTATGATTCAAACTATTACAGGACTGAGACCGCGAATTTGCTAGATTAACGTCCTAAATCCCCTCCAAAAAGTTAAAGAGGTTGTGGAATGCTCGAAAACATTTCCGTCATTTTTGGGTATATGTAGCCTAAGGTGTGATGAAATAAAAACGACTATTGTTTCTGTCATGAAATGAGTACAAAAGGTACTTTTGAGAGCTGTTCTTCAAGTCCTGTCATGATGTCTGCCCAAACCTGATGTTTTTCTTTCGCTCGAGGGGGAATGGGGGGTACGAGCGAATGTTTTTCTCAGCTACCTCACGTGACAGGCACAACCTCGTATGTCACATGTCATCCACCTCATCAAAAAAACCCGACAAAACCACGGTCATCTTTGTGGCTTCCAAAACTGCAACCTGTCTTTCCCAACAGCATATCAGCTGGCAAAACACAAGAAAACTGAAGGTCACCAGTGCAAAAGAGGAAGACCGATAACTTCACGCCGTCACTGAACTAGACACACATGTAGGGCCTACAGGGGTATACATGTTCATGTTCAAGTATATGTACATGCAAGTGCATGTACATGTACATGTTCAGTTTTTTTTATTAATCGAAATTAGGGGGGGGGGGGTGGGTGGGTCAAAATAATTTGGGAAAAAAAGTCGAAATTTTTAAAACATTGAAAATTCTGAATGGCAAGGGGTGAACCTTGTATTTTAGCAAAATTTGTCAATATCAGATTTGTAGGAAAAATCTAAAATTGTAAGGATTAAACCTTGCTTTTTTTGCAAAATTTGGTGCATATTTTACTAAAATTGGGCAAAATCAGATGTTCCTCAAAAATTCCAGATGTAATAGATTAACCTTACTTTTTTGTAAAATTGGGCAAAATAAGATGTTGATGAAAAATTTCAAATGGAAAGGGGTTAACCTCGCATTTGTGTAAGCGAAAATGGGAAAAAAATCAAATGTTTCTGGAAAATTGCAGATTGTAAGGAGTTAAAACCTGCTTTTTGAATAAGATTGGGAAAAATTAGATGTTCATTTAAAAAAATAAATTGTAAGGGGTTAACCTTGAATGGTTGGTGTGTGTTTTGTAATTATGGCAATAAATAAGTGTATTACTTGTAACTACACCCACCCTTCATCGTATGACCCTTTTCCTGCGGTTTCTTTTCCTAGAAGTTTGAACGTCATTTGCCTTTTAAATGAGACATCAAAAAGGTACCCTCATGATTAGTTTTGTGATAATTATATAGGCCTGGACCTACTTGAAATTTCGAATTATCAAACAATAATGCAGTAAAACTACACTACAACGAACACCGCTATAACAATCATGTGGCTACCACAAACATTCCCTTTAATGTGTATATTAAATTGTTTTATAGGTTTCCAGGCTATTTTAAAATGTTTATCATTCGAATTCACCGTTTCAAATATTCAAATGCATCCATCAACATCGATTTAGTGCACTTCCAATGTTTGATTTCGTCTTTTGTCCGACAATTTCAAATGCACTTCAAGCAAATTCAAACACGTTTTCGTCCCGGAGTATTCCATTTCGTCTCGCCTACGCCAAACCTTGTTATTCAGAAATCAATTTCGTCTAATTTATTTATACAGGCTAAGACGAATTCGATCTCTGAATGCTGCCCTTCTTAAAATGTTAGACGAATTTGATCTGTAAAGACGAATATTTGCGACCCTGTGACTAAAGAGGGTGACCAAATTTTGAAATTGAATGGCAAATGACTGAATTGGTTTGCTAAAAGCGTGCTATTTGTTTCTCGGACGAAATTGAATGTGACAGTTGGTGAATTTGAATGAAACATGCTTTAAAATAGCCGGGAAAACCTATATAATTCGCAAACACTACAACGAACGACCACTACAACAAACATTTTTGACAGACTCCGTCATGTTCATATAATGTGACGTTCTAGGTAGAGCCCTTGTACAACCTATGGGCGTCGCGGGGGGGGGGGGGGGCAAGGGGGCAGGGGCGTAACTGGGGTGAAACATCTGGGGGGGGGGAACCTGGGGAAGCACACATTTGTTCGAGAGGGCAACGAAAAACTGCCGCTTGCCTTTTTCGTTTTTGGACTGATAAAGGCCAATCTACGTGCATGCATATAGTCCAAGCGCTTATTTCGATAGCGCGGTGTATAATGTTTTGTTCATTTCAAGGTTTCAAATGGGGGGGGGGGGGGGGGGGATCCGGGGGCATGGGCAACCGAAGTGGGAGAAAGGAGAAAAAGACCAGTAAAAGAGACTCGAGGTCATACTGCAGTTTATTTAACTGGTTCGGAGGGAGCGTGGGGGTAAATGTCCCTGCGCTGCCCACCCTCGAAAAATGATAACTCGAGAATATGCTGGAAGAGTACAGGTATTTCGGGAGGAAATGTGCTTTTCCCTGGCGACGCCCATGCCTATACTAAATCAAGCAGTGGCGTAAATTTGTGTAGAGAAGGTACATGACGATATAATAGTCATAAACTTAGTGCTCTGATTTTGCTAATTCGAAAAGCGCGGGGTTGGGGTAGGGGTGGATAGGGGTGGGGGGGAAGGACAAACACATGATTGCACGTTCATAATTGCAGTCTTGGGCATACATTATTCCGACGCATTGCGTGTGCATGCTTTAAGTCCGTGAATCTTACTTAAGAATTTAAGCAACTTAAGAAATCCCATTTCGCAGTTGTCTCAGTCACTCCTACATATCCCACACTTCAAACCTTTTGCACTCGAAATTATGATTAAACCTCTCCCGGACTAATATTGCCAATTCGAAAAGCGCGGGGTTGGGTAAGGGTGGAGGGGGGGGGGGACAGCCTTGCATGTTCATAATTACAGTCTTGGGCATACATTATGCCGAGGTATTGCGTGTGCATGCTTTTAGTCCGTGAAACTATTGCATAACTTTTTTCATAAAAAAAACCTGTTAATTTCGTCTCCTCTGACAATATTAATCGAAAGTTTCCGCAAAAACAGCTGTTGAAAAAGAGCCCGATGTCGAACTTTACTGAGTCTGAGGTCTATCGAACTCCCGAAGATTCGCTGACAGTCTATATTTTTCTTTTTAAGAAAGTCGAAGTAGTTGAAGGCGGAGGTGAGAATCTATATGTGCCGAGATACAAGGAGTAAAAATATACGCGCCTGCCTTTTGAAATACACAATTGCTGTGTTCATTGTTGTGTAATGATCCACCTAGCACACGGTTGTTTTGCACATTAGGCTGTGGTATACAACTTCCTAACAAATCAAACACACTGGGCTCATTATTCCTCGAATATCGACTTGTTTTCGCCCATGGAGCTAAAGCAAATGGACCAAGTAATCTTCCTGGCGCATTTGCTCACCTATAAAGACAACTTTCCTCAGTTTAAAGAGAATTCTAAGGTAACGAAATGGCCGAGTGGTTACGATTCGTCGTCCACAGTTAGCGGGGTCCCGGGTTCGAATCCCGCTGGTGTCTTTTTGGTTTTTAACGTATGAGTTCAATTATTTACTTTAAGAGATTTAATTTTCCGTCGTAGAGTACCAACAGTACCTTAGCTTAATCGGTAAGTACTGCTGCTGGTACTGTCCGCGAGTTCCAGGTTGGCGCCTTCGTACAGGTTCAGGGCATGTGGTCCACTCGGAGGATCAGGGCTTAGGGGCCGCCCTGTTCCTCCCTTAGCTCTTTGCTTTTACATGGTGCCTGGCCCTCCGGGGTTATATGGATGGATAGGGAAGGAAGTGTGTATTGGTCGGGGACGCCGAGACCCCGGAAGAGAACTAAGGGATCGGCTGGGGCATTGTTATGGCTCAGACCGATCCCTGAAAGCTTGACTAGCACATAACTTTTAGATTTTTTTTTACCCTCTATCTTTATACTTTGGTTTAGTTTGATATCTACAGCTGCTCGGCAGGTCTACGGGTAGTATCAAAATTGAAACAAAGGTGTATGTCATAAATCAATGAATATTTCATAATTGACTATAATCAAAACGGAGTTTCGTTTGATCAATTTGACTATCATTATATAATGACGCGATTGCCAATTGACGTAAGAATTATACCGGGAAAGAATAAAGATGTACATTGTAATATAAATTTTATTAATACATCTTTCAAATAACGTGTCTTTAATTGTGAGCATTCCAAACAATACAGTAATTCGCAATAGTAATAGAATGGTATATGATAGCACGATCATTGCGTCTCTATTAAATTTAAAAAATATAATTTAGGCCCCTATGTGTGAAATATTCTTTTGATTGACTATGATCATTCCATACGAATGAGTTAATTCGCAAAATATAGCAACAACAAAAGAGAAAGGAAAAAGAGAAAATTCCTTTACCCTAAAAACTGGAAATATAATTTGTTTTAAAAAAGTCAAATGGGACACTTCATGTATTGATTTAACAGTTTGCAAGGAGTTAACCTTACATTTTAGCAAAATTGGGAAAAATCAGATGTTTCTGGAAAATTGCAGATTGTATGGGGTTAGATGTTTATGAAACATTTCAAATTGTAAGGGGTGAACCTTGCATATTTTAGTGAAATTGGGCAAAATCAGATATTTCTGGAAAATTTCAGATTGTAAGGAGTTAACCTTGCTTTTTTAGTACAATTGGAAAAATTTAAATGTTTATGAAAAATTTCAAATTGTCAGTGGTTAACCTTGCATTTTTTAGCAAAATAGTGCAAAATCAGGTGTTTATGGAAAATTTCAGATTGTAAGGGGTTAACTTTGCATTTTTAGCAAAATTGGGCAAAATCAGATTTGTATGAAAAATCAAAAAATTGTAAGGGGTTAACCTTGCCAAATTAGGGCAAATTCAGATGTATCTTGAAAATTGCAGATTGTAAGGGGTTAACTTGGCATTTTTAGCATAACTGGGCAATATCAGATTTGTAAGAAAAATCTCAAATTGTAAGGGGTGAACCTTGTATTTTTAGCGAAATTGGGCAAAATCAGATCTTTCTGGAAAATTTCAGATTGTAAGGGGTTAACCTTGCTTTTTTTTTTAGTGATATTTGGCAAAATAAGATGTGAATGAAAAATTTCAAGCTGTAAGGGGTTAACCTAGCTTTTTTAGTAAAATTGGGCAAATTTAAATGTTTATGAAAAATCTCAAATTGTAAGGGGTGAACCTTGCATTTTTTAGCAAAATAGGGCAAAATCAGGTGTTTATGAAAAATTTCAAATTGTAAGGGGTTCACCTTGCATTTTTAGCAAAATTAGGAAAACATCAGATTTGTATAAAAAATCATCAATTGTAAGAGGTTAACCTTTGCCCAATTAGGGCAAAATCAGATGTTTCTGGAAAATTGCAGATTGAAAGGGGTTAACCTTGCATTTTTAGCAAAACTGGGCAATATCAGATTTTTATGAAAAGTCTCAAATTGTAAGGGGTGAACCTTGCATTTTTAGCAAAATTGGGCAAAATCAGATGTTTCTGAAAAATTTCAGATGTAAGGGGGTTAACCTTGCTTTTTAAGGAAAATGGGAAAATTTTAATGTGCATGAAAAATTTCAAATTGTAGGGGTTAACCTTGCATTTTTTAGCAAAATACGGCAAAACCAGGTGTTCATGAAAAATTTCAGATTGTAAAGGGTTCACCTTGCATTTTTAGCAAAATTGGGCAATATCAGATTTTTATGAAAAATCAAAAATTGTAAGTGGTTAACCTTTGCCAAATTAGGGCAAAATCAGATGTTTCTTGAAAATTGCAGATTGAAAGGGGTTAACCTTGCATTTTAAGCAAAATTGGGCAAAATAACATTTTTATGAAAAATCTCAAATTGTAAGGGGTGAACCTTGCATATTTTAGCAAAATTGGGCACAATAAGATGTGTATGAAAAATTTCAAATTGTAAGGGGTTAACCTTGCTTTTTTAGTACAATTGGAAAAATCTAAATGTTTATGAAAAATTTCAAATTATCAGGGGTTAACTTTGCAATTTTAGCAAAATTGGGCAAAGTCAGATTTGTATGAAAAATCAAAAATTGTAAGGGGTTAACCTTGCCAAATTAGGGCAAAAGCAGATGTTTCTGGAAAGTTGCAGATTGAAAGGGGTTAACTTTGCTTTTTTAGTGAAATTTGGCAAAGTTGGATGTTTATGAAAAAATTCAAATTGTAAGGGGTTAACCCTGCATTTTTTAAAACGAAATTTGGAAAAATCAGATGTTTCTGGTAAATTGCAGAATTGTATGGGGTTAATTTGGCATTTTCAGCAAAACTGGGCAATATCAGATTTTTATGAAAAATCTCGAATTGTAAGGGGTGAACCTTGCATTTTTAGCAAAATTGGGCAAAATGAGATGTTTCTGAAAAATTTCAGATGTAAGGGGTTAACCTTGCTTTTCGAATTGTTAGGTGTTAACCTTGCATTTTTTAGCAAAATAGGGCAAAATCAGGTGTTTATGAAAAAATTCAGATTGTAATTGGTTAACCTTGCATTTTTAGCAAAATTGGGCTAAATCAGATTTTTATGAAAAATCAAAAATTGTAAGGGGTTAACCTTTGCCAAATTAGGGCAAAATCAGAAGTTTCTAGAAAATTGAAGATTAAAAGGCCAGGCGTTAACCTTGGATTTTTAGCAAAATTGGGCAAAATGAGATTTTTATGAAAATTTCAAATTGTAAGGGGTTAACCTTTGCCAAATTAGGGCAAAATCAGGTGTTTATGGAAAAAATGCAGATTGAAAGGGGTTAACCTTGCATTTTTAGCAAAATTGGACCAAATCAAATTTAAATAAAAATAAATAAATTTAAAAAAATAAATTTTCATGAACACCTGGTTTTTCCCAATTTTACTTAAAAAATCAAGGTTAACCCCTTACATCTGAAATTTTTCAGAAACATCTGATTTTGCCCAATTTTGCTAAAAATGCAAGGTTCACCCCTTACAATTGGAGACTTTTCATAACAATCTGATATTGCCCAGTTTTGCTAAAAATGCAAGGTTAACCCCTTTCAATCTGCAATTTTCCAGAAACATCTGGTTTTGCCCTAATTGGGCAAAGGTTAACATCTTACAATTGATGATTTTTCATACAAATCTGATTTTTCCCAATTTTGCTAAAAATGCAAGGTGAACCCCTTACAATTTGAAATTTTTAATAAACATTTAAATTTGCCCAATTTTACTAAAAAAGCAAGGTTAACTCCTTACAATTTGAAATTTTCCATAAACATCTGATTTTGCCCAATTTCGCAAAAGAAAATGCAATCTTAACCCCTTACAATTTGAAATTTTTCATAAACATCTGATTTTGCCCAATTTTGCTAAGATGTGCAAGGCTCACCCCCTTACAATTGATAAATTTTCATAAAAATCTCATTTTGCCCAATTTTGCTTAAAATGCAAGGTAAACCCTTTACAATCTGAAATTTTTCATGAACACCTGGTTTTGCCATATTTTGCTAAAAAATGAAAGGTTAACCCCTAACAATTTGAAATTTTTCATGCACATTAAAATTTGCCCAATTTTACTAAAATCTTACAATTGATGATTTTTCATACAAATCTGATTTTTCCCAATTTTGCTAAAAATGCAGGGTGAACCCCTTACAATTTGAAATTTTTGATAAACACCTGATTTTGCCCTATTTTGCTAAAAAATGCAAGGTTAACCCTTTCAATCTGCAATTTTCCAGAAACATCTGATTTTGCCCTAATTGGGCCAAGGTTAACATCTTACAATTGATGATTTTGCATACAAATCTGATTTTTCCCAATTTTGCTAAAAATGCAAGGTGAACCCCTTACAATTTGAAATTTTTGATAAACACCTGATTTTGCCCTATTTTGCTAAAAAATGCAAGGTTCACCCCTTACAATTTGAGACTTTTCATAAAAATCTGATATTGCCCAGTTTTGCTAAAAATGCAAGGTTAACCCCTCTCAATCTGCAATTTTCCAGAAACATCTCATTTTGCCCTAATTGGGCCAAGGTTAAAATCTTACAATTGATGATTTTTCATACAAATCTGATTTTTCCCAATTTTGCTAAAAATGCAAGGTTCACCCCTTACAATTTGAGATTTTTCATAATCATTTAAATTTGCACAATTTTACTAAAAAAGCTAGGTTAACCCCTTACAATCTGAAATTTTTCATTCACATCTTATTCTGCCAAATATCACTGAAAAAAACAAGGTTAACCCCTTACAATCTGAAATTTTCCAGAAAGATCTGATTTTGCCCAATTTCGCTAAAAATACAAGGTTCACCCCTTACAATTTGAGATTTTTCATATAAATCTGATATTGCCAAGTTATGCTAAAAATGCCAAGTTAACCCCATACAATCTGCAATTTTCAAGAAATATCTGATTTTTCCCAATTTCGCTTAAAAAAGCAAGGTTAACCCCTTTCAATCTGCAATTTTCAAGAAACATCTGATTTTGCCCTAATTTGGCAAGGTTAACCCCTTACAATTTTGATTTTTCATACAAATCTGATTTTGCCCAATTTTGCAAAAAATGCAAAGTTAACCCCTTACAATATGAAATTTTTCATAAACACCTGATTTTGCACTATTTTGCTAAAAAATGCAAGGTTATTCACTGACAATTTGAAATTTTTCATAAACATTTACATTTTTCCAATTGTACTTACAATCTGAAATTTTCCAGAAATATCTGATTTTGCCCAATTTCGCTAAAAAAGCAAGGTTAACCCCTTACAATTTGAAATTTATCATACACATCTTATTTTGCCAAATTTCACTAAAAAAAGCAGGGTTAACTCCTTACAACCTGAAATTTTCCAGAAAGATCTGATTTTACCCAATTTCGCTAAAAATTGCAAGGTTCACCCCTTACAATTTGAAATGTTTCATAAACATCTAACCCCATACAATCTGCAATTTTCCAGAAACATCTGATTTTTCCCAATTTTGCTAAAATGTAAGGTTAACTCCTTGCAAACTGTTAAATCAATACATGAAGTGTCCCATTTGACTTTTTTAAAACAAATTATATTTCCAGTTTTTAGGGTAAAGGAATTTTCTCTTTTTCCTTTCTCTTTTGTTGTTGCTATATTTTGCGAATTAACTCATTCGCATGGAATGCTCATAGTCAATCAAAAGAATATTTCACACATAGGGGCCTAAATTATATTTTTTAAATTTAATAGAGACGCAATGATCGTGCTATCATATACCATTCTATTACTATTGCGAATTACTGTATTGTTTGGAATGCTCACAATTAAAGACACGTTATTTGAAAGATGTATTAATAAAATTTATATTACAATGTACATCTTTATTCTTTCCCGGTATAATTCTTACGTCAATTGGCAATCGCGTCATTATATAATGATAGTCAAATTGATCAAACGAAACTCCGTTTTGATTATAGTCAATTATGAAATATTCATTGATTTATGACATACACCTTTGTTTCAATTTTGATACTACCCGTAGACCTGCCGAGCAGCTGTAGATATCAAACTAAACCAAAGTATAAAAGATAGAGGGTAAAAAAAAATCTAAAAGTTATGTGCTAGTCAAGCTTTCAGGGATCGGTCTGAGCCATAACAATGCCCCAGCCGATCCCTTAGTTCTCTTCCGGGGTCTCGGCGTCCCCGACCAATACACACTTCCTTCCCTATCCATCCATATAACCCCGGAGGGCCAGGCACCATGTAAAAGCAAAGAGCTAAGGGAGGAACAGGGCGGCCCCTAAGCCCTGATCCTCCGAGTGGACCACATGCCCTGAACCTGTACGAAGGCGCCAACCTGGAACTCGCGGACAGTACCAGCAGCAGTGCTTACCGATTAAGCTAAGGTACTGTTGGTACTTTACGACGGAAAATTAAATCTCTTATAGTAAATAATTGAACTCATACGTTAAAAACCAAAAAGACACCAGCGGGATTCGAACCCGGGACCCCGCTAACCGTGGACGACGAATCGTAACCACTCGGCCATTTCGTTACCTTAGAAATTTCCTTAAACTGAGAAAAGTTGTCTTTATAGGTGAGCAAACGCGCCAGGAAGATTACTGGGTCCATTTGCTTTACCTTAATGGGTAAAAACATGTCGATATAATGAGCCCAGTGTGTTTGGTTTGTTAGGAAGCTGCATAACACAGTCTAATGTGCAAAACAGTCGTGTGCTAGGCGGATCATTACGCAACAATGAACACCGCAATTGTGTATTTTCAAAAGGCAGACGCGTAGATTTCTACTCTTTGTATCTGGGCACATATAGATTCTCACCTCCGTTCCAGCTATTTCGACTTTCTTAAAAAGAAAAATAGAGACTGTCAGCGAATCTCCGGGAGTTGAAATAAGGATCGTCCCCTCGATAGACCTCAGACTCAGAAAAGTTCAACATTGGTCTCTTTTTCAACAGCTGTTTTTGCGGAAACTTTACATCTGGATTTTTTTAGAAGCATCTGATTTTGCCCAATTTTAGTAAAATATGCTCCAAATTTTGCTTAAAAAGCAAGGTTAACTCTTTACCATTTTAGATTTTTCATACAAATCCGATTTTGCCAAATTTTACTAAATATACAAGGTACACCTCTTACAATTTAAATTTTTTCATAAACATTTCTTTTTGCCCAACTTTGCTAGAAATACAAGGTTAAGCCCTAACAATCTGCAATTTTCCAGGACATCTGATTGTGTCCTATTTGCTAAAAAAAAAAGGCAAGGTTAACCCCTTACAATTTGAATTTTTTCATGGACATCTGATTTTGCCCAATTTCGCTAAAATATGCAATGTTCACCCCTTACAATTTGAAATGTTTCATAAACATCTAACCCCATACAATCTGCAATTTTCCAGAAACATCTGATTTTCCCCGATTTTGCTAAAACAAATGCTAGATTATTCCCTTACAATTTGAATTTTTTTCATGAACATAATTTTGCACAATTTTACAACTGGAATTTTTCAGAAGCATCTGATGTTGCCCAATTTTAGTAAAATATGCACCAAATTTTGCTAAAAAAGCAAGGTTAATCCCTTACAATTTTAGATTTTTCATACAAATCTGATTTTGACAATTTTGCTAAATATAGAAGGTTCACCGTCACAATCTGCAATTTTCCAGAAACATCTGATTGTGCCCTATTTTGCTAAAAAGGAAAATGCAAGGTTAACCCCTTACAATGTGATTTTTTTCATAAACATCTAATTTTTCCCAATCTTATTCAAAAAGAAAGTTAACCCCTTACAGTCTGCAATTTTCCAGAAACATCAGATTTTTTTTCCCAATTTCGCTTAAAAATGCAAGGTTAACCCTTATAATTTGAAATTTTTCATAAACATCTAACTTTGCCAAATTTCACTAAAAAAGCAAGGATAATCCCTTCCATCTGAAATTTTCCAGAAACATCTGATTTTGCCCAATTTTGCTAAAATGCAAGGTTAACTCCTTACAATTTTGAATTTTCCATAAACATCTGATTTTGCCCTATTTTGCTAAAAAAATGCAATCTTAACCCCTTATAATTTGAAATTTTTCATAAACATCTGATTTTGCCCAATTTTGCTAAGATATGCAAGGTTCACCCCTTACAATTTGAAATTTTTCATAAAAATCTCATTTTGCCCAATTTTGCTTAAAATGCATGGTGAACCCTTTACAATCTGAAAATTTTCATGAACACCTGGTTTTGCCGTATTTTGCTAACAAAATGAAATGTTAACCCCTAACAATTTGACATTTTTCATGCACATTAAAATTTGCCCAATTTTACTAAAAAATCAAGGTTAACCTCCTTACATCTGAAATTTTTCAGAAAGATCTGATTTTGCCCAATTTTGCTAAAAATGCAAGGTTCACCCCTTACAATTTGAGACTTTTCATAACAATCTGATATTGACCAGTTTTGCTAAAAATGCAAGGTTAACCCCTTTCAATCTGCAATTTTCCAGAAACATCTGGTTTTGCCCTAATTGGGCAAAGGTTAACATCTTACAATTGATGATTTTTCATACAAATCTGATTTTTCCCAATTTTGCTAAAAATGCAAGGTGAACCCCTTACAATTGGAAATTTTTGATAAACACCTGATTTTGCCCTATTTTGCTAAAAAATGCAAGGTTCACCCCTTACAATTTGAAATTTTTAATAAACATTTAAATTTGCCCAATTTTACTAAAAAAGCAAGGTTCACCCCTTACAATTTGAAATTTTCCATAAACATCTGATTTTGCCCAATTTCGCAAAAAAAAATGCAATCTTAACCCCTTACAATTTGAAATTTTTCATAAACATCTGATTTTGCCCAATTTTGCTAAGATGTGCAAGGTTCACCCCTTACAATTTATAATTTTTCATAAAAATCTCATTTTGCCCAATTTTGCTTAAAATGCAAGGTAAACCCTTTACAATCTGAAATTTTTCATGAACACCTGGTTTTGCCATATTTTGCTAAAAAATGCAAGGTTAACCCCTAACAATTTGAAATTTTTCATGCACATTAAAATTTGCCCAATTTTACTAAAAAAGCAAGGTTAACCCCCTTACATCTGAAATTTTTCAGAAACATCTGATTTTGCCCAATTTTGCTAAAAAAGCAAGGTTCACCCCTTACAATTTGAGACTTTTCATAAAAATCTGATATTGCCCAGTTTTGCTAAAAATGCAAGGTTAACCCCTTTCAATCTGCAATTTTCCAGAAACATCTGATTTTGCCCTTATTGGGCCAAGGTTAACATCTTACAATTGATGATTTTTCATACAAATCTGATTTTTCCCAATTTTGCTAAAAATGCAAGGTGAACCCCTTACAATTTGAAATTTTTGATAAACACCTGATTTTGCCCCTTACAATTTGAAATTTTTAATAAACATTTAAATTTGCCCAATTTTACTAAAAAAGCAAGGTTAACCCCTTACAATCTGAAATTTTTCATGAACACCTGGTTTTGCCATATTTTGCTAAAAAATGCAAGGTTAACCCCTAACAATTTGAAATTTTTCATGCACATTAAAATTTGCCCAATTTTACTAAAAAAGCAAGGTTAACCCCCTTACATCTGAAATTTTTCAGAAACATCTGATTTTGCCCAATTTTGCTAAAAAAGCAAGGTTCACCCCTTACAATTTGAGACTTTTCATAAAAATCTGATATTGCCCAGTTTTGCTAAAAATGCAAGGTTAACCCCTTTCAATCTGCAATTTTCCAGAAACATCTGATTTTGCCCTTATTGGGCCAAGGTTAACATCTTACAATTGATGATTTTTCATACAAATCTGATTTTTCCCAATTTTGCTAAAAATGCAAGGTGAACCCCTTACAATTTGAAATTTTTGATAAACACCTTGTTTTGCCCTATTTTGCTAAAAAATGCAAGGTTCACCCCTTACAATTTGAGACTTTTCATAATATCTAATATTGCCCAGTTTTGCTAAAAATGCAAGGTTAACCCCTCTCAATCTGCAATTTTCCAGAAACATCTGATTTTGCCCTAATTGGGCAAAGGTTAACATCTTACAATTGATGATTTTTCATACAAATCTGATTTTTCCCAATTTTGCTAAAAATGCAAGGTTCACCCCTTACAATTTGAGATTTTTCATAAACAGTTAAATTTGCCCAATTTTACTAAAAAAGCTAGGTTAACCCCTTACAATTAGAAATTTTTCATTCACATCTTATTTTGCCAAATATCACTGAAAAAAGCAAGGTTAACTCCTTACAATCTAAAATTTTCCAGAAAGATCTGATTTTGCCCAATTTCGCTAAAAATACAAGGTTCACCCCTTACAATTTGAGTTTTTTCATATAAATCTGATATTGCCAAGTTATGCTAAAAATGCCAAGTTAACCCCATACAATCTGCAATTTTCAAGAAACATCTGATTTTTCCCAATTTCGCTTAAAAAAAGCAAGGTTAACCCCTTTCAATCTGCAATTTTCAAGAAACATCTGATTTTGCCCTAATTTGGCAAGGTTAACCCCTTACAATTTTTGATTTTTCATACAAATCTGATTTTGCTAAAAATGCAAAGTTAACCCCTTACAATCTGAAATTACTATAAACACCTGATTTTGCACTATTTTGCTAAAAAATGCAAGGTTATTCACTGACAATTTGAAATTTTTCATAAACATTTAAATTTTTCCAATTGTACTAAAAAAGCAAGGTTCACCCCTTACAATCTGAAATTTTCCAGAAATATCTGATTTTGCCCAATTTCGCTAAAATATGCAAGGTTCACCCCTTACAATTTGAAATGTTTCATAAACATTTAAATTTTACTAAAAATGCAAGGTTAACCCCTTACAAGCTGCAATTTTCCAGAAACATCTGATTTTTCCCAATTTTGCTAAAATGTAAGGTTAACCCCTTGCAAACTGTTAAATCAATACATGAAGTGTCCCATTTGACTATTTTAAAACAAATTATTTTTTCCAGTTTTTAGGGTAAAGGAATTTTCTCTTTTTCCTTTCTCTTTTGTTGTTGCTATATTTTGCGAATTAACTCATTCGTATGGAATGGTCATAGTCTATCAAAGAATATTTCACACATAGGGGCCTAAATTATATATTTTTTAAATTTAATAGAGACGCAATGATCGTGCTATCATATACCATTCTATTACTATTGCGAATAACTGTATTGTTTGGAATGCTCACAATTAAAGACACGTTATTTAAAAGATGTATAAATAATATTTATATTACAATGTACATCTTTATTCTTTCCCGGTATAATTTATGGCGTTTCTTACGTCAATTGGCAATCGCGTCATTATATAATGATAGTCAAATTGATCAAACGAAACTCCGTTTCAATTATAGTCAATTATGAAATATTCATTGATTTATGACATACACCTTTGTTTCAATTTTGATACTACCCGTAGACCTGCCGAGCAGCTGTAGATATCAAACTAAACCAAAGTATAAAAGATAGAGGGTAAAAAAAAATCTAAAAGTTATGTGCTAGTCAAGCTTTCAGGGATCGGTCTGAGCCATAACAATGCCCCAGCCGATCCCTTAGTTCTCTTCCGGGGTCTCGGCGTCCCCGACCAATACACACTTCCTTCCCTATCCATCCATATAACCCCGGAGGGCCAGGCACCATGTAAAAGCAAAGAGCTAAGGGAGGAACAGGGCGGCCCCTAAGCCCTGATCCTCCGAGTGGACCACATGCCCTGAACCTGTACGAAGGCGCCAACCTGGAACTCGCGGACAGTACCAGCAGCAGTGCTTACCGATTAAGCTAAGGTACTGTTGGTACTTTACGACGGAAAATTAAATCTCTTATAGTAAATAATTGAACGCATACGTTAAAAACCAAAAAGACACCAGCGGGATTCGAACCCGGGACCCCGCTAACCGTGGACGACGAATCGTAACCACTCGGCCATTTCGTTACCTTAGAAATTTCCTTAAACTGAGAAAAGTTGTCTTTATAGGTGAGCAAACGCGCCAGGAAGATTACTGGGTCCATTTGCTTTACCTTAATGGGTAAAAACATGTCGATATAATGAGCCCAGTGTGTTTGGTTTGTTAGGAAGCTGCATAACACAGTCTAATGTGCAAAACAGTCGTGTGCTAGGCGGATCATTACGCAACAATGAACACCGCAATTGTGTATTTTCAAAAGGCAGACGCGTAGATTTCTACTCTTTGTATCTGGGCACATATAGATTCTCACCTCCGTTCCAGCTATTTCGACTTTCTTAAAAAGAAAAATAGAGACTGTCAGCGAATCTCCGGGAGTTGAAATAAGGATCGTCCCCTCGATAGACCTCAGACTCAGAAAAGTTCAACATTGGTCTCTTTTTCAACAGCTGTTTTTGCGGAAACTTTACATCTGGATTTTTTTAGAAGCATCTGATTTTGCCCAATTTTAGTAAAATATTCTCCAAATTTTGCTTAAAAAGCAAGGTTAACCCTTTACCATTTTAGATTTTTCATACAAATCCGATTTTGCCAAATTTTACTAAATATACAAGGTACACCTCTTACAATTTAAATTTTTTCATAAACATTTCTTTTTGCCCAACTTTGCTAGAAATACAAGGTTAAGCCCTAACAATCTGCAATTTTCCAGGACATCTGATTGTGTCCTATTTGCAAAAAAAAATGCAAGGTTAACCCTTACAATTTGAATTTTTTCATGAACATCTGATTTTGCCCAATTTCGCTAAAATATGCAATGTTCACCCCTTACAATTTGAAATGTTTCATAAACATCTAACCCCATACAATCTGCAATTTTCCAGAAACATCTGATTTTCCCCGATTTTGCTAAAACAAATGCTAGATTATTCCCTTACAATTTGAATTTTTTTCATGAACATATAATTTTGCACAATTTTACAACTGGAATTTTTCAGAAGCATCTGATGTTGCCCAATTTTAGTAAAATATGCACCAAATTTTGCTAAAAAAGCAAGGTTAATCCCTTACAATTTTAGATTTTTCATACAAATCTGATTTTGACAAATTTTGCTAAATATAGAAGGTTCACCGTCACAATCTGCAATTTTCCAGAAACATCTGATTGTGCCCTATTTTGCTAAAAAGGAAAATGCAAGGTTAACCCCTTACAATGTGAATTTTTTCATAAACATCTGATTTTGCCCAATTTCGCTAAAATATGCAATGTTCACCCCTTACAATTTGAAATGTTTCATAAACATCTAACCCCATACAATCTGCAATTTTCCAGAAACATCTGATTTTTCCCGATTTTGCTAAAACAAATGCTAGATTATTCCCTTACAATTTGAATTTTTTTCATGAACATATAATTTTGCACAATTTTACAACTGGAATTTTTCAGAAGCATCTGATGTTGCCCAATTTTAGTAAAATATGCACCAAATTTTGCTAAAAAAGCAAGGTTAATCCCTTACAATTTTAGATTTTTCATACAAATCTGATTTTGACAAATTTTGCTAAATATAGAAGGTTCACCGTCACAATCTGCAATTTTCCAGAAACATCTGATTGTGCCCTATTTTGCTAAAAAGGAAAATGCAAGGTTAACCCCTTACAATGTGAATTTTTTCATAAACATCTAATTTTTCCCAATCTTATTCAAAAAGAAAGTTAACCCCTTACAGTCTGCAATTTTCCAGAAACATCAGATTTTTTTCCCCAATTTCGCTTAAAAAATGCAAGGTTAACCCCTTATAATTTGAAATTTTTCATAAACATCTAACTTTGCCAAATTTCACTAAAAAAGCAAGGATAATCCCTTCCATCTGAAATTTTCCAGAAACATCTGATTTTGCCCAATTTTGCTAAAATGCAAGGTTAACTCCTTACAATTTTGAATTTTCCATAAACATCTGATTTTGCCCTATTTTGCTAAAAAAATGCAATCTTAACCCCTTATAATTTGAAATTTTTCATAAACATCTGATTTTGCCCAATTTTGCTAAGATATGCAAGGTTCACCCCTTACAATTTGAAATTTTTCATAAAAATCTCATTTTGCCCAATTTTGCTTAAAATGCATGGTGAACCCTTTACAATCTGAAAATTTTCATGAACACCTGGTTTTGCCGTATTTTGCTAACAAAATGAAAGGTTAACCCCTAACAATTTGACATTTTTCATGCACATTAAAATTTGCCCAATTTTACTAAAAAATCAAGGTTAACCTCCTTACATCTGAAATTTTTCAGAAACATCTGATATTGCCCAATTTTGCTAAAAATGCAAGGTTCACCCCTTACAATTTGAGACTTTTCATAACAATCTGATATTGACCAGTTTTGCTAAAAATGCAAGGTTAACCCCTTTCAATCTGCAATTTTCCAGAAACATCTGGTTTTGCCCTAATTGGGCAAAGGTTAACATCTTACAATTGATGATTTTTCATACAAATCTGATTTTGCCCTTTTTTGCTAAAAAATGCAAGGTTCACCCCTTACAATTTGAAATTTTTAATAATCATTTAAATTTGCTCAATTTTACTAAAAAAGCAAGGTTAACCCCTTACAATTTGAAATTTTCCATAAACATCTGATTTTGCCCAATTTCGCAAAAAAAAATGCAATCTTAACCCTTACAGTTTGAAATTTTTCATAAACATCTGATTTTGCCCAATTTTGCTAAGATGTGCAAGGTTCACCCCTTACAATTTATAATTTTTCATAAAAATCTCATTTTGCCCAATTTTGCTTAAAATGCAAGGTAAACCCTTTACAATCTGAAATTTTTCATGAACACCTGGTTTTGCCATATTTTGCTAAAAAATGCAAGGTTAACCCCTAACAATTTGAAATTTTTCATGCACATTAAAATTTGCCCAATTTTACTAAAAAAGCAAGGTTAACCCCCTTACATCTGAAATTTTTCAGAAACATCTGATTTTGCCCAATTTTGCTAAAAAAGCAAGGTTCACCCCTTACAATTTGAGACTTTTCATAAAAATCTGATATTGCCCAATTTTGCTTAAAATGCAAGGTAAACCCTTTACAATCTGAAATTTTTCATGAACACCTGGTTTTGCCATATTTTGCTAAAAAAGCAAGGTTCACCCCTTACAATTTGAGACTTTTCATAAAAATCTGATATTGCCCAGTTTTGCTAAAAATGCAAGGTTAACCCCTTTCAATCTGCAATTTTCCAGAAACATCTGATTTTGCCCTTATTGGGCCAAGGTTAACATCTTACAATTGATGATTTTTCATACAAATCTGATTTTTCCCAATTTTGCTAAAAATGCAAGGTGAACCCCTTACAATTTGAAATTTTTGATAAACACCTGATTTTGCCCCTTACAATTTGAAATTTTTAATAAACATTTAAATTTGCCCAATTTTACTAAAAAAGCAAGGTTAACCCCTTACAATCTGAAATTTTTCATGAAAACCTGGTTTTGCCATATTTTGCTAAAAAATGCAAGGTTAACCCCTAACAATTTGAAATTTTTCATGCACATTAAAATTTGCCCAATTTTACTAAAAAAGCAAGGTTAACCCCTTACAATCTAAAATTTTCCAGAAAGATCTGATTTTGCCCAATTTCGCTAAAAATACAAGGTTCACCCCTTACAATTTGAGTTTTTTCATATAAATCTGATATTGCCAAGTTATGCTAAAAATGCCAAGTTAACCCCATACAATCTGCAATTTTCAAGAAACATCTGATTTTTCCCAATTTCGCTTAAAAAAGCAAGGTTAACCCCTTTCAATCTGCAATTTTCAAGAAACATCTGATTTTGCCCTAATTTGGCAAGGTTAACCCCTTACAATTTTTGATTTTTCATACAAATCTGATTTTGCTAAAAATGCAAAGTTAACCCCTTACAATCTGAAATTACTATAAACACCTGATTTTGCACTATTTTGCTAAAAAATGCAAGGTTATTCACTGACAATTTGAAATTTTTCATAAACATTTAAATTTTTCCAATTGTACTAAAAAAGCAAGGTTCACCCCTTACAATCTGAAATTTTCCAGAAATATCTGATTTTGCCCAATTTCGCTAAAATATGCAAGGTTCACCCCTTACAATTTGAAATGTTTCATAAACATTTAAATTTTACTAAAAATGCAAGGTTAACCCCTTACAAGCTGCAATTTTCCAGAAACATCTGATTTTTCCCAATTTTGCTAAAATGTAAGGTTAACCCCTTGCAAACTGTTAAATCAATACATGAAGTGTCCCATTTGACTATTTTAAAACAAATTATTTTTTCCAGTTTTTAGGGTAAAGGAATTTTCTCTTTTTCCTTTCTCTTTTGTTGTTGCTATATTTTGCGAATTAACTCATTCGTATGGAATGGTCATAGTCTATCAAAGAATATTTCACACATAGGGGCCTAAATTATATATTTTTTAAATTTAATAGAGACGCAATGATCGTGCTATCATATACCATTCTATTACTATTGCGAATTACTGTATTGTTTGGAATGCTCACAATTAAAGACACGTTATTTAAAAGATGTATAAATAATATTTATATTACCATGTACATCTTTATTCTTTCCCGGTATAATTTATGGCGTTTCTTACGTCACTTGGCAATTGCGTCATTATATAATGATAGTCAAATTGATCAAACGAAACTCCGTTTCAATTATAGTCAATTATGAAATATTCATTGATTTATGACATACACCTTTGTTTCAATTTTGATACTACCCGTAGACCTGCCGAGCAGCTGTAGATATCAAACTAAACCAAAGTATAAAAGATAGAGGGTAAAAAAAAATCAAAAAGTTATGTGCTAGTCAAGCTTTCAGGGATCGGTCTGAGCCATAACAATGCCCCAGCCGATCCCTTAGTTCTCTTCCGGGGTCTCGGCGTCCCCGACCAATACACACTTCCTTCCCTATCCATCCATATAACCCCGGAGGGCCAGGCACCATGTAAAAGCAAAGAGCTAAGGGAGGAACAGGGCGGCCCCGATCCTCCGAGTGGACCACATGCCCTGAACCTGTACGAAGGCGCCAACCTGGAACTCGCGGACAGTACCAGCAGCAGTGCTTACCGATTAAGCTAAGGTACTGTTGGTACTTTACGACGGGAAATTAAATCTCTTATAGTAAATAATTGAACTCATACGTTAAAAAACCAAAAAGACACCAGCGGGATTCGAACCCGGGACCCCGCTAATTGTGGACGACGAATCGTAACCACTCGGCCATTTCGTTACCTTAGAATTCTCTTTAAACTGCGAAAAGTTGTCTTTATAGGTGAGCAAACGCGCCAGGAAGATTACTGGGTCCATTTGCTTTAGCTCCATGGGCGAAAACAAGTCGATATTTGAGGAATAATGAGCCCAGTGTGTTTGGTTTGTTAGGAAGTTGTATACCACAGCCTAATGTGCAAAACAACCGTGTGCTAGGCGGATCATTACACAACAATGAACACTGCAATTGTGTATTTCAAAAGGCAGGCGCGTAGATTTTTACTCTTTGTATCTCGGCACATATAGATTCTCACCTCCGCCTTCAACTGCTTCGACTTTCTTAAAAAGAAAAATATAGACTGTCAGCGAATCTTCGGGAGTTCGATGATAGAGCAAGGACCCAAGGAGTCAGAACTCTTGGGCGATTTACATTTTGACCATTAACATACCAATCCCTCGGGAATGTCTATAGCTACAGCACTGTGACCGCAAGCCACGACCATTCAAAGCGTGAATGCCAGCGGCCTTTGAACACGATGATCGTCGCCGCCTTTTTAGTTGGTAACCAACAACCTCCCTATATGCTGCATAATAAGTCATGTCACGTCGCTGCTCTTTTTTGAAAAATATATTTTACGACAAGATAGGTTTTTACAACTGCGCAGTTGTTAGATGTGAGTTATGAACTCAAGTTAGCAATGTGCAGTTGTTGGTGCTTAAAGCGTTATCTGTCCCTGTAATTTGGAGATAAATTGGATTTCTTTGAGATAAGTTTTCATGTATTTTCAGACATCTTAATTCGCAATATATCATTGATGAAATGTGTTTTTTTGGAAAATTTCACAAGTTTTCACACTAAAGGTACAGAGCATTTTGTTCTTCATGAAATGATTGTTCCAGTGATGTTGACCACATTTATATACAGTATCATCCAACTGCGAACAAACACTTCAAAATCATTCATTTTTAGCGATGTATGACAACTGCGCATGCGTATTTACCATGGTACTGTCTACGAAGCCATGCAAACTCCTTTTTTGGCATTAGTGAGCGCGGATCTCTAATGTGTCGAGATTAGCGTAGTGAGCAACTGAGCAAGCTGGCGCCAGGTGCTTTCTATTGTAGCTTTCGAGCGCGGCGACCATCATTTTACTTTTGAAGTCTTGGAGTACGAACTCCTTGGGTCCTTGCTCTATGGTTCGATAGACCTCAGACTCAGTAAAGTTCGACATCGGGCTCTTTTTCAACAGCTGTTTTTGCGGAAACTTTCGATTAATATTGTCAGAGGAGACGAAATTAACAGTTTTTTATTATGAAAAAAGTTACGCAATAGTTTCACGGACTTAAGGCATGTACACACACAATACCTCGGCATAATGCATGCCCAAGACTGTAATTATGAACATGCAAGGCTGTCCAGCCCCCCCCCCTCCACCCTTACCCAACCCCGCGCTTTTCGAATTGGCAATATTAGTCCGGGAGAGGTTTAATCATAATTTCGAGTGCAAAAGGTTTGGGATTTCTTAAGTTGCTTATAGTTCTTAAGTAAGATTCACGGACTTAAAGCATGCACACGCAATACGTCGGCATAATGTATGCCCAAGACTGTAATTATGAACGTGCAATCATGTGTTTGTCCTCCCCCACCCCTACCCACCCCTACCCCACCCCCGCGCTTTTCGAATTAGCAAAATCAGAGCACTAAGTTTATGACTTATTATATCGTCATGTTCCCCTTCTCTACACAAATTTACGCCACTGCTTGATTTAGTATAGGCATGGGCGTCGCCAGGGAAAAGCACATTTTCTCCCGAAATACCTATACTCTTCCAGCATATTCTCGAGTTATCATTTTTCGAGGGTGGGCAGGGACATTTACCCCAACGCCCCCTCCGAACCAGTTAAATAAACTGCAGTATGACCTCGCGTCTCTTTTACTGGTTTTTCTCCTTTCTCCCACTTCGGTTGCCCGTGCCCCCGGATGCCCCCGGATGCCCCCCCCCCCATTTGAAACCTTGAAATGAACAAAACATTATACACCATTTTATATTTTTCATACAAATCTGATATTGACAAATTTTGCTAAATATACAAGGTTCACCCCTTTACTCTTGTTTATACAACACTCGGTGGGCTGTTTATTCGAGAATTACGATGAATAAACTGCACCCGGTGTCACGGTCTCGCTTCTCCGGCGTGCTGGATTCTCCGGGTGAATGCGGCGGATAATTGAGCACGTTACAGTGCACGTTACATGAGCACGATACATGCTCATATGTGTCCGCTGTGCTTACTTTTCCTCGGGCGGTGCTATGGAGTCTTCCAAGTCCACCCAAGAATGTGTTATGTAACACTTCCTGTGGGTCAAGCTTAAAGAGGACTGGAGTATTTTGCCCGGGTCATTCCATGGTCTTGCAACAGCGTGGGAGTGTACCTGGGTGTATGGAAGAATAATTAAGAACGAACTCCTTAGCTCCATGGTCTGTGCATGGCTCCTTGGTCTGTGAAAGGTCTGTGTTCCTTGCTCGTTCGTGGTTGTCTTTATTTTCGCA
This sequence comes from Patiria miniata, assembly GCF_015706575.1. Classification (NCBI taxonomy): domain Eukaryota; kingdom Metazoa; phylum Echinodermata; class Asteroidea; order Valvatida; family Asterinidae; genus Patiria; species Patiria miniata. The sequence goes on along the minus strand of NW_024037051.1, from coordinate 8,428,411 downwards.
ACCATGTGGATCCTTCACATCTTTACATGTACAGTGTATTGGGAGTTCCGCGCGCCACGAAAATTCTGGATTCGACTGGTACCTTGTAACGTATACATTTGTACATACAAATATCCAAAGATCTCACGTGCACCCGTACAACCCCAAAGGACTCAGCACACAATAAAGTTGGCGAAATGTACACTACTGCGCAACTTGCGCATGCGTGTTTAGGCGAAATTTCCCTCTGCGGAGAAGCTAGCACGCCGGAGAAGTGAGACCGTGACACCGGTACTGCGCAGATTGGTTTTTATAGCGCCATGCTAACACCATAAACATCCAAATTACGAAAACATGCAGCTGGCGGTACTGCCCAAACAATGACGACTGCTTTGCACATGATCCAAGATTACCCACAATTCCGATTTTTACCGTTTAGGTCTGGCTCTAATCACTTACGCGATCCCCTGACGTCTCATGCACTGACTTTAGGCAAAATAGTCAAACTTTCGCGGTCTAGTAACCAGACTGTGACTCTTAACGAAACATCAAATGAAAAGTGAAACATCAAATGCATATTGCAAAAGATCGAATACAAATACCGATGAAACATCGAAAACCTATTGCTCGAAATGTAAAATATATATTTGTAAAACATCGCTCACATATTTAAGAAAATCGCAAATATATTGTAGACATCACACACAATTGTATCTAAAAAAACACCGCACATTTAATGTAAAACTTCGAACATAATATTGAAAACATCGCACATATATATCGTCAAACATCGCACATATAAATTGAAAATCGCATATAAATGTAAAACATCGCATACATATATTGAACATCGCACATATATTGTAAAACATCGCACACATATATTAAACATCGCACACATAATGAAAAACATCGCACACTTATGTTGAACATCGCACATAAATGTAAAAGATAACAAACACATATTGAACATCCAACATATATATTGTAAAACATTGAATATTGCAACGTTTGACACGCCATAGATGCCATCCCTACTTCCTTCACAAGATTCTGTGAAGCTCATCAGCCTAGCCCTTCCCGGCCCAGCGCCCTAGGCCCTGTTTGCAGGGCGGGGGTACCGTACGAAGTGCTATCATAAAGGAAGCACATCGGTATCGTGAACAGCTCCCCTGGTGTAATGTGGTGTTCTTGTGTAATGTTGTTTTCGTGTATATTTACGGTTTTTTATTTGGGGGGGGGGGTTTAGAATTAAGGATGAGAACGTACTGTTTACTTTATTGTTCAGGAAAATAATGTTTGATTACAGCCTGGTGAAGGACTGTTGGGAACAGCGAACGGAATAGGCATAGAGGCCTGATTAAAGAGGTTGTGGAATGCTGAAAATCGTTTTGTTTTTTTTACATTTTTATATTGTAGAGTAGACCCATATATAGCATAATGACAAACTCCCATTCTTTTCTAATGTGCGTTTATATGTTCATAAAACTGAAATTCATCGAGTAATTTGTTGGTCGGCGAGCGCATAATTGAAATCAACAGTCGTCGGGCTCTTCGTAAAATCAGAAAAAGCGTGACGTAATAAACATGACTCGTTTATACAACGACTGTTTACTGCTGTCCAACCCGCCCCGTTAGCATGTGTGACTCGCAGTCAAGCAGTGAAAAATCAACATTTTGTAAAAGACTCGCGGAGATTGATATTCCTTCCCATTGCTTAATTTTTGGATGAGTATATTGAACAAGGACACGGTGACCTCTGAGATGTTCTTCCGTATAAATTTGAGCCCCAACTGCCCGAAAAAGAGACCAGCGAAAACACGGATACTGCAACTGGCCAGCTGAAAACGCCAGGCAACGCGGCTCTGATGAGTGGTAGGTCTGCGACGTTTGCGTGAAAAAAACAGCTGCGTTTTATCCTAGGACTCAAAGTATTATGTTCATGATAACATTTTTAGATGAGCATCAACAGTCCTACCGCAACTTTCTTCGTGATTTACAGACAATCTTAAACGTTATTCTGGTGAATATTCAGTCCAAAGAGACGACAAATCATCAGGTTGTTTTCGAATTATACGCGTACGGCACGCATAACGCATCACGGCAGTGGATGTGGTCGACCGTGTCCAGAACTAATGTTGTACGGTTAGCAGCGTCGCGGGCCCCGGTCAAGTTCCTTGCGTTGCCTGGTGCTTTTTATGTATACGTTCGCCACAAAATATTAGTCCTCTTCTCTTTTCTTTCCTTGTGCATTTTAACCCTTGTTTTAACATCCTGAAACGATAATTACGAATTTACTTGAAAGTTGAATTTCGAAATTGTTAACTTTATTGTTTACCAAAAAAAGCTCTTGCCGTACAAAATGTACAGTGCATGATCAGCGCTCTATCCGTTAATTTGGCTGAAATCCGATCTCGTGTTTTCGCACGGTACCCTTCGGACAAACTGCATGGCTACGGAGGATTCTTATTCCTCCATGCTGACACCCGGACGGGAAAGCTGGAAATTTATTGCAAACAAAATGTGGTGTGATTACCAGCGACTGACACAATTATAGGCATATAGGTTTGCCTTGGCCTAGTGCGTTCGCTACCCGTACACGTATCAGCAACGAATTATTTTGAAATTCCAACACCGTTTACCGGTGTCATAATCTACGCTCCCAGCGGCCGGGCAAGCGGCAGTACACCCGTGAATTTCCAGCCAGCTTTACATAGCGCGTGTCACGGTGATGCGATGTGCATGTTGATGAAACGCAGACATTTCTTACTATGGTTGGCTGTGGGGCAAACACAAAAGAATGATCCCCGATCTATAATAAAATTATGTGTATCTATCAAAACACTAAATAATCAATAGAAAGTACCAAAAAAGTCAATGGAGATATCTTCCTATTAATTTCTGAACTTGCCCATAAGAATTTCGGGGGTAAAAGCTGTTGCCAACTACGGTTGAACTTATGGAGCATGTGGCTGCCCATACGAAAGGTCGCTCAGTGTAATTGTAAACAAAGTCATGTCGTTGCACGGAGTGATTTGCAAAAAGTTTCGCTGGAACTACATGAACTACGCTGCATTGGGAGTCCTGTTTATTACGTCACGATTTACTATGTTTTGTTTGCTGCCCCCAACGACGACTTTTACACAAATTGCACGTTCGGGTCGAAACAGGACCTGAAAAACAGCTCTCAAAAGTACATTTTGTATTCATTTCATGACAGAAACAACAGTCGTTTTTATTTCATCACACCTTAGGCTACATATACCCGAAAAATGACGGAAATGTCTTCGAGCATTCCACAACCTCTTTAACAGTGTTACCAAACAAACCTGTAAAAACAAATTCTCGTTTCCTCTTTTTTTCTTTTCAACACGGTTCGAACCCCCCCCTCCCCCACCCAGCTGGACCCCCCCCCGCTCTGACACCCCCAGCTCTCCATGTTCATTGGGTGATGTAAATCAAATTAGGTTTTGCCCTTCACCGGCGTATTAACAGTGTACACTCAGTGTGTTTACCTCCCGATTAAAAAGTTGGAAAATATCACTCGGATGGGACTCTAATCCACGACCTCCTGCTTTACACTTTACCACCGAGCTAACAGGATCGGTTGGTTGGTTGGTTGGTTCGAATCAGATGTAGGCCTACATAGCAGCGGGTACCGCATAGAAGATGATTTTTTTGGGGGGTGGGGGTTAGCAGAAGAGTTATCCGTGATGGAATAAAACCCATTTGAAGATGTCCGTGGGGTTTGTCCACTTGTTGAACTTGTTTTGATTGTATGAAAAAAAAACTTTGTGAAAAGGTTAAGGATCGAAGTCCAACACGAGTCCTGTGTGTGTGCAAACTTGGGATTGTACATTCACCACAATATAAGTGTCATGGTTGCTAATATGTCTACCGGCTATATCATGGTTAAGTCTTTGTCGACTGACTGAAGCAATATGTTTCATTGCAACTGAGTCAACATTGCCTCGACAAGATACATTATGCTGGTTAGGTTAATCCAGTGAGTTTTAAACCAACAAATTTAGCTGTGTACAAGGTCTATCGGCAGAAAGCATATTAAAGATGGCTGGAGTTTTGCTAAAAGCTACACTTTTTCTTGTATTCGTCGTCTGCCTGCGGTTCGGTATCAAAACCGCGTGAGTATTTTTATACCGTGTGATTTTTTTTATGCCGAGATTTCATGCGTTTGGACGGGATCGAATAAAATTTGTAGGGACCTCAGTTAGCCAACTGTCTTAAAAGGGTAAGTTTGAGTGATTGAAGAATAGATTTTGCGTAGTATAATCAATAGACAATGGAATGAGACATATCAATCATGTTTTGCTTTTTTTTTTTAGTTTGTATACCATATAACTTGAAACGCCATGATGTTGGGTATCGGTATTTAGGCCTTCCAACACGTCCAAGTGCTTGAAAATTGGGTTTGATTTAGTCTCCTTGTCATTGGACAGCACTGAACCATACAAATTGAATTTAAACGAAAGATTACTGTTTATGTAGATATTTTGGAAGTTGGGCATTTGCTCCGTTGTCTTTTATTTTTTTGGACAACTTAACAAGTCTGTGTAGTCATGTTTCTTCGCAGGTTAATGCTGGGCGTGCATAGGCACTCGTTCAACCACACGCCAGGACCTTGCCGTGTTGTGCCCGGAATTGGTAAGCATAATAAGACCTTATCGCCAAAGGAACTTTGATCAGAGAGATAATGGTGTGCAACTTTGAATAAAAGGAAAAGAAAATCTGACATATAAAAATCACGAACAAAACAAAACTCTAACATACTGTAGAATATAACTGGACAACTGTGTTTTTGAATTGAATCATTCAGATATTGGGTCTGAGGATATCACAGTCACATCGTCAGGACTGGCCTTCATCTCTTCCGTAAGTACAACATTGTCTTGCAATTTCATGATAACATGGCGGTCCTTCAATTGCAATACACCCGAACTTCGCATGGCTTACATCCCAGCAGGAAGACACGATTCCAAAAAAAAATAAAATAGAAACTAGGTGTATGACGTAAGAGAAGGATATACATGTAGCTGATCTTGTTTTCTCATGTGCTGTTATGCTTCAGGCTCTTTCGAAGACTCTAAAAGTCGCAAATCAGTGCATAACCTCAAAAGTGCTTGCGCCGATCGGATCACATTTTATTTCTTTCAACAGTGTCAACACTCATACCTAGATTGAGAGATTCTTTTAGGGTGTGTAAATGAAGTGCCCATGAAACATGCGCGGCTCGGCGGCTCTTGCACCCTAAAACGGCAATAAATTGAAAACGAGGTGTACCTAAAAATGAAATCTGTTATGCCGAACCATGCACTCCTCTATTACCGTTACTACGCACGCGCGCATACTGTTGTTTTTCTCCCTTAATGATTTACATGGTCACTCTGCAAGTTTAACTAAAAACTTTTTCCAGGGGCTCAAGTATTCCCCAGCGGATTGGGAAACAGAATCTGAGAGACAGAGTCGCATCTTCACATTTGACTTCAACCATCCTGAACGGAACGTGAGTGAAGTCAGCATCAAAGGAGAATCGTTTGACAAAGAGGGCGTCAACTACTTCGGATTGAGTATTTGGGAAGATGAGAACACAGGTATAGTGTACATGTTATTAAAAAGAAACCCGCAGTCTTACATTTCGGTACATCTGTGGCATGGAATGTAACAATTAAGACTTCTTGCCATCATCTGCCCTTTTAAGCCTTTTTTCATCCTTCTTTTTTTATCTAACAGTCAACCCTCGTTTATTTTATAGTACATTTTGTACATGAACAATACTTTGCTATAGCCCTACTATGTATTTTCGGACCTTCAGATGTAAAAAGCAGACCTAGCCTGGTTCCCGGACAAAAACGATTGTGACTACTATATTCTGTCCGTTTATGCGCTCGTCTGAATGCGACGGTTACCTGACCTAGAGGAAAGTAAGGCTCAGGGAACCAGACTAGTGTAGACCCATGGCGCTCTGTATCGAAGAAAAATGGGAACTGTCGTCACCACCTCCCATTTTCCTTGCACCCAAACCCGAGATGTTCTTTTCCTTGAAAGACTACGAATTCAAAACCCTCTCTTACCGCAACACTTCATGCTCTGGTCACATTTCACCAGGTAAAGTAACACTCTTCGTCGTCAACCGGGCAAAGACAAAGTCATCAGTTGAGTTATTTGACTACGGGCAGGAAACCAACACACTGGTGCATAAGGAGACGGTTACCAGTGAAAATATATACAGGTAAAACATTGTCCACTTTGGTATTGAACGGTCGATTACGTATACTGAGGAATGGCCAGGCAGGCAACGCTTAGGGTGCAGTGCTAATAAAAAAATTAGAAGGAATGGCGAAACCAAATATCTAAAAAATTCCCCAACAAAAACTTCCACCGTCCATGACATTATGTAACTATTCAATTGCTGTATATGCTTTTGGGCTATTATCTATATGTTATTCTAAAATTTTGCATCACCTGCTGAAACAATGAATCTTCATTTTCCCAAAGCCCAAACAATGTCGTGGCAGTAAGCACCAGGAGCTTTTATGTGACAAATGACTCAAAATACAGAAGCATCTTGGAAATATTTTCTCCAATACCGACCGGGACGGTGGCTTACTACGACGGCAAAAAGGCTAGGATTGTGGCTACTGGCTTCACAATGGCCAACGGAATCAACCAATCACCGGACGGCAAGTATGTTGTGAGGGGTGGTTTATTTCTCTACGAGCAATTTTGATTGTCTCAATTTAAACGCAAATTTTAAATGACTTCAGAGTAGCTAATGGTTCCGCCAATCGTCAGTTCTGATTGGTTACATTATTAAATGCGGATTCAGGTTGGTTCAAATAATTGCAAGATGTATTTTAAAGATTATTTTGTTGCAAATACAAATCTATTACTACTAAAAATGTGTTCTCGCAGGTACGTGTACGTGGTTGGGGTCTTTGATGGCGAAATCAGCATTTTTGAGAGAAACAAGGACGGCTCTCTTAGGTTGTTAAAAGTAAGTTTTCAGTGAACCTAAACCTCTTTTGAATTTATAGTTAATGAATGAGCAATAACAAAACACAGCTGAAAGATAACTGCTGAGTACAGACAAGGGAGTTTTTATTTGTATGCCCATGTTTTTGGTACTTTTAGACAGATCTCAACCGCTATCACAACAATTTACTTCTCAACTAGATTTGTTCACAATTATACAGAAAATGGACATGCACACAACGGCCGATAACATCGACGTGGACAGAGCCACTGGTGACCTGTGGCTTGGTTGTCACCTCCAGCCGTACAAAGCGATCTTCGGTGGCGAACACAGCCACAACAGGGGCACTTCACAGGTAGAGAACCTTTAATACTTGAGGATTGGATATCAGAGACTACCCCAAGTCTTTGTTCTGAGACACTCAAATGTTCTCTGCTGTTGGAGCGCCCAAATTTCACATCTCACTGCACATTTTATGGCACAATTCCGAAACTTTTTTCCATCGGTCTTAGCGGCCGAAGTTTCGTAAATCATCACTAATAAAGTATCATTTTTAAAAAGGTTAATGATGAAAACCTCGACTGTAGTTTTCTATTTTACATTTGTTCTCTTCCTCATAGGTTCTGAAGGTAACCTTTGACAAGGACCTGAATGCGGACGTAAGAGAAGTGTTAATAGATGACGGGCAGTTACTAGCGAGCGGTTCTAGCGTGGCTTGTACCTACGGCCAGCAAATGCTGGTTGGGACAGTCAGGGAAAAGATGTTATACTGTCAGTTATTGGCATACTGAGCTTGTTACCAATATTGTTACCCAGCCAACAATATGAGTCGCATGTCGCCAGAACATGAGCCTTTTAACAGAATCTTACACGATGAAATAAATCGGAACAGTCAACCTTTCTATCCACATAACATCCCTCTGCTAATATTGAAATGTTGAACGGAGTGAATAATGAAAATGAGCAATTTATGTGTTTCATACTGCATAAGAAAGCTATGAGAAAAAATACTCTAAGTCTCATTTCGTATGAACTGTTCACAGTTTTATGCCTGGGCGTCGGGGTCCCGTTGCAGATCATTTCATTTAAATCGGCATTACAGCTGAAGGTTTTTGAAATGTGTTTACAGAAAGATATACATGTAGTTGAACATAATTTCATTGCGTTTTATAATTTGAAGACGGGTGACATTTTAAATCCGTTGTGTTACTGGTATAGGGTCCTCGCTTCTATCCCTGTCCGATCTGGCCCCTGGAGGGTGCTGCTTGTAATCTTGCTCATCGCTTTCGAAATAATCTTGTCAAGAAAACGCAAAATTTTTGTCGGCAAGTTGCTCCTTATCATAACCAAAGTAAGTTCATTAGGCCAAGAAAAAAAGTTGATCGCCCGGGATTTTTTTCAAAAAGAGGACGATAAGGGCCTTTTTAATGTTAATTTTTTATTTTGTTCCAAGATGGCCGCCAAGTGTTTAAATTCAAAATGGCCGCCATCTTCAGTTCAAAATGACCGCCAGTTTTTAATTAGATGTCCTTATAGTAAGTAAAGTAAAAATATTCACATTAAACATGTTTTATGTATTTTATTAAAGCGAAATACAAGAAAAAGGTAGCTTTATGAGATGAGAAAAAAAAATTCGGCTTTAAAGAAGGATGCGGGTGGGGACGATCAACTGTTTTTTTACTTGGCCTCATCAGCGCTACCTCACTGCATGCTGATGTTTTTTGGGCATTTGTAGGATCACAGAGTAGCAGGGGTGAATCTAGCTTTCAGAAAACTGGGGGGGGGGGGGGGGGGCAGGGGGAAGGGTTGATATAAAGGGGGCTGAGTGAAGACGTGCCAAAGTTACGCCCTGTTATGTGGATCCGGAAGCAAATGCCTCCAGCAAAATGTTCAAATCTACGATGCATTATTCTGTATTCTAAGGTAATTTAAGAATAAATGTATATAGGAAATTCAGCAGTTCCATGTATTATTCTTGGCCCCATTTTTTTTTACTTGCATCATAACATTAGTCAGCGGCTGAACGAAGGGTTGCACCCCCTCCGCCACTGACCAGGAGTTGGAATTAAAGGAGAAAACATCATTGATTTTTTCCCCATTCAAATCAATGTAACCTAAGCGAGGCTGGAGGGAAGAATAGTCTGGTTCCTTTTTTGCACAAAAACATTTATCATTCAGTACTGTTATTGGATACTGGGAACATGACTAAAATGGTGGAAGCATTATATAGGTCTATACGGTAGGCCTGAATGTCTATATAGTGTATTTGTGTAGAAAATTAGTCCATGATTAGCTCGCAATTTCTCAATGTAATGATATTACACCGTTTTATATCGATAATACAAACAGCTTTTTACAGTCATCTAAATCAACAGGTTATTTGCATTTTGAAAAACGATTGGACTAATAAAATGTTCCTTACAGCAAACGTAAAGTCTTTATCCTAAACCTTGCCACATGCATTGACTTTGCTGTGCCGATATAATTCAAAGAGAACGTTTGAATCAGTGTGAGGCCAAATAACATCCTGTTTCTTTTTATTAATTTATTGAGAAAATGTTAGCCTTTAGTTCAAAAGTTGAGGTTTCTATTTAGAATTGAACACCCCTTTTGAAAGAGTGGAAGGGCCCCACCGTAGACGACAATAGAAGCCTTGCCCCTGAATGATTTCGGTTCTACGTGTTCTATAGAATATTTGCTATTATGATAATGCCAAAGGTCAACAGGATAGACCGACAACGATGTCTGCGAAAGCCGGAGTTTATTTACGGTACAGCGATATTATACAAATTCACGAAATCAATGGTAATGCGGTGTTGGCTAATTTTGTCTACTTGATCCCGACGCGGAGCAGAGGGGACAGTCAGAATCGGCCAACACAGAATGGCCAGTCCTTTCACAGTACTTCCCCTCAAACCATGTATTCGTTTTATTGTAGCCTAGTACGTACCCCATCAGCATAATAAAATTCGAAAATGTTTCTTATGTATGTAATCATTATTTTGTATGTTCGAGGCTCATATATTTTTTCACCACAGTGTGACGTGACAGCACTTTGTTAGTCTATGGAATATGCCCTTTCACAGCTAGGATCTATGATATGCGAGCAGATTCGGCGATTATTTGTGCAACTAGACTGCATCTTGACCTCGAGATTCTGACCATTCAGCGGGTGCCCTCTATATCGGGTCTTCGGTAACCCATATTTGAAAGCCAATGTCGGTTTTTAAAGATCTCTATGCCCGTTATACGAAAACATGGCATCCAAATTTACCAATTAACAGCTTTGTCCAGATTCCGGAATGAAATGACGTCATGTCGACTCCGATTGGTTGGCGCGCGGTGTCGCATAAATTTGCAGGCTTAGTTATATCAGACGTTGGATTGGAGACTGGGAGGGCTCCATTGGACAACGGGTGATACTCAGTCTAGTACTTTTGTGTGGGCTTGTTGCAAAACCCAAGCCATTTCAGGTGCGTAACATAGAACCACCTTGATATCGCTGTTGATAAAGGTTTCAGGATTAACCAGTGACTGTGCAGTTTCCACTGTCTCTGATAACCGATAATAACTCCAAACCGATAAAGGAAGCGGTGTTATCGGCCAATACGTCCGTGGGATTGGTGGATCGTGGAACGGTATCAACGATGGCTGGAATATTGCTGAAAGCTACACTGTTTGTTGTCTTCGTCGCCTGCCTGCAGTTCGGCATTAAAGTAGCGTGAGTAGAATGACGTGTGGGACATTCTCATGAGTTGTGACCGGGTGGGGAACTCACTGAGTTGGTCTACATGTACTTATGCGTAGGCTATAAACACTGAGGCATTCAGGGGTCAATGTCATGGAGCTGCTTAACACACACATTTGCTTAGCATGCAAAGTCTTCCCTGGCAAAAACAGGATTACCAATGAAATGTCCACGTGATGTGTATCGCTTGTGACTGGTATTCACCTGTTGTTTGCTTAGCATGAGAATCACATGAAGTTTCGGCTGGTAACCTGCTTTTATAAATCAGAGGCTATGCTAGTTTGTTGTGCTTAGCAGCTCATCAGGACTGATGTTCAAGTGTTTGACACTGAAAAAGTTTTGCTTGTGGGTTTGAAATCATCATCCTGCACATATTAGTGTCGTCTAATCAAGAAATTACACGGATCGAGAAGTACTCAGCATGTTGGGGTTTTGTCCTGCACAAACATAATTTCATAGCCATTGTATGCTCAGTGCAGCCTGAAGGCTTGCGAGTTGAATTTAAGGGCTAACTCGGGTTGAACTTGAACCCAGGACCTCCATTAAATTATCCGACTGCTCTATTAGTCGGTGTGCATTTTTGTAAAACTTAGACACTATTTTTCTTCCTAGGTTAATGGTGGGTGTGCACAGGCACTCGTTCAATCACACGCCAGGACCTTGCCGTGTTGTACCCGGAATTGGTCAGTATATATAGATATAGTTACCAAAATGAAATCGGAATCAGAGAGACAAGATTGTAACAATAACAAAGCCAAACATGCCCAAAGCAACATTGAAAAGACGAAGATTCGGGTGCAAAATATTTACACAGCTTATTACACGGTGTTTTGGTTCTTGTTTGTCCTTTTTTTTTTATTTAATCATTAAGATTTGGGGTCTGAGGATATCTCTGCAACATCATCCGGAATCGCTTTCATATCTTCAGTAAGTATCAAATTGATATGATTTACATTTATATTCCCGCCAATAATTGCTTGATCATAATCTCTTAAGTAAACTTCGATATAGATCCAACTCATCAATGTGTGGCTTATATCATAATAAAGACAAGAGAAGGCTTACACTTAAATACCGTAGATCCAGGTTTCATCAATATGCATTGTGATTTAAATTATGGCATTTTACACCCAGACATAACTGTTTTTATGTGTGCTGGTAAGATGTGGCCGATGCGGGTCAAAGGGCAAGAAAAGGGCAAAGGGGTTAGGTTTTCAGTTTCGTTATTGAGGTTGTGAAGAACAGTTCGATCATTCAATTCAATCGTTTGCCGAGATACCGGCCTGTACAGTGCACAACAGGATTGTGAGATTTTGGTAGGATATTTTTCTTCTCAAAATATATGAACAATTTGCAACTTAAATTTGGCCAATACAAACCAATAAATCGTTTGGACAGTCGTCCCTGGATTATAAGATCATCTTTAAAAAAACCCCGCTTTCTACCTTTTTAGGGGCTTAAGTTTTCTCCGGCGGATTGGGCAAGGGAATCCGAGATTAAAAGCCGAATCTTCACCTTTGACTTCAATCATCCGGAACGCAACGTCAGTGAGGTCAGCATCAAAGGAGAATCCTTTGACAAGGAGGGCGCCAATTACCTCGGATTGAGTATCTGGGAAGACAAGAACACAGGTACGACCGCAGTTTTAAATCAAGTCAAAGTTTGATCACCCTATTTTTTTTGCAGTGGAGATGGTTAATATCGTTGTCATCAAATTCCTATTTACTTCGATTAATATGCATGTCGATATTAACATGCTTTTTATCTTTATGTTACACCCGATCCACCAACTTATTGGTAATCGCGTCCATGTTTTCAGCTTTAATACATGATGGCTGCGTCGTTCGAGTAGCTTACACATGTAACACGAGAGCGTTCAAATAGCCACAACGTGACATTCGTGGCTGCCTCGGCGTCAACCAGCCACCACTGCCCCAGCTCGCGTGTGAACCCGGTGTGTACACGGGGAAGCTAGTCGAACGCACCAAATACATTGCTCACATTTATCCAGAGCCTACATTAAAGCGCGAGCTGAAGAGCGCTATCTAGCGATGAAAAACGGCAAGTTATTGCCTCCGCATTCATGTAGCTTTTTATTATTTTCACCAAATGTATTACAACGTGAGCTCACGGTATTGGGGTGAAGTGAAGTATGGTTCACAGACCAAACGATTCTGACGATTCAGTCTGACAAATCTCAGGTAAGGTGGCCGCCACTGCTAAAAATAGGCAGGACGAAACACGGGCAGTATCCTGCCCGTTTCCGAAAACACACGGATACATTTACAACAGCTCGGGGATTTCCGGGAGTTAAACAATTGTTATTTACCGTCAAAATACCCGTCCTGCTTTTTATCCGTTTTGACAATTTCGACTTCATAAATTCAGGCGTATTTACACAGCAGTGTTGTAGTCGAGAACATTTCACGAGTACGAGTACTTTGTCATTTGTACGAGTACAAGCATAAGTACTTTCCACCAGAGGAGCAATTTTTAATATGTACACGTGTTCTCAGGGCTTTTTGTCAAACTAGGTATCTAACAAATGTAGGAGCCTCCCAAACAGTAGAAAATCAGTTCCTTATACCTGCATGTACCTCTGGTGACAGATGGTGAAATGAAGAGCGCCCACTATTGAAATTGAAGACAGAGAGTTCAAAAGCTGATTTCATGTCATATAATTATTTCACCAGGTAAAGTAACACTGTTCGTCGTCAACCGGGCAAAGGGAGGGTCATCAGTGGAGTTATTTGAGTACACGCAGGGTACCAACACACTGGTACACAAGGAGACGGTTACCAGTGAAAGTATATACAGGTAAGGCCAGGTAACTGGCACTAACGATTTTCAGTTATGACGCCAATTGTAATTAAATGGCCTCATGGTAAATACCTATGGTATTTTATTGGATATTATCCAAATATCCCACGTACGGCACCACGGAAGATAGGATCTGCTACCAGTGTATTCTTAATTGCAGAAATGTGTTGCAAATGATGAAATAAGGGTTTTCTTTCCTTTTCCCACCGAAAGTCCCAACGATGTCGTGGCAGTGAGTGCAAGGCGTTTCTATATCACAAATGACTTCAGTAAATTTAAAAGTTTCTTGGAAATTCTGTCTCCAATACCGACCGGAACAGTGGCTTACTATGACGGGGAAAAGGCTAGGATAGTGGCTACTGGCTTCGCAATGGCTAACGGAATCAACCAATCACCGGACGGCAAGTATGTTCTGCGGGCTCGGTATTTCTCAGTATGATGGATTCTGATTGGTTATTTAGTTATTGAAGCACAATTAAGGGGCTACAGGCTAACTGGATTAACCGATCACTGGACGGCTAGTGTATTCAATTGCTGTGTGTTTCTGTATTGTCAGTTCTTGTTGGTTATAATTATTGAATCACAGTTCAGTTCATTTAAAATAATTGGAAGATTTTGAGACACTTCTGTTAGTAATGACAGCTTTTGACTTGCGTCTGTTGTGGCAGGTACGTGTACGTGGCTGGGGCCTTTGACAATGAAGTAAACATTTTCGAGAAAAACAAGGACGGCTCGCTGACGTTGTTAAAGGTAAATTGTCTGTGATCTTTAGAGTTCAGAATAAAGAATAGAAACACTAATTGGTTCTTGGGATAGTGTGACTCAGTCAGCATAAGAAAGTCAGGGTGAGTAAAAAAAAAAAGGAAACCCAAATGTCGGGACTGTTACTTTATTGAAGTTCTAAATGTAGCACTTTGAAAATATAGAATATGAAAGCCCAATTCATAAGCTTTCTTTGAGTACAAGAATTATTTAAATCACGTATGTACTTTTTAAGTTACGGAATTTTAAACACAACCACCGTTTTAAGGTTCTGTCCACGGATCACAACAATGGTGTGCGTTCTTTCAGCAAAACGAAAACAATTCACATACATCCCTATGTGACTTGTTTTCGTTTTGCTGAAAGAACACTTACCTTCTTGTGATCCGTGGACGGAACTTTAAACGGTGGTTGTGTTTAAAATTCCGTAACTTGAAAAGTACATACGTGATTTGAATGATTCTTGTACTAAAAGAAAGCTTATGAATTGGGCTTTTATATCCTAGATTTTGAAAATGCTACATGCAGAACTTCTCTTAAACAATGGTCCCAACATTTGGGTTTCGTTTTTTTTTACTCACCCTGTATAAGCAATTTCTTTGTAAGTCATCAATGTTTAATTTCTTTCGTCCTTATGAAAAATTGATCTCAGTCTCTGTAACACTTTAAAAATTCACGATTTTTCATACTGACAGAAACTTAACATGTTCACTACGGTCGATAACATCGAAGTTGACAGGGCTACTGGTGCCCTGTGGATCGGTTGCCACCATCAGCCGTACAAAATGTTGATGGGAGACGAAAATGACCGCAACAAGGGCACTGCACAGGTACAACCTTAAGAGTAACTACTTTCAATCTCGCATTTTAATTCGGGCGATTCACAATGCAGTGGGCCACCAAGAGTTTGCCATTGTCGACAAATCATGTCCCATTTGAATGAGTGTCAGTAGTCAACTTTAGCTAATTTGTTATAGATTGGTGCATAGCATTCTGCTGCCTTAACAAAACACCATATTGATTAGAAGAAAAGAAAAGGGCAAACATTATACTCGAATCATACGCTTACGAAACTACTGACTGAAACAGTTTGAAATGTCCCGCGCTTCGAATTTGTCGACCATGCATCTCCCACAATGCATTGGGAAAAATGAATTCTCCATTGCAAACTCTTGGTGGTGCACGGGTCCGAGGACGGGTCGTCGAAAAAATTGCCAATAAATTAAAGTATATGTACATGTATCAATACCGTGTAATAAAGATATTGTCTTTCTTAAAAATAAAGTTATAAGCCGAAAACAGAGTCATTTTTATATAATATTTTGTTAACTTTTAAATAAACCTTTACCTCACAGGTTTTGAAAGTCGTCTTGGACAAGGACCTCAATGCGGACGTGAGAGAAGTCTTAATGGATGATGGGCAGTTACTAGCAAGAGGTTCAAGCGTGGCCAGCACCTACGGTCAGCAAATGCTGGTTGGGACTGTTAAGAACAAGATGTTATACTGCCAGTTACTGGCATACTGAGGATGAACCTTACGGCATGTAAATGTCACAAATGATTTTTGTTGATTTCGTGACGTTATGAAATAAAGTGTACACAATAAGAGGACGCTATTTAGTTTGGGTAAACTCTGTTGTATTGAGCAAAATTTGCCCAATCAAAACAACGCTTCTATTACGTCCGCCATGAAACATAACAGGCTACAGATGCCTTGGCATCGGGGTTTTTGCATTTAAATTCCTTCAAAATCGAGTTAGCTGGAGAATTAAAAATATTAGTGTAGAAGTAGTTTAAATAGTGGGACTTATAGCCACGTTTATCTATATATAGGTGCTTTAAGTAGTCGTTTTTATAGCCAAAACGAATTTGAAGAGATTGAAGAATTTGAAGAAATACCATTTCAAAGTCTATTGAATGACTGGTTACGGTCCACCTTATTTCCGCAAACATCCTGCATGTTTCTTTATGATAAATTATTGTACAGCGCCATCTTGCGGTAGGTTTAGCTTCGGGGAAGCTCATTTAGGGGTTGCTGATCTCCATGGAAACAATCTGGAAAGCTCGTTTGCCATTCTGAGCTGCACAAACAAGTGAAGCTACGCGCTGGTTGCCCACCACTCCATTCGAATGTGGGAAGGGAACCAGTCTCAACCATTCCCGTTCTTTAGAAAAGCTTAAATAGATCCGTCTTGAAGTATACATTAAAACATTTTTTTCAACGGAAAATTTATATAAAATAAATTTTTGTGTGAAGACAAAAAAAAAATGCTATGTCAAATATAAAAAGGTAAAACATGTCAATTGCATAAGATATTGTTCTTTACAAATCTATTGTTCTTGGAGTGGTGATGTGGTGGTCGGTGACTTCACAATAACGGCCAATTAATCAGTGGTGGTAGGAACATAGGTAGGAGTTCAAAGAGGAATACGTTGCGTAATACAGCTTACTCGTATCTTTGTTCTGCTGGCAATGCACACCTGAAACCATTGTTCACGTGTAGTTTTAGTTAATATTTTTTCTCTGTGATCAGAAACAAGGTTGTTTGAATAAACTGAACGAATCTAGACTACGTGTATGAGAACAAAATTAAATCGCAGTGAATTTATTTAATAATACGTCTAACTCTTGGTATTTTATAGACCTTTTCGCAGGATTTCAAACGGGGGGGGGGGGGGCACAAAAGCGCATCAAAATAACGGGGTTTGGTCTTGGACCAATGATCTTGATTTTACCCCTTTACCCCCAAGGTCACAGCATTTCCGGAGTAATCCAAGCCTGCTATGGATTCACTAGTCGGCCATATTGGATTGCGAATGAAGTAAAATCTTCATTTTTGGAATGATGTGTACAGAAATGAAAGCAATGTCGTTACAAATTAATACCAGTCCGCTCTGATGAATGACTTACTGTTTGTGATTCAATATACTCTAACGTTTTAAGCCACATTTTAAAAAAAATGTGAGGTTATGGTGAATAAATAGTCTGGCATAGTGAATAAATAGTCCGGCACCATCCCATTCAACAGTTCACAATTAATGAAATGCATTCAGGGAACACGACAAAAACTTGTGCTTAAGGCCCATAGTCCGCTAGTCGACTTAAGTTGTTCCGAAAGTGTGCGGTGAGACTAAAAAGACCAATCGTTCGGGTGTTGACGACAACTCCCTAAGCCACGGGATTAAAGTAATTTGTCAGGGATTGTTTGATAACGCCTTTCTTTTGGCGGGCGGCAATTACTCTTTTCTGCAACCAAGTATATTCAAAGACCATAATGCGCATGCGTCAGTTGGTTACGAAATGGTTCTCGTACTTAACTTCCCGTAAAATAAAATCCTCTAGAGCCACGAATGAGAAGAAAAGTGGAGGAATCTATTTGATATATCATACCAGGACTAGATAACACAATTTACGGGGAAGAAAATTGAATTTTGGGGAAAAAAAGAGAAATGCAAAAGTCCTCCACGATTCGAACCCGCAAACTGCAGCATTCAGACTACCGATTTAGTGCAACCACGCTGACTGACATGGAATATAAAGTCTTAGAACTTATTCCGAATCAGGCGACACATATATTCGTGTACGTGATATGTTTCACACATGCGTATTACATATATAATGTTTTTACATAATGTTGCATGTATTTGCATTTTGGAAGAGCAAAACTTGATGCGTTGCCGCGCGCCGTAGATAAAACAAACACACTTTGCCCGATTCCTTAATTCGTTAATCCCAGCTGGAGAGAGTCGCGTGAGACAATAGTACACGCTAAACACGCCCACAATGAACAGTGAACCCGTGTTACATGCGCAATGCCCCGTAACTCACCATTCAGCGCTTTTGGTCCTTGATGCGAGCCTTCTCATAACCACTCTCCACTCTCTGCGGGCGAGATCTACACACAGGCGGGATTTTACTTCAACTTCGTTTGGTAAGGAAACATATATATCTAACTTCCAAACAAGCAAAGACGAACACTGATTGAGAAGTTCTTTATTTGAATGCAGATTCTGCCAAAAAATAATGTCAAAAAAGTAATATGACATACGTACAGTTTCTGCAGTGTTGTACTGTCCCAGAAGAACGACTTTACAAACTGCGATAAACGCTGGTTCTTGTTGGCAACGTGTTCAGAGACTTACATGCAGTATTCGGTTAGTGCTTTCTTTGAAACGGTATTTTGGTAAAGTTTTCAGACGTCAATTTCAGACTTCAATGAATACCTCGCCACGTACAATAATGTAAACGACTTATAATTACACTCCTGCCAAGTGTTACCAGTATTTTACACACACATACACATTACATCTCAGCCGCTCTAAAAAGCACTAGAAATATTCTGCTCCCGATAAGCAATAAAGTAAAGGTGTTTTAACGCAATCGAACATGAGATGAAACCATGCATATTATGGTGTACTTACTGTTGATGGGTATTATAATAAATGATATCATTAAATACAATATTCATTTGACTGTCAGATTATGTAATGTACTTCACTTTTTAACTTTTCATTTTAGACACTGCAGTCTTTCAGTTCTTGTGCCCTTGAAGATGGGGAGGGCGTGGCCATTGCTGGCTCCTCCCCTTCTCGCTGTGGCTCTGCATCTAGTGTGCTACACACCCGCAATTTCATTGGAATTCCCATCGGGTAAGTCCGGTTTTGAAAGTTTGATTAAAACCAGCATCCTATATGTCCTTATGCACAGAAAGAAAACTGGATTATGGCAAGCCAACTCTGATCCTTAGAGGGGCGGCGGAACTGGGGGGCAGGGGGCACTCCCCCAGTTTTACCCAAGTGCCCCTCTTGCGGACACAGATGTGCCCCCTCGCGCATAAATGTGCCCTCTCGAGATGAAAACCAAACTGGCCGTAAAATTAAAGACAACAATGTGTTTTCAGTAACCATCTCCCAAAATGGCAAAGAGAGTTCTGATATGAACGAAGAATATGAGCCAAGCCCCAAAACCCTTACAATACGCCCTCAAAATAGGCACATAGTGCGTAATTTGCGTAATAACAGGTTTTTGGTCATCATCAATCCTGCCATCTGAGATTTTGTTACGTTGTTCGTTCACATTCTCAATCGAGGTGTGCAACAAACGCTTGGGTATTATTTGTGTGATCTTAAAACCAAAATACTGTCTGTATCAATACATAGTTATTTAGAAATACCTGCAAATAAAGTCCTTACGAAAAACACGCCGATTGTTTGAGCGTCCGAATACATTCCCATTCACTTTAGAAGCTCAGGTCAAATTTGGATTACTGTAAATACAACTACATTTTATGGATTTTTAGGGCCTATAGCATCAGTTAAACAGTTTTTTAAAGTTTAACCTGACTTCATTCGAACCTTGATAAGAAGAGCACTGTTAATACAACGTCATGCTTATAACAAGCACAATTTTAGGTCCAAAATCTTTGTTTTTCTTTGTTTTCCAATACTGTTAATACAAGGTACCTGTTATAACGAGGTAATTAGTAAAGTCCGAAGGACCTTGTTATAACGGTGTTAGATTGTATACGATAAACAAGGATGTTCAGAAAAACGTTGCTGTGTTGATATTTGTATGATACGTATTGCTCACTCCGAAGATTTTTTTTCCCGCGGAATTAGTTTTATCATTGCCTAGTCTAATGGGATTGCTGGACCTGTCTGCTGTATTGACCTAAATGAAGAATTGGTATGGCGACTTGCGGTAATGGGCCAACAGAGTAATAATTACGGAAGTCACAACTAAGACAGATGGGGCAAATAATTGGAAAAGCAAAACAGAACGATGTAATGTCTTGTCATCATTAGCCGTCTTTGGTTCCGAGCGTGCTCTGTAATGGATCCGTCAGTTTCAATTAGTGGAGCGAAAACTGGGAGCAAAATAACACTAAATTGAGATCTAGGTCTATTTGTCCCACGAGAGCAACTTATTAATTAATTTAAGTCTCAGTGACAACCATGACAAGCTGTGCTTTCAAATATACAGCAACGAAAGCCAGGGTTATAATGGGAACTGTACGTACGTATGTTATGTATGAATGGTTAGTCTTATACTAATGTTTAGCCTACACGAGCAACAATTATATGAAAAGGTGCAATCAGCAAGTACAATGATGGATATGACAATAATGAACTTTAATCACGTGACGTCGGGTAATCAGGGCGATGATCTTGAAGCCGGGAGTGTGGATTGAAGTTTGGGAACACACGTCAGAACCAGTTGCGTAGGCCTATATAGCCACTGACCAAAATGCAGCAACGGTCAAGTTCGAGCAAGGACCAGTGGTTGACCAGTGGTTGGTTCGTGACGTACCTAGCGCATGCGCACTGAAGATGAAGTGCTAACGATTCAAGTCGAACTATTGTCATGTCAACGACCGTCAGAAAATGGCGATTGCACAATTATGCAACACTTGTGTTTCTCTTTATTTACACAAATAATAGTAATTAGTTTAGAACGTACATCTTACATAATCGCCAATATTATTGTACAATGGTGACAAAAGTGACATAATCGTAAACAAACGTGGAAAAACTGTGCAATGAAAGTGAAATGTAACGCTCAAAGTTTCGTTTCCGCCATTTTTGTTGATAGTTGGTTTCCCCTTCAGCATGCTATGGAAATTGCTATTGTTGACCAGCTATAAATCGTGGCTATGCTGGTCCTGAATAATTGACTAGAATCGTCCAACTATCGTCGACTAGACAGAGTTCGGGCTAACTTAGTCGAACTAATGGTTAACAATAGTTCTTGCTCTAACTTGGCCAACGCTGGATAAGCTGATGAGCTTCACAGAATTTTGTGAAGAAAGTGGGAGTGGCATACTGGGTAATTTGTCATGACCTATGAATAAAGCATCTGGCTGCAGCTGCTCAAGACCACAGTTAGCCGATGCAGGCAAATGCTATCCGAAATCTTCCTCATAGAAATGCATACATTCCGCACCGGATGTGATTTATTTGTCATTGTGGACCATGTGGACACATTTTGAGCGTCGCATATACCCTTCGTGAATTCGAAACGGAGCCTGAGCAAGTGACGAGAATTGAAAATTTACAAAACAGATAAGTTTTAAAAAATTTCCTACATTATTACGCTTTTTAGCGGAAACCCCCCCCCCCAATTATGATTGGGAAAAAGAGTGATGACTCAGTCTTAACGGTCGTTAAAAGCTCATCGCAGAGTCGTGGCCGTGATGACTTGCATGTCACAGGTCACAGGTCACGCAAAATCTATCCAATCAGAGCGTGAACTCATCAGCGTATCCCAGCGTCCTGTTTGCAGGGCGGGGGTACGAGCGAAAAGTGCGCTCAAATTGTACACATCCTTCGGAGGTTCTATCAACCCAATGATAATACCAAGCCTTACGAGATGCACTTAACATTCATACACAATTTTGGTTATGGTGACTTGGCGAATAACCACACACGTAAACAAATTGAAGTTCTCCCACTTGTTTGGTTTCGATCGATTCAACTCTAATTTAATTTGACTTTGTTCATTTTTCAATTGGCAAACTGCTATCCAGGGATGGCATTACACATGCACAAAGAAACTACAGAAGTCCACAAAACCCCTTCCCTTCCTAAGTAACTTTAAGTGTGTGAACCTCTGGGCTGCGTGAGTTTGGCTTTGGTTTCCTGATAGTACAGAGTGCAGGTGACGGAAGCTATTTTCTCCTTATGTTCTGATTATCCTGTGAAAGACAAAACACATTAATTTAGCAGGCAGATCACTACCGATCGGTTGCTCTTTCATCTTGACTGTACGTTATTAGAATGACGGAAGTATTCGCCCTCTGACCATTCGCCCACGTTTGGATCTAGATCTGTTATTGACATTGAATTAGGCGCAAAGCTGATCTGATTGATAACCTTCAAACAATCCATCATGTCTTTGAAAAACACCATCAGCACCGCCACCGTAATTAGGTAAAAGTGCCGCCGTTTATCAACCCCGACAGAACAAAACGTGTTTGGTCTGAAATGTTTGCCGCTTGCGATCCGTATTCAGAAAAGCAGAATTTGTGTCCAAACTATGATACTCACGGCTAGTTGCTTTTAGTATCATCGTTTGTTTTTACTTAATGAGTAGCTCATTCAAACGAAAAGGTTGAGCTTTCAATTGTATTTCCACCAGATTTATTCCCTTTTTCCCCCGGAGTATTCTGATCTAAAATTACAGTTATTTGCACATTATAAATCGTCTGGTCCCTAGTTTTACTCTAAGTATAATTTTTTTCAACAGAATGCAATGTTCCCCTTTTGTTAAGAAATAAAAAGGCTTGTTAGGATAAAAGATGTCTTACACCATATTGCTTTTGCCCTATTCTGACCTTTTAATTAAGAAACTATAGGATCCGTATGGAAACCAACATTAGAGCAATTCTATTTGGGTGCAAAAACTGCGTGTTGTGGTCAATCCATGCTGACTTGCACCGGGAAAATCAAACCACTTTAGGGACACTTTAATCGGTTTGTTTGAAAGACAGACTGCGCAAGAAGGCTTCGGCCACTAAGACGAGTTCCACCTAATCCTAGTTCGACAACCTACATGGCAACGACGCCGCAGATGTTTGTTTCCTTGTTCTATTTTTGTTGCAACATAAAGCCTCGTTTTTGTTCCAATGTGGCGATTCCGCACTGGTTCTGCACTTGTGTTTTCAGTTGAAGTACATAGGATCATTAAGAGGTTTGGAGCTGTTTCATTGCTCAAAATCATAAGTAGGGTGCATAACCACTATATCTTGAATGTTCTCTCAATCACTATACATTTTGAGAAAACAGAAAACACGCCTCGTGAAACTTTTAAATTAAGCCCGCCTGCACCCTATTTTGAAACCGCTTTCAGTGATGACTTTCTTCTAAAGGGAAACATGGCATGAATAATACTTCAAAAAAAAAATATTGTGTGCAATTTCCTACTCCTTTGAAATGAATGAAAAGTATTTAACGTCCCTTTTGGTTTAATTTGACTGAAAAGCGCACTTCTTTAAACATTTAAAATGTTTCCATGTTTTTCCTCAGAACTGAGGGTTTAAGCGGTGATTTACCTTTAGGAAGACACTGTTCATTTAAGGGGTATTCTGTTCAAATTGTGCACCCAAGAATTTGCTCAAGAAAATTACATTTCGGAGAAGAGTTTGCTCATTTGCTTACTGTCATGTACTGAAACAACAACGAATCACCAAAGAAAATAAAATTTACGACAGTAAAATATCCAAAATTTTGGCCACTTTTGGCGCTGAAAATAATACAACATTGAGTTTTTGCCCAAAATGACATCACCGTGAGTTTTTCTCATGAATACGGAAATTCGCTCTTAGCATAAAAACCAAAAAGGCACCAAAATACCCTTGAAAATGGTAAAATAAAAAATTTAAAATAAAGTTACCGGTGGGACACAAAGGTACATTTTCAAGGATTGCATTAAAAATAATAAAGATTACATGGGCCCTTTGACGGTACCATTCAGCCGGAATAATTTCACAGGGTATCTCCACTTGGAGCAGTACAGAGTTTCTGTCATTAAAATTGTATTTTCCAGGTAATTGCATATGATCCTACGTTGCTTTGCGGGCGGATTTAAGCTGTTGAAATTAGCTGCATGTATATGTCAAAAGAGAGAAAAATACCTGGATGGTATGACGTCACGGGTCACACGATCTCAAGGTCGTTGGTAACTTGTTTTCTTTTGTCATTTTGCTTTTTATCACCAGTTCACTAGGTACATCCAAGCATTATCACGTTACTCAACTTTGTTGACATTTCGCCGATATCGATTCATTAAGACGATATAATAATCGACACACAAAATATTACAGTGTGAAACACTTCATTTCTTAGATTTCAACTCGCATCGTTTCGCAAGGAGCTCAAGCTCACAAGAGATTTATTTCCTATGAAGGGATGTTAATTTATATACACTAAACCTGATAATAAATATAAACTTTCTCCTTTTGTTTTACATAATATATACCGGTAGTCTCGCTTTTTCAATAAATTAATTTTGAAAAAAATAAAATATTGACTGCAACCCCTCCCTTTATTTTTCATGATACAAGTAACCTGTCGACCTGATGAATTCAAGTGTGGTGAGTCAATATGTTACGATTCTACCATTGTATGTGATGGGCGTCAAGACTGCGACTCATCACCACATGATGAGGAGGACTGTGGTGAGTTGGCTAAGTAATCAATCTAGCACGATTGTGCAAGATAGCGACCTCGCAAGCAATTTTGCTGTAATTTTACAGCGTTTGCAAACACATGCACAGTAGTTTTCTGAAAACATAAAGTACAGTTATTTACATGAATAATATTTCACGGAGTATTCAATGCTATAGCGCCGATTTCACACCAAGCTGCTTCGTTTGATCAGACGATCCGCACAATTAGCACCTTTAAACGGTCACTGAAGCTATTTTCTAATTACAAGTAGTTTATTATCGTTATGAACTCTTGTTGTCCTAGTCCAGTCCCTTATTCCGTATCTTCGCCCCTTCTCCCGCCCAGCTTCCCGTCTAGTCCTTTGGCTAGTTTACGGTATGCCAAACTCAATCTTTGCTTATCGGGAAGTAGCCTACCTCCAGTTCAATGTGCAAGTACATTTTGTTAGTTCATTCATCAATAATAAAGTACACCGTATCCAATAACATATAGCTATTATATTCTCAACTGGTAAATACAGAATTGCAAGTGAAGTCATTGAATGGAAATAACATGCTAGAAAGCGACGACCATACTGACAAAGACCTCGAATATCCACAATAATTAGAACAGTGACTGCAGCTATAGCAACCACTTCGCACATCCCTGCTCTTTTCATTGGCACTGTACATCAGTGGTACGCCTTACATCGCTGTAATTACTTCTTAATGTTTAAATGTCAGATTACTGCGACGACGATTACCCGATCATTCTTTCGGCGAGAAACTCGTCATACGACATCAAGTATCCAGGCGGTCGGCTGAGAGGAGATCCAACCAGCCTAACATCCACAAGTGCCAACTGTTCCTGGACAGTGCAAGCCAGTAGCGACCAAGTTATCCGAATTCGCTTCTTGGTTCCAACGACACATCCATACCTAGATGCGTTTGTCTTAAGTTTCACAGTGGGGTCAGAGACAGTTGCAATGTACAATGGAAAACTAAAGGAACCGAGTATGTCGATTACCAACTCGGCGGTCCAAATTACCTTCATCAAGAGTAACTTCGACTATCCTGGTCGACTCCACTTGCGGGTTGAATCTGAATATCCAGGTACGAAGATGTAGCTTGCCTGTTCTGTTTTCCACTTTCTTATATGTGCAAGAGTGTTTTAGTAGGCTCCAATCGACTAGTTCTTAGTCAATCACTATGCCAACTGCGTACATTACAATTTTCCTACTAGGCAAACTGAATGTAACGATTCATTTTTGTCTTGACCAATCTCTAAGTGTCCTGTGAGAATGGGACGGAATTCAACTGTGAGCCCGATAATGTCTGCATCCCGATCAGCAAGAGATGCGACGGATTCCCAGATTGTGACAGCAAAGCAGATGAAATAGGATGTGGTAAATACATGTAAAGAGGTTTAAAGAATGGTTTCTTTACGTGGGCCTGAATAATAGAACTATATATCACAAATATCGTAAAAGGTGTGAAAATCTTGGCAACATACGCCACGATTTAACCATAAGTCAACCGCTCGGCGGTCCTTCACGAACTCAAGAATGCGCCTGTAGCTTCTCATGCGGGACTTATATAGCATTAGCCAGAACAGAAATGCCGATGTTGAGGCCGCTCTTAAAGGCATTTCAATGTTTTCTCTCTTCACTAGGGGAATGTCGTTCAAACAGATTTCGGTGTTTGACGTCTGACGGACAGTCAAAGTGCGTGAGCAGTGACTATAATATATGTGACCTGGAACCAGATTGTAAAAATATGTACGATGAACTGAATTGTGGTGAGTTTTTGTCTAATGGCCATCAGAAAAAAAGCCAGGTAAAAATCGTCTTGAAATGCAATTGTGTTTGCCGCTACGAAAACGAGAGACGCTTTGTAAATAAACTGATTATAACCATTTATTTTTTTACATATTCATTGCAAATTTTTAAATTATGTCACGATAATACTTCCTTCATCATGGCCTTTATCATGACCAGGCCCTTAGCCGGTTTTAAACATGTTCATTCCCTTATTTATACATTGATCATGAGTTCTTGATCCCAAAAGATATAGGTTGTAAATTGGACTGCATATCCGCACTCGATTGTGAAAACACGATATTAGACATGTTTGTCAGTCAAGGCAACGTAGGCCTACTCTTCTACCTTACCAAAAGTTACTTAACTTACCAAAAGTTGCCCGCTCTCTCTTAGAATTGAATGTTTTCTTTGTGTTTCCTTGTTTTATGGTAACAGCTATATGTGGTCCACCTGTTAATGTATCTGACGGTGGTATCTACCAGCTGACCTTACCACGCACCACAGATTCAATGTTCTGTGTGTGGTTGGTCTATGCTTCTCCTGGCCACCTCATCAACATCCGCGTCAGCGATACATCACTCATCATTTTAGGGAACATCCTTGTAGGCTCTGGCCACGACCCAAGTAACGAGAGCTCGACAATCATTAACAAATCAACGGGCACGATTCCCCAGGTTATTACGGTTCATTCGGGAAAGGCTTGGATACCGTGCGCTGTATCCAATAACAACTTCTCTTTCGAAATCACACAACTAAGTGAGGTAGGTGAGTAAAACACCAGTCTTGTTGCCGCTTTTTAAATGCTTTTAGTTAAGTTCGGTGTGTTAAGGTAGACATAGGCCTATACAGTAATAAGACTAGCCTTTTGCTTTTTAACACCCGATATTTTGTTTGATGGGCCTGCGGTTGCATAAAAATATGAAATGCAGAATGCACCAAAAACTAGACCTACCTTGGGTTTCATACAAATTGGAGTATGTGCCACATGTGCGAAAATGGACAGTCTGGACGTGGTCCCATCGTTTGCGGGTACTGCAGCTTTGCGCGCGTATGGTGCAGAGTATGAAAGAATTATTACATGTATGCACAAACCCGTGACGTCTTCGCGTGAGCGTCAGGCGTTGTCGGTAATATTTAGGGAGGTTTCGCAAGCGAACGGATACGCTTACACTTACGCTTAGCTATCTGTATCCGTTTTTTACTTACGTGAAGCGAGCAAGATATGCGTGTCGTCTGCACGTTTAGCGGATAGTGAGTGGCGTATGACGTCATACGTGCAGACGACACGCATACCTCGCTCGCTACACGTAAGTAAAACACGGATACGGATAGCTAAACGTAAGTGTAAGCGTATCCGTTCGCTTGCGAAACCTCCCTAATATGGCCAAGGGTCCCTCCTGCGTATTTTTTTTCCTAGGAGGGTTAGGGGCAATGTCATGAATAATTCAGTTTTTCCTTTGAATCATTGCAAGACTTAGGTTGTCGTTCTATTTTCCCCTTAATTTAAAATTATCTCAGTGATAAATTTGGAGAAGAAAAATAGCTGATGAAAATGAGCAGCGACGACGTGGATTCGAACCAGGGATCTTTCTATCCATAGCTCATCTCGCTATCCACTAGGCTACTGTGTGGTAGCTCGACGACAACCGTTCTTTAAAATGCTTTAATGTATTGTAACTAGTTGAGTAACTAACAACAATGCTGTTGATGTCATTGTCCGTTCTCATGGATAAACATGAATTATTCATGACATTGCCCCTAACCCTCCTAGGAATAAAATTTACGCGTCCCTCCTAATGGTCTCCCCAACTTTTCTTTTGTTTAATACCGTTGAAGGGGTACTCGTGCAAAGAGTTCATACCATAAACATCTTAATGGCTGCGTTCGCGTTACTCTTGATACGCTCAAGATATTGTCAAGAGTAGGAAAATGCGTGCGCATTACACTCGGGTCACATCGCTCGACGGTTAATGTTAATAATCGGTCAATGTTAATAAAGCAGACACAGTTATTACTGCCGCACTTTACTAGCAGAAGGCAATTCTTCGTTACTAAAGCTAGGCCTAATGCGCCTATGCTGTTATATACGTTGTGCGTTTTTGGATCCTGTTTTCCCTTTTGATTGTGTTTAAACAATGTATACTCGGTGTTTTCCGAGTGCTTACGAGAAAACATGGACAAGCTTACTTATGTTACACTATGAACACTGTGTTTAGCAATTAAACACAATCTTGCTATCACTTTGTAAACATGTTTAGCTTCTTAACGTGGTCGATTCCTAACCATCAATGTTCAATTGCTAAACACTATACATCCTTACTCTAAACATGTATTTACACATGTTTACAACAAACTGATAGCAAGAAAGTGTTTAGTAGATTTAGCAGTTTTTGCAGTCTAGGTGGGGCTCGAACCTAAGACCTCCTGCTTATACTGCCTCCTTCTGCTGATCGATCATAGTAATGATTTACATTTAAGCGGTCGAGGTCACTAACTGTGGACGCATGGGCCTAAAACACGAGTATCGGGGGAGTGAAGGGGCATGTGGGCACTTCACCTCTCGACAATGCTTGTGAAAGTACGTGAATAAACTTGCAGACATCAATATACTTCATCCTCCTCACTTCATTGTCACACTGTTGTCAATCTACAGTGCAATGCAACACCACAACCGAATTCGCCTGTTCGTCTGGAGTGCAGTGCGTAGCTGCCGACCTACGCTGTGATTCTGTACGCGACTGCAACGATTATTCAGACGAGTTGGGATGCTGTAAGTAAAAAGTCTGTTGATGAAAGGGAACGTAGATCTACTCTTCGTATTCTCCTTTTGGTACAGGTTATTGGGAGTTATAAGCTTTTAGGTGACATTTGGTTCCAAAGAGGACCATCCCTTAAAATAAGCGCTGAAATTCAACTGGTAAACAGTTGCAACTTCTTACCCACCGCTTGTCGGGCCACACTCACTGCCAAACTGAAATAGTTCAAACTGAAGGATATAGTTCTGTCCCCCCTATTAATCTTGAATACGCCATGCTGCTCAAATCCTGTCAAGTGCTGTTCTGATGGGGCACCCGTAAGAGTAGTAAACAGGGTTTCTTTTTATATTTCACACTGATATGTTTTCTTTATGAACAGTAACGTGCAGCAAAGACCAGTACTTGTGTGGTCATCAGGGCGCATGTGTGGATAGTCAGCAGATCTGTGACAGTTACAATGATTGTGGCAACTTTGAAGATGAATGGGACTGCTGTAAGACTTTTTTTTAAAAATCACATTAACCATAGCCCATGTGAAGAGATAAATCTAGAGGTGTTATTGTGCTGTTCTGATGATGTCTCTGTACATGTACTAGTTGCACGTTAAGTCGTCATGCATAAACTTCAGAAGAATGTCAAGCAATGAAACTTCACACTGTTTTGTCAAAGAACTAGGTTTGACGAAACACTTTCGGTGTTTCGTCAAAAATAGGTTGGACGCATGAAAGATATGTTCTGGATACCGTGCTTGTAACTCACTGGACAAAACCAGATTGGGCATTCAAATTAATTATCCCCATATTCCATTTAAAAACATAACGTACAGTTTACAAGAAATGACACCATGTCCACATTTTTTTTATGGTTTGCTGTTCATGTCTTTTGGAACAGATACTACGTGCGGTCCACGTCTAGTTCATGTCAACGTCTCCGTCGTAATATCGATGCCGCCAACCCAAAATGGCATATACGTGTGCGTTTGGCAAATTACAAGTGACCCTAACACTTTCCTCACCATGGAGGTTCTTAAGATGGAAATTGGATATCAGAGCTACGCAGCCTTTGGGAACGGGGATGAAGTGTATTCTCTATCCTCCCTGGTCGCTAACGAAATAAACGTACAAGTTGCTGGAACCTTATATCTCTTTGATGGAAGTCAGGTGTGGATGGTAACACGTTCCTTCTGGAATGAAATCGATTTTGAGGTCAGGCTTAATGCTGGAACGGTCAAAGGTGAGCTTTCCGATTAAGAAGTTCTGCAGGGGCGTACGGGCTACCGAATTTCGACCTGACTCTTTTCTTGGACAAAATGGATATTTTTTCTTGTCAAAACTACACTTTTCAAGTTAAATGGCCCGGAAAAGTGACGCGGAGTAGTGTCATTTCGACCCAGGAATGTGTCAGGCTAAATCTGACCCGGATTGCGGGTCGAATCTGAC
Organism: Patiria miniata; assembly: GCF_015706575.1. Lineage (NCBI taxonomy): Eukaryota > Metazoa > Echinodermata > Asteroidea > Valvatida > Asterinidae > Patiria > Patiria miniata. Next base: position 8,397,951 of record NW_024037051.1, on the reverse strand, counting down.
TCGATAGTTTTAAAAGTATGTTGTGTGTTCAGAGGCAAGAAAACAGCAGCTGCTTCGCAGCATGTGACGCACACAAAAGCTACTACTCCAGTTAAATGGAATATACAACATTTGCCTTTGCTGTAATTTTCAGAAATGGATGGATTTGGGGGTTAGTATTTTATGGCAAATATTGTCACGCTGACTTGTTTGACGTTTTGGGTTCGTAGATGCTGGAAAAACCTAGAAAAAAGAATCATGTTCTTGTAGTTTGGTTCCCCGAATTAAGATGAAACGGAGCAATATATAGACGTCGGGGAATTGCAAGGTCAGGGAATCGGTCTAGCTGGCTTCACAGGTACGTGATCGATTACAGGGAAAATGTGGACTAACTAAGTATGATAAATTTGGGGCAGTGTTTGAACGCTGGTCGGACCAGCGTTGGAAATTGATACACAAATACAACTTTTCTTGAAAACGTCAGCACACCTGGTGCCATGATTTTACAGGATGCTAGAGAGTGTCATTCACTAACAGTCCAGTGAGGTATTTTGTGATAAATTGGTTTTTTTTTATGTTTGCAAATGTTGTATATTCCCTTTAAAATTGAACAACCAAGAATGAACGGCCACACGTAAGGCCATTCCATGTTTCCTCGACTTCCCGTCTTTCACGGATGGAGGCTTGATTTAAGACCTATGTTTTGTATTTCATTTGCAAGGTTCTTGTGACGCCCAGAGTCTTCAGAGTGGCTCCAAGTGCGTGCCTGGCAGTGCACGATGTGACGGTAGAGCAGATCTACCAGACTACTCAGATGAAGTGGATTGCGGTAAAATAAATTCACTTGCTGCACTCGTGAGAGGAGTCTCTCTTTGGTTGATTATCTCTCTTTATTTGTGAAAATGACAAATGTATTATAAGTACCTTCTGCAGAATCACCACTTGAAAGATATCTTGAGCCGTTGTTATTATAATTATTTTCTCATTTTGGAGATGTTTCTATGTTTTATTAGTTTAAACCCTGTGAGGTACCATTGCAAAATGCAAGCATTTTCACACCACGGTACTTTACTATTCAGTACGATGGTGTATGAATTGTGAATGTGAACAAAATCCTTTCAGTAGACGTTTTGGTGAACACATCCATTCTCAAGGTTGTTTAAAATAGGTGGATAGAAGCCCTTTGAGCCCAAGAAAAAAATGTTACCCAAATCCGCATTTATTGGCATTGCTCAAATCCCTTGAGAAGGTCTACAGAATATAATGTACAGAAAAGAATATAAGACAATAGATCGTATAGGCTTCAGGACTGGGACCATAATGACAGGATGATTGACTTGTGGTAAGACTTGCGTGATAATATTTTGGACAAATTCTATGGAAGTTGGCCTTGGTCTGGAGTTTGGATCGTAAAATCTGGGTCATGACTTCAACCCAGGCTAGAAGTGGATTCACCAGGATTTTTTTGACCATGTTTCAATAGGGAACTGCTAGATTATGCCTTTTTTTTCGACGGAAAATTATTTAAATACAAACTATTTAAAAACATACGGACAAGGTCAGGAGCGTTGCACACATTAATTTTGGAGTATAGTTGCCATTGAGATGAAGGAAAAAATGCATTTGATATTGTTAAACAATTCCAGATTAGATTTAATCTTATTTTGTCCCCTAAATGCAGGTTTTTGTGGAACGACCAACTTGAATCTGTCAACTCACACAGAAGTGGTAACAGTGGAAGTTGTCAATCCTAGGCCCCGTCAGCAGCTTGTTACAGTTTACGTACACCGCAACCAAGATATCCCCCTGGTTATCGCTAACACTTCATCAAACATCAGCGAGTGCGTGTGGAAGGTTTCATCGTCAATAGGAAATGTAATAGAGATCAATGTTGCCAAGTTTGCCGGTAACAATCTACGCATTGGTAACGGCCACGACCCAAGTGAGGGCGTGCCCATTTTGTCCCATTCTTGGATTTGGTTGTTTTACAGGAAACTATTTTCTTCGGGTTCAGCTTTGTGGATAACAACTGGTTTGTACAGTTACGATTGGGAACCTTACCAGCTACAGTTTACCCTCCGTAGCTTCGCAAGTATCGGTAAGCAGTATCGGGAACTACACTCAACCAAAAAAGAAAGCCCCCCTCCAATACTTTATTGTCTAACTAAAAAACTACAGAGCACCTCTCGCTCAAATAACGACTAAACAGTACAGAATTTCCTTAGCAATCCAGCCATACTCTTTGTTTGGTCCAAAGCAGTGATAATGGGTACGAAATTATGCAATTCATGACAAATGATACCGAAAACAGTTGCACTTTTGTACACGTGCAAGTTGTGGTTCACACTCACCTTGCACGTATACAAAAGTGCAACTTTTTATTCAGTAGCATGTGTCATAAATTGCATACTTTTTTCCCTGGACGGATTTCCCTGATTTTGTGTGGTTCTGTGTCCTCTATAGACAATTGTTTCCAGGGAAATAGTGCCCCCTTCAGGATATGGATATTCTGTCCCTTTTTCAACGGATAATTAGCCCCCAAAATATTGTGTACCCATTCAGGAAACCCATACTTCTATTTTTTTTCGGGGGATTCGATTGCAAAGGAGCATTGAGTAAAGTGAATTTTGTCCGGTTAGGATGAATAACAGAATTATTGACATGTTTGAAATTGCTTTCGTTTTCAGATTGTGACGAGGGCCAGTTTGCATGTTCTTCAGGGACTAAGTGCCTGGAACAATCTTCGGTCTGCAACGGGATTCACGAGTGTCCAACTTATTCAGATGAACTCAATTGCAGTAAGTAAAGGCCTACTTATACCTCATTCAATCTTTTATATACACCTCATGTCAAATCAGATGAAAACGAAAACGCGCAACAGTATTGTATCTACTGTAGGCTTCAGATAAAAAAAAAAGTTTATGTTTTCAGATGTGCTATTGGATGAAAGCCCCATGTATAAATAAAACCAACTCTCTTACCAGTTTAAAAAGATAACTAAAAACCAGAAGTGACTTTTGAGACGCCACTTGATAACGACAATATGTCATGGCTTTCGTTTCGATAGCAAGTTGCCAGGAAGAAGAATTTGCTTGTTCAACAGGAGAGTGCATACGGATCGAAAAAGTGTGCGATCGGTACTCCGACTGCCCGAAGCTGAATGATGTATACAACTGTGGTAAGTCCAGCTAAACAGTTTTGTGTGTTATGATCAACTTTCAGTAATTTTGTTTGACCGTCCCAGCTCTAAACGAATCCAGACATGCCCAGTGCATGATCACTTTGCACACACGGAGTCCCCCTTTAATGGCGAAAGCATTGTGCTAGCTCTTATCCTGACCAAAAACTAGCACAATGCATTTGCCATTGAAGGAGCCTCTGTGATAGAAGTGACGTGTGTCCGGATTGGTCTATACTTCGGACGATGCTCTAGTTTGGGCCAAGAGTTTGCAGGCGCGGTTTCATGAGGGGGGGGGGGGCTGGGGGCTGTAGCCCCCAAACTTTGTTTAGCCCCCCCCCACCCAAAAAACAACAACAACAACAACAACAAGAACAACAAAACAATCGCCCCCCAAAAAACATATGTCAAACCCTCCCCCTTCATGTTGAAAACTGTGGAAAATTGTATTGATAATAAATACGTATAGTGTGCATGATAGTATGATTTGATCAACGCTCCCCATTAGAAATGTGGTACGAGTCCCCCCCCCCCCCCCGAGTGTCCGGAGGGGGAAAAAAACGGTCTACATTTTAGCACACCTCCCTGCAAACATTTCTGGATCCACTACCGTTAGCCTCCATAAAATATATGCCTGGATGGAAATGTCATGACCCTTACAACTCAATTTTAGTCTACCACACTTTCCGTGCCGCGAAAAATATCAAGATGACCGATGTTTAATACTTTCTTGTCTGGAACTGCGCTATAGTTCTCTTCGAACAAATGACAATCAGCGATATATTTTTTTTCAACCCATTGATAAAAGACTCTTACAAATGCTTATTTCACAATTGCAGGTCTCTGCGGGGACCCAAATATAGCATTGAATGCTTCAGTTAGCCGATTTTTCACGGCAGCATTTGACGTAGATCGCAGGTACGACTGTGTGTGGACTGTTACCGCTGAACCGTCTACACGAATTCTAATCACCGTTCTGACCTTGCGATATGCACCCACCACCTTCTGCGATGGGAATTATGGAGACTTTGTTAGAGACAGCAACCGAAGCCAATGTACGGAACTTGCCGACTTTGCATCTTATGATAGAATATTCCGCCGACATATTTCTTCGAGTGGCCCCGCACTATGGATAAAGAACACCGGCTACCCTTATGTTGATAACTGGGATATTACGCTTACACTCAGTCAGTTCGTGGATGTTGGTAAGTAAAGGTAAAAGAAATATTGCCGACCGACTCTGCAGGGTATAAAGTCCATATAAATCATTGTATACAGATATTGAATGCTTCGAGTGGTGTAGTAAAACTAGCCTCCCGAGGTGATCCATGGACATTCTATTTTCCCGAGGCGAAGCCGAGGGAAAATAGAATGCTCCATGGATCATCGAGGGAGGCTAGTTTTACTTCACCACGAGCTAAAGCATTCAATATTTGTTTTATAACACTTCACCCACAGATTCTGCTTGATTTAAATATTTTAAATTATTTATATCTGAACACAGTTGAAATAAACTTCAATTTCAATACAAAATTGGTGGAAAATGTATTTCTCTCTTCCAAACTACCCCTTTACGAAATGTTTCAACCCAAGTCTGCGGCGGTCTCTCTTTGGAACAATACGCGCTACGCGCAACGCGCAACGCGCACACAAGCATCCATTTGCACACAAATACCGCGCTGTGGAAATAGTGGTTGCCAATGGTATAGTACTTTGGTTGCTACGGGTATAGTACTTTTGGCCGTGCACAGAAAGATAGCAAAATTAGAAAGTAACATGTGACTCGCTCTCGGCCAATCAAGACACAGAATCTGTGGGTGAGGTGTTATAAAGCTTTTTATAACACCTCACCCACAGATTCTGTGTCTTGATTGGTCGAGAGCTAGTCACATGATACTTTCTATTTTTGCTATCTTTCTGTGCACGGCCAAAAGTACAATACCCGTAGCAACCAAAGAACTATACCATTAGCAACCAAAGTACTTTTCCCACGGCGCGGTATTTGTGTGCAAATGCATGCTGGTGTGCGCGTTGCGCATAGCGCGTTTTGTTCCAAAGAGAGCACGCCACAGAGTTGGGTTCAAACATTTCGCGAAGGGGTAGTTTGGAAGAGAGAAATACATTTTTCACCAATTTTGTATTGAAATTGAAGTTTATTTCAACTGTGTTCAGATTTAAATAATTTAAAATATTAAAACCAAGCAGAATCTGTGGGTGAAGTGTTATAAAACAAATATTGAATGCTTTATCTCGTGGTGAAGTAAAACTAGCCTCCCTCGGTGATCCATGGATCATTATGTCCATGGATCACCCCGGGAGGCTACTTTTACTACACCACTCGAAGCATTCAATATTTGTATAATACAACACCTGAATAAATCCCCGTCAGCTTTATACAACACCTGAATAAATCCCCGTCATCTGATTGGTGGATCATTGATCACATGTTATTGAAATATTCGTCCAAACGCACGGCGCGCGCGCGGCGCGCAGCGCACCGTGCAATGGAAGTTCCATTGCACGGTGAATAGAACTTCCATTGCACGGTGTCATCGCTGCTGGCAGTGGCGCTGTTTTAAATCGAGCTTACTTGAATTTGATGGTTCTCAACCCGTTGAACAGTTTGCATAAATTAAATATGATGAACTTCCTTGTCAAACTATCAAACAGTTTTTAACCTGAATAAATTGGCTATTAAAAGTCAACCAATCAGATGACAAGGATTTATTCAGGCGTTATATAAAAAAATAATGAATGTTTCACGTTCGTGCAATGGAAAGAATAATTTCATTCGGTGACAGATGAAATGTTCCGTTCCACTCGGCACATTTCATCTGTCACCTCATGAAATTGCTCTTACCATTGCACTCACAAACATTCATTATTTGTATAATATTAAATTACTAGAGCGCTACTTCCTCATTCTTGCGCGCGGAGACGCTTTGAAGCCGTCCTGGGCGCAGACATTTTGAATTTATGTGCGTGTTTGTAGAACATAATGAAATTAGATGGATTGAATTTTGAAAGTGCACTCTACATTCAACGCGCAAGTAGAACATACGCAAACAACTTAAACGCGTCATGACAGTTCAAAAACGTCACGGCAAAAAGCATCTGCAGCGAATACGCGCACGCGTTGCGCTGTTTGCGTAGAGCAAAATGAAACGCTCATTTGCTGATCGTGCGTTTCGGTTTTGGGCGTATCGGCTTCGATAACGCACCGGTATGGAATACAAACGCAGACGTACAAAATACGTACACAATTTCTAGTTCTCTATCCGTTTGTGTACAAACATGGATGCGCCCATCAGGCATTACTTTGTACATCAAGTTAGCGCTTTAGTAATTTAATATAGCTCTATGATATAAAGTGACTGTATATTGTAGGTCGGGGTGCTCGTATGGATGTCAGTTGCGGCACTGGAAGACGGTCTGAAATCCTCTTTCACTGTGCATCAGGTACAGCGAAAGTAAAATATTTGCATTTTGCCCGGAAATTTCTACTCAATAGGTTTATCCAGAAATGTCCGATCCTCTCTGGAAAAAAAACTCGGTCCTTAAAAAATTATTATAAAATGAAGTTGCAGTGTAGCGTTTTTGGCATATACGTATAAAGAACGTTTGACAAGACAGATTTTGAATTGTTATCAGGACTGGTCTTCACATGGTCCCAAAATCCGACTCTAAGCTGAAAATTGGGTTTAAATTGAAAGAGGTCTTGCCAAATTGGTTAAATATACTATGTGCATTGCAAATTGAAACGCTGCGATTGGTAAACAAAAAGTATAGGACCATTCGTACATGTGAAAATAACATTAAGCCTTGTGTATTTTGGCAGTGTGCCAAAATGGAGAGTATAAGTGTCCCTCTGGGAGAACGTGTATCGACCAATCCGCTGTCTGCGATGGCTGGCCAGACTGCCCTGAGTACGAGGACGAATTTGGATGTAGTAAGTGTCTCAAAGAATATTAAATTTATTCCGACTTGTGTTTATGTGATACAGGTTGTATTTTACATCAATGTAAAATTGTTTTGTAGTCTGGTTCCTAGACCAAAAGATTCTGACTATTCCCGATGAATCTTAGGTCCGGTAGCCTCCGGTAATACATTGTATTACAATTTACCTCATGTGACTAAAACGGGAGGAATTCCTCCTTTTTCCGAAAATTTCCGGAGTTTGCCGAATTCGTTTCGTCGACAATCGGATAGCGCCCGAGTATTTCCGAATATAATATAGGTTTAATTAACTGCTAATTGCTTATTATTATTTTTTTTAAATGAGTTGATAATTAATATTCATTGCTTTCATTTAGAAAACTTGAAATTCAACGACGATTTTGTGCATCAAATATACTCGGATCGTATACGCTCGAATCGTATGGGCGAACTTTTTGCTGCGTCATGTACAATTTTAAATTTGACAACCGTTACTGAGATTTTCCAAAACTTGGTCTTCATTCGGCTCCGCCTGCTAACAGTGCTATTTGGGTGCCTAATTTTGAAGATTCCAGATCAACATTAGTCAATGTTATCTTACAGAAACATCAAACTGTATTATCATAACTGTATGATATTACAAGGCAAGTGATTCACTTAAAAATTTGATCAGATCGAACATTAAAAGCTAAAAGTGATAAAGCGAAATCGGAAACGAAGCCGAGCTTTGAAAAAGGGTCATCAATGTCGTCATGTTTATTTTTTTAGCTACGGAGGCTGCCTGACCTAAGATTCGTCAGGAATAGTCAGAATCGTTTGGTCTGGGAACCAGACTAAATTGTTTTGGTGGTGTGGAGGATAGTTGTCGAGTAGGCCATAAGCATTTCCTAAGGAATGATTTACTTTATATAATTGTTATAATTATTATTCGTGGTTTATTTATTTCATTTAAAACCACTCCTAGCAGCAAGCAAGGGCTAAATAGCGGCCATTTACAACAGTTGTCAACTTACATAATTTACAAACCTTAACATACTTTGATAAAATATTTGTATAAAGACATGTATTTATCATAGTACAGACATGGATACATGCATCAAAAAGGTTGAGAATGGAAGATGAAGGGAAAAGGGAAAAGTAAAATAGGAAAATGTCGAATCAAGTAGGGGACGGGAAGGATATTAGGCCTACTTAAATAATAAATAAAAAAATAAAATTAAGGAAACTATGTATAAATATATTTTCCCCCTGAATCTAAAGGAATCTATTTAGTCTCCTGGCCGACGAATGCTAGCCTGTTTATCAAAATCTTGACAAAATCGATCGCTCACAGATTGTGCACAATGCCAAACATTTTAACTAATACTATGTTGTTGCTGTGAACTTTCTGTCGTAGTTGACAAATGGAAAACATTCAAAATGATAATGTTAATGGGTTTCTATTGGGTTCCTTTGCAGGAGGTTGTTCTGAGGAGGAATTTACGTGTGGGACAGGCTGGAGCGGATGCTATGAAAAGAAGCATATTTGTGATGAATACGCCAGTTGCTCTGATAAGTCAGATGAGCTCAATTGTGGTGAGTTTTTCTTGCTAGGCTACATTATCCTAGTCTGAGTATCACCCGTTATCCACGGAGCCAAGTCTCCTGTATAACGTCTGATAGGCTATGTCTATAGACATGCAGATAATATGCAAGCCGTGGGAAAGAGCATATATGTAATGGATTCACCGGCTGCTCTGATAAGTCAGATGAGCTCAATTGTGGTGAGTTTTTCTGGCTAGCGTCTTAAAAAGTCTCAGTTTCACATCTAACAAGATTTTAACTACATAATTAAGTTGTGGCAAAGGGGAAAATTATGTAAAATATAATCTATAAGAGATTTGACGGATCAATCCGGGCACGCTGCCAATTACATCACGAAGGCCCCATCATTGGCGAAAGCGCTGCGCTAGATATATCGCTTTTCGTCATGTGGCAGTATTCTGTAGTATTTGGTCCTTGACCCCCTTCAGCATTCATTACCCTTGAAGTTGTTATCTTAAGCATACACCTGGAAGAATATCGCATCAAATACAAGGCTCTATAGGCTTGTCAGGGTTCGAAATAAGCGGTAGCCCGCTAGCCAAATGCTAGTCAAAACAGCGGAGGGCTAGTCAAACTATTCCTTAAGTAGCCCAGCTGGCGAGTCCAAAATTATTGGGATACGGCAAAGATGAAAGGACAGGAAGAAATATCTCATGAAATTCAGAAATCATACCTATCAATTTGTGTATAATTTATCAACTGTTTTAACGGGTTAAGTTATAAGAATAGATGAGAAATCAGTTGGAAATGGGTACTAAAGCGAATTTTACCTACGACCTATATTCGTACCTAAAGGTCTCCTTGTTCGATCACGTCAGTTTCACATCGCGTACTTGCGTGAGAACGAAATGATAACGACGCGAAGAGTTTAATACCTACCTACATCTGATGGATTCTAGATTTCGTTTGGATCACGTTTTAATACAGTTCTTATCAAAGGTCATTTTAAATTTATTTGTAAATAAAAATAAATCCTTCAAAAAAAACTTGTCAGCCACAAAATTATTCAATGAATATTCATGCCTAAACGAGTGATCGAGTTCCACGAGTCCACACGGAAGTTTTCGGAAGTGACAGGTCCATTTTTTGCAGGATATTTTTCTTTCTTATCATGCGATTGTTCAGTTTCCATAAAATTCCGCGGGTGATTTTTTAAAGAAATCAATATACCAAACTAATTTTTGAAACTCTGACTTTTAAACATTAACTATTCTTTACGAGGGGCCCTGAAGCGCCATCACCAGGCCCGGATTAAGTGTTTCGTAGGCCCCAGGCACCAGTGTTCCGAAGAATGGAAAGGAAGGGGAAAGGAAGAGGGAATAAGAATGTTAATAATAAACACCGCTGTTCAAAACTCCGCATAGCTAAAATCCGGTTCTGAAATCTATGTCAAAAGATTGTACATTGTCAAAAGATTGTGCCGCGCGAAGTCGCTTCATGTACGGGGGTTGACAGCTGCAGCTGTGCATATAAAAGATATAAAAATATTTTTTTAAATCCACTCTAGGATTTAAAGACCCCCCCCCCTGCAGTCTGGGATCAGGGAACAGGCCTGAGCAAGGTATGCGCAAAGGTACTGAGCATGTACATGCAGTTTTGCGACAATGAAATAAAACATTATAGCTGGATTGAATTTTGTATTTTCGACCAATTTTAAAAATTAATTTCGAACGATTACAGTACAATTAAGCTTTAAATAAAACAAGTTAATCATTCTTGAAATTGTCATCCGATAGAAAAGAAAGAAAATAAAACAAAAAGTTATGTGGCGATGGCCAAGTCTTCAGGAGTCGGACTTATGACCCTAACTCAATGAGCCCCTTACCGACTTCCATATAGAACTCTTCTGGGACTCGGTACCCGGCCCACCACACCTCCTTCCCTGTCTATCCATGTAACTCGAAAGTCAGGCACCATAAAGGGAGGAAACGAGGTGGCACCCTAAGCCTTGCTGCCGAGTCAGCAAAAGAACCCCGTACCTATACGCAGATGCCAACCTGGACTTCGCAGACAGTCCCAACTTGTGAGTCAGCTTACCGACCGACCGAGCTAACTGCTGTTGGTAAATGACGACGGAAAATTAATACTCTTAAATGACAGAATCGCGGGCATCGAAAACCAAAAAATGACACCAAGCGGATTCGAACCCCTAACCCTGGGTCCGCTGTTAGACAGCTTAACAACTAGGCTGTTTCAGTTGGTGCTTTTCTCTTTGCGTTTAAAACATAATCCTTATTTCCGCAGTGGGAGAGTTACTTTGTGTTTCATAGCTGCACTAAAGATGCATCAGCATCGTGCTTTACACATGAATGCTGTTACGTAACTCTTTTCTACAATCATTCTTATGTACCGAGCAGTTGACTATTCAGAGTCACTACGATCAATTAACCTTACCAAGCGCGTCCTTATTCTATCTCATCAATTATTGTTTCGCGTCGCGCGTCTCTCGGCCGGCACTGACATGTCGCTATGATTTAGAGAAATTCTAGCAAGTTTCCCCTACCTCATTATATTTATATCAAACTACTGACCCGTTTACAAATTTTAAGAGGGAATTGTGTTTGTCTGATTCTAATTCAGCTCCCTTAGCTAGCTTGGGAAACTTCATCTTTTCTTGTACTTACGCTAAGTCTAGAGAATGATGCCATTATAATACAATGTCGGTTGCATGATTAGAATCGTGACCACGCGAGGGCAATGACGGCCAGTGGCGTAAATCTGTGCTGGCGAGTGGGGGGGGGGATGGGGGATGACAAAATCATAAAATTTGGGCGATTCACAATGCAGTGGGCCACCAAGAGTTTGCCATGGAGAGTCAGGTTTTCAAATTACGGTCGACAAAACAAGGCCCATTTGAATGAGTGTCATTAAACAACTTTAGCTAAGTAGTTATAAATTCGGGTATAGCGTTCTGCCGCCTTAATAAAAACACCATGTCGATACAAAGAAAAGAAAAAGGCAAATTTATACTCGAATCATACGCTTACGAAACCAATGACCGGAAAAAACCAACAATTTCAAATGTCCCGCGCTGCGAATTTGTCGACCATCTTCCACAATGCACTAGGAAAAATGAACTCTCGGTAGAAAACTCTTGGTGGCACATGAAACGCCCGAATTGCCCGGCCATGGACATTCGAAGGGGAGGGGGGGGGGGGGCTGGACACCACATTACACTGTGACGAATATCAATTATGTATAGTCGCGCTTACATTTTTAGAAGCTTTTGTACTTTGTTTCTCATCTTTCCAGTGCTATTGAATACATTTTAGTTGCTGGGACGTTCCGGAAAAAACCTCAAAATCCTCATTTTTTTTCATCACAAAAAAAGTCGGGGATGATTCAATAGCCCATCCCCGCGGTCAAAAAGTGTGGGGGTATATATACCCAAACCCTACCCCCACCCCGGCAATTACGCCCCTGATGACGGCCTACGGAGCCAACGAGCCTGCCACTCGCATGGTCTTTTTTTCGTGTCCGGGTTGCCATACGCCTTGACTCAAGTCTACGGTCATGAAAAGGCCTTTGAGATGAAACAAAACAAATCCATGAACCTTTGGCGACTACGATCTAAATTGGGGTCGTATTGTGTACTTAGCAAGCGAGTATAATTTGTACTTACACCTGAACATGTAATACGCCAATCGGCGGCGGCGGAACGTTTTTAAAACTGGGGGCATCACCAAAAGGAGGCATTTGCTAAAAAAAAAGGCACCTTCCGTCGGTGCGAAAGAGGAGAAAATTGTGAAACTATTTTCATTCACATTGTAAGGAATACATGTTACCCAGAGCAAAATTTACTACCAACATTGATATTCACTTTTAAAAATGTTTGCATTACATTTTACAAGCGTAAGGAGCACTATTATTTCTTTACAGGCCAGTTTTCCATTTTGAGAGGGGCACAAATTGTTGTATTGCGAGAGGGGTCATTCGTGTTTTCGAGGGATAGTTTTCCATCTCGAGAAGGTTCACAATCTTGTTAATGCGCGAGGGGTATTTGTGTTTTAAAGGGGCACTGTTGCATTATAAGAGAGGAGATCATTTTTAAACGCGATCATAATGCTTTCAAGTGCGTTTGAGGGCTGTTTTATTTTCATCGCGAGGGGGCACATTTGTGACCTAATTTGGCAAAATGAGGAATGTTCCCCAAAACCATGTTATGAGTTATCAACGCCTTAAGTTGGATACACTAGGAAAATCATGTAACAAGAACCGGAGAATGTCCCTGTCTAAACAAACACATAATACAAATCTGTGGCTATAGATTAGGCCTATTGCATGGGAGTGGGGGTACAAGGACGGATCCAGAACACACTTTTGTTAGGGGGGGGGGGTGGGAGGGGTGTACAAATCAAGCCAGGCCAAACTGGTATAGGTCCTAGCTCTAACAACCCGTTGGCACCAATTCTCGAGGGCGTCATTCGCTTCTCAAAGGGGTGGTACATGCATGTGTATCTTGATCAGTACTAATTGTGCGAGTGCGAAGTCTAAACGGTGCGGGGTTCGGGGCCCGCTTAAGGGCCCCTGAAAAAAATTGGATTCCAGGCGCCTAGCTGTGGTGCGATCTGAGGCAATTTTTGACGACTGCCAAAGTTTTAGTACAAGATCATCATTTAAACATCTTTTTCGAGTTTGGAGTCATTAAATCAGCTGTTCTCAGCTATAAAATCAAATGTAGGCTACGTATTTTTATTCAGGGACGAAAAACGTTGGAGAACGACATCAGTACGTCCCCCCGTTCCCCACCAATCGACGCCCATGGTTGGCACCGTGCTTCAAAACGACAGACTTTACACGTACATTTTATACGTAGGGCCAATGCATACATGCTGTACAGCGTCAGTTATGGCACACTGCGGTATTTTCGCAGGCCCTCCCCCAAGTTTTCGTAGGCCCCCAAATTTTTCGTACGCCCCCGAATTTTCCGGGCCTGGCCATCAGGGGTCAACTTTCAGGCCCTATACACGTTTTACGTTTTACGTTGCCACATTGTTGTTTATAAAAAAAAAAGAGAGAGAATATAAAGGAAAAAAAAACATGCAGTCTAGTGAACATGCCCTCTGGCTAGTTAAGAGTCTGTTTCAGTAGCCCGGCTGGCTGGTGAACAAAAAAGTTAAGGTCGAACCCTGCTTCTTGCCATGCACCTGGAGTTTATGTATTTCTTAATTTCTCAACTGTGAATGTGGCTGTTATACATTGCAGGTCCGTGCGGTGACAGCCTTATCAACATGACGCTAGGCTACGCCAACTTGACCTCGGCCGGGTGGCCAGGGAACTACCCATCAAATATGAGATGCTATTGGGTTGTGCTGGCTCCCATGGAACACAGAATCCTGGTCATATTTATCGAATTTGAGACTGAAGGTGTTTACGATTACCTGCAGTGGTCCAACGGACGTTCATTTAATGATGGCCTCAAAATAAGCGGGTAACTGATGAGATTGCACATCAACACGACATGCATGATAATAATCGGTTTCTTGCTCATTAATATTGGTATCGGTACTCGTAAAGGAGAAGCTGTTGTGACTTTGATATGACACAAAACTGTTGATTGGATTGTCTAGCCAGAGAAGATCGACACTTGTGGCTAATAGTTTATGCAGCAATTCCCGTCTATCGAATTTGTTCAGTTTCGTTAACGTGAGCCAGTATACAACTAACATGATCTTCTCAATCTCCCGAGTTTAAGACCTTTGCACGGTGCGCCATGACAGTGGGTACTGGGTTTTGTTATTTAAATTCAGTTACAATGAAAGTACAAAGTGCCTATAATCAAGTGTATCACACAGGAACTAAGAGACCTGCCCCGCTGCCCACTATAAAACACGAAGAAAGCACTCCTCAAATGAGTTGTATTGTTAAAATTACTTTTTAAAGTCGTGTTAATAACGAAAAAAAGAGAAGAAAGAGCAAATATCTTGTTTATTACACTCTTTAATGCTCATATATTGTCTTTACAGACTGATTTGTTTACTTTCCAAATGCAGGTCAAATGGTCCCAGTAGAGTTGCCTCAAGAGGCAACGAATTAGCCCTGCATTTCTATTCAAACTATTACGACGAAAGCAAGGGATTTTTACTTCAACTTGAACAAAGGTCCGAAGACGCAAGTAAGGAACTTGATCCATAGATACACAGTTTTTCCTGTTCAGTTTTCGTGTAATGGATTCCACATACTAAAGGTGCTGCTCTGTATTTAATCAATCATGCCGCTATGAATCTGTTAAAAAATTAACACGGGTTGGTATGGACTGGGGACAAGGGCGGATCCAGAACACAATTTTTTTCGGGGGGGGGGGCGCCAAAAAAAATTTGGTCCCCAAAAAGTGTGTCCCAAAAAAATCACGGCGTGGGTTCGGGTCCCGCTTAATTGCCCCGAAATGTTTTGATTCTAGATGCTCTTGGTGCTATCTGAGGCAATTTCTGACCACTTTAACCAATGTTTTTTTTTAGGAAAAGAGGGTGGTGTACTCATTGCCTGCCTTTATTGCGAAGCCATGGCCCCCTTTGCCCCCCCCCCCCCGGATCCGCCCTTGGTAGGGGAGGGGGTCTATCCCCCAACGCAATATTTCTACGAAGGGAACGCCAAAGGCGATGTCCCCATATTATTTATTGCAGCGCGTGTAAATGTTAACAATATATAGGCCTATAAATGTATGTGCATTCCACCCTCCTCCCAAATATAGTGCTTGTCCGCCACCTTTCCACGTAAGTGTAAGTGCAAAAGTGTATTCCCCCTTGTTGACAAGAAATTGCCGCCGCGGCTCGTAGACAGCATGTTATTAGCAGATAAAACAACTACATTTGTGAAGTATATATAGGATTTTCCGGTCAAATTCTTCAAATAAGAAGCCGATTTCACTTTCATATACAATTATATTAACATGAATTTTACCTCGCCAGTTGCATCTGTGTTTCAAATTAAGAATCCAAACGTTCAATTTTGTTTTAAGGCAAGCAAATTCATTTGGCATCATATTCAATTTAATATAAGACGTTCTTTAAAACTGCACATTTGTCATCCGATTCTGCTGGAGATTTTCACTAAAATTTTATTTTGTTTTTCGTATTAAGGGCAATAAATCAATTTCGCAAAATGAGAATTCAAAAAAGTTCCAGAAAGAAATGCAAACAAGTAGGTTAATTATACAAGTCAACTGAATACGTTTCTTATTTGTACTTTAATTCATACTTCGTTGTGTTATCTCTAATCAAGTGCGTTTCTTGCACACTAAATGTGGGCAATTCCAGTGTTATGTAATGTCCGTAACAGAGCTTTCATGAGCTCCGTTAATAAACCTGAAAATGTTTTTTTTCTTCAAATCTTCTACATCCAATATCTAGTAATGATCAAGGAGATTATAGACTAGATCATTTTTCTGAATCATTAATTAGATATCATGGTTAATTGGCTCTGTTACGGACATTACACTGCTTGTCATAATGCTTGAATTTCCCATACATGTATAGGGCCAATTGGTCTTTTTGTCGTACTCTGTTTGGTTAATTATTCTCTGATTGTAAATTCTTCTTTTCTGATCTGGGCAATTCTGTAATGTGTGTTTGAAACATTTATTTGATTTTGTTTGATATGTGACCGTTTGATTTGATACCCGGTGGCTGATGTAATACCTTATTGTTGATTAGAAACGTGACTGTGGATTGGATACCTGATTGTTTTGACACCTGACTCTTGATTTGTTGCCTTATATATTGATGTAGTTGATTTGATATCTCATCCTTGATTCGATACCCGATCGTCATCTATTCGAGACAGCGATACTTTTCGTTTTTCTCTATAGTTTCATGCGGAGTTGGAGAGGTATTGTGCGACTATCCGGAGTTCATATGTGTTCCTGAAAACACTGAATCGCTGCGATGCCCGACAAGTAAGTGACTTTTTTTGTATGGTGTATGAAAGTTCCGTATAGGTGAGTTATTTTTCCTTTTTAATGTTCAAGTGTGAAGAACCGTTCAGTATCAAAGAAAGGACATAGAATCCTGGTTGTTTTTTTTGTGAACATAATCACTTTGCTAACAGGATATTCAACCAAAAATAATGCCAGAGTACGTGATGCTGATTGTACGGCCAGTTACGGCATATACAGTATTCATTCGAAATTAGTTTGGGGAGATTCCTTGTTCAATTTTTAAAAAATTGTTTTGGAAAGACTAAAGTGTAACATAACTTTGAACCCTCAGATCATTGCGGCGAGGAAACCATCTCTGTGAACCTTCTACCAGTGAGTTTTTCTTCGCCAAATTACCCAGCCGATTACCCCGATGAACTTGACTGCACGTGGACTATCATTACCTTGCAGTATCGCGTGATTTTTGTCCAAATCGAGGATTTTTATACGGAACTTAATGACGATGTGTTGCTATTGCAAGGTCCCACATTCTACGGAGTCTTGCCTTCAGACTTCAGATTTGACGGCACAACAAAAGTTCGCAGCATGGTCTTCAACTCATCGTCGATTTTCATTCAATTTACATCGGATTGGATTTTTGGGATGAGAGGATATCTATTATCGATTCAAAGCAGCTTGCCTTTCAATGGTAAGTATGACTGGGGCATATCAGATCCACGCCGTAGATTCCCCTTGTAATAAGCCTGAGAGGAACGTCACGCTTCGTTAACGATGTCCACTCATCCCCACCTACACTGAACACCCCATGGGCAATTCCATGGTAACTCGCGTTACATTTAAAGGGGGACTTGCGTAAACTTTGTACTTTATTCTATTAAGTCAAATTATTTAGGGTAGACTTTTTTCCCCTCACAGAAGATCCCTTGAATTTAAGTGACTACAAAAAAGAAGCGAACAACATTTTCTGTTGGTTTGGCAAGAAGTTTGTTTTTACAATTAATTCGCGTTACACAAAAGGACGTGGCAGAAACTCTCTTTTGAAAGTTTCTTCATACTGTGGACTGTGGGAAGAATCTTTTTAGTGCCCTCACAGCAGTAGGGTGTAAGTCATGCTGCCATATCAATGATTAAAAAAGACCGATCATAACATTTCAAGGGGGTCATATTTCGGTAACTCGCGTTACGGTAACTTGAATTACTGTTTGTCCGCCAATCTTTGATACAAGTTAAAACATGTTCGAAACCTATAATCGGACAGCAGTTTTTCACATAAAATATGAATCCTTCTCCATGCCTTATAAACAAAACTTAGAATAACACATGCATATTAAAAATACTACAATACTAAATCCACAATATTGGCCACCAAAACAGATTTTTTTTTATACTTTTTTTGGGGGGGGGGGGTTGCAACCATACCCTCTAGATCCGCTACTGTTTGCAAGGTACTGATGTACAATGCAATGGTTCCATGGCAGATTATCTGAACAATAACTTGCACGATGCTTTCGCAATTGAAGATGCCTCTTAATGGCTGCCAAGAAAGAAATATATCCACAAGTATCTCATCTTTTACTACAGATCCAACTTGGTGCGAAGAAGTGGAATCGCCAAGCGAAGACTGTGAACAATTTGGGATAGGTACGTTTTTACAAAATATATTCAACCAAACACGCTTTTCCCCAAAAAATACAAGAAGGATACATTAATCATACAGGGTTGCAGGCCCTCGATTGCACTTTAATCATAGTCGAATGTGGATGCGTTATCAAATCGAAACCCTTAATCGATTTGATTCTTTGGAGGAGAGCGGCACATTCCGAAGATACTTTTGTCATTTTCTGTGCTGAGCGCCTCGCTCCCCATGCGAGATCTTGCCCTGAACCATACACCGGAGGTAAAAGGGTTTTTTAGTCAGAGATGTAATGTTTCAAACTTATTAAACGAATCGCTGAACCAGATCTCATTTAACTCTGACTGTCAGTGAGTGTACACTCACTGAGAGTCAGAGTTAAATGAGATCTGGCCGTTAGTCACTTTAGGTAACTTGGAACTGTGATACCTTTTGTGTTTACTATGTTATGTAAAGCTGCAGGTTGTGGGTTCGAGTCCAGCGTGGGGTCATGTTGCCTGTGCCCTTGAGCAAGGCACTTTGTCACTCATTGCTTCTCTCCAACCAGGAGTAAACCTGGTACCTGTGAAGGCAGAGATGGTTATTGTGATTCAATTAGCTTCCTTGCACCTAACAGGCTGTATCAAGCTGTAAATACTCCCCAGGGTGCTAAGATGGTATTTGGAATGTTTCATGGGCCCAATGAGCAGGGGTAATAATGATGTAGCGCCTTTAGCACCTGTCCCGGTGGATACATGCGCTTTAATAATACCACTCTTATTTCACATACGCCAAACTTTGAAAATGTCTCACTCTTTTCTCTTTTCTTAACAGAGAGAATCCCGGTGTCGTGTGATATGAACAACAAAAGTCTTTTTGACTGTAAAGACGGGTCGTGCGTGATTCCTGAAGCCAGATGCGATGGGTTTACAGATTGTAAAAGCGGACTTGATGAACAGAATTGTCGTAAAAAAACTGTTATTTTTATAAACTGGAATAGGGTATTCTTGTGGCAATGCATGATTGATCACCATCACAGCAGTTTACATTTTCCCCCAGCTCTCCTCATAAGCTTCCGATTTTCTTTTCACGTCAGTGGGTGTGCAAACCTGTCAGGCATATATGATCATTTGCATTTCATTCAGTTTGTTCGATTCCAATAATAACACCCTAACAAATCTAAAGACGAATGTTCCAACCTAACCTCTTGAAATGCCAGCTCAAAAATGGTATATTACATTTTTTTTTAGTGTACGTGGCATGATCCGGAGAGCCTTTTCTAAAAAAATAACAAATAAATTATTTCCACCACATTAATACGCATAATTCAAAATCATTTTTATTGGTACACGGTCGCATCACAAACTTCATCTCATTATGTTCATCATCATGACCTCAAGAGTTGAGAAAAATAACCATCTGTATGGAATACAACTTGATATCAACATGGTTGAAAACTTGGTGAGATAATGAGAAACAAAAAGGCCCAACCTGGCCTAAGAATCACTTGTCTATAATTCCATCGTCCGAAAGTTTGTATATTGGGGCCACACTCAATTTGAATGAACGATGTTTTCCTCTTAACAGAAAATACCCACTGCCCTGAGTTTTACGCGTGCAATGCATCCAGCAAGTGTATCTACTGGGAGGAAGTATGCGACGGCACGGTCAACTGCGGCTCTGGTGACGACGAGATCGATTGCGGTAAGTCTTGACATCAATTTCAAACACAACCCAAAGTTTGAAAGAGCAGAAAATCAATGCATGAAAAGAAAACATGGCCCTCGGCTCAAACCTCCCCATTGTTTAGATAATGTAGACCATGTTGGAGGCAACATATTATAACACAGTACACGCGTGAAGACCCCAGTACGGGTCAAATTCAACCAAGCCAAAATCCGGCTTTGACCTAGTACTCTTCCAAGTCAAAATGACACTTCTCCGATGCACTTTTTCCGGGCCATTTGTCACGGAAAAGTGTCAGAATGACACAAACACAAATTTTTATTTTGACCAACAACTAGTGTCCGGCCAAATCCGATCCGGATTTGGGTCGAATCGTATATCTGGGACATTGAAGAATGTATAATTCACAAGCGCATGAGTAGGCCTACTGCTAAATCAACTGTGGTTAGTACCAATCAAAATCGAGAGATTATTGACGGGTCCACACTCGCACAATGACTCGTTATTCTCGCGTATTTTCCTTCATTCTCCTTATTTTATAGCTAAAAATCATTTATAGCAATACCACGTGCATTACCACATCAGTTTACACATTGACACAATATATAATGATAATATATAGTGCTTAAATAGCGCTTTATACCAAAGGTCTCAAAGCGCTTCACTATTATTACCCCTGTTCATCAGGCCATGGGACCAGTTTCTGCAGCAGCTCAAGATCAGCGCAATCTGGTCTCTACCTTCACAGGTACCCATTTATACTCCTGGGTGGAGAGAGGCAATTTTAGTAAAGTGTCTTGCCCAAGAACACAAGCACCATGTTCCCCGTCCGGGTTCGAACCCACGTACGGGGAACACGTGCGTGAAATTACCCAACTTATGTTTCTGCATTCTAAGTTGTTGCACGGTAACAAATCATTCATATTTCCCAATATTATCTATAAGAACAATTTTTAGAGTCTCTTAATGTTTAATTTCATTGTTGTTAGATACCAAGCGTTGTCCCAATGGCTGTCAGTGCAACTATGACGTCGACGATTTCCATGTTCGGTGTCAACAAGGGTGGAGTCCAAGCACCCTCGCCAACACTGCAAGAAGGACACAGGCTCTGTGAGATATAAATACAAAGTTGTACACTGTGTAATGTCTTTGGTTTAACAATTTTTTAAAATATATATTCAAAGGCACATGAAATCATTTGCATTTACCCCAAAAGTAACCTACTGAACTGTTATCGAAAGCTCACTTGGATTAAACATCGCCTGGTACTTAACACCCCGTGAAACTATCAGTGTCTCGCTTGCTGTCATTTAGAAGAAGTCAAGAAATGTTGACGATTTTCAACCATCAGTCTATTAATTGATTTATTTTTTATATAAAGAGTTCAATTGGCGAAATCGTGTTTCGTGATCAACAGGTTGGCCATGTTTTTCACTGTTTTCCCAAAAAGTGTAATATCCATTGAGCTGAAGCCTCAACAGTTTAGGTTTTGAACGTTCTTCTTAGGATTTCGAGTGGTGTTATTAATGGCAACGATCAAACTGTATGGAAAGCAAACGATCCTATATGCCCTCACAGTTTGACATTGTTTAACAAAGACGCACACATGTAGTGTTCATCCCGGTTCATACTTCACGCGAAAGCTTGTGCGAAGCGAAATTCGTGTCGTCAACAATGATGAACGCGCTTCGAAAGTCACGAATTTCGCTTCGCTTTCGCTTTCGCGTGAAGTATGAACCGGGCTTTCGGCTCTATTTAAGAATAGCAGTACCACCAACATGCGCGTGTAGCTGCCGATTATTGACACTGTCTAAAACAATTCTTAACGTTTTTCCTTTCAACGGTTTACAGACAACTTACTAACGGTGACATCCTTACGCTTGAGTCGGGTGGTTTCAAAGGACTGCACTACCTCGAGGCGCTGTGAGTAGAGTTTTCAAACTGCATCAGAAAGGGCTTGCATTTCTGGTCTGAAACTCAAAGAAAGATATCTAAAACTGACTTTCCCCTTTTCACAATCCAGTAAAAATACCCCTTCTGTCCTTCTGTCTCACAGATTAATGTTTATCATTTCAGGTACCTGACAGATAACCACATACAATGGATACAGCAAGGTGCTTTCACTGGGCTGAATATAACATATTTGTAAGTAGTAAATATAGGTTTTCCCAGATGTTAATAACACTATCACAGAAAATAAAAAAACATAAACAAAACAAAACAACAGCAACAACTTAGCTTTTTCAATACAGCGCCGATATCGCCATATGAGACGAATTTTACGATTTAGAATGCAGCTACAAATGTGACATATGTAATACGTTCCTTAATAAAATTCATTGATGGCTGTTTGAAATTGAAATTGAGCTCGAAGATATTCTGTAATGAATTTCAAGTATTATGCCAGGAAATTTGCTTGATATAAGTGTTCATATAATTGAAAACCTTTTAAAAAATCTAAGGGTGTATGGGGGGGGGGCAAAGGAGGCCATGGCCCTCCCCCCCCCCAATTTTTTAAGGTGACTTCGCAATAAAGGCAGGCAATGAGAACACCACCATCTTTTCCTAAAAAAACACTGGTTAAAGTGGTCAGAAATTGCCTCAGATCGCACCACAGAGCATCTAGAATCCAAACATTTTTTGGATCCGCCCTTGAAAAAAACCCGTTATGCGTCGCCCATTGTTTTGGGTGGTGCAGGGCCGAGGGGCGGGAGCGGGATTTTGAGTAAAGAACGAGCATCGTCTAAACGAACAACAGTTGGTTGTCCGCCGGCACGTTTTCCGCAAACTACGAATTATGGACTGAAAAAATGCACAGGCACTTCTAATAATGATCGATGCATACTTCCATACTTCTAGTATATAAATATTTGCTTAGTAATATTTCTTCTCAATTCAATACTATTCCTTTCAAATTTCAAAACATCTATATTCACAGGGATTGTACACCTATGTGCGTTTATTTAAGCAAATACCCACAGATATTTAGGTGAATATCTTTTCTTTTCCGCAGAGATATTTCTAACAACAATATAACAAGGATTGATTTGCCCATCTTTAACGAATTGGAGCAACTCGAAACATTGTAAGTGGCACTTTCATTTCATTCGAAAGGAGAGACGTGACTAAAGTATTTGATGGGGGACGGCATGCCACTCTTCTATTGCACACTGCTGGCTTTTTTTCTATCCGACGTAACATGTTCATATTTTTGTACCAATGCCAAATTGGCCATCTGCTAGACCAAACGTGATGTGTAATTGTATACATGCAGATATTATTTTGTCTGTAGCATTCGATGGCTCTCATTGCACGTGTTAACATATACCCTGCCCACTCCAACTTTCGTCGCGTCATAGATTGAAGTGTATGAAAATTTGACTTTTTTCATTTTCCTCCTTTCCATACAGGATGATGGTAAATGTTCCCATCAGGTCTATTTCTACAGATGCTTTCCAGGGACTGTCAAATCTTGAAACACTGTAAGAGAATTATTTCCTTCTTACGCTTGCATAGTTTTACCTGCGTGCCTTTATGAAATTCGATCATGGTTCTACAATTTTAATTAGAAGATCAAAAACGTCCATAAAGGTACAAACAACTACTTTCGAAATCTGTTATGCTATAAATATAGGCCCTGTAGCTTTAAAAAAATACGACCGCTCCCAAAAAACCTTGTTTCCCAAGCAAGGCATAGTAAGCAAGCAAAATTCACAAACACATGAAATAAATGATTTCTTTTTGATTTTTCAACAACTACTTTTAGTGTGATCATAACCAAACTACGAGGCGACATGTTTATTGAGGTGGAAAAGGGAGCGTTTCAGGAGTTAGAGTCTCTGCAAACTGTGTGAGTAAATGAATTTCATTAACTGCTCTCATCAACTCTTTAGATCAACTTTAAAAGATAGATGTTATCCACACTGTGATTCTAGGCATCTGGTGAGTTTTTAACAATCTTTTTTTTTTCGGTTTTACCTCCCCTTTCCTTCATAACATCCAAACACTCGCTTGTATTTTTTATTTAGATGACGGTAAACATGTTCTGCTTTTGTATACTTTATAGTAGGCCTACGTAGTTCCCTGTTGACAGGTGTTTCTCGACAAGATACAATTAATAGCCTTTTTGGTTTCAACTCTGTTCGCTTTATAGGTACGTTGACGACTACCGTTTATGCTGTGATTTTGCAGAGTTAGAACATTTCTCGTTCGAAACAGACTGCCACACTACCGAGTTGCAACCACCACTGAACCTGTGTGGAAGTCTGTTGCAGAACAACGTGTTGCGCGTGGCATTGTGGGTATTGGGGTTGAGCGCCCTCTTGGGTAATGTAGTGGTTATCATTTGGAGGATAAAAGGCGCAGGTGGTAGAGGAGGTAAGAAGACGCATTCATTTATGGTGTTGAATCTGGCAATTTCGGATTTCATGATGGGTGTGTACATGCTAATGATAGCAGGTGTTGATCTTTCTTATGGCGAGGCATACTTCCGTACTGCTAGCGTGTGGCGGTCCAGCGTGGTGTGTAAGATAGCTGGAGTGATATCGGTCTTGTCCAGTGAGGCGTCGGTGTTTTTCGTAACACTCATCAGCATCGATTGCTTCTTGTGCATTGTGTTTCCATTCAATCGTGGTATCCACCTCCGAGAACGATCGACAAAAATTGCAGTCAGTTTGCTTTGGTTTGTGGCTTTTTCCTTGAGTGTTGTTCCTACTATCTTGGTCGAACCAGAATCAGATTGGTATGGACTCTCTGATGTCTGCATAGGACTACCTTTCACCACCAAAGCGACCAGGGAAGATAGCAGCCAAGCTGAATTAGACACCAACAATCCACTAGGAAGCCAGCAACTTACTCTTAATTTGGTACTGACAAGAAACCCGCCTGGATCCTGTCGGTGGTTCTGTTTCTCGGTGTCAATCTGGTTTGCTTCTTGATCGTCTTCTGTTGCTACGTCGCCATTTTTGTCATTGTCAAAAGGTCGAGTAAGCTGGTGAGAAAGAGTTCTCATCGAAACCGCGAAATCAAAATGGCCGTCAAGATGGCGGTGATCGTAGGTACGGATTTCGCTTGCTGGATGCCGGTGATCATCATGGGAATTCTCTCTCAGACTAACACGATTGAAATAGGAGCCGGTATGTATGGTTGGATTGTTGTATTTATCCTACCAATCAACTCCTCACTTAATCCGTACCTGTACACGATTTACTCGGCTTGCACACGGCAAACTACTAGCAATAGTGATTCGCAGGACAAATCTGAACCAAAAAACCCAAAGGCATGCTCAGTCGAAACATTGGATGTCTCAATGTCTGAACTCAGACAAAATTAAGCAGCTGCTAAGACAAGTTCAGAATTATTATGTAAATGAGATTTAATGTTCAAAATCTCATGTAGTATCGTTGGACTCGTGAAGAGTGCATATCTATAAGTTTGAAAATCATGATGTTTGGAATAAGTTTCCTACACTAAAATAACACAAGATGTATGGTTTAATTAAAACAAATGTAATGACTTTGATTTCGAAAGCAGACACCCACACAGTCCTGTTGTTTAATGTTTAGGATGTACATGTTCAACCCACATGTAACGTGCATTTCTGACATTTATTGTATTGATATTTTAAGTAAATATTATCTTAATTTAAATGATGCAATCAAGAAAAGAGAAATAAAGTAAATGCTCAACTGCAAGATGCAATATTATTCAAGCACAATGTGGAAACGTTTTGAAGAACAATGTATTGTTCATGTAATGTTACGTAGCAAATTCGAGAGTATCTACATAATATAATTGTATGATGGCATATTCTAAATCTTGTGTACCCTGTAAATCTGTTTCGTAGAATTTATGTATATAACCATTATCTTTTAAGGTTCAGCTATTTAGAATGTTAAAACTGAGATCGATTTGAGTGACTGTTTCAAAGCAAATCCAGTGAGAAACACATGCAGTTTTTCACTGAAATGTTAATAACCTGTCTTTGTTGAATCTTAAGAGCGATATCCTAATGATGACAATCATTCTTGCCGTAGATGGTGTTTTTCAATGGATCCGTTTGTGTCATTTTGTGAATTCAAAAAATTGTACAGCTTTCTGACGCTTGAACAATGCTTAAATCTACTCCAGGTACAGGGTTACAAAAGAAATTAAAAGAAGAGTAGGTACTCAGGAAAACGGAAGGTAGGAATTAACATTCCTTTGGAAACAGGACAGATCATAGGTTGGAGGGAAACAAGCACCAGGTATCAGCAAATCATTGCTGAAATTTAGACATGTATTTTTGCCCGGACACTCGGTCTCCGTAAAATCAATGGGTGGGGGGGGGGGGGGGGGGGGGGGGGGGGGCTCGTATCATACATTTTAATGGGGGCGCTGTTCAAATCCGACAATTATTAACACTACATTACATAATACTGTACAACTAGCCCCTATTAAACCAAGCAGGCTCTGTCCATATTTTGGGAACAGGCGGACATTATAACCAGTATAATTGTTTCTGGGGTCGGGGCGGGGTCGCCTTATTTTTAATGAATTTATATGAAAAAAATTGGACAGAGCTGTTGGTTTTTGGGAGGACCCAGTGGAAATTAACTCTTAGACGAAAACACCAACACCCGAACATATTTTTATGGGTATTGTCAATCTATACGAAAGGGCGTCTCTGAATGGGTCTGAGCCACCATTTTCCTTATCCTAAAATGGAGTATTATTATACAAACACGTATAATGAACTAACATGTACTTAAATTGTCTAATTATTGGTTCATGTTTTCAGCAAATCTTCATCTTTAGGTCTTGCATGTACTTTGTGAAATTCCTTTGTCTTCTGTGTAATACCAACAGTAAAGTCAGGCATCATCAACCTAGTCTACAAGGTGTCTCAAAATATAGTATACCAATTTTTAAAATGTAAATTATCAGAAATGTGCGGCGCTTTAAAGCTATAGTCCATCATTTGTAATTAGTGCATTTTGTTCGTTTGAAGCAACAAAAGTGTTCAAAATCTAATGAAGGATACTGAACAACTTACTTGATAAAGTTTCAGCTCAGCTTCAGCTTCATATTCCGAGAAAAACAGCATTCTAGGATCTCAATTTAAAATCAAAAGTTGCTAAATCATGTTTGGAATTGTTTTGAATTGCAGTTTTACGCGATGTTGCGCACTGATCCAACGAATTATAGCAACCGCGCGCGCCTGTGCGTCGTTCCAATGCTTGTGCGCGCTGCGCCGAATAACACAACGAACAACTAATTTAAATTTTCCTACGGTGCTTCATTTTTCCGATGATGTCGCCGGCCCCTTTACGCTCCCTCCCCCCTCCCTCCCGGCTCGCTTTTAAAATCTGTAGCCGGTTGCCATTTGCAACTGTGCATCCCCCCGCTATGACACTGCCCTGAGGTGGGTTTTATCGGCGCTAAGAATGTCGGTAAAAGGAAGAACAGCAAATATCAAGCAGCGGCATCCATTTTTAGAGATCTTCGAAATACTGCATCGTCACGCACATATTTTCTTTTTTTATTAAGTACGACATTCTTAAAAGTTGGTATATAGAGCCCACGTGCCTTTTAAAACTTTTGAATTTGTAACAAATAAATTTGCTTGTTTGAGTTTGCAGGCCTTTACTCAGATTTGAAAGTTGGCTTTAACTGACGCGCTCCAGTTCTGAAATTGCGCACACTATTCACACCGAATTATTCGAAAGTTGAAATTAAATAATTGATTGCTTGGTGTGGGCCGATTTTTTTCGTGCGATGTCTCATTTGAAAGCTCATTGGAATTTTCTATTTGGGGGATATAATTCCATTTGTAATTGTAAACAACATAGTTATTTACGATCATAAGTAAGACTTTTTTGACACGACGTATGAAAAGACGTCGCGCCGGCAGATCAAATTCTAGCACTGTACAAGAGTCGCCATGGCCCCTATAAAGGAGGGGGGGGGTTTCCAACCCCCACTTCTGTGATACAATCGTTTTCATAGAAATTATCTGAAAATAATGTGAACCCCCCCCCCCCCGCTCTGACACCCCAAATAATCTATACTGGTAATAACGTCCGCCTGTGCACAACATACGGACAGCAGAGGCAGCTTCGACGTGGGATATTTGTACGCTATTTTGCAATAATATAGCATTAAAAGTCGTTGGATTTGAACTGCGCCCAAATAGTATGGTGCGAGCCCCCCCCCCCCCGATTTTCGGAGGCCAAAATGTCCGGAAAAAAACCTGTCTACATTGCAAATTTTTTTGGCTGATGAACTCCCCCCCCCTGCCGAAATGTCTGGTTCCGCCCCTGCCGCCTGTTGGGTTCCACGCTTTTAGCGGGTCATTTATATTCATCATCGGTAGTTTTTCAAGGTGTCAAAAGGCAACTTATGAACGGACGAGCCATCGGCTGATACCCCGCTGTTTGGTCGTGGCCCACAGGCCTTCCCACATTCTGGGGACTCCAACAATAATTGCTTACCCCATTTCATTCTTTCATCCTACATGAGCTACAGAACCTTCATTTGGGTCAAAAAAGTGGTAAGTCGATATCACATTTCATATCAATGTACCAACTTACGTCAGATCTAGTAACTATTGAAGGGGATGGGTTGGGAGGAGGGGGAGTGGTTCAGGCCCGTCAGATTCAGATACACATGTACATACTTTATAGTGTCAGAGCAGGAGAAGGGTTCGCCCCCCAGCCTCTCTGGATCCGTGACTGCATGTCACTGACAGTCAAAGGCTAGTCTGTAAAAGCCCCATGTTATGGAATTTTCCAATTCAAATTTTAAGGTACATTGGGGTTTTCCACTTGAATTTGTTTTTCTATTTTTTATTTCCAGTTTTAAGGCTGAGGGGCTTTGTTTTCTTGCGTGTTCCTAATTTGCGAATAACTATATATTTGGGAAATGTTCACAATTAAAGAAACGTTATTATTTTGAATCGTAATAAACACATTACAATGTACATTTTTATTTTTCTTCCGGTACAATATTGCATACTGCGTTTCTTACTTCTATTGAAAATTGCGTCATTAATAATGGCATAGTCATATTGATCGAACAAAACTTCGTTTTGATTATAGTCAATTATTAAAAAAATCATTGATTTATTACACATACCTTTGCTTTGTTTTTAATACTACCGTAGGCCTGCCGAGCAGATGTAAATAGAGGCTAAAAAGAAAATCAAAAGGTTATGTGCTAGCCAAGCATTCAGGGATCGGTCTGAGCCATAACTATGCCCCAGCCAATCCCTTAGGGCTCTTCCGGGATCTCGGCGTTTCCGGCCAATACACACTTTCTTTCCTGTCCATCCATGTAACCCCGGAGGGCCAGTCGCCCTGTAAAGCAAAGAGCTAAGGGAGGAACAGGGCGGCACCCTAAGCCCTGATTCTCCGAGTGGACCACATGCCCTGAACCTGTACGAAGGTGCCAACCTGGAACTCGCGGACAGTGCCAGCAGCAGTGCTTACCGATTAAGCTAAGGTACTGTTGGCATTTTACGACGGAAATTAAACATCTTATAGTGACTGAATATAACGCGTGTGTTGAAAAGCAAAAAGACACCCACGGGATTCGATACCGGGCTCCGCGATTCGTGGACGACGGATCTAACCACTCGGCCACCAGGCTTCCTTAGAATTCTCCTCAAAAACAATTTGTCTTATTAAGAGGCGGAGAAACCTGGAACATTGCTGTGTGCATCTGTTTGGCCCCAAGGACGAACAGAATTGAAGTCGGCAGTAATGAGTCAACTGTTTTCATTTGTTTGGACAATTGTATACGGCAGCCTCGTTAGTAGTAGGCCTACACGTGCGCTAAACGTACTTATCGTTACGCAACAATGAACACTATTATTATGTAGGCTAGTTTGAATTTTGGCGGGGTGGGGGGGGGGGGTCAGGCCTGTTAGATTTCTATATCTGATCTTATCATGTTTGTAATGTTTAGCCTATTTTGTGTGTGTCAGAGCCGGGGGGGGGGGGGAGGGTCCAGCTGGGTGGGGGAGGGGTTGGGGTTCGAACCCCGGATCCGCGCCTGACTTCTACTGTTTCTATTTGGACAGATACAGATTTTCAACTCCATCACTACTATTGATATTTCCCTTTTCATTCGATGTTTCTTTAAGAGTCAAAGTCTGGTTACTAGATCGCGAAAGTCTGACTATTCTGCCTAAAGTCAGTGTATGAGACGTCAGGGGATCGCGTAAACTGATTAGAGCCAGACCTAAACGGTAAAAACCGGAATTGTGGATAATTATTTAAGCATACACAATGCGTTCATCATTGTTTGGGCAGTACCCCCAGCTGTGCCTGTACTACCCATAGTGTTATGTGCATCATCTATGCATTGAGGAGTGCATGACACATGGTCTGAGCTCCAAGGCCGATGTGCACCTGTCCCGTTCAATGATCCAGAAACCTGATAATTTGTTAGCATAAGCTGATGTAAAATTGGGCAAAATTAGATGTTTATGAAAAAAAATCAAATTGTAAGGGGTAAACCTTGCATTTTTTTTTAGCAAAATCGGGAAAAATCAGATGTTTCTGGAAAATTGCAGATTGTATGGGATTAGATGTTTATGAAACATTTCAGGGGTGAACAAGGGGTGAACATTGCGTATTTTAGCGAAATTGGGCAAAATTAGATGTTTCCGAAAAAATTCAGATGTAAGGGATTAAGGCCAAAATAAAAAAAGTCTCCGGTTTCTGGTATGCGCGCGGGTCGCCGTAGCCATGCGCGTCGGCAAAATGAAAACGTTTTTATTTTCAATGAACGATGATGTCTCAAAACCGCCAAACTCACTGGTTTGACTGGAATCCTGCTGCTGCAAAATTTTAACGTGTTTTTAGATGAAGTTATGATCGAGAATAAGCTTTATGTGGCCTCTCTGGTCTCCCATAATATTTGCACCAAGTATAGTTGGGCACCATTTGCAGTTATCAGCCGACATTTGAAGCAAAAAAAAACAGCTAAAAAAAGAAAAAAAACAAGCCACGTCGCCGCACCACTTTTTGGGCAAGCTCCATACCAGAAACCGGCCTAACCTTGCTTTTTTAGTAAAATTTTGCAAAGTTAGATGTTACGAAAAATTTCAAATTGAAAGGGGTTAACCTCGCATTTTTTTAAAGCGAAAATCGGAAAAAATCAAATGTTTCTGGAAAATTGCAGATTGTAAGGGGTTAACCTTGCTTTTTGAATAAGATTGGGGAAAATTAGATGTTCATGAAAAAAATTCAAATTGTAAGGGGTTAAACCTTGCAATTTTTAAAAGCAAAATAGGACACAATCGGATGTTTCTGGAAAGTTGCAGATTGTTAGGGCGTAACCTTGTATTTCTAGCAAAATTGAGCAAAAAGAAATGTTTATGAAAAATTTTAAATTGTATACCTTGTATATTTAGTAAAATTTGGCAAAATCAGATTTGCATGAAAAATCGAAAATAGTAAGGGGTTAACCTTGCTTTTTTAGCAAAATTTGGAACATATTTTACTAAAATTGGGCAAAATCAGATGCTTCTAAAAAATTTCAGATGTACAGTTTCCACAAAAAACAGCTGTTGAAATAGAGCCCAATGTTGAACTTTACTGAGTCTGAGGACTATCGAGGGGACGATCCTTATTTCAACTCCCGGAGATTCGCTGACAGTCTCTATATTTCTTTTTAAGAAAGTCGAAATAGCTGAAGAGGGAGGTGAGAATCTATATAAGCCCAGATACAAAGAGAAGAAACCTACGCGTCTGCATTTTGAAAATACACAATTGCGGTGTTCATTGTTGCGTAATGATCCGCCTAGCACACGACTGTTTTGCACATTTTGCTGTGTTATGCAGCTTCCTAACAAACCAAACACACTGGGCTCATTATATCGACTTGTTATATGGACCCAGTAATTTTCCTGGCGCGTTTGCTCACCTATAAAGACAACTTTTCTCAGTTTAAGGAAAATTCTAAGGTAACGAAATGGCCGAGTGGTTACGATTCGTCGTCCACGGTTAGCGGGGTCCCGGGTTCGAATCCCGCTGGTGTCTTTTTGGTTTTTAACGTATGAGTTCAATCATTTACTATAAGAGATTTAATTTCCCGTCGTAAAGTACCAACAGTACCTTAGCTTAATCGGTAAGCACTGCTGCTGGTACTGTCCGCGAGTTCCAGGTTGGCGCCTTCGTACAGGTTCAGGGCATGTGGTCCACTCGGAGGATCAGGGCTTAGGGGCCGCCCTGTTCCTCCCTTAGCTCTTTGCTTTTACATGGTGCCTGGCCCTCCGGGGTTATATGGATGGATAGGGAAGGAAGTGTGTATTGGTCGGGGACGCCGAGACCCCGGAAGAGAACTAAGGGATCGGCTGGGGCATTGTTATGGCTCAGACCGATCCCTGAAAGCTTGACTAGCACATAACTTTTTGATTTTTTTTACCCTCTATCTTTTATACTTTGGTTAAGTTTGATATCTACAGCTGCTCGGCGGGTCTACGGGTAGTATCAAAATTGAAACAAAGGTGTATGTCATAAATCAATGAATATTTCATAATTGACTATAATCAAAACGGAGTTTCGTTCGATCAATTTGACGTTCGATCATTATATAATGACGCGATTGCCAATTGACGTAAGAAACGCCTTAAATTATACCGGGAAAGAACAAAGATGTACATTGTAATATAAATATTATTTATACATCTTTCAAATAACTTTAATTGTGAGCATTCCAAACAATACAGTAATTCGCAATGGTATTAGAATGGTATATTATAGCACGATCAATGCGTCTGTAATACATTTAAATATATATAATTTAGGCCCCTATGTGTGAAATATTCTGTTTATGAAACATTTCAAATAGTAAGGGGTGAACCTTGCATTTTTTTTAGCGAAATTGGGCAAAATCAGATCTTTCTGGAAAATTTCAGATTGTAAGGGGTTAACCTTGCTTTTGTACTAAAATCTGGCAAAATAAGATGTGTATGAAAATTTCAAATTGTAAGGGGTTAACCTTTCTTTTTTAGAAAAATTTGGAAAATTTAAATATAAATGAAAAATTTCAAATTGTCAGTGGTTAACCTTGCATATTTTAGCAAAATAGGGCAAAATCAGGTGTTTATGGAAAATTGCAGATTTAAAGGGATTAACCTTGCTTTTTTAAGCGAAATTGGGAAAAATCAGATGTTTCTTGAAAATTGCAGATTGAAAGGGGTTAACTTGGCATTTTTAGCATTACTGGGCAAAATCAGATTTATATGAAAAATCTCAAATTGTAAGGGGTGAACCTTGTATTTTTAGCGAAATTGGGCAAAATTAGATCTTTCTCGACAAATTCAGATTGTGAGGGGTTAACCTTTCTTTTTTAATGGTATTTGGCAAAATAAGATGTGAATGAGAAATTTTAAATTGTAAGGGGTTAACCTTGCTTTTTGTAGTAAAATTGGGCAATATTAAATATTTCTGAAAAATTTCAGATGAAAGGGGGTTAACCTTGCTTTTTTAGTAAAATTGGGCAAATTTTAAGCATTACTGGGCAAAATCAGATTTATATGAAAAATCTCAAATTGTAAGGGGTGAACCTTGTATTTTTAGCGAAATTGGGCAAAATTAGATCTTTCTCGACAAATTCAGATTGTGAGGGGTTAACCTTTCTTTTTTAATGGTATTTGGCAAAATAAGATGTGAATGAGAAATTTTAAATTGTTAGGGGTTAACCTTGCATTTTTTAGCAAAATTGGGAATAATCTGATTTGTATGAAAAATCAAAAATTCTGAGAGGCTAACCTTTGCCAAATTAGGGCAAAATCAGATGTTTCTGGAAAATTGCAGATTGAAAGGGGTTAACCTTGCATTTTAAGCAAAATTGGGCAAATTGAGATTTTTATGAAAAATCTGAAATTGTTAGGGGTGAACTTTGCATATATTATCAAAATTGGGCAAAATAGATATTTTTGATAAAAAAAACGATGTAAGGAATTAACCTTACTTTTTTCTTTAGTGAAATTGATAAAAATTAGGTGTTTATGAAAAATTTGAAATTGTAAGGGGTTAAGATTGCATTTTTTTTTAGCAAAATAGGGCAAAATCAGATGTTTATGGAAAAATTTCAAATTGTAAGGGGTTAACCTTGCATTTTAGCAAAATTGGGCAAAATCAGATGTTTTTGGAAAATTTCAGATGTAAGGAATTATCCTTGCTTTTTTAGTGAAATTTGGCAAAGTTAGATGTTTATGAAAAATCTGAAATTGTAGGGGGTGAACCTTGTATTTTTAGCGAAATTGGGCAAAATCAGATCTTTCTGGAAAATTTCAGATTGTAAGGGGTTAACCTTGCTTTTTTAGTAAAATTGGGCAAATTTAAATGTTTATGAAAAATCTCATATTGTAAGGGTTGAACCTTGCACTTTTAGCTAAATTGGGTAAAATCAGATTTGTATGAAAAATCCAAAATTGTAAGAGGTTAACCTTTGCCCAATGAGGGCAAAATCAGATGTTTCTGGAAAATTTCAGATGTAAGGGATTATCCTTGCTTTTTTAGTGAAATTTGGCAAAGTTAGATGTTTATGAAAAATCTCAAATTGTAAGGGGTGAACCTTGTAATTTTAGCGAAATTGGGCAAAATCAGATCTTTCTGGAAAATTTCAGATTGTAAGGGGTTAACCTTGCTTTTTTAGTGATATTTGGCAAAATAAGATGTGAATGAAAAATTTCAAATCATAAGTGATTAACCTTGCTTTTTTAGTAAAATTGGGCAAATTTAAATGTTTATGAAAAATCTCAAATTGTAAGGGTTGAACCTTGCACTTTTAGCTAAATTGGGTAAAATCAGATTTGTATGAAAATTCCAAAATTGTAAGAGGTTAACCTTTGCCCAATTAGGGTCAAAATCAGATGTTTCTGGAAAATTGCAGATTGAAAGGGGTTAACCTTGCATTTTAAGCAAAACTGGGAAATATCAGATTTGTATAAAAAATCTCAAATTGTAAGGGGTTAACCTTGCATTTTTTAGCAAAATACGGCAAAACCAGGTGTTCATGAAAAATTTCAGATTGTAAAGGGTTCACCTTGCATTTTAGCAAAATTGGGAATAATCAGATTTGTATGAAAAATCAAAAATTGTGAGAGGTTAACCTTTGCCAAATTAGGGCAAATCAGATGTTTCTGGAAAATTGCAGATTGAAAGGGGTTAACCTTGCATTTTAAGCAAAATTGGGCAAAATGAGATTTTTATGAAAAATCTCAAATTGTAAGGGGTGAACTTTGCATTTTTAGCAAACTTGGGCAAAATGAGATCTTCCTGAAAAATTTCGGATGTAAGGGGGTTAACTTTGCTATTTTAGCAAAATTGGGCAAAATCAGATATTCCTTAAACAAATTCCGATGCAAGGAATTAACCTTACTTTTTTTGTTAGTGAAATTTGGTTAAAATTAGGTGTTTATGAAAAAATGCAAATTGTAAGGGGTTCAGCTTGCATTTTTTTTTTAGCAAAACAGGGCAAAATCAGATGTTTCTGGAAAATTTCAGATGTAAGGGATTATCCTTGCTTTTTTAGTGAAATTTGGCAAAGTTAGATGTTTATGAAAAATTTCAAATTATAAAGGGTTAACCTTGCATATTTTAAGCGAAATTGGGGAAAAAATCGGATGTTTCTGGAAAATTGCAGATTGTAAGGGGTTAACCTTGCTTTTTGAATAAGATTGGGAAAAATTAGATGGTCATTAAAAAAAATCAAATTGTAAGGGGTTAACCTTGCATTTTTTTTTAGCAAAATAGGACTCAATCAGATGATTCTGGAAAATTGCAGATTGTTAGGTCTTAATCTTGTATTTCTAGCAAAATTAGCCAAAAAGAAATGTTTATGAGAAATTTTAAAGTGTAAGAGGTGTACCTTGTATATTTAGTAAAATTTGGCAAAATCAGATTTATATGAAAAATCTAAAATGGTAAGGGGTTAACCTTGCTTGTTTAGCAAAATTTTACTAAAATTGGGCGGAATAAGATGCTTCTATAAATCCAGATGTAAAGTTTCCACTAAAAATACAAGGTTCACCCCTTAAAATTTGAGATTTTTCATATAAATCTGATATTGCCCAGTTATGCTCAGTTTTTAAGAAACATCTGATTTTTCCCAATTTCGCCTAAAAAAGCAAGGTTAACCCTTTCAATCTGCAATTTTCCAGAAACATCTGATTTTGCCCTAAATTGGCAAGGTTAACCCCTTACAATTTGTGATTGTTCATACAAATCTGATTTTGCCCAATTTTGCTAAAACTGCAAAGTTAACCCTTACAATCTGAAATTTTCCATAAACACCTGATTTTGCCCTATTTTGCTAAAAATGCAAGGTTAACCAATGACAATTTGAAAATTTTCATAAACATTTAAATTTCCCCAATTTTACTAAAAAAGCAAGGTTAACACCTTACAATTTGAAATTTTCTATAAACATCTGATTTTCCCCTATTTGCTAAAAAAAATGCAATTTGAACCCCTTACAATTTGAAATTTTCCATGAACATCTATTTGTTACCAAATTTCACTAAAAAGAACAGTAAGGTTCATTCCTTACATCGGAATTTTTTTTTTTGATTTTCCCCAAAGTTGCTT
This sequence comes from Patiria miniata, assembly GCF_015706575.1. Classification (NCBI taxonomy): domain Eukaryota; kingdom Metazoa; phylum Echinodermata; class Asteroidea; order Valvatida; family Asterinidae; genus Patiria; species Patiria miniata. Next base: position 8,361,517 of record NW_024037051.1, on the reverse strand, counting down.
AAAATGCAAGGTTAACCCCTTTCAATCTGCAATTTTCCAGAAACATCTGATTTTGCCCTAATTTGGCAAAGGTTAAACCCTTACAATTTTTGATTTTTCATACAAATCTGATTTTTCCCAAGTTTGCTAAAAATGCAAGGTGAACCCCTTTCAATCTGCAATTTTCCAGAAACATGTGATTTTGCCCTAATTTGCCAAAGGTTAACCTCTCACAATTTTTGATTTTTCATAAAACATCTGATTATTCCCAATTTTGCTAAAATTGCAAGGTGAACCCTTTACAATCTGAATTTTTTCATGAACACCTGGTTTTGCCGTATTTTGCTAAAAAAGGAAAGGTTAACCCCTAACAATTTGAAATTTTTAGATGTAAGGGGGTTAACCTTGTTTTCTTAGTGCCCTAATTTGGCAAAGGTTAACCCCTTACAATCTTAGAATTTGAGATTTTTCATAAAAATCTGATATTGCCCAGTTTTGCTAAAAATGCAAGGTTAACCCCTTTCAATCTGCAATTTTCCAGCAACATTTTATTTTGGCCTAATTTGGCAAAGATTAACCTCTTACAATTTTTGATTTTTCATACAAATCTGATTTTTCCCAATTTTGCTAAAAATGCAAGGTTCACCCCTTACAATTTGAGATTTTTTATAAAAATTTAAATTTTCCCAATTTTACTAAAAAAACAAGGTTAACCCCTTACAATTTGAAATTTTTCATTCACATCTTATTTTGCCAAATATTACTAAAAAAGCAAGGTTAACCCTTTACAATCTGAAATTTTTCAGAAAGATCTGATTTTGCCCAATTTCGCTAAAAATTCAAGGTTCTCCCCTTACAATTTGAGATTTTTCATATAAATCTGATATTGCCCAGTTATGCTTAAAATGCCAAGTTAACCCCTTTCAATCTGCAATTTTCCAGAAACATGTGATTTTGCCCTAATTTGCCAAAGGTTAACCTCTCACAATTTTTGATTTTTCATAAAACATCTGATTATTCCCAATTTTGCTAAAATTGCAAGGTGAACCCTTTACAATCTGAAATTTTTCATGAACACCTGGTTTTGCCGTATTTTGCTAAAAAAGGAAAGGTTAACCCCTAACAATTTGAAATTTTTAGATGTAAGGGGGTTAACCTTGTATTCTTAGTGCCCTAATTTGGCAAAGGTTAACCCCTTACAATCTTAGAATTTGAGATTTTTCATAAAAATCTGATATTGCCCAGTTTTGCTAAAAATGCAAGGTTAACCCCTTTCAATCTGCAATTTTCCAGTAACATTTTATTTTGGCCTAATTTGGCAAAGATTAACCTCTTACAATTTTTGATTTTTCATACAAATCTGATTTGTCCCAATTTTGCTAAAAATGCAAGGTTCACCCCTTACAATTTGAGATTTTTTATAAAAATTTAAATTTTCCCAATTTTACTAAAAAACCAAGGTTAACCACTTACAATTTGAAATTTTTCATTCACATCTTATTTTGCCAAATATTACTAAAAAAGCAAGGTTAACCCTTTACAATCTGAAATTTTTCAGAAAGATCTGATTTTGCCCAATTTCGCTAAAAATTCAAGGTTCTCCCCTTACAATTTGAGATTTTTCATATAAATCTGATATTGCCCAGTTATGCTTAAAATGCCAAGTTAACCCCTTACAATCTGCAATTTTCAAGAAACATCTGATTTTTCCCAATTTCGCTTAAAAAAGCAAGGTTAACCCCTTCCAATCTGCAATTTTCCAGAAACATCTGATTTTGCCCTTATTTGGCAAGGTTAACCCCTTACAATTTTTGATTTTTCATACAAATCTGATTTTGCCCAATTTTGCTAAAAATGCAAAGTAAAGCCCTTACCATCTGAAATTTTCCATAAACACCTGATTTTGCCCTATTTTGCTAAAAAATGCAAGGTTAACCACTGACAATTTGAAATTTTTCTTAAACATTTAAATTTTCCCAATTTTACTAAAAAAGAAAGGTCAACCCCTTACACTTCGAAATTTTTCATACACATCTTATTTTGCCAAATTTTACTGCAAAAGCAAGGTTAACCCCTTGCAATCTGAAATTTTCCAGAAACATCTGATTTTTCCCAATTTTGCTAAAAATGCAAGGTTCACCCCTTACAATCTGACATTTTTCATAAACACCTGATATTGCCCTATTTTGCTAAAAAGTGCAAGGTTCAACCCTTACAATTTGAGATTTTTCATAAACATTTAAATTTGCCAAATTTTACTAAAAAACAAGGTTAACCCTTTACAATTTGAAATTTTCATTCACATCTTATTTTGCCAAATATCACTAAAAAAGCAAGGTTAAACCCCTTCCGATCTGAAATTTTCCAGAAAGATCTGATTTTGCCCAATTTCGCTAAAAATACAAGGTTCACCCCTTACAATTTGAGATTTTTCATATAAATCTGATATTGCCCAGTTATGCTAAAAATGCAAAGTAAACCCCTTACCATCTGAAATTTTCCATAAACACCTGATTTTGTTCTATTTTGCTAAAAAATGCAAGGTAAACCACTGACAATTTGAAATTTTTCTTAAACATTTAAATTTTCACAATTTTACTAAAAAAGAAAGGTCAACCCCTTACACTTCGAAATTTTTCATACAAATCTGATTTTGCCCATTTTTGCTAAAAATGAAAAGTAAATCCCTTACCATCTGAAATTTTCCATAAACACCTGATTTTGCCCTATATTGCTAAAAGTGCAAGGTTCACCCCTTACAATTTGAGATTATTCATAAACATTTAAATTTGCCCAATTTTACTAAAAAAACAAGGTTAACCCCTTACAATTTGAAATTTTTCATTCACATCTTATTTTGCCAAATATTACTAAAAAAGCAAGGTTAACCCCTTACAATCTGAAATTTTTCAGAAAGATCTGATTTTGCCCAATTTCGCTAAAAATACAAGGCTCACCCCTCACAATTTGAGATTTTTCATATAAATCTGATATTGCCCAGTTATGCTAAAAATTCCAAGTTAACCCCTTACAATCTTTGATTTTCAAAAAACATCTGATTTTGCCCTAATTTGGCAAGGTTAACCCCTTACAATTTTGATTTTTCATACAAATCTGATTTTGCCCATTTTTGCTAAAAATGAAAAGTAAATCCCATACCCTCTGAAATTTTCCATAAACACCTGATTTTGCCCTATTTTGCAAAAAAATGCAAGGTAAACCACTGACAATTTGAAATTTTTCGTAAACATTTGAATTTTCCCAATTTTACTAAAAAAGCAAGGTTAACCCCTTACACTTCGAAAATTTTCATGCACATCTTATTTTGTCAAATTTTACTACAAAAGCAAGGTTAACCCCTTACAATCTGAAATTTTCCAGAAACATCTGATTTTTCCCAATTTCGCTTAAAAAAAGCAAGGTTAACCCCTTTCAATCTGCAATTTTCCAGAAACATCTGATTTTGCCCTAATTTGGCAAGGTTAACCCCTTACAATTTTTGATTTTTCATACAAATCTGATTTTGCCCAATTTTGCTAAAAATGCAAAGTAAAGCCCTTACCATCTGAAATTTTCCATAAACACCTGATTTTGCCCTATTTTGCTAAAAAATGCAAGGTAAACCACTGACAATTTGAAATTTTTCTTAAACATTTAAATTTTCCCAATTTTACTAATCGATTTGAGGCCATAACTTTGGCTTCAAATAATTTATCCCAGCTGGACACTGAGGCTGGTCAGGTAGGGGTCAAAAGGTGGCCCTCCAGGTTTGACCGCTAGACACAATGTTTTATTACCTTGGCTTGTCAAACTGAAGGGCGGTTTGACTATATATACCCTGGTTTTACGAGCAAAGTTCATGATTGCTTGAGCAGCCAAAGGGTGAAGTTATACCCATGTTATTTCGTTAGCATAGAATTTCTAAATTTATTATTTTCCGGCTTTCATGAGCTTAGTTCTGCGTCTGTGATTTTTAATTATGCCTCGCACTAAGTCCAAGCAACAAGCTGTCTCTGGGCCGGCGGATGGAGCGAAACGGTCTCGGGGACGGCCCTGATCGTCCTCCCAACCAACGCTGCCGGTCGCCGGTGGAAGTGCGACTGCGAGTTCCGGCGAGATGGACGCGGCAGCCCCGGCTGGCACCGCGGTTCCCTTGGCTACAGGCGGTCAGGGGAGTATCAACGAGGTGAGTTGGTTGCCGCTCCATCAGTCAGTCGGCCCGGAGGAAGCTCGTCCAATGCGGAGTTGGGTAAGTACATTGTGACCATATCTTCCCCATTTCCATCCCTGTCTGTAAGTTCGGCCGCGATCACTTCTTCAATTGCATCGTTCTCTTTTGCTAATGATGTCGCTTTAACTAGTGTGTGTGATGATCTTGGGTCTAGAGTGCCACAAAATTTGCAGGGAAAATTTGGAAAGGGGAGTTTGTTGAGTTTGGCGCACTTTTAAGTCCCACCGTGGTTCGGGTGCTGATAATTCTTTGGATGATACTGGTTTTTGATCGGGTCCATTGAGTCGCCGGCTTGGCAGTTTCGTCCTCATAAGCAGGCTCCTAGATTTTTGTCAATCGAACAGTGGACATCTGCCTTTCTAGTTTTTGCATCGTTATTTGGTACGACACCCTACGCATGCCCGCCATTTGCTAAATTATGCGGATACCATCCGCTCTGCTGCTTTCCGACATGCTGGCTATGGCTGGCGGGATTATGATGTGCAGTTTTGATTGCGGCAAGCGCGTTTGCCATCTCGTTCCTGGGCCAGCATAGATGCTGAACTGTGGCTTGCTCTTCTCGGTGCGCCGGCTGTTAGTCAGCCGCATAATTTTTGTCCCTTCCAGCAACGTGACCGTAACGGTCTCGGGTTTGGTTTCGGCACAAGACGTGCAACCTCCCTTCCCACCAGTTAACTCACATGCAATGATTTTAACAGGGGATACTGTGTCCGCGCCACTTGCCGTTCCACCCAGCAATTCGTTGTAGGGGAAACCAAGCAATTCGCGCCACAGCACGCCCCGCGGCAGCTGGCGCAAACCCCAGTAAAGCTAAGTAAGATGCTGCCATTTTTACGCACCTTCACGAATCGGCAAGATGCAGCTTTGTTGGCTGACGGTTTCTCACAGGGTTTTAGGCTTGGCTATTCAGGGCCTAGGGCAAGCTTCTCTGCTCGTAATTCATTGTCAGCTCGCAAAAAAAAAAAGCCACAATATTACAATCTAAAATTGATCGCGAAGTTGAACTGGGTCGTGTGGCTGGCCCGTTTGAGTTTGAGCCTTTTCCTCATTTACGTTGTTCACCCGTAGGTCTTGTTCCAAAACAGACTCCTGGGGAGTTTCGATTAATTCATAATCTGTCTTCTCCAGTTGGAAATTCAGTAAATGACTTTTTTGACACAAGTTTTAATGACGCCATAACCATGCTACCTAACTTTGATCAGGGTGCCTAGCTTCTGGCCAAATCGGATATAAAAATCTGCATTTCGTTTGCTCCCCATTCACCCTGACGATTTTGAGTTAGGTTTTTCTCACGAGGCATGATCTTTTATGATAAGTGTATGCCTATGGGTTGTTCTATATCATGTGTTACCTTCGGGCGTTTTAGTACGTTCCTTGAATATTGTACTCGTAAGGTAGCACAATTGCCACGTTTTCTGCATTTTCTTGATGTTTTCTTGTTTATGGGACCAATCACATCTCCCGAGTGCGCACGTTCCCTCAAGGCTTTTCAAGTAGTTTGTGATCAGTTTGGGGTCCCGTTAGCATATGATAAAACTGAGGGTCCCACCACTTGCCTAACGTATCTGGGGCTCGAAATTGATACACTAGCCCAACAGGTACGAATCCCACCTGACAAACTGGTTGCAATCAACCACAAGCTTTGCAGTTCGCTAAGCAAGAAAAAACGTACCCTACATGATATCCAATCATTGCTGGGCAGTTTGAATTTCCTTTGTAGGGCTGTATTGCCGGGTAGGGCTTGTCTTCGCCGGTTACATGATTTAACTAAGGGTGTAGCCAAGCCTCATCATAGAATTCGTATTTCGCATGGTGCTCGGGCTGATTTGCAGGTTTGGCAGCAGTTTTTGCTGCATTTTATTGGCACGGTTTTCTTTCCAGCGTCAATTTGGCTCAATTGCGACCATTTACACCTGTACACCGATGCGTCTGCAGTGATTGGGTTTGGGGCTTTTTTTTTTTTTTTTTTTTTTTTTTTTGGATGGGAGTTGGACTCATGGTAAATGGCCCGAGTTTATCGAATCGAGACGTTTTTCGAAAGCATTTTTCGAGTTAGTGTTTCCCATCACTCTTGCATTACTGTTGTGGGGTGAGCATTTGCGCATCAAGCGAGTGATTTTTTGGTGTGATAACCAGGCTGTAGTTAGTATCATCAATAGACAAACGTCTAAGTGCCCGTTAATTATGCAACTGGTGCGTACATTGGTGGTTCAGTGTTTGACATGTAATGTTCAGTTCAATTCTCGCCATGTGCCAGGCCTTGCTAATGGCGTTGCTGACGCTCTTTCCCGTTTCCAGATGACACGTTTTCGTCATCTCGCCCCCAATGCAGACTGCGATATGACTCCCTTGCCTGCCAACCTGTGGAGCAGTTACAGTTAGAAGTTCAAGGTCTTTTGCAAGAGTCACTTGCACCCCGTACGCATTCATTAATTAAGCGAGCTTGGAGTCTTTTTCGATGGTTTAGCGATCGTCACAATTTTGATTCCGAGCGATGTCCGTCTTACAACAATTGGTGCAGTTCATTGCATTTTTGTCTGTTTCTGGCTTACCGCCGTTATATTAGGATCCCACCAAATTGGTTTAATTAATGTCATGTGCAGCAGATTTAATCAATTTGGTACATTAAATTTTTTGTTTTGTTTTTTGTTTTCTAACCTACATGAGATTACCCGGGCAAGCCAACAGTCAGGATTGTCGGGGATTCGTTTGTGACCAGGGCATCTCGTGTGGCGAACGTTTCTCCCTGGGGGATGAGATCAAACAGCTGGCCCACATCCACTGGATGGGTCGACGGGGATTGCAGTTTCACCAATTCAATGAACTAATAACTGAGGCGTGGCACAACGCCACACAGATGCCGGACTTCATCATCTTACACGTTGGGTCAAATGACCTCGGCCTTGTTCACAAGCAGTTGCTGACTTTTATAGCCCGTCAATGCCTTGTTGCCGTCCGCGAGATGTTCCCCCATGCGGTGATTTTCTTCTCAGAGCTCCTGCCACGATTAGTTTACCCCACTGCCTTGAAACAGAGCGCCGTTGAGAGGTCCCGGCGGTCCATCAATCGCGGTATCTATGCCCTTTTCCGGAACACTCTCGGAGGGGTCATTTGGCATCCTGAAATACAGTGGTCCCGTTCTGAGTTGTTTGTTGCCGATGGAGTCCACTTGACAATTGAGGGATACGCATTCCTTATTGCCAATTTTTATAATTCCCTTTTTGGTTTTTGTTAAAGTATTATTTACCGATTCTAACTGAGGCTCTTTGGCGGCGGTCATGTTGGAAGTCCCAACATGTCCGTTTGGCGGGAATTGCATTCCAAGACCCCCAATAGGCCTCAGGTGCTTACCATAAAATCAATACTTCATTTGCTGCAGGGCATGGATGGGATAAACAATTCCTAAATCCGGTGGTGGTTACTGTACACATTTTGAGCGGCAAACTTATGAAGGGGGTCAATTACAATTTGTACAAGGAATGCGACTTGATTAATATTGCTAATTGCATTAAACGAGAACAGTCTTGTTTAACAATAATATGATATGTACTTGCACTGAAGTTTTGTCAATGAATTGAGCTGTTTCGTGAGCCAGCTTCGGCCGGAAACAAAATATGCTGCAAATATTATGCTGAAAAGTTTCGCGAGTTAGCATCGACCGGAAACAAATTATTGCAAATGTTATGCTGAAAAGTTTCGCGAGTTAGCATCGACCGGAAACAACATATTGCAATTATATGCCGTTATGTTTCCAGTTTTGGACGGAAACAAAATATGCTGCAAATATTATGCTGAAAAGTTTCGCGAGTTAGCATCGACCGGAAACAAATTATTGCAAATGGTATGCTGAAAAGTTTCGCGAGTTAGCATCGACCGGAAACAACATATTGCAATTACATGCCGTGATGTTTCCAGTTTTGGACGGAAACAAAATATTGCAAATATTGTGCTGAAAGTTTCGCGAGTTAGCATCGACCGGAAACAAATTATTGCAAATGGTATGCTGAAAAGTTTCGCGAGTTAGCATCGACCGGAAACTACATATTGCAATTATATGCCGTGATGTTTCAAGCTTTGGACGGAAACAATATATTGCAAATATTGTGCTGAAAAGTTTCGCGAGTTAGCTTCGACCGGAAACAAGTCATTGCACATATAAATATGTTTAAGTTCATATATGTTTACCTTATGATAATTGCAGTTTCGCGAGTTACCATCGACCGGAAACTTTAGACTTTTCCGAATTTAATTGTGAGAATAAAAGGCTGCTCAAGCCACGATGAACATAGAATGGTGAGTTTACTGCCTCTGTTTTGTGTCCAACTTTTTGATCATGCGGGGATAAAAAAGAAAGGTCAACCCCTTACACTTCGAAATTTTTCATACACATCTTATTTTGCCAAATTTTACTGCAATAGCAAGGTTAACCCCTTGCAATCTGAAATTTTCCAGAAACATCTGATTTTTCCCAATTTTGCTAAAAATGCAAGGTTCACCCCTTACAATCTGACATTTTTCATAAACACCTGATATTGCCCTATTTTGCTTAAAAGTGCAAGGTTCAACCCTTACAATTTGAGATTTTTTATAAACATTTAAATTTGCCCAATTTTACTAAAAAACAAGGTTAACCCTTTACAATTTGAAATTTTTCATTCACATCTTATTTTGCCAAATATCACTAAAAAAGCAAGGTTAAACCCCTTCCGATCTGAAATTTTCCAGAAAGATCTGATTTTGCCCAATTTCGCTAAAAATAAAAGGTTCACCCCTTACAATTTGAGATTTTTCATATAAATCTGATATTGCCCAGTTATGCTAAAAATGCAAAGTAAACCCCTTACCATCTGAAATTTTCCATAAACACCTGATTTTGTTCTATTTTGCTAAAAAATGCAAGGTAAACCACTGACAATTTGAAATTTTTCTTAAACATTTAAATTTTCCCAATTTTACTAAAAAAGAAAGGTCAACCCCTTACACTTCGAAATTTTTCATACACATCTTATTTTGCCAAATTTTACTACAAAAGCAAGGTTAACCCCTTACAATCCGAAATTTTCCAGAAATATCTGATTTTTCCCAATTTTGCTAAAAATGCAAGGTGAACCCCTTACAATCTGAAATTTTTCATAAACACCTGATATTGCCCTATTTTGCTAAAAAGTGCAAGGTTCAACCCTTACAATTTGAGATTTTTCATAAACATTTAAATTTGCCCAATTTTACTAAAAAACAAGGTTAACCCTTTACAATTTGAAATGTTTCATTCACATCTTATTTTGCCAAATATCACTAAAAAATAATGCAAGGTTCATCCCTTACAATTTGAGATTTTTCATATAAATCTGATATTGCCCAGTTATGCTAAAAATTCCAAGTTAACCCCTTACAATCTTTAATTTTCAAGAAACATCTGATTTTTCCCAATTTCGCTTAAAAAAGCAAGGTTAACCCCTTTCAATCTGCAATTTTCAAAAAACATCTGATTTTGCCCTAATTTGGCAAGGTTAACCTCTTACAATTTTGATTTTTCATAAAAATCTGATTTTGCCCATTTTTGCTAAAAATGAAAAGTAAATCCCTTACCATCAGAAATTTTCCATAAACACCTGATTTTGCCCTATTTTGCTAAAAGTGCAAGGTTCACCCCTTACAATTTGAGATTTTTCATAAACATTTAAATTTGCCCAATTTTACTAAAAAAGCAAGGTTAACCCCTAACACTTCGAAAATTTTCATGCACATCTTATTTTGTCAAATTTTACTACAAAAGCAAGGTTAACCCCTTACAATCTGAAATTTTCCAGAAACATCTGATTTTTCCCAATTTCGCTAAAAAAATGCAAGGTTCACCCCTTACAATTTGAAATGTTTCATAAACATCTAAATTTTACTAAAAATGCAAGGTTAACCCCTTACAAGCTGCAATTTTCCAGAAACATCTGATTTTTCCCAATTTGCTAAAATGTAAGGTTAACTGCAAACTGTTAAATCAATACATGAAGTGTCCCATTTGTCTTTTTTAAAACAAATTATTTTTCCAGTTTGTAGGGTAAAGGAATTTTCTCTTTTTCCTTTCTCTTTTGTTGTTGCTATATTTTGCGAATTAACTCATTCGTATGGAATGCTCATAGTCAATCAAAGAATATTTCACACATAGGCGCCTAAATTATATTTTTTTTAAATTTAATAGAGACGCATTGATCGTGCTATCATATACCATTCTATTACTATTGCGAATTACTGTATTGTTTGGAATGCTCACAATTAAAGTTATTTGAAAGTTGTACAAATATATTTATATTACAATGTACATCTTTATTCTTTCCCGGTATAATTTATGGCTTTTCTCACGTCAATTGGCAATCGCGTCATTATATAATGATAGTCAAATTGATCAAACGAAACTCCGTTTTGATTATAGTCAATTATGAAATATTCATTGATTTATGACATACACCTTTGTTTCAACTTTAATACTTCCCGTAGACCTGCCGAGCAGCTGTAGATATCAAACTAAACCAAAGTATTAAAGATAGAGGGTAAAAAAAATCAAAAAGTTATGTGCTAGTCAAGCTTTCAGGGATCGGTCTGAGCCATAACAATGCCCCAGCCGATCCCTTAGTTCTCTTCCGGGGTCTCGGCGTCCCCGACCAATACACACTTCCTTCCCTATCCATCCATATAACCCCGGAGGGCCAGGCACCATGTAAAAGCAAAGAGCTAAGGGAGGAACAGGGCGGCCCCTAAGCCCTGATCCTCCGAGTGGACCACATGCCCTGAACCTGTACGAAGGCGCCAACCTGGAACTCGCGGACAGTACCAGCAGCAGTGCTTACCGATTAAGCTAAGGTACTGTTGGTACTTTACGACGGGAAATTAAAACTCTTATAGTAAATGATTGAACTCATACGTTAAAAACCAAAAAGACACCAGCGAGATTCGAACCCGGGACCCCGCTAACCGTTGACGACGAATCGTAACCACTCGGCCATTTCGTTACCTTAGAATTTTCCTTAAACTGAGAAAAGTTGTCTTTATAGGTGAGCAAACGCGCCAGGAAGATTACTGGGTCCATTTGCCTTACCTTAATGTGTAAAAACAGGTCGATATAAATGAGCCCAGTGTGTTTGGTTTGTTAGGAAGCTGCATAACACAGCCTAATGTGCAAAACAGCTGTGTGCTAGGCGGATCATTACGCATCAACAATGAACACCGCAATTGTGTATTTTCAAAAGGCAGACGCGTAGATTTCTACTCTTTGTATCTGGGCACATATAGATTCTCACCTCCCTCTTCAGCTATTTCGACTTTCTTAAAAAGAAAAATAGAGACTGTCAGCGAATCTCCGGGAGTTGAAATAAGGATCGTCCCCTCGATAGACATCAGATTCAGTAAAGTTCAACATTGGGCTCTATTTCAACAGCTGTTTTTTTGCGGAAACTTTATAAAAGTAAAACAAAAACAAAAACAAAAACCCCGTAAATATACACGAAAACAACATTACACAAGAACACCACATTACACCAGGGGAGCTGTTCACGATACCGACATGCCTCCTTTATGATAGCACTTCGTACGTACCCCCGCCCTGCAAACAGGGCCTAGGGCGCTGGGCCGGGAAGGGTTAGGCTGATGAGCTGATGAGGAAGTAGGGATGGCATTCTGGGTAACTTATCATGCCCTATATATAAAGACATAATTAAAGCTGCTGTAGCTTTTAAAGGGTACAGGCTAGTCTGGTTCCCTGACCCCATTGACTTGAAAAAAATATCTTCAGGTGGGGCCGGGAAACAGTCTACAATCCCGGCCAAATGATTGGGACACTTCCTGCATGAGCCTAGCAACAGTCACCCACTCCCCCGCTCCCCCGGTCAACGTTGTTCTCTCTAGCTGATGGAGCACACACCGCGCAATGACAGACAACATTGAACGGGGGTCGGGGAGGGCGGGGGCCCAGCGAGACTCGGCCAGGATTGTAGGCACGGTGCCTACCGTGCTTATTTGGTAATCCAGGCATGGCCACCAGGGCTCAACTTTCAAGCCCTATACACGTTTTACATGTATGCACATTGCCACGTTGTCGTTTACAAAAAAATAGAGAATATAAAGGGGAAAAAACATGCAGCCTAGTAAACATGCCCGCGGGCCAGTTAAGAGTATGTTCAGTAGCCCGGCTGGCTAGTGAACAAAAAAGTTAAGGTCGAACCCTGGTAACTTCCTTCCAACTCCCAAATCACCCCCCCCCCCATTTCGCTCGAACTACTGTAATACGCGGATGATGACCCATCAGCCCCTTCAGAGTTGGAAGCATTTGTTGCAGAACTGCCATTTTTTTTACCCCTTTGAAATGCTGGTGTCCCCAGGTCACGCCCCTGACAAAAAAAAAACACTGTCGTGGCATAATAATGCGCATGCGCAGCGCAATTTTTACAACCCGACTTTTAAAAGAAGCGACGTTTTGAGAAAAAAAAATCCCCCAATTTACTTGTACGATAACTCATATTTCATCAAAACAAAAATCCAAGTTCGATCTGGCCTGAACTTGACACAAGCCCAGTTTTTGCGCCTGCCTTGCTGTAGGGCGCCCTCAACGGGAGATAATTGAGTTCCAGCTCCTTCCAACCCGAGAAATACCCCCTCCCCTTCCCCAATTTTCGAAATTGCTGTCATCGGATGACTGTCTATCTGCCCCTTCAGATTTGGGAGCATTGTTGCGGAACCACCATTAGTGACCCCTTTGAAAACGATGCCCCCCCGGTCACGCCCCCTAACAAAACCACTGTCGTGGCATATAATGCTCATGCGCAGCGCACTTTCGACGAAACCACCCAGTAAATGGATCGCCATAGTGCAAATACGTGTGTCCTCATGTTACAACTCTCTGAGGTGTCCAAGACACCCATGCATCAAATTAAAGCTTATTTTCAGCAGTCTATTTACTGGTCTGCACCCCTAGGCTTTTGAATGTACAAAGCGCCCTCTCTTGTTCGTGCATGGACCCCAAAGACATGAATTATGCATTGGGCGGAGTCAGAGGGCAAAGGTTTTCTATTGCTGGGCTAGGTGTAAGTAAACCAGTTGTGCATGCATTGTTAATGAGTTAGATAACCAAAAAAACCTTTTGAGATTATGCGCCTATCAATTGTTTCCCCCCGGGCTGCCCCACCCAAGATGTGGGGATTGTCACTTTTGAAGTGACAAAATCCCCACCCCTCGGGCAAAATTTAAGTGACAATCCCCGACCATGCCCCGACATACCTACGCGAGGCGAACTAGTAAATGCCTTTCCAGTAGTACGCCAATGTTAACAATTTAATTTGAGTGACCAAAATCCCCACCCTGGGGCATGACAAACGTGACCAAATCCCGACATCGGACCTGGGGCAGCGGGGGGGGGGGGGGGGGGGGAATTTTGATAGGCGCATTACATGTAATTACGCATAAAAGTCTACAGACCACGTCACCATTGACGTCATACCAACGGCCAACACACGGGCAACCCAAACATTTGTTTTTATTCATTGCTTTATTTCTTAATAATTAATGCTAAACGCAAAACATTTGTTGTTCAATAGTATGAATAATATGAATTCGACAAATTGTAAGGCTTAAAAAGGCCCATTAAACGGCATGCATTTCGCAAAAGCTAAAACTGATAAAAGATAAAAGAAAAAGCTCAAAGCAAGACAGCAATAAAATAGTTCAATAATGTGTAAAATAGCGTTACTAAAATAAAGAGCTGAAAAAGTACATACATGCGTAAATCTTATTGATAATTCTCAGGAATGTCGAAAGGAAGTACAAATGAATAACAGCGGTCCAAGGTTTGAACCTTCAATGGTACGTATTGAGCGCTGGGCCTTTCAAAGATTTTGGATACATATTTTTCTTGCCTTTTTGAGGTATGCTGGGAACAATAGGACAGCGCTGTTTGGTTACGGTGTCATATGAAAATCCGACTCCTATGAAAATCGGACCCCTTTTCCCGATTATTGGTTTATCCCTCGCACGTGACAGGTCACTCTCCCGTATGTGATCCTAAAAATAGCATAGTCTCGTACTTACGCATGCGCAATACTACCAAAGAGTCCACATTTCATGGAGTCGGATGTTTACGCTACACCGGCATAAATGCAAAAGAGTTTACCCAAACTAAATAGCGCCCCCTTGTTACCTATCGCGATAGAATCGCATCACCGCAGCTTGTTAAACATTGTCCAATTCATTATACAAATAAAAGCGGAAAGCGCAAAATCTGAGACAAACAAATTTAACGTACACAGTTCCTGGTAGGGTTGTCTATTAGGGGGCGTGGCTAACTCGCAAACGGCGATTAGTGAATAACTGGTCCGTGATTTTGTCACACATTATCTCATAAAAGGCCAGTGACCGACAATAGAGCCTGAAAAATGACTGATGGCGCGCTTCGCGCAATTCGGGATCCTCGAAGAGGAAAATTAGCGTGTTACAATTCGGAGTTTTTCACACTTATTTTTGGTACATTGGTGTCGGGAAATCACCATCGGAAAAGTCCTTGGTAAAAATGTTATTAGCATCTCAATTAATGGAAACTGAAAGAATCGCTTAATGTGAAAGAGAAACATGGTGCCCAAAGTTGACATTTCACTTCCAAAACTCTAAAATACATGAGGACTGTTAGAAGTCGGAGCACTCGTACAAAAACGAACATTATTTTATGAAACAATTTTGTGGAGGTCAATGGGCAAAATCTGAAACTTTAAATTTAAAATAAAATGTCTTAAATGTCCTTTCAATAAAAACTTGAAGAAAAAATTGTTATTCACAAACAAATCTAAAATTACCTTTGATAACTGTATTCAAGTAAGTCCGTCCTAATCTAGAATCCATGGGATGTAGGTAGGTAACGATTTGCGTCGTTATCATTTTCGTTCTCACGCAAGTCCGCGGTGTGAAAATACACGCGATTAAACAAGGAGACCCAGGTACGAAAATCAGGATGTGTTAAGATAAATTGATAAAACATGAAAGTTTCTTGGAAAACATGAATGTTTCTTGGAAAACATTCTGTCAAAATTATAGCAAGAGAAAGGGCGACCCCGTGTAAAATGCCCATAGAAGGGTCGCAGAGGGGCCCGGAAGCTCAAAGACAAAATGGCGTACTTTCAAGCTCTATTATGAAAAGATCTTACACAAAAAAAATACTATAATTTGCATTAGAAATTAAACTAGAGGTACATTGTACTCCGACAGCACAAACCTTAGCAGGGGCGGATCCAGGAATTTCCGCAGGGGGGGGGGGTTCATCAGCAAAAAAATCTGAAAATGTACACAGGTTTTTTTCTCCGGACACTTGGCCTCCGTAAAATCAAAAACTGGGGGTGGGGGGGGGGGGGGGCTGATAGCATATTTCAAATTCGATGATTATTAACACTAGATTACTGAATGGTGTACCTTATTTTGAACAGGCAAACATTATACCAGTATAACTTTTTTGGGGTGTCACAGCAGGGGGGGGGGGGGGGGGGGTTCTGACTTATTTTTTGGAATTTGTATGGAAATTTTTTTTTTTTGGACAGAGCTGGGGGGGGGGGTTGGAAAAAATATATCTCGTAAAAAAGAACTTGGAAAAAAACCCAGTACGACTAAGGTAATTTGTCCTTTACATTGTTATTTAAACTGGAATATTTGAACAAACAAAAAGCAAGCTAGTGCAAGGAATGCATCCAGATTCTCCTACAGGGAGGGACGGGTTTCTTCTACTTGGAGGCCTTCCTAAGAAGCTCCGCCCATCTTGTTGACAATGTTGCTCAAGACGTTCAGCTTCTGGTTCACTTCTGAGGACTGGCAGAGAGGTGCGCAGTTGTTGGGATTCTGAAAATGAATGAATGATTAAAGAAAAGGGGAATGAGATAAATTGCAAAACTATAGGTTTTTGTCTAAATTGACTGTTTTTGGTGATTTTCTTCAGATGGTGTTTGACATGCATTTTACTTTTTTTTTTTTTTTATAATGTAAACATTTATTATATACAGCCTGGCAATGAGGTCACTTGTGCATGTCAATGGGTGCACACCTGTAAATAGGCCTAAACCCATCCGCCGAGCTCATGAATAAAAGTTCTACCCTCAAAATATTCCATATTATAGAGTTCTGAGAGCCATAAAATTGGGGAATTGAAGCAAAATGGCCATGAACCTCTGGCCCAGACTTGGGCCTTCCAATTCTGAGTATTTTGGATGCAATTGAGCTCGATCGAAAGTGGTGCTATTTTTTTTTCATATCGTGGAGGGATAGTTTTCAAAAAGGCTAATTTTCCGCTTTGGGAAAAAAATTGTCTTCTGTGGGTGAGAATTCCTCGAAAAGTCAATGGTCACTCCACCAAAAATTGAAAAGAAAATCAAGGATGACATGTTGATCATCATTTTTCTGTGCAGGTTAAGTACCGGTGAGAGTTCTGGGTATTTTTAAAAGAATTTAGAAGTATGGGCATTAAGCACTCTTGTCTATGGGAATTTTAATACACTGTTGCACACCTATGCGCCCCGAGGGACTGTGTGTGACCAGAAGAGGGTC
Organism: Patiria miniata; assembly: GCF_015706575.1. Taxonomy (NCBI): domain Eukaryota; kingdom Metazoa; phylum Echinodermata; class Asteroidea; order Valvatida; family Asterinidae; genus Patiria; species Patiria miniata. The sequence goes on along the minus strand of NW_024037051.1, from coordinate 8,344,746 downwards.
CTATTTCCTGAGGGCGAAGGTCGAGGGAAATAGGCATGGGCGTCGCGAGGGGGGAAAGGGGCGCTTGCCCCTCCCCCCCCAGCAAAAAAAAAAGAGGAATAAAGGGGGAGAAAGAAAAAGAGGCGCGCAATCATGTTGTTATTAATTTAATGGGTTGGGGGGGGGGGGGAAATCTCCCTGCCCTCCCTCAAAAATAATGATCAATCGGGAAAATGCTGGAAAATGTAGGGATTTTTTTGGGGGGGAAATGTGTTTTGAGAGGGGGCTGTTATCGGGTGCTGTTATCGGGTACTACCGGCTCGTTTGTGTGACATCATCTCTTCTTAACCACGCGTACTTCACACGCATAGAGCTATATGACTCTGTGAGATAGCACAACCTCGTTTCCACGAGTACGATCTTGCTGCGCCCATAGACATCTAATAACATTTATTATAATACACCTCTTGCTTGTTCTTTATCCTGGTTGGCTGAAATGTGGTCACGTGTGATTCACTTAATAAAGGTTAGTGTCTGACACTTGCATCAGCGTGAACTAGACGCGCGTCGAGGCATTGCGCGCGTAATTTCCAGAGTATATTGCCTGATCGGGCATTATAACACCTCACCCACAGATTCTGTGTCTTGATTGGCCGAGAGCGAGTCACATGGTACTTTCTATTTTTTGCTATCCGTCAGTGCACGTCCAAAAGTACTATACTCATAGCAACCAAATGACTATACCTCTAGCAACCAAAGTACTATACGCACTGCGTGTAAAATGCATAGGGGTACGTTGCGCGTTGCGCAACAGAGCTGGGTTCAAACATTTCGTGAAGGGGTAGTTAGAAAAAGTGCAAGTTAATTTTCAACTAATTTCATAATCAAATAGAAGTAAATTTGTATTGTATTCAGATCAAATTAAGAAGTTATCGCTTAAAATCAAGCAGAATCTGTGGGAGAGGTGTTATAAAACAAATATTGACTGCTTTATCTATCCACCCTGGGTAATCCATGGAGAATGCTCAAAGATCATCTCGGGGGGGGGGGGGGGGGGGGCTAGTTTTGCTACACCACTCAATGCAGTCAATATTTGTAAACTATACTCAAACATTTTGAACTGGTAACAGCGCCCTCTGACAAAAGTCAAACTCAAAAATGTAATCTAGGGAAACTAAAAGCGTTAATTGACGAATTGTTTATTGCTTAAGAGTTATTTGTTAAATTATATAAATCAGTACAATAAAGTTTCTGGTCTTATTTTATATTTTGGACATACATGTAGGTGAGTGATATCAATACTTATGGACTGGCATAATTCGGTCAAAGATCTACCTGGATGTTATAATACAAATAATCAATGTTTTGCATTCGTGCGATGGTTAGAATATTTCCATTGTACCATTCAACTCGGATTCGCCTCGTTCAATGGAACGTTCAATCTTTCAACTCGTGAAAATAATCTCACCGTTGCACTCATAAACATTCATTATTTGTAGCTTTACAGTCCGTGTAGAGTCAGGAATAAGACCAGACAAACAAAAAAACAGGAATGGCAAACCGATATATTTTGAGTAATTTGACTTATTCATAGGGTATTTATGTGCATACTAAAGGTAAAATATTTTATGCTTTAAAAATACTGACCAAATAGGTGTTGGCGAATGCTATGATGAGGTCTGGGACTGCCTCCACGTAGGCGTCGCATTCAGTCTTGAAACCCGCAGGGACCCAGTAGATGCAGTAGTACTGGCTCACGAACGTCTGCACTAGGTGCTGTAAGCAACATTTTGATTTCCATTAAAACCCAGTACAAATAAATAACTTAATGTTAAGCCAAGACAAGATGAGTTTGCGGTAGCACCATGTGAATAAATCTCTTTTGAGATTTATTCACATGGTGCTACCGCAAACTCATCTTGTCTTAGTATCTTTCCACCATGCAAACCTTCAAATCTCATCTTAATGTTAAGCCATTATGAGTAATATTATCACGGCTCATGTACATGTTTATTTGCCTTTGATGTCCAGAAAAACCAAAATGTACAAAACCAACCAAAAAGCGAAACTTCAATTGCTGGTTGCTTGTTATTTCAATTGTACACAAATAGGCCTACGTATTGAAAAACTGTGCAGAGATGAGCGAACATAAGAAGCATGAGCTTGGCTAGCTCCCGATTCGTGAATGTTAGTAACATTGGGGAGGCGGGAACTAGACTAGGCCGCAATACAGGCTGCAACCACGCCATCGTGCTAGCAATGTGTTCAAGGTGGAGCAATGAAATCAATTAAAAAAGTGTACTCGATGTGTACTACCGAGTACTACCGTGCAAAATTTGAGTACGAAGAATCGAGTACGGGCCAAGTCCAACATTTTTTCGAGTACTGATAGTCGAGTACGGGCCGAGTACCTGTGTGTACTCGAGTTGTACTCGAGTACGAGTACTAGTACAAGTACTCCAACACTGCTGACTGGTTCATTGATTAGCACTTGTGAACCGGGCAGTGCTATCATATAGGATAACCCAACGCCAATGAATGGGCTCAATCTGACCCATTGTGTAGACTGATGCGTGAACAGACTTCCAATGAAGAGATACATGTACGAATACATTGAATATAATTTTTTGTGTGATTTGTTAATGCTTGCATATAGTCTTGATGTTCTAACTTTTGCATTGAACTTTCTGCAAGTTGGGAAGGTCTCAGAATTAACCGGGCAACCTCATTAACATGTTTAAAGTGAGTAAACATCATAAAAATGCTCAGGGGTAAGTTGTGAGAAATATTTTACCAGACCAACCCCTAGAGTAAAATGGTCCCCGCTATTGTCAGGACCTCAACCATGAGGAAAATATAGAGATTCTCACTCACCAACAATCCCTTGTCGACGGCCATGCCATGCGCCATGGTCAGCAGTTGCTCACACCACATGCAGGGGAAGCTGGAATCCTGTACGGTCGACAACTTTTGGCTCTCTTGGATACCGCTGGCTAAAACATAAAGATGTAAGAACAATCCATTTATTAACTTGATATCACTCAAGAATTTGGTTCCTCGGAAGGAAATAAAATGCATCGATTACTTGTAGCTTGTATCTTTGGTTTCATTATAAAAAAAAAAAACTGGAGGAGTGACACCGTATACCCTATGATCCGCAATTGCCCGAACTCCAAATTTCATTCTGCTATAAGAGAGGTATTTTTCTACCATTCTTATATTCCTAACTTGGTAAGATTCTTATCTTACCAAGTTGGTGGAGCATCCTAGCCACTTTATCACTGGTGGACGTGCCATGTTCTTCTGCATACTGCACCTCTTGTTTCATCGTCAGAACATATTCTTGTGAATAACAAAAAATGGAAGGAAATAAAACTTTAATTACAGAAGATATGCACCTTGCAGGTGGGCATCGGGAAAAGACTAATCAAGAACATCGGCAATCACTTTGCCATGTAGTTTTCAAGCTCTCCCCGTGCTGAGTTCAACTTCAAGTTTCAACCCGAAAAACAAATTTTGTTTTAAAGTGCTTTTTTTCGTGCTACCGATACAAAATTTACAAAAGTTATTTACTTTAGATAAAAACAATGACCAATGTTTTCCTTTAAATCCACATTAATTTTAGCTATGGATTGTATTTTACAGATTTCGAATTATTGCGGCACAACAATAAACCAGGCGTATCTTTTTGTGCGGTATGCGCGCAAAATAAAAGCACATTTTCAGAGGATTGGATCATCCATAGTCGAAAAAAGTAGCTTTTCTGGTTAAACAATACTTCGTAAGGAGAAATATGTTGAAGAACATGGGTAGAGAAACTTACTTTCATCTCATTTCCAGAAAAAGAAAATTCGTTTTGGAAAGATTTCCACATACAAAGTTCACTCAACACTCTGTGTACAAACCCTATGAGAGTGGACTGAAAAATTCTAAGTGTTTTTTAAGAAAATGCTTGTATTTTCTCACTGCTCAAATTGACTTTGATGACTTGAAATTGCTATCTGGGGGCTTGTTAGTCACTACAGAGGAAAATTAGTGAACTTCGCATATGGAAATCTTGCCTTCGTTTTCTCTGATCATGTCTCTCTGTTTTACTGACCTTGCCCGCTAACCGCCACGATGAACATGATCACCAAAATCCCAACGCTTTTGTCCATTTTAGGAGAGTTTTTTTTCGGATGTACTGAAAACCGTCAAATGACAACACAAGCTTTGCTCTCTCGTGAGGAGACTGCACAAGGTTTCGACTTTAAGTGACTAGCTTCCAGCTCGCGATAAAGATTTCAGACCATCGGCAGCAGTTTTTATACCCCATGCAAGGGCGGATCCATGGGGTGGTGGGGTGGCTATTTTGGGGACACTGAAAACGTCATTACAAAATGTTACGAAACATGACTCAATGCTTCAGGCCTTTGGTCGATTTATGTGGCAAACCTCGTCCAGCCCATCCTGAAAACTTTTTTAATTTCAACACCCAGCCACCCCTTTTTGGAAAAGTGGATCCGTCAGTGCCAAGCTTCCTTTTTTTGATGCCCAGGGGAAGACAGGCAATGTCCCAAGTTATCCAATCAAAAGCCGTGCAAAACAATAAGGTCTTCCCCACCGACGCCTCATCCAATCGTTCACAAGAAGCACCGTTCTAACATTATGCTTTTATTGTTACCAATGCATGTTGGAACTTTCCAACTACCAACCTTTGGACTTTGGTGTGTTCAACTCTGAAAACTTGACTTGTGCATGGAAATGTTAGGCAAGCCCCTGTCCGTGTCTATATGACCACGGCGAATGCCGTGAGATGGCTCCGGTGATACTCAGACTAGGCTGACTACGCCTCTGTGTCCAAATCTTGCGGGAAGGCGTACATATAGGAATGTACATGTATTATTACTATATAGTCATATTTTTTAGGTGTCACAGCAGGGGGGGGGGGGGGTTGACCCCCTGGATCCGCGCCTGATATACAATCACAAATCCATCCCCCACAATCCATCTCAGCTAATCATATCCACGAGGATCTGTTTCCGTGGGATAACAAAGAATAAATAACATCATCTGTCTATACCCTATTACTGAATTTGCTATTTACACTACATACTAACTAAAATTTGAAACTTTGCATATGCATGGTGGTAACTAGTGAAGGTTTGTGGTAACGCCACTGGACAATCTCTTTTGAGATGTGTGCTTGTGAAGGATCAGCAGCCTCATCCAACCTCATCTAGTTGCAGCCTCATCCACGCAGTCTGGCTATCTTCTGAAGACGATCAGAGAATACTGATTGAAACGTCGAGTTTCACAACCAGCCGGGTCTTTTCAGAACCACACATCTTCTCAAAAGAGATTTTTCCACATAGTGTCACCGCAAACTTTTAAATACGTACTTGTTGATATATCTTGCTGCTATAGGAGGAATTTGTGATTTAGAAATAGATTTTTTGCTAACTAACTAAATGACTGACTGACTGATTGACTGACTGTCACTGGCGACAATCAGTGATAATGCACATCAGCATCAGGAACAGTAGTTTGAGTAGAACCCGTTATCCACGGAGTCAAGTCTCCTTTATAACGTCTGATATGTCAAAGCATGCAGATTTATGCGATCTCGCGCCTCAGCCAATCGGAGTCGACTTTACTAAATCGTGACGTCATTTCATTTCTAATTCAGGACTGAAATTGTCATTGGTCAATTCGAATGCAGTTTTTTTTTGTAATACAACAACAGCCGTGCGCGTGTCGCTTAAACGTTACATAATACAGAGCGCATGATCACAGCCTTTTTGCTGTGTCTAAGGTGGTTTTAGGCTGATTAGTCAAAATCTATAGAGCTTAAGATGTGGTTGTCTTGCATAATTAATCGGCGAATCTGTTCAAAATTTTAGACCGTAGCTTTCGCCATGATCTTTTACATAGACTACAGGAACAGCTGATTATTGCAAAATGTGACTGATACATTTAACCCTAAAAAGGCCGGGTCGGAATCCGCACCCCCCCCCCCAATTTCCAACGCTGGTCGGCCGACCAGCGTTGTAAAACCTAGGTTTTTTTAAATACTGGCCCCAATTGATCATATTTAGTTAGTCCGGTTTTGTTCGCAATCGATTACACACCTATGAACGGGTACAAGCAAGCTAGACTGGTTCCCTGACCTTACAATTCCCAAACGTCTATAAATTGCTCCGTTTCATTTTAAATGGAGTCAGGGAACCAAACTACAGGAAAATGACTGTTTTTCTTCGTTTTTATAGCATCTACGAACCCCAAAACGTAAAATATCGGTGTAACAATATTTACTATATATAAAACCAACCCCCCAAATCCATCCATTTCTGAAAATTACAGCAAAAGCAAACGATGTATATTCCCTTTAAAAAAATATTTTTGTACGCACATTGTTGTTCATGATACATTCTATAAAGTGAACAAACAACATGCGGGCTAGTCAAAATGCCCGCGGGTTAGTTACAAGGGCGGATCCAGGGGGGGGGGGGGGCAAAGGGGGCCATGGCCCCCCCCCCCCCCAAAAAAAAAAAACGAAACCAAATTTTTTTTTTATTTTTATGTGACATCGCAATAAAGGCAGGCAATGAGTACACCACCATCTTTTCCTCAAAAAAACATTGGTTAAAGTGGTCAGAAATTGCCTCAGATCGGGGGGGGGGGACCAAACATTTGTATAAATTGTGTTCTGGATCCGCCCTTGGTTAGTTAAGATCCTGTTTCAGTAGTCCGGCTGGCTAGCGAACAAAAACATTAAGGTCGAACCCTGTTTAAGGTTGTAAGATTGGATGCACCAGTGGCGGTTCTACGGGGGCTAGGGGAACCCCCCCCCGAAGTTTGTCTAGCCCCTCCCCTCCCCCACATAAATTCCATAAAAAAAATGCACTAGCAAAATGTAACAATTTGAAGTACATAGGAACAGTCTCCCCCTAAATGAGAAGGGTGCATTTGTACACTTTTAGTTAATATAGTGTGCCTGATTGTAGGATTTTATCAGCGCTCCCCATTGAAAATATGGCACGAGCACCCCCCCCACGTATTGATTTTCAGAGGCCTAAGTGTTCGGAGAATATAACCGGTCTACATTTCTACGAAAGCCCTGTAGTGCCATCAAGTATATGTTTTGTCCAAGTTCGTTTTTATGAGATACATTTTGACGAAGTTCGTTTTTATGAGATACATTTTCTCGAAGTTCGTTTTTATGAGATACATTTTCTCGAAGTTCGTTTTTATGAGATACATTTTCTCGAAGTTCGTTTTTATGAGATACATTTTATCGAAGTTCGTTTTAATGAGATATATTTTACGGAGTTACGGAGTTTTATGAAGTTACGGAGCCCCTAAAGGGACATCCAAAATTATTTCCTTATCTCGTGCTCACGACATAATATCTCGTGCGCACGAGATAATTATCACGTGCGCACGACATAATATCTCGTGCGCACGACATAATATCTCGTGCGCACGACATAATATCTCGTGCGCACGACATAATTCTCTCGTGCGCACGACATATATCTCATGCGCACGAGATAATTATGTCGTGCGCACGAGATATTATGTCGTGCGCACGAGATATATGTCGTGCGCACGAGATATTATGTCGTGCGCACGAGATATTATGTCGTGCGCACGAGATATTATGTCGTGCGCACGAGATATTATGTCGTGCGCACGAGATATTATGTCGTGCGCACGAGATAAAAAAATTATTTTGGATGTTCCTTTAGGGGCTCCGTACCTGACACGCTGCTTTCGTTACACACAAACTCGTCCACTGCACGTGCAGCAAGCTCCGTTGATACTTATAATTATCTCGTGCGCACGAGATATATGTCGTGCGCAAGAGATATATGTCGTGCGCACGTGATAATTATCTCGTGCGCACGAGATATTATGTCGTGCGCACGAGATAAGGAAATAATTTTGGATGTCCCTTTAGGGGCTCCGTAACTTCATAAAACTCCGTAACTCCGTAAAATATATCTCATAAAAACGAACTTCGAGAAAATATATCTCATAAAAACGAACTTTGACAAAATGTATCTCATAAAAACGAACTTCGAGAAAATGTATCTCATAAAAACGAACTTCGTCAAAATGTATCTCATAAAAACGAACTTCGAGAAAATGTATCTCATAAAAACGAACTTCGTCAAAATGTATCTCATAAAAACGAACTTCGAGAAAATGTATCTCATAAAAACGAACTTCAACAAAATGTATCTCATAAAAACGAACTTCGAGAAAATTTATCTAATAAAAACGACCTTCGACAAAATGTATCTCATAAAAACGAACTTTGGGAAAAATATATCTCATAAAAACGAACTTGGACAAAACATATACTTGATGGCACTACAGGGCTTTCGTACATTTCAGCTCGCCTCCCTGAAAAAAAATCTGGATCTACCTTGCTAGCCCCCCAAAAATATTGGCTCTAGAACCACGTCTGGCCGATGCACTTTCAGCTTATTGGTAATCTCATTAACTTATGTTACTCTTCTTTGGGGGGCTGAGGTATGTATTAACCCATCAGCACGGAAGCTATGCCTTGACACCTCTGATCTGAAGAAACCTTGCACCTGATGAAATAATACATAACAGAGTTTCGTGACTCGTATACTCGGTCAAATGACAATGGCTTTTCCAGTGGAATCTTAACAAGCACGAGGTTATACAGTCACGATCCCGTGTGTGTTTTTCAGCCAACACCTAAGGAACTGACTCTGTGGGAAAATGTGATCAAATGTGTTCGATTGGTATCGTAGGTGACATAAATTATACGACAGATTATAACGAGAAAAAAATGTCTTCTTGCCTACCCGCGAGAGCCTTCAAATAAAAAAGATTGAAAATGCCGATGAATATAACCTTGCAATGTATAGTCATTCCATACCTTCATCAGGCGCAGATCCAGGGGAGGGCCGCGGGGGCACGTGCCCCCCGTTAAATTTGAGTCCAAAAAAAAAAAAAAAAGAATAGAAGGGGGAAAAAAGGGGAGGTGAGGGAAGGAGGAGGTAACCTCCTTACAAAAATACCGGTGCCGATATTAAACATGAGCCTGCAAACATTGCGTACTCGACTCGAGAAGCTTCGAAATAAACCGCGATCCCATCGTACGTACCCCGTACGTACGTACGTACGTACGTATTACCCTGCATATACCATTATTAAATGCGATTCATACGAACGTACACGATTTATTCTCTACGAACATGCAGCTTTATGTGCGCGACAAACACACGTTGCGCAGTGCTCTTTGGACCACACCATTGGTCAAGGGTGTGTTTTAGTAAGAACAATTTTCCAGCAGTTCCACGCGCTTTTGAATTACAAATTATACTTTTTTTTCACGGAGTCCAAAACATTTCCTTGTTTTAAATTGACTTCTTCAACGTCACGTCATCATATAAGTTTCGTAGACTTTATTCGAGAAACGATGTAAAACCCTGAAAAAAATTGAAACACCCCTGAAGGTCATGGATCCGTCCATAAAACGTTTTTTTAACGAAGAAAGTTGAGATCCAAAAGTTGGGTTTTGACGTCACTACGCGTTGCAGAAAATACAAATCTGAAAAGGTTGGTACATAAAAGAGCTCTGTTTGTCTGAGGACAAAAACAATCAGCAGTTATTGCCCAAAGGCAAGTTTTAGCACTCGAGACATGCTCTTGCAAGCTAGACAGAAAGCAAGTGTGTTGCTTTTTGAATTGCAAGTGGGATAAATTTGATCGTAGTTCGCCGGTGGCGACGCGGGCCGGCATCCGTGCCGGACCGGGAGGTATACACCTATTCCCGATGTCTATTTCTCAACGTTATCATCAACAATTATTTACTGTAATTTTTTTACATAACTAAATGATGAATCCACCTTCAAAATTGTACCATGCGGAAATTGCAATCATGGCGCCGAAAGACCCGATGTCTATTATAATGTAAAGACCAGACGCAGTGTCTCACACAATTTGTCTTGCTGCGCCGCCGATTTGCCGATGGTTTATTTACAAATACATGCACGTGCAATAGGCCCTATTCTTGAAATTGAAACTTGACTGAATTAAAAGAACATTTCTTTAAAATGTTTGGGCATTTTACATTATGCAAAAAAAGAGGTAGAAACTTGGATGACCGTATGATTAATTTCTGTAGTCATGAGATAAAACTGAGCTGTGAAGTTACAATGCAGGCTAATTGCTCCTCTGTTTTAGTTTGATTAAATTACACTAATTTTAAACTTGAATTCAATTAACATGTTCAGGCGGTTTCTTCTCGTTGATAAACTGAAAATTTCAACTTGAAACAAAACATTAGAAAGCATCCTTACACCAGTTTACAAACTAAGTTTGTACAATTGCTTTTTCAAAAATATAATGCACGAAGACACATGCAGACGAAAAAACATGGTATCAAGTGAAGAACAGAAGAAACTGAAAAGGCTTGTAAAAGCAAGATTATATTTTAATCAATGAAAACATCTTATAATCTTAAAACAATTTACTCAAATAACTCCGGATAAGAGGGGCCAGGAATTGCCTCAGATTGCACCACAGAGCATCTAGAATCCAAAACTTCCCGGGGCCCTTAAGCGGGCCCCACGCCGAAAGATGTTCGCGCTCCGCATTGGTCTTCGGAAAGATGCCCTATACTCATCCTTGCAAGATACAATTCCTTTACAAAAATAAGCACGGAAATAACTATGCAGACGAAAATGTTTGGTTATACAAGTGAAGAACAGAAGAAACTGAAAAGGCTTGTAAACGCAAGAGTATATTATAAACCAATAAAAAACATCCTTATAATCTTAAAACATTTTGCTCAAATAACTCAGGGGAAAAGGGGCCAGGAATCCCATCAGAATACACCACAGAGCATCTAGAATTCTAAATTTTCCGGGGCCCTTAAGCGGGCCCCGGACCCCACGCCGTAAGACAGGCGTGATTCGCCCTCGCATTAGTCCTCGGAGCAAATGCCACAACGCACCGTTGCAACAGTTTACAAAACTAAGTCAATACAATTCCTGTTCCAAAATAAAAAGCAAGAAAATATAAAGACGTAAAATGGTTTTCGACTTTCAAGCACACAGTAACTTAAAAATTGTAAAAGTGAGAGTATGTTTTACAAAAAATCCTTAAAATCTTAAACACTTTTGCTCAACTAATTCAGGGGAAAGGAGCCAGGAATCGCCTCAGATTGCACCACAGAGCATCTAGAATCCAACATTTTCCGGGGCCCTTGAGCGGGCCCCGGACCCCACGCCGTAAGGGCTTCGCGCTTGGCGCTCGCATTAGTTCTCGGAGCAAATAAATCAATCCTGGATAAGCGCCTGTTCAAGTTCAGACAGGTCACTGAACAGTCACTGACATTTACTTGAACTCACATTCCATCTGGTATGGGTTTGCTATGTACCTCTTATGTTTTCGTTAGACTTAGCGAGCTGAGCTAGACCAGCCAAGAAAGTTCCCAATCCTCCTGTTAAGAAGTTCTTAACCAGAAACAATACCTTCCTGTCTTAAATGTTCTTCCTTCGCCAATTAAAATCCTTCATGTTGGCTTAATGTTTGACCTATTTTGTGGCTGAGATTCATCAAGTTTTTTTTTTATAATCGACATTTAGAACATCTTTTGACAAGCTTGTTTTATTATCCCCATTGAAGCAGTCAATATTTGTATAATTTATAAAATATAAGTTGTTTAATTATCATTGGTAGCAATATCCCATCCAAACCTCTGGCCATGTCAAGCAGGCAACATACATTAAAGTAGCTAAAGAGCAGTGTAGATTCAGAGCCCATCTGAAAATCTCTGCCACTTTTGGTCTGTTTGACGTTTCCTCCTTTTTTCCCTTAACAGTCTTGACAGTGGTTACCAGGTTTGAACATATTTATTTCATAAACACAACTGGGCATCTTCATCGGGATAACAGTGTCAACTTTACATGTTCTGAGGACTGATAATATGACAGGTGCCTTCCCGAATTAAATTGTGTGTGTGTGTGTGTGATAATGCACAGTAGGAGCAATCGAACACAACAACGTCATATAATAATAATAACAGGTTATTATATATTTATTAACTTAAACACTCTGCGCCAGATTATCTCTCCTCTCTTCTCAAAATCCAAAAGAGTTCTTACTCCCTTCGTTCTTCTGCTTGTGAGTCTCTTGTCATCCCCAAGTCACAGAAATTGGCTGGTGACAGGGCCTTCTCTGTTGCCGCCTTCCGGCTATGGAACAACCTGCCCATCTCCATCAGAAACTCAGGCAGTGTCTTTTCCTTCAAAAAGGCTCTCAAGACCTACCTTTTCCCCCAAACGTAGCTGAATGTCCTTCTTTTTCTTTTTTTTCTTCTTTTGTTGTGTCTTCTATTCCTCTTTCTTCTTTTCTAGCGCCTTGTATCCTTTGGTAATTTGGCGCTATACAAATCTAGTTATTATTATCATTTATTATTATAGCGCTTTTAACTAAGATCAAAGCGCTTTACATTATTATTACCTGGCTAGCGAACAAAAACGTTACGGTCGAACCCTGTTTAAGGTTGTTAGATTGGATGCACCAGTGGCGGTTCTACAGGGGGGGGGGGGGGGGGCTAGGGGGCGCTAAAGCCCCCCCCCCCAAAAAAAAGTTTGTCTAGCCCCCCAAAAATAAATTCCATAATACAAAAAATAAAATGCACTAGCAAAATGTAACAATTTGACGAACATGAGAACGGTCTCCCCCTAAATGAGAAGGGTGCATTTGTACACTTTTATTTAATATAGTGTGCCTGATTGTAGGATTTTATCAGCGCTCCCCATTGAAAATATGGCACGAGCACCCCCCCCCCTCCCCCACGTATTGATTTTCAGAGGCCTAAGTGTCCGGAGAATATAACCGGTCTACATTTCAGCACGCCTCCCTGAAAAAAATTCTGGATCCACCTTGCTAGCCCCCCAAAAATATTGGCTCTAGAACCGCGCCTGGCCGATGCACTTTCAGCTTATTGGTAATCTCATTAAATGTAACTCTTCTTTGGGGGGGCTGAGGTATGTATTAACCCATTAGCACGGAAGCTATGCCTTGACACCTCTGATCTGAAGAAACCTTGCCCCTGATGAAATAATACATAACAGGGTTTCGTGACTCGTATACTCGGTCAAATGACAATGGCTTTTCCAGTGGAATCTTGACAAGCACGATGTTATACAGTCACGATCCCGTGTGTGTTTTTCAGTAAACACCTAAAGACCTGACTCTGTGGGAAAATGTGATTAATTGTGTTAGATTGGTATCGCAGGTGACATAAATTATACGACAGATTATAACGAGAAAAAAATGTCTTCTTGCCATCCCGCGAGAGCCTTCAAATAAAAAAGATTGAAAATGCCGATGAATATAACCTTGCAATGTATAGTCATTCCATATCTTCATGTTCAGACAGGTCGATGAACAGTCACTGAAATTTACTTGAACTCACATTCCATCTGGAACCCATACCAGATGGTATGGGTTTCAAGTTAAAGTTTGCTATGTACCTCTTATGTTTTCGTTAGACTTAGCGAGCTGAGCTAGACCAGCCAAGAAAGTTCCCAATCCTCCTGTTTAGAAGTTCTTAACCAGAAACAATACCTTCCTGTCTTAAATGTTCTTCCTTCGCCAATTAAAATCCTTCATGTTGGCTTAATGTTTGACCTATTTTGTGGCTGAGATTCATCAAGTTTTTTTTTTTTTATAATAGACATTTAGAACATCTTTTGACAAGCTTGTTTTATTATCCCCATTGAAGCAGTCAATATTTGTATAATTTATAAAATATAAGTTGTTTAATTATCATTGGTAGCAATATCCCATCCAAACATCTGGCCATGTCAAGCAGGCAACATACATCAAAGTAGCTAAAGAGCAGTGTAGATTCAGAGCCCATCTGAATATCTCTGCCACTTTTGGTCTGTTTGACGTTTCCTCCTTTTTTTCCTTAAAATCCTTGACAGTGGTTACCAGGTTTGAACATATTTATTTCATAAACACAACTGGGCATCTTCATCGGGATAACACATCGGCGGCGGAACACTTTTAAAAGTGGGGGGGGGGGGGGGGGGGCAAGGTCCAGTTACTGTTTCCGGAGGAAAATCAAAGCAAATGGGAAAAGTGTGAAGTTGGTCCGAAACGTGTGACCTACGTATGTTTACTGCGGCTTATACACAGGGCGGCTTATACGCTGAGCCTTGAAGAATAAAAATAAGATTCACATGTGTAGTTAATGTACTGGTATAAGAAGAGAGGTGTTGCTGAAATTAATTATCAATTACAAAGGCATTAACAAACCGAAACCAAGGTACCGAGCGGTAAAAAGTGATACCATGGGTGGTGTGCAGCTAGCTGCATGCTTTCCCCCAGCGGACCACACCATTTGTGGTAATGAAGGGGTGTACTTTCTTGGGAACAATATTTACCAATATTTCTGCATTTAAAAAACACGAAAAAAAGACGACTAATACTTTTTTATGGTGTTCGAAACATTTCTTCATTAGATAATAAGTTGTTTAACGTCACAGTATATATTTTTTTCTTGAAACGAATTCAAGAAACGATGTAAAACTCAAAACAGGGACTAAATCACCCCTTACAAAATTAATGGATTCGTCCATAAAAATGTCAGCATCGTTTCATACGGCGCTAAAGGGTCTTTGTTTTTGACTATTTTTGAAGAAAGTTACGATCGAAACTAGAATTTTTTACGTTACTATTCGCTAGTATTAACAAAAAATTGAAAAGTTTTGAGATAAAAACGGACCTGTTTATTCTTAAGACAAAACAAGTAAGCATCTGTTGCCACAAAAGCAAGATTTGTAGCGCTCCAGTCAGACAACACACGGTGGGTTGCATACTCTCTCACGTACTGCGGGAAAATGTTGTCATTCACCGGCGCGGCGCAGCTAGGCTGCCTGGCCGGCCATGCACTAACTTTTAAGGCCGGGGACCGGGACGGGGCAGCCGGCAGCACTTCCCGGTGTTTATTTCTCATCATCAATTTCCATATGTGTTTGTAAGAGTATCGATTGAAAATGATTTGATATAAATTTTGTGGCCCTTTTTATAGCTTCTGTAGTGTAACTGGAACTGGTTCAGAGCTTTTTGACTAGAATTTTTGGAGGCGGCTTATATACGCCGACTTCAGATCTTAATTTGCAGATTTTTGCGTGCTGCGGCTTATACACCGCACGGCTTATATTCCGAAAATTACGGTATATCCCTATTTTTCGAATCATTTTTCTAATTTTGTGTCGCCATACTCACTTAGGTATAAGGCCTATTGTCAAATTTCAACCCCAACCAGGGGTGTCAATCGCTTTTCAAAAGTGGGGGAACATACCTTGATCAGAATCGATGCGAGCGTGAAGCGCGAAGCCCTTGAGGCGTGGGGTTCGGGGCCCGCTTTAAAGGGCCCCGAATTTTTTTGGATTCTAGATGCTCTGTGGTGCGATCTGAGGCAATTTCTGACCACTTTAACCAATATTTTCTGAGCAAAAGATACATTGTAGTACATAATACTATTAATAGGGCCCTATAAATGAGACACGTGTTCAAAAATCTTTTTTTTACCTCTTGCATCATTTTAATTAACCTGTTTTTTTAAAAATCGCTCCTAGTAAAAAGTAGGGGGGGGGGGGCAAAATAGCTACCTATTCAAAAGTGGGGGGGGGGGGGGGGGCAACTGCCCCCTCTGCTCCCCCGGTTCCGCCGCCGGTGGGATAACAGTGTCAACTTTACACGTTCTGAGGACTGATACTATGACAGGTGCATTCCCGAATTAAATTGTGTGTGTGTGTGTGATAATGCACAGTAGGAGCAATCGAACACAACAACGTCATATAATAATAATAACAGGTTATTATATAGCGCTTTTAACTAAGATCAAAGCGCTTTACATTATTATTACCCCTAATCATTGTGCCAATTAAACATTCCATATACCATCTCAGCTCCCTGGGGAGTATACAGCTCGATGCAGCTTGTTAGGCGCAAGGAAGCTAATTCAATTACAATAACCATCACTGCCCTCGTATTTTTTAGGTACCCATTTACTCCTGGGTGGAGAGAAGCAATGAGTGACAAAGTGCCTTGCCCAAGGACACACGCACACACGACTCGAACCCACAACCCGCAGCTTTACCCGCAGACCACGAATCAGTGCCCTTAACCACGAGGCCACAGCACTCCACATACTGTGCAAGATTAGATGCACTTATTTTTGGCTAAGGAATATTATCTTATTATCACCTAGCGTACTTTTACGGAGCCCCTACAGGGACATCCAAAATTATTTTTTATCTCGTGCGCACGACATAATATCTCGTGTGCACGAGATAATTATCACGTGCGCACGACATATATCTCGTGCGCACGAGATATATGTCGTGCGCACGAGATACATGTCGTGCGCACGTGATAATTATCTCGTGCGCACGAGATATTATGTCGTGCGCACGAGATAATTATGTCGTGCGCACGAGATATATGTCGTGCGCACGAGATATTATGTCGTGCGCACGAGATAAAAAAAAAAAAATTGATGTCCCTTTAGGGGCTCCGTATACTTTGACTCCTCTGGTCGAAAAAAAAAACTGCACCTGATGAAATAATACTTATAGGGTTTCGTGTCTCAAACTCGGTCAATTGTTATTAGTTTACCAGTGGAATCTTTAAAACTCAAGATGTTTATTCAAAAGTAGACCTTTCCCTTCACCGACCTATAAACATGATTACTAAGTGTGTTATTTCGCGAGTGAAAGTTGGAAAAAAATCACTCAGGTGGGACTCGAACCCACGACCTCCTGCTTTCTAGTGCAGACCTGTTACCGCTCGACCACCGAGCTTAAGATGTTTACCTGCACAGCGTATGTATACAATCACATCTTCTCCAGTCAACACGTCTTGACTCTCTGTGGGAAATGTGATAAAATGATATTCCTCAATAAATAAAAATGGAAAATGTTGATGAACACATGTTATTAAATACATGTCTTTATGCCATGTATAGTAATTCCATACCTCCATGGACCAATACATGTTTTCAGCACAGAGTTATTTTCAGACAAACCGATTCAAACAGTTAGTGAATTTGTACTTGATCTGGTATGGATTTAGTATGCGTCTCTTATGCTTTGTCGGACTTGGTGAATTGAGCTAGACCAGCCAAGAAACGTTCCATCCAGATCGTCCTGTTTTAGAAGTTTTTCATAACCAGAAACAGTACCTTCAGTTTTGTCTTTGATGTTCTTTCTTCGCTAATTGAGTCTCTTAGGTTGGCTATATTCGTTTGGGTCTGGGGTTCATCAGTTTTTCTAACAATGCACATTAGTGAAAGTTGGGAGAAGGGTGTCAGCATTTCGTCTTTTGTGAGACAATTTCAAATTCAGTTCAAGCAAATTCAAACAATGAGCACAGGTTTTCGTCCGGGATAGTCTGGTTCCCAGACCAAAAGATTCTGACTATTTCTGATGAATCTTAGGTCAGGTAGCCTCCGGTAATACATTGTATTACAAATTACGTCACGTGACTAAAACGGGAGGAATTCCTCCTTTTTCCGAAAATGTCCGAAGTTTGCCGAGTTCATTTCGTCGACAATCGGATAGCGCCCGAGTATTTCCGAGTATAATATAGGTTTAATTAACTGCTAATTGCTTATTAAAAGTTTTTAAAATGAGTTGATAATTAATATTCATTGCTTTCATTAAGAAAACTTGAAATTCAACGACGATTTTGTGCATCAAGTATACTCGGATCATATGGGCGAACTTTTTGCTGCGTCATGTACTATTTTGAATATGACGACCGTTACCGAGATTTTCCAAAACTTGGTCTTCATTCGACTCAGCTCCGCCTGCTAACAGTGCTATTTGGGTGCCTAATTTCAAAGATTCCAGATCAACATTAGTCAATGTTATCTTACAGAAATATCAAGCTGTATTATCATAACTGTATGATATTACGAAGCAAGTGATTTATTTACAAATTTGATCAGAACATTAAAAGCTGTAAGTGATAAAGTGAAATCGGAAACGAAGCCGAGCTTTGAAAAAGGGCCGTCAATGTCGTCAATGTCGTCATGTCATATTTTTAGCTACGGAGGCTGCCTGACCTACAATTTAGACGTGAGCGTCGGGAATAATTGTCAGGTATATAGGGAACCAGACTACGTCCGGAAGCATTCGATTTCGTCTCGTCTACGCCTTTCGCCGCTTTGTCTAATGCGGGCAAGTTAAAACTACGATGGCCTTGGTGAAAGGCTACGCCAAACCTTGTTCAAGATTCGGAAATCAAGTTCGTCTAATTAATTTAAATAAAACGAATTCGATCTCTGAGTGCTGCTGATTCGGCAACCTTGAGTTAATTTGATCTGTAATGACGAATACTCTCAACCCATGACTAAAGAGGGTGACCAAACTTTGAAATTACTAAATTGGTTTTGTTGAAAGCGTGTGAATTTCTCGAGGCCGAAATTGAATGTTAGAGTTAGTGAATTTGAATGAAAAAATATGGTTTAAACTGTAGCCGGGAAAATCTATAGTGGATATGTGTAACAGATCTTATGCTTATTAGATCATCCTGTACTCTGATTGAGTATCAGAGTCATTCGTTATGATTAGCCCAACATGCCTAGTGGAGACGCTCTGTCTGTTTGAAGACAACTTGTAGTCTGGTGCAAAAATCAACTCCTAATTTTCACAAGAACAGCCTGAGCAAGGTCAGTCTTATTCTGCTGATCAGGAAGGACTGCCTCTGTACTGTAAATGTAATCAATTTAATGGTGACGATATTTTCCCCCTAATGTCGTCAAAATGTTCGGCTGAGAGCCCTTTCAACCCCTTCAGGTTTTCTTAAAAAATATTGCTGATTCTGTGTTTATCAACCTTTACATAACATAGTATACGGCTCTACCTTTTCGACCTCCTTTTAAGCTTGTCCCTCGCATTTTGAAGAACACAGACTTGTACGTGAACACATAACTATAATTTACAAGTCTGTTGCGGGCGGCGGAACTGGGGGGGGGGGGGTGCAGGAGGGGCCTGCCGCCAGATTTTCTCAGGCCAACAAAAGTGCCCCTCTCGCGGTTGTAAATATCCCCCCTCGAGATGAAAACAAAACTGCCCCTCAACGCACACAATATGAAAGCATATGATCGCGCTACAAATAAAATTGTCTCCTCTCTTGTAATGCCAAACCGCTCCTCAAAAACACAGTACCCCTCTCGCATTAACAGGATTGTGCATCTTCTCGAGATGGAAAACTATACCCCTCGAAAGCACAAATACCCCTCTCGCAGTAATAAAATTGTGCCCCTCTCGAGATGGAAAATTGGCCATCAAAAACAATATAGTTGTCCTCTTGCTATAACTTCTCGAGATCGAAAACTGCCCCATGAAAGCACAATTAGTGCCCCGCTCATTAAAATTGTGCCCCCTCACAAGATGGGAAAATATCCCCTAAAAACTAATAATACTCTTCACGCGAATAAAATGATCACTGAACTTGCCATCAAAAGCAACAGTGCCCCTCTTGCGATAAACAAAAATGGTCTCTCTACATATTAAACTAGGTAAAAGAAACACAAAGAGCAAGATAGACAACATATTCATAATTTTTTCCTCGTCACATAAGCTTATAGCGAAATTAACTGGACCATTATTCATTTCGTCCACGTTCACACCGACAGAAGGTGGCCGGTTTTTAAGCAAGTGCCCCTTTTTGGTGTCCCCCCCCCCCCCGTTTGAAAAGCGTTCCATCGCCCCTGATCCGGGCCTACAATTGCGCAGCTACGCCAAATAATGGATCGTAACTTTATTGCGCAGCTGCGAAACAAAGTCTTACGAACATGACGCATGGCGTTAACTTCTCTCCCACTACGGATCAATCCACTCAAAAACAAACCTGAATCCAAGGACAAAAATATTTCAAGGGCGCCCGGGTAATGGGGATTCTGCTTTCCCAAATATAGATGACAGTTAATTCCAAGAAATTTGACAAACGTACATAAATTTACCCAAAATTAGCCAATTATGGCTTAGCTGATATCTCCGAAAAGTGTACTGAAAAGATTCCCAAACTTATACCCATCCCAGCAAAAATTATACCATCTTTTGCTTAAAAAGATGTTTTTAAAGTGGTCAGAAATTCTCGGATCGCACAACAGAGCATCTATAACCAAAGATTTACCGGGGCCCTTAAGCGGACCCCGAACCCCACGCCGTAAATTTTGAATCGCCTTTTGGGGAAACCAATTTTGGCCCTCCCCCCCCCCAAAAAAAAATTGTGTTCTCAATCCGCCCTTGCCTCGACATCTACCTTGATTCCTCCGTTGTGAAAAACTACACCTGATGAAATAATTGGTTCGTGACTCTAACTTGGTCTTAATGGTATGGCTAGCTTTACAAGTGGAAACCACTGGAATGCTTAAAAATCGAAATATTTACGAAAATCTGTTAAGGTACTTTATCGAGTTTGAGTCAAGTATTATTTCATCAGGTGCAGCTTTTTTATCAGATCAAAGGAGTCAATGTAGTTTGAATCTTAATTTGTCGATCAGGAAGGACCGCCTCTGCCACTGTTATTTCGGTTGTGTAAAAATCAGACGGCTGTGTACTATGACCTAGCAACCCGTTGTCTAGACTAAACTGTTGTTTACACAACTTGTGTAAAATATACGGGAGTGTATTTAGGACATGACGAAAAAAAAAAAATTCCGGACCGCTATTTCGTCCGGGCGGATTACTGTCGAAATTGTGAAACACGTTAGTATACGTTCTAATTCAATCCACCATGGATAGCAGAACTTGCGAAGTAATCAGCCCGGGCGAAATAGTAATCTGCCCGGGCGAATTAGTAATCCGCCCGGGCGAAATAGTAATCTGCCCGGGCGAATTAGTAATCCGCCCGGGCGAAATAGTATTCTGCCCGGGGCGAACTAGTTATCCGCCCGGGCGAAATAGTAATCCGCCCGGGCGAATTAGTATTCCGCCCGGGCGAATATGTAATCTGCCCGGGCGAAATAGTCATCCGCCCGGGCGAAAAAGGGCCTACAATTGCGCAGCTACGCCAAATAATGGATCGTAACTTTATTGCGCAGCTGCGAAACAAAGTCTTACGAACATGACGCATGGCGTTAACTTCTCTCCCACTACGGATCAATCCACTCCAAAACAACTAGCCTGAATCCAAGGACAAAAATATTTGAAGGGCGCTCGGGTAATGGGGATTCTGCTTTCCCAAATGTAGATGACAGTTGATTCCAAGAAATTTGACAAACGTACGTAAATTTACCCAAAATTAGCCAATATTGGCTCAGCTGATATCTCCAAAAAATGTACTGAAAAGATTTCCCAAACGGATCCCCATCCCAGCAAAAATGATTTCCTTAACATTCCCTACAAAATTTTTTAAGAAGAAACACACTGTAGAATCGGTCATCCTTTTGTTTAAAAGTGGCATTTTATTCAATTTGTTATTTATGTATAAGCAACACAAAATATACAAAAATACACATACATTCAAATTTACTGTGACTACTCCAAACACTCAAACAGTAGTATAAAAATACATAGACTACACCAGAATGTAGACCTATTTCTCCTTCCCAATACAAAGCCCACACGTTCCTTTGTCACATCAAATGATAAATGTCATGATGCCAAAATGTGACATTGACAGAGCAGGCTGTTCACAGAATTAGTATAATTTCTATTCAACTGACATCCCAATTTTTATTTACGGAATTCACATTGTCATGTTGCAAACCTTCAATCCTTACCTATATCATTGCTTAATAAACCTCAGCATATTACTTTACAACCAATTGGTGAAGTTAACAGTTCTTTTTTCAGCTGATTTTGACAAATAAAATTTTTTTTTTTTAGATCACAAGCACTGAATGGTGGTCTTCTTATTCATGGAATACTTTTAAATTCGGGCGATTCACAATGCAGTGCCCCACCAAATGTTTGCCACGGAGAGTTCAATTTTCCCAGTGCATTGTGGGAGATGGTCGACAAATTCACAGCGCGGGACATTTGAAATTGTTAGTTTTTCCGGCCAGAAGGTTCGTAAGCGTATGATTCGAGTATCTGTGTGCCCTTTTCTTTTCGTTTGATCAATATGGAGTTTTTTTTGTAAGGCGGCAGAATGCTTTGCCCCAATCTATAACAAATTAGCTCAAGTTTTCTACTCACACTCGTTCAAATGGGCCATGTTTTGTCGACCGTGACCTTGGTGGCGCACTGCATTGTGAATCGCCCGAATTGAGGACACAAAGTATTATGTACCATGTATCCTCCAATACAAGTAAATATCTGAATTTAATTCATCAGTGCACTTTTGCACAACGTAAATGTACTTTTTTGACGAGGGTGGTGGGTGGAATGGAGATCGAATGTCATTATCCCCCTAAACAAAAATCATTTTTGTTGAGAGTAATTGAATTGTTGAACTGTCGCCAAATACATGTAGTGTGTCTCGTTGATAAAAAAGCTATGCAGCACACCCCCCCCCCCCTCACCTTCTCAATTTAGGGGGGGGGGGGCAGGTGCATGAGGTGAGAACAATTAATAATAATAATGATAATAATAATAATAAGCAGGCATTTATATAGTGCTTTTACGCCGCAATGGGGGTATCAAAGCGCTTTACAATTATCATTTCCCCTTTTTCAACGGGCAAGCACTCCTGAAACCTTCTCAACTCCCTGGGGAGCATACACGGCCGTTGGCGGCCATTTCGGCGCTCTTGGCTGTAATCAACCTCGCACAGTCACCAACACTGCCCTCACAGGTACCCATCTACTCCTGGGTGGAGAGGAGCAATGAGTGACAAAGCATCTTGCTCAAGGGCACAAGCACCATAAACCCTAGGTTATGGTGAGTTTTGTTCCTGCATTCAATAGGGGACATTGAACAATAGAGGACAACAGGGTCCCCAATTCCCATGATCCCCGAAGGTCCCCCATTGTGTACAAAACATATGAGAGGTCTTCCTAAAAAGTACAAACAAAAGAGGGACATTAGGGGCTCCCCCATTGCAGGCAAATACACACTTGGTTTCTGGTTACCCCCACCTCCTAAACATTTGTCTGGGGACATCCATTGATATAACCCCAACAACGCATTCATGTATTCACTCAGTGACGGGTCTAAAAGCCTCCGGGCTGGCCTCTCCCATGTTGGACGGTAAAGGGGTGTTAGGCTGTGACAGGTTATTGGTTGGACTGCTGCGGGCACTCTGGATCCAGTCTCCGCCCCCTCCCGCTCCGCCCACCATTCGCTGCTCAAAGTTCTTCCGGATGTCAAACAGGTTGATCACCGAGACCCTCTGTGTAAAGGATGGGTCAAGGAAACATGCTTCCAACACCTCTGACTTGATAAACAGCTGTGATGCTGTACCATTATAGACCTACCAGGACAGGGATATGGGTTCTACGCATGAACAAAGATCCGTGCCTCTGAAGAGATCCTTTTAACTCTTTCAGTGTCAAAGTCGTACATGTACGAGGTATATTTGTTAGTTCGAAATTGCCAACCTCGTACATGTACGAGGTAATGTCCGTACTTAAAATCGCCAAACCTCGTACATGTACGAGGTAGAGTAAGCATGTTATCACAAGGGGGCGCTCTCGATCTTTCTAATAATAGGGACCATTAGAAAACGATGCAGATACGGGATGCTTGTGCAGCTCGGAAAAACTGTGGATGACGTCATCAGTTTGTGCGGTAAATTTCAACGCACTCGCACGGCGTTTCTGCATCGCACGTCAAAATGGTAAGTTCACGTAAGGATTTTCCTCGATAAATCACGGCAAAAATACTTATCTTATGAACTCCCAAATTTTGCAACTTTCAGTTATAGTGTGCAGATAATGTTACCAGTTTTATTGAAAGAAGAATTACAAAGATGTGATGGGGACTTTATTATTATTATTGAGCCTTTACTTTTCAGCTAAAAAAATCAGCGAAAGTTTATTTTGTTTAACCATCAGTGTTGTAGCCGAGGCCACAACCTCCGAGGCCGAGGCCAAGGCCGAGGCCACAACCTCCGAGGCCAAGGCCGAGGCCGAGGCCACAACCGCGAGGCCAAGGCCGAGGCCACCACCTCCGAGGCCAAGGCCGAGGCCAGCTATCAAAACACGTAATAAAATATAAATCACTAAAACAAGGCTAAGATTATTTTGGAGTTTTAACATCTTTTTAGTTGAATTCACTGAGTTTTGGAGTTCCTGGCTTACAAATTTACAGCTTGCGATGGGTTTCCTCTTGTAGGGAGTCCGGCCTATTTATTTTTTAAAGAAAGAAATTTCAAGTTTTGTATCACTGAAAGCAAATTACACAACAAAATCAATGGCGTTTGAATTTGGCTCATAGGTGTTTGCCCTTTGGAAAAAATTTTGGCCAAATTTTGAGTTTCTATTCTGTAAGATTTACATCAAAATTCCATCTTATAAGATTTACATCATTTACTTTTAGCATGTTTTATAAATCTTATTTTCAAAACCTATCAAAATGCTTAATATCATAGGAATCCCCATTAAATAAACAACAACTTGATTTTTGAATCAGGTTTTACCACTCATAACCAAAAAGCTACGACCCCCCCCCCCCCGACCTTCGCACTGTCCAGGCGCGCGCTGAGCAAACACCGCGATGCGACCAGACAATGCCAGACGGCCCGCCGTTACGCACGGGCAAAGCATAGTTCCAATCCCGCTCCACACAACGGGATAAGTGTCCACGCATCATCACTGTTAATACCTCGGTACCAGACAAAGTCTGGCAATGGCCAATCCCGCTCCAAACAACACGGCAACACGGAACATGCGTGCATGATATCACTCAGTTTATCAGAATTTTTTCAGATGTCTATTTTTTTGTGAAATTTCCAGATTCATTTGCACACGTTTGCGTATCAAAATTTCAACATGAAATTTCACAAAAATTAGACATCTGAAAAAGGCAACACTTTCTGATTAGCCTGTAAAAAGGGTGAGTATGCTTCTAAAGCAAAAAAACCTACAAACTAAGCCTAAATGTGAAAATCAAAATTTGGCAAAGTGCGACACGTTTTTGTACATGTGGATGTGTGGCCTATGTTTACGGAGGTAGTCCAGTAAATTGGCCACATTTATGGGGCTAAACCGGGGAGAGCTAAATTAATTGGTTTACTATGGTTCACTCTCCTACAACCGAGTGGTTCTACTTATAAAAATAACTTGGCGGAACGAAATTTTCTGTTGTTCGCCAATAATATCAAAATATGTTATTGACAAGACAAATACGAGACAATATATATACAAATGATCAGGTATTTACAAAAAGAATTATAGTAGGAACTTTGGGTATGTAGAACGGAACTTTGTTGGGTATATAAAACGGAACTTTGTTGGGTATATAAAACGGAACTTTGTTGGGTATATAAAACGACAGTCAAAAAGGGAAAATAGGCTAGTTAACTGTCACTCCAAGGATAGTATCTGAAATGCATAAAAACAATAAATGACTAATGAATTATGGGAATAACTTCCAGATCAAAATACATTATTAACGATATTTAATTCAAAGTAATTTGGGAAAAACTGTTTTCCTTATTCGTAAATCAAAACACTTTTTATAAATGCATCAGTAAAAGAACAAACTGTGGCATAAAATGACTGTTGCCCAAACAGAAGAATTATTTAAATGGCAATTATGCAAGAATATGAATATTTTATATACGTGTAGTGCAATTTTAAATCCGAAAATAGAAATGAATTATTCACCAAGTTATGTTATAAAATAATTCATTTTATCACTGAAAGATAAAATACATTATTCTCCACGAACACACGGCTGGCTGAGTTTCAAACTCTCTGTTAATCAGCGGATGGTTGCTATGGTATGGAATTAGTAAACATTTTGATTGCCCAAATTGCAGCTGGCCATCCATTGCTGGCATCAAGCCAAAAGTGCTGTTCATAGGCAGAAGTTGATGTAACTTCCAAGGGAGATATAAATATTGATACAAATGTGATAAGTCCACGCGCGCGCACAGACGCACTACGTGCACGCCGTGGATGAAAGGCCAGTTCGGCGTAGCTTTTTGAGACCGCAACAACAAAAATAAATTTCTCCTGGAATAAGCGTTTGTTTGCTTACATTCCATGGATTTTCGTTCACATTTGAACTTCGGTTAGTGAACTTATGATTTGCAAATGTTATGCAGCTGACTTCAGTGATCTTTGGGGGTTTTGGAGACGGCATTTACGTATATCCTACGAGTACGACCATACAGCTTTTACAAGATGCCTCGTCAGAACGTCAGCCCAAGCGATCCGCTCGCTTGTCGACATTTCATGCGATTTGTCACAGCCGTCCAAGGTTTCCAGAACATGAATTCTCAGCGTTATAGGCCTAGGCCTACTCGTACTTTTTGGAATGCTGAATCACCACTGGATTATGTCAGCCGTCCATGATTGAAGCTTGTGTAGTCCTATTTGAATCATGGCCCTTCATAAGTTTACGGACACCGAAGTCCAGGTGCTAAATCAACGGTCATGACGGTGCGTTCCAGCCGAGTCCGGGCGGTGCATCCCCGCCCAGCTTTCAATCCGCCCCGGTGCTGGTGGCTGGTGTTCTCGGCATGCTTGACCGCGGCAACGTGTCGGCCTGCAGTACAGTGTGAACGCTGGATCTTTGTTCGTCACGACCCTCTCTCGAGATTTCCCGCTTCGTGCAATGGCTTGGACATCATGCTCAAACATGCCAGGCATGATGGAATTCAAGGTGAGAATTTTCCAATCACACAGCATTTGTTTTGGGCCCGTTTGTTTGTTGTACTGTGCAATATCGTGTGAAGTTTAGTTTTAACGCTAGGCCTCAATTATACGCAGCCAGCGGTAGGGCCCTATTGAAAGTGCGGAGATCGATCGACATTTGATTGAATCCTACAATTTACTTTCATACCTTCATGGTTTGACCTAATTTGGATAGTTGAATTAATGATTTTGATATTTAAACTGAAAAAATTGTCCAATATGTCTGATGAGTTTTACGGCACATTGAATGTAATATCACCATGATCACTCAGACGGGGCATCGGTGTTGACGTCGGCATAGGCCTAGGCCGATTTGATACAAATTCGATCATTCGGGGACCGTTAAGCGCGATAATAAAATGCCTATCCACTGCAAGCTGAAGGCGAATCATGGCGATTAGGCATCACTTGATCACCGAGGCCTTAACTTTGGTAGCCTACTGAGTCAACTTTATACCTGGGTAGCTTAATTGTTTGCCATAATTAATAAGCCTAGGCCTACATCCTGGTTTCCTTAAAGCTATGACTATGAGCGTGAGCTATTCTAAGTGTGCAGTTGACTTGTTCATTCACTTTTGCAATTACTTCCCTCAACGGAGATACCTGGTCCCTACTTCATTTTCTTTAAAAAAAAAAAAATAATTATTGAATTTTATCAATAGTTTTGTTTTTGCAGCCAGCCATTTATGTTTAATAATATAATTAATAGGCCTTTGTTGGCCCTATATTACGACATGTTGAGGCATGCATTGGGGGCTTGTTTTGTTTTCCTAACATATAGGACTAAAACTCATGAAAGAATTAGCAGGGGCTAGGCTCTTGCGCCTATTCAGTTATTTCATTTGTTTCATTTGTATTTGTCTCAAATCGTGGCCAGAGTGCAAATGTAACCGTAAAACATAATAAGAAGTAAATGAATAGCCTAATATAGTAATAAATAAATAAACTAACAAACACACAAATATATATAAAAAAAAAAAAAAAAAATAAGATACTAGAGCTAAAACAGCCCTGGGCAATTAATTAATTTTTCAGACCATTTCTAGTCTGACAAATGTTATTGTTCTGCAGCTAATTTGAGCCGATCTTTCGGCATTGGTTCCTAATACAATAAATAGGGGCCCGGGGCCTATAATAACACCGCGGTGCAACCTGAGCAGTTTTTAGCCAGTGCATGTAATGCTAATTACATAGTTATAAACATAATCATGATGATATTAATTGTAGGGCCTACACAATTAAATGTAAAGAAAGCACTTTAATGCAAATTTAAAAAAAAAAAAAAAAAAAAAAACAAGAAGAAGAAGAGGAGTGACAGTGTCCCCACTGGCATGATTAATCTTGACAGTTCCTAAGATAAGATAGTACTTCCACATAAATTTTCGATTTTGGCCAAACATGACATGATCGCTGTTTGTCAGAGCAGCTGCTTTCGGAGCAGGTTGGCAGATCTGAGATCACTGGATGGGCACTTTCTTAACCTATTTTGAAAAGGCATGTTAATTGTTAACCCAAGGAAACTGGCCAAAGAGTCCAAAAACGCAGTAGGCTCCGCTTGACAATGTGTAATTAACCCAACCTTGTATGATTGCAGCAAAATGCTAGATTCTTTTTCACACAATTAAGGGGGACCTATTCATTCGAGGTATAGTTTCTCTCCTGTTTAGCTTGACATCCTTTTCTGTCACCTGGGCCAACTTGTGAAGCCATAGGAATTTATACTGACATTCAAAATTATAATGAAATACTATACTACAAACTTTAATAATTAAATAGTAAAAATTTCTACTAATGCTATAACAGCGAGACTTTACCATAGACTTGTGCACAAACCTAAACTATCACCTAATCCAAGTTTACCTTTTACCTTTTCTTCACGAAATTTGGTGATTTTCTCGAGCTAGATAATTTGCTACACAAACATTCCTTGTCCTAAGGGTCGTTCTAACAATAGGGTGACTCCAATTTGTCACCCCCACATGGCATGTTGCCAAAATCCAGATGTGACTTGCCAAATAAATTAAAAAAAAAAAAGAACCTGTCGCCCATTTGTGGGATGCTGTAGATTATATAATAATAATGATAATAATGATAACTAACACCCTGACAAAACAAATAAACACCCCAACAAACAAACAACCTAACGAACACATAAACAAAAAATAAATGAATACATTTAAAAGATAGATATGTTTGCAAAGGATAGCTGCTGCTTTGAGTATTTTCTGTTGCAGGATGCCAGGGGATAGCACACGCTACAAATTGGTTTGGGACCGGGACTCAAACCATCGAATGCTCTTCAGATTTGCAACATTGAGGTCTTCCAAGGTTGGACATCTTGTCAAGTTCGGTTGGTACTGATCGTCCAGCAATTTGGCCATTTTGGCGTCCAGATTATAAACTGTTGCCTAAAGGCGAATATCAGGAAAATAACTGTCAACAGGAAAAAGCTGTCAACAGAAAAAGCGGCACACTTTTTTGACCATGACCTATTAAATTCTATGGACATCCATTTCAATTAAGTTGACGCGATTTAAAAGCATGATGGCATTGAGGAGGATAATACAACATAAAGTGTACGCTAAGTTATATGATCCGTAGACACATACATTTAACCACACGTTGCGCGTTTACGTGCTTGACGCAGATCTTTAGCAGCCCAATTGTACTATTCATATGTAGGCCTACCTGTAAGTGTAATAATATTTCCCATTGTCATGTTAACGTTGATGCACCGTACTTAAGCCTCCTGCTGGTTATGATTTTTCAAAAAAGAAAAGAAAATTGGGCTTCAAAAACAAGAAACAGATAAAGCTGGTTAGAAACATTTCTTGACATGAAATGAATATTGCTAAGTAAATTACAACTTGGAATTTTCTAAATTGCATTCATGCTTTTGATGTCATTTTATTGGGTTGTAGGTTGTACATAGTCCTGGCTATTTTGTACTGTATTTTATATTGAACACGGAATACTTATCTTCAGGTAACAGTTTGAATGACTAGCTATAGCTATACATTGACCGTTTACATTTAATAACGGCTACTTCAACAAGTTCATTGTTTTAAGGGGATTTAAGTAATAATTGTAGTTTTGGAAGTTAACATAAACAATTAAAAAGTTAAAAAAAAAAAAAAAAAAATCTTTATGCCTCCAGATAATTTTGCTCCAAAAACTACAAAGAAAACTTGGTCGCCTATTTGGGGGCCGGAAGGGAATTTTTTCGATCTTTTCCACCAGGATGGGTTTCGTACTGGCTTTTTCACCTTTTTCAGGAGCAATCATAGCTAATTTGTTTAGTTCACGTTAGTGATACTCACAATAGGAGGTTGATATGTTGGGGATATTTCCCCTTACTGATTTATATTAGATCTACCCACGGGAGAATAGTACATTTCGTCCTCTTTTTGTCCACGAATGGTTTTGCCACTTTGTAGGCCAGCTTAGAAGGTAGACACTAACATTTCCCCCTTTGTATCAATTGAATCTATATCGATCAGGATTGGTTTGAGAAATATATAAAAGCATTTAATCAACATTTGTAATTAGTTTTACCTCTTTTGACAACGTTATCCAATGATCAAGTTGTGGCGTATGATTATAATACCTGACTTTGTAATGTGTATTATTATAATGCATGTTTAATTTTCAAAAATTTCAAAGAGGCAGCTTGTGTGGTTTAGGAAGAGTGCCTAAGATTTGTGGCAAGCATGCCGATGAGGTTACAGCATTAATGATGTTTGCAACATTAACTCTTTAAAAAAAAAAAAAAGAAATGGTAGCAGTTCGCACTCTATCCTCAGTTGGTAATAGTTATACACAACTCCAGTAGGGCCCTGGCGCTAGTATTTGTTTCGTTCAGTCTTTCTCTTTTGGGGTTCTACTCTTCGGGGTAAGGGTGTGAGGGTACTGCCTGTCGTCCCATGGGGCGCGCGTCGCGCGTTTGGCAAAGTTGGCTGGGAGCGACGGGCAGTGCCTCAATTCAAACTAAATAAACAAGTTGGGTGAATAGTTCTTAAGTAAAACCTTTGAATTTGGACGTTAAACATTTAACAAGTTGTGTTTAATCTTTGTAAAAAAGTACGCCAAGCACCCATTTGTACTGATGGGGCATGCCAACCGTATCTACGAGCGGTGGACCAAATCGGTGTGCTTTAACTACAAATAACTTCTTGAGTAATATAGGCATATAAATACTAAAGTCACGTGACAAATACTTAAGTCATGTGACAAAACACTTTGGCTAGCATCCACTTGTTCTGGTGGGGCTAGTGAATGGTTGGCAAGCGTGCCAAGTTTTCGGGCCCAGTGATGCCAAGCATGGCAAGTATTTGGGGCAAGCGTGCCCCGTTTTTAGCTTGTTTAAAATGTTTCTAAGGCAAATATCTTTTAGCAAATAGGTAATTATTGGTATGTTATAGCTTGTTAACGTATTTACGGACATTTAATACAGTTAAACATTGACCGAGGAGAAATAAATTAGCGGCTCAAAAAATCTATGCCAGAAAAGTCAAATCAACTCTCACTGTGTGGTTTTGTGTGTTGTCTGAGAATAATTCATTTTATCACTGAAAGATAAAATACATTATTCTCCACGAACACACGGCTGGCTGAGTTTCAAACTCTCTGTTAATCAGCGGATGGTTGCTATGGTATGGAATTAGTAAACATTTTGATTGCCCAAATTGCAGCTGGCCATCCATTGCTGGCATCAAGCCAAAAGTGCTGTTCATAGGCAGAAGTTGATGTAACTTCCAAGGGAGATATAAATATTGATACAAATGTGATAAGTCCACGCGCGCGCACAGACGCACTACGTGCACGCCGTGGATGAAAGGCCAGTTCGGCGTAGCTTTTTGAGACCGCAACAACAAAAATAAACCCACCTCCTCCCCTTCAACCACCATACTTTTATACTTTTATAAATGGGCGAAGTTGGCTGGGAGCGACGGGCAGTGCCTCAATTCAAACTAAATAAACAAGTTGGGTGAATAGTTCTTAAGTAAAACCTTTGAATTTGGACGTTAAACATTTAACAAGTTGTGTTTAATCTTTGTAAAAAAGTACGCCAAGCACCCATTTGTACTGATGGGGCATGCCAACCGTATCTACGAGCGGTGGACCAAATCGGTGTGCTTTAACTACAAATAACTTCTTGAGTAATATAGGCATATAAATACTAAAGTCACGTGACAAATACTTAAGTCATGTGACAAAACACTTTGGCTAGCATCCACTTGTTCTGGTGGGGCTAGTGAATGGTTGGCAAGCGTGCCAAGTTTTCGGGCCCAGTGATGCCAAGCATGGCAAGTATTTGGGGCAAGCGTGCCCCGTTTTTAGCTTGTTTAAAATGTTTCTAAGGCAAATATCTTTTAGCAAATAGGTAATTATTGGTATGTTATAGCTTGTTAACGTATTTACGGACATTTAATACAGTTAAACATTGACCGAGGAGAAATAAATTAGCGGCTCAAAAAATCTATGCCAGAAAAGTCAAATCAACTCTCACTGTGTGGTTTTGTGTGTTGTCTGAGAATAATGAAGTAAGAATATATACCATGCCTTAATAACAAATTCCCAAATAACCGATAGTTTTGGGAAAATGGGAAAGTCTATTTCAAATGATAAATGTGAACATAAATATTATAGCAACACTAAAATTTAAGTTAAAGTTTGCATACTCGTGTTGCTCAGAAGTTACCAATTTGTTTTTGTTTCAAAAGGAAAAATTGAGATTCACAAAAATAAAGTACCTGATAACATTGTTTTCCGAAATTGCCGAAAACATATTAAAATAGTAGGAAATTGTGTTTAAATAAATCGACGGTGTTTACACGAAATGTTCAAAGTATAAAATATAATCAACAGAAAATTCTTTTTGCCATGCCACTCATGCAGGAATTAGATAGAGAATCATTAGGGAAAAAACTGATTCTCAAAAATACTTGCAAATCACGACGACAGATTGATTTCTAAAGTTACTAATCAGTCGTGATCACAAGACAAATTTCCGGCCGTGTCCGTTTTGACGGCCTTAATTTCTGGCAATAAACAAAGCATACAAAAGACCAGAATGTTGCATAAATGATGGCATAAAAAGATTCAGGCATAAAAAGGTTTTAGGCATAAAAAGTGAAATATCAGACAAGGGATTTACTCACCACTTGGGATGATCTACGTTCATGCCTTCTCCGGTGTCCGATGTCAAAATCGAAGATCAGCAGTTAAAATAGACGAAAATATGTTACTGCTATCAGGGAGCCTCACTCAAAATTTGCAGATAAAAGTGGAGAGTGTAAGAGCTCGCAAAATGATGGTTTGAACGCAACAAGGTTTTGGATCGAAATCAAAGTATTCCGCAGCTAGCCTTACAAGAAAACTAACCGAAACGCCCGGAATGTCAGCTATCTAATTTGAACAAAGCGCGTGGAATGTTAAACTCGCCTGCTCGCTACGCTCTTTGCATAGTTGAGCAAAATTCTAGGCGGCGCGCGCTGTGCAAAAAAAAAGGTTAGTTGGCCGCGAGAGGGCGCTAGGCAAAAAGCATGATCGCAATGGGTGCTCACATGTGAATCGACACAAACACGAAGTTAAGAAGTTATGAAATGAATGCTGGAGTAAGGAACCAGTCGGGTAAAAGTAAGTACTGAAACCCGACCTGGTTACATGGGTGTCATTAGAATTGAGAAAAGTCTGCTTTTGATTGTAAAGGTGATTTTTGAGCCCCCCCCCCCCATTTTTTTTTTTTAACCCTTATTAACTTATTTGATCAAACAAAACAGGGGCCTACACTTCATGATCGCCGTGTTTGATAGCTCCATGATGATGATATAACTAACCAGCATGGCCTGCTTCGTCGTGAACTATAAATTATGGTCAACTCTGTGTGTGAAAAAAACCCTACATATATCTGAAGTGCCTGTGTAAGCTCATGTTACAAAGGCAAAGGGCTTCTGTCACTAAAGTAAAATATAGGCCCCCTATTTAAAAAAAAAAATGCGAATGTGTAGTGTAGGGCCCCTGTTTATACAAACTGTCTGGACATGCTGAAGTCAAATTATTTGTAAAAAAAATGTTGCAACCTGACGGTCACTTCCGCGATTTGCAACTTATACACACCTACATCATGTAGGTAGTAGTATGTATTATTTGACAAGTGGCTGGGATAACCTATGTCATGTATGTGGCAGTAGGCTAACTCAACTTATTTCCAGTTGGGTCTGTTGGCATGGTAGAGGATATAGAAGGAAATTCCAATTTTAGTGGTGGGAGGAAAACCCCGCAATGACATTCTAGGGAAAACCCGTGGAATCAAGCAGGGACTGAATACCCTGATCCACATAATGGCCCAGTTGGGATTCGAATCTGGGACAACCTCATTCTCCATGAAGGTAAAATAAGTTTATTTGGGTAACAAATAATTCCAATTACTTCTCTATGTACAATTGAATAGTTGTGTTTGTTTAGTGTGTCGTCCAGAGGGTGTATGGATGGCCAAAAGAATTAAATAAAAATTAAATCAGTGAATAAATATCCATTTTGATTAATTAATCAATTAGTTCATAATTAAGTGGACAAGGAGGCTTGTTTTAATGTTTGTTTAACCATGGAGATAGAAATACCTCCATGGTTTAACAATGTGCATTTTAGCAAGAATCTTAATTGGCTCCTTTATGATGTTGTGTCTCTATACAAAACTCTGTGGCTAGTATTGTTTTAAGATAAATCATACATTGAATGCTGTGGTCCTTATGGCATTCACCCAAATAATTTGTTTTCATTACTTGAAAGGTTGAGGCAAGGAAGAAGAAATGCTGGTGCTGAAAGAGTGGCTGGTGGTCCACAGGCCAGACAATGGACTGACATACGTCAGGTGCAAGCAAAGAAAATGGCTACAGGTAAAGCTAAGACTTTTGACTCTACGTCAGTTTAAAACTGACTTAGAGTCAAAAGTCTTAGCTTTTAGAATACCTCTAATTCTGTTGTGAACTGCCAAACAATTCTGTGCCAGACTGTAAGAATCTTATATCCTGATTGCATGTCTGAATATTACTGCAAATACAGAATGCTTTGTGTTCCTTGAAAATGTATTTAGAAAAAGTAGGACCAGAAATGTGTTAGGTTGGGAGGCTGTCTCTCCCAGCATATGGGACTACATGTGGCATAATTATGTTAAACAATGTAATGAACATGATGCCAGGTTGAATGAATCAGTTCAAAAAGACAGTGTAGAGTGCCAGAAACAACAAAAGGCCACAAATATACAACTCTATGAATGTTCCCTCACGACTCAAAATGTTAAATTGCAATATTGCATGGCAAAAAAATGTTTCTGGTATTTACAGTACGAGATCTTGTGAGCAGATTATATTTGATATTTTTATTGCTCTTTTACTGCAACACATGCCAAAAAATAGCTGAAGTGTTAGGGTTATTAATAAACTAGGAGCAAAATCGCTGTAACCAGCCAAGTTGATCAGAGTAGTCGGAGGACCACCGACAAGAGACTGGATGGCTAATAGAAAGGAATGTAATGATTTGAAGGTCCAGACTCAGGCTGCAGGTAATCCAAGACCTCAAACTGGTTTTCTTCTGCCTGACAATAGACAGGATTTTCTTAATTAGGCTTTGAACAAATGTGGTGATTAAATGTCAGCGCGATATGTTTTCATTTCTTTTAGGTTTGTGGCTCTTACAAGAAGGTTTGAAATCACTTAGTGAAAAAAATCACCTTTCTTTTTGTTGTAATTGTGTTGACCTCTACAAATAAATTGTACGTTTGGTCAACTGTTACTCAATAGAGACCAATGCCTTTCTCCAGAAATCCACCTCATTTCCTATTCTGAACTTGTCTCTTACCAGGATAGGAGGATCCATACCAGCATAGGAAACATTTGAACTAGTCATAGATGCCTTGGCACTGCAGACAGTGATGGAGTCTCAGGACAAGAGACAGAGACGGGTCTCTTTTGCAGTTGGTTGGTGACAAAGAAGTTGCATGTAGGCCTATTGACTTATTGTACACCTTGTGCGTTACTTTAATGTACAA
This sequence comes from Patiria miniata, assembly GCF_015706575.1. Taxonomy (NCBI): domain Eukaryota; kingdom Metazoa; phylum Echinodermata; class Asteroidea; order Valvatida; family Asterinidae; genus Patiria; species Patiria miniata. Next base: position 8,308,909 of record NW_024037051.1, on the reverse strand, counting down.
GACAGTTTTTTGTCGAGGCTACAAAATAAGAACTCGAAGTGGAGGAGGAGCTGTTGCAAATTGAGAAGTCCAAGTTGCACTAATGAAACCAAATTGGGCTGTCCAGAAAGACATCTTGGAGTGTCTTCCATCTATGCAAATTAACGCGGTCTTTATTTATTTAAATGAATAACTTAAATTCACGAACAAAATCAAAGACATTGAATGGAATTGGAGTAATATTTTAAGTGGCAAGCATGTTTCAAATAATAATTGTTCCTGCACATTTGCACATTTAATGTTAATTTCTTCATTAAAAGTTTGTTCATTTTCAAAAGGGACTTTTCATTTGAAAAGATGGGTGTGGAAGTTATGTTTTCATTGGGCATTATGGGCCTTATTCACGAGTCGGCCATATTGCATTGAAAGTTAGGTAAAATCTTAATTTTTGGAACTTGCGAAGAGAATGAAAGCAACTTAACGTATAATAAATTCCAGTCTGCTTCAATGAATAATTTAGAATTTGTAATTAAACATTCCCCTATATTTAAAGTCATATTTTGTGCCTGCATAATTAGTCTGGCGCCATCCCATTCAACTGTTAACAATTGATAAAATACATTCAAGGAACTCGACAAAAATTGCCAACTCGTGAATAAGGCCCACATTGTCTGCAAAACTCAAATTCGGCAACATTTTACCAAAAATCAAGTACCTGTAAGTCTATGAAATGTTTATTCAAAAAAATACCTTTTTTTGCATCAGTTAAGTTCAATGAGTGTTGAAGTGTTGTCTTCGTGAAATATACATGTCATTGTATTTGTAGATGTGTAAATTATTTTCATATTTAAAGAATAAAATTGCAGAGGTCTTATCCATACATGAGGTCAAACGTTCACTGAAATGTGATGAATTATTTTGGCCCCTGGCAGCGCCCCCGTTAAGTGCTTCAGTAGCATCATTTTCACCTTCATTGTCATCCTATGCATCAAAATAGTTCTTCCTGTCCCTAAAGACTCTCTCCCGTTGCAAAGCACAAGGATTCTGCATCAAAAGCAGCAGAAAAAACCCATGATAAGTCGCAGCGATTTCACTCACTCTGGCAGAATGTTAATTTTTAAAACATTTTCCCCACCAAAAATTACATTTAAGATTGATTGTTTTATTGCTACAATTGATTCGGATCAAGTGTAAAGTTAAGTTTGATTCGGACTAAAATTTCTTTTTGCAAGGGACATAGTTTAATTGTAAATTTCAGGGTTTGCTTTGGAGATAAGATTGATTTTGGCAGGATCAGATTAGTCGGGAAGTTTTATGAAACGCACCACAGCTGTTCGTCATCAACAGAGGAGGACGCCCTCCCGTATGTCCGTTCGTCACAAAAATCTAATCCTCTCAGCAACGATGCACGTACGCGATACGCAAACGTCGCATGACGTCATAATACGCACACGCATCCCGTACCTGCACGGTTTTCTAATGGTCCCTATTATTCGCGAACATTCTAACGTGACGTGAACAAAAACCGGTACCGGGGTAAGTCATTGCAAATATTTCCGCAAAGTTTTGCTTTTATTTTTGGGGTTGAGTCTCATTAGCCTTCATCGAGTCGAGTCGAGTCATTCTGATGAGGGACTCGAGTCGAGTCGAGTCATTTGCTCGCAGTGACTCGAGTCGAGTCATTTGCCCTTAGGGACTCGAGTCGAGTCGAGTCACCAAAAATCGTGACTCGAGTCGGACTCGAGTCGAGTCATTGACTCGAGTCATTACAACTCTGATATCTATACACCTGTCGGTCGGTGATGATCGAGACGCCAAAAGAGAGGACGGCCCCTATGGGCGTTCGTAGAACACGTTTCATCGTATATTATGGATTGATGGTGCTTAGCTTTACCGTTTGTATTACACAGAAGAAAAAGGACTTTCTGTAAATAATGATAATAACACATTCTTCATACATAATTTGCGTTTATGAACTGTCAATAATGAAAAGTACATGTAAGATTGAAAGATGAAGATCAGCTAAAAACATGAATAAATATTTTAGTCAATTAAAGATATACATGTTTACAATAATAACACTCCATTTTTTAACAGATATTTTCATGATCTCTGCTCTGGTCTGTCAAACCAAGTTCATCCAATCAGAGTATTTGAGAGAGAAACTCGGCACTCTGCCTATTCTCATCCATACTGTAGCAGTACACAGATGTACTAAAAAGAACAACAGGATATTCCAATAGCTTTTTCTCACGTGCTGCATCTCTTTGGAATTCCTTGCCTGGTGCTTGTTTCCCTCCAACCTATGATCTGTCCTGTTTCAAGAAGAATGTTAATTCCTACCTTCCGCCTTCCTGAGTACCTACTCTTCTTTTAATTTTTTGCTATAACCCTGTACATTATACGTAAAGGCATAATAACACTCTTGACTAATTCATTTTATTCAGTATTATACATTTCATGAAGCAGATATTTTCATGGTCACTACTCCACTGTTCTGTCCAAACTCGGCACTCTGCCTGTTCTCATCCATACTGTAGCAATACACAGATGTACTAAAAAGAACAAAGGGATATTCCAATAGCTTTTTACCATGTGCTGCATCTCAATGGAAATCCTTGATTAATGCATGTTTTTCTCCACCTACCATCCGTCCTGTTTCAAGAGGAATATTAATTCCCACCTTCAGTTAACTGAGCTGAGTAACTACATGTACTCTTCTTTTAATTTATATTGTAGCCTGTACCTGGAGTGGCTCTTAGTCTTGTTTAGGGCGAATATGCATACAAAATGATACCTCGCAATCTAAATCTTTGCACTTTTTTTTAGCGGAGGCCACCGAAACAGAGTAATAGTCTTTTCAAGAAGAATATATTGGATCTTGTCATTGGAATAAGCTCTGCAACTACTGAGTTAAGATGCTTTAAATGCTTTAAAGAATTACTTAACAGTTGGCATACAGGCAATTGCATAAACACTAACAAATATAAACACCAATTTTCATACTTTACTATCATAGTAGGTCACAAAATGATGATAGAAAAGTGTGCGAAATACAAATAAGGTAATATTCTAGTCTTCCGAAAGCTGTATAAGTATTTGAATTCACAAAATGACAGAAACAAACCCATTGAAACACATCATCTCCGGCAAGAATGATTGTTACCATTCAGATTTTTTTCCAGAGTTTTGACTCTCGAGTAGAGGTTCTTAAAATTTCAGTAGAAAACTGCGTGTGTTTTTCACGGGGTTTGCTTTGAAACAGTCTCTCGAATCTAGTTGATGGGTTCAATCCCAGTTTTAACATTTGACTACTAATTCAACTTTAAAAGGTACTGGTTATATACATAAATTCCACAAAACAGATTAAGAGGGTACACAAAATTGAAAACATGCCATCATAGAAATATATGCAGCGATAACTCTCAAATTTACATGCACAATACACTGTACTTCAAAACGTTTCCTCATCGTGCTTGAATTTCCTTGCATCTTGCAGTTTGAGCATTGTTTTTTAAATGACTTGATTTCTCTTTTCTTGATTGCATCATTTAAATTAAGATATTTTACTGGTTTATAGTAAAATATCAATACAAACAATCAATGTCAGAAATATATGTAGACTGTACATGTACATCCTAAACATTGCCACTAACTGTATGTATGTTTAATTAAATTGCTATGTTGTGTGATTTTAGTACGATTTATTTTGACATAAAATTTATTCCAAACATCATGATTTTTAGTCCAAGTATGTACTCTTTACGATTACAACGATACTACATGAGACTTTGAACACTAAACTGTCATTTACGTCAAAATTCTGAACATGTCACATAGCGTCTGCATATTTTTATTTGAGTTCAGACATTGAGACATCCAATGTTTCGACCGAGCGTGTGTTCCGATTCTTTTTGTCGGGTTTGTCTACAGAGTTACTATTGCTAGTGGGTCCAGGCGTGCAAGCCGAGTAAATCGTGTACAGGTACGGATTAAGTGAGGAGTTGATTGGTAAGATAAATACAACAATCCAACCATACATATCGGCTCCTATTTCAATCGTGTTAGTCTGAGAGAGAATTCCCATGATGATCACCGGCATCCAGCAAGCGAAATCCGTACCTACGATCACCGCCATCTTGACGGCCATTTTGATTTCGCGGTTTCGGTGAGCGCTCTTTCTTACCAGCTTACTCGACCTTTTAACACTGACAAATATGGCAACGTAGCAACAAAAGACGACCAAGAAGCAAACCAGATTGACGCCGAGAAACAGAACCACGGACAGGATCCAGGCGGGTTTCTTGTCAGTACCAACATTAAGAGTAAGTTGTTGGCTTCCTAGGGGATTGTTGGTGTTCAATTCAGCTTGGATGCTGTCAGCCCCGGCCGCTTTGGTGGTGAAAGGTAGTCCTATGCAGACATCAGAGAGTCCATACAAATCAGAATCTGGTCGAACAGAGAATGTGGGAACAACGCTCAAGCAAACAGCCACAAACCAAAGTGAACATACCACAATTTTTGTCGATCTGTCCCGGAGGTGGATACCACTGAATGGAAACACAATGCACAGGAAGCAATCGATGCTGATGAGTGTCACGAAAAACACCGACGCCTCACTGGACAAGACCGATATCACCCCAGCTATCTTACACACCACACTGGATCGCCAGACGGTAGCAGTACGGAAGTATGCCTCGCCATAAGAAAGATCAGCACCTGCTATCATTAGCATGTACACACCCATCATGAAATCCGAAATTGCCAGATTCAACACCATAAATGAATGTGTCTTCTTACCTCCTCTACCACCTGCGCCTTTAATCCTCCAAATGATAACCACTACATTACCAAAGAGGGCGCTCAACCCCAATACCCACAATGCCACCCGCAACACGTGGTTCTGCAAAAGACTTCCGCACAGGTTCAGTGGTGGTTGCAACTCGGTAGTACGGCAGTCTTCTTCAACCGAGAAATGTTCCAACTCGGCTAAATCACAGCATAAACGGTAGTCGTCAACGTACCTATAAAGCGAAAAGAATTGAAATCAAAAGGCTTTTATATCTTGTCACGAAACACCTGGTCAACAGGGAACTAGTAGGGGTGCACATCGGTAAATAGGCCTAAATCCTTCCGCCGAGCTCAAAAATAAAAGTTATACACTAAAAATATTCTATATTAGAGAGTTCTGAGAGCCATAAAATCGGGCAATTGAAGAGATATGGCAATGAACCTCTGGCTTAGACTTGGGGCTGCCCATTCTGAGCAGTTTGGATGCAATATGGCTCGAGAGTGGCGGTACTTTGCCATGTTGCGGAGGGATCGTTATCTTAAAATAGCTACTTTTCCGCTTTGGGGAATATAGGCCTAGGGGTCGTCTTCTTTGGGTGACAATATCTCAAAAAGTCAATGGTCAACCCACCAAAAAATTATAAGAAAATGAAAGATAACATGTTGATCATTATTCTCCTGTGCAGCTTTAATAAATACCTGTGAGAGTTCCGAGTATTTTTTAAAGAATTTTGAAGTATGGGCATTTAGCACTAGTGTCTATGGGAATTTTAATACAAGGTTGCACCCGTAGGCATAAGAAAGCAGTACAAGTTTACCGTCATAAACACACCAGATAACTGGAATTACAGTGAGGATAACATCCATATTTTGTAAGTGGATCTAAAGAATTGAAAGTACATGTAGTTAATTAAATATATTTACTCACACAGTTTGCAGAGACTTTAACTCCTGAAACGCTCCCTTTTCCACCTCGATAAACATGTCGCCTCGTAGTTTGGTTATGATCACACTATGAAAAATATTGAGAAACCAAAAAGACACCATTCATTTCATATGTTTGTAAATTCCGCTTGCATACCGGTATCGCCTTGCATCGGATACAAAGAAAATTACAATTGGTGTTTTTTATGGAGTTAGTATTTAATAAATTCAAAGAATCCTAAGGACTTGTATTTTTTAGCAAGACGGATTTCGAAAGGACGTGTAAGTATTTATGATCTTTATCAACGTTTCTGATTTTCTAATTGAAAATGTAGACCCATTCTCGAATTTCATAACGTAGAATTTTCAGTTATAGATTACACACTTTCAGTATAGCATCAACTCAAGTCCATGTGTTGATATATCAGGATTTTCTTTTTCGAATCGGAAGCTTTCTCAATACATTCCACAAATTGTACACGACTTTATTCTCGACTCGGCTAAACTAACTTGAAAGCGAAGTAAATTCTTCATTTTGCAATAACATACAAGTTCATTACAAGGTATAAACATCAGTAATTCCTCTGGTGAATAATTAAAAATTTGTGATTTAAACATAGACCTATCCCAATGTTTAAAAAATAATGAGATTGAAACTTGGAACGCCTCTTATCAAGAAATAGTATGGCATCATCCCATTTAACAGTTTACAATGTATAAAACTGATTCAGGGAACTCGAACCAAAAATGGCGTCCTTGTGGATAAGGTCTTCGATTCTAATTCAGGAAAGCAAACCATAATGGCGCAGTTAAGACTATGCAAACGTAAGAAGGAAGCAATTCTCTTACAGTGTTTCAAGATTTGACAGTCCCAGGAAAGCAGACGCAGAAATAGACATGATGGGAACATTTACCATCATCCTGTACGGAAATGAGGAAAAAGAAAAAAAAAAGTCAACATGGCACCTCAATCTCTGAGGCGACAAAAGTTGGAGGGATTTAGTGGGCAGAGTTATGTTAACATGTGCAATGAGCTGAGAGCCACTCGAACAAAAATATCTGCATGTACCATTACACATCACGTTTGGTCTTGCAGATGGCAAACTTGGCCTAGTGGTAATGATAGAATAGAAAAGAAAAGGACAGCAGTCAGTAATTGAAAAGTGGCGTACCGTCCCTATCGAAGAAAAGTTACGTCTCTCCCTTCAAATAAATCGAATAAAATGAAAGTGCCACTTACAATGTTTCGAGTTGCTCCAATTCGTAAAAGATGGGCGAATCAATCATTGTTATATTGTTGTTAGAAATATCCCTGTGGGAAGAAAAACACGATATTCAACTAAGTATATTGATGATTCATCGGAGGTGCCTGTGCATTAATTATGTCCGTAAACTAACGTGCAGGCGGACAACCAACTGTTGTTCGTGCGCGTAACACCCCTTAACATCACGTCACCGATGTTATCTCGAATGACCTCGGATCATTGAAATACCGAACTGGCTTATTGGACAACATTTCACAAGCTGCGTTGACGCGATTAATTCCACCGCGATATTGACGCATAGACAAAGCCATCGAAGATACAATGTACCAACATAACCGACATCCAAGTAAATATAACTATGGGCAAGTTCGCGCAAGAACTATTGTTGACCAATGGTTAACCATAGTTCGACTAAAGTTAGCCTGAACTCTGTCTAGTCGACAATGGTTGACTACGCAGGTCGACTATTTGAAACCAGCCTACTGGGCCTGGTTGCATCGCTGGTTACCAACATCCGCGCGCATTCATAACGTACAGCAGGGAGCTAGGACCCAGAAGTGCTACCATGGCATTTTGACCAGTGTTTGCACGGAAAAACACGACGGAATACGCATGCGTTTTTCCTGTCATTTTCATTCAAAGTACGATACACGTTGTACGGTCATATAAATCTCACACACAGCACCAATGCACAATGTGGTTTGCACATTCGCAAAAGGGGACCCCGACATTCGTTCGCGCACAAAATAACACAAAAACGCCCAGTTTTGAAAGGATGGTTGTGTGGATGTATATATCTTACTTTTGAATGTTCTTTCCGATTAACATCATTTTGTTCAAAACGCAGTTCGTTGCCTAACTGGGTTCTTTCCAGGACGCAGTGTCCCTTTAACGCTCTCACACACACATTTCCTGTAAAGATACTTGAATTTCGTTATAGGATGTCTTCGAGCTGAGTTTCAATTTCAAATAGCCACCAATGGAATTCATTAAAGGTGCGGTATAGGCCTACGTAATTCACATTTGTAGCATTCTAATTCGTTCCAATTTCGGTAGTTTTGTCTCGTGTGGCGATATCGGCTCTAGCTATTGAAACAAAGCAAATTGTTTGTTTGGAATTTGTGTGGTAGTGTTAAAATATCTGGGAAAACCTACATTTACTACTTACAGGTATGTAATATTCAGCCCAGCAAATGCACCTTGCTGTATCCATTGTATGTGGTTATCTGTCAGGTACCTGTAATGATAAATATTCATCTGTGAGACAGCAAGAAAGAATGCCGGAAACAATGATTTTTAATTTCAGATATCCTTCTTTGATGAGTTGATATTCACAAAACTAATCAGTTAATGGGTAGCGCATAGTTTGACACCAGAAATGTAACTTTCTGATGCATATTATGGAATTCGGGCGATTCACAATGCAGTGCGCCACCTAGGGTTAGACATGGAGAGTCCATTTTTCAAGTTTACAGTCGACAAAACAATAGCCCATTTGAATGAGTGTCAGTAGACAACTTGAGTTAATTCTTTATAGATTGGGGCACATACCATCCTGCTGCCTTACAAAAAACACCATATTAAGAAAAGGAAAAGAAAAGGGCAAACATGTACTCGAATCATACGCCTACGAAATTACTGACCAGAAAAAGTAACAATTTCAAATGTCTCGCGCTGCGAATTCGTCGACCATCTCCCACAATGCAATAGGGAAACTTAACTCGCCATGGCGAACTCTTGGTGGCGCACTGCATTGTGAATCGCCCGAATTGTCTCCATATTTGCCGTTCGGCATAAACGTTCGTTTTGACGGCAATGTAAACTGTACTCACAGCGCTTCGAGGTAGTGCAGCCCTTTGAAACCACCCAACTCAAGGGTATGGATTTCACCGTGGGTAAGTTCCCTGGGACCATTGAAAGTGAAAAAAGAAAAACAAGTGAAGAATTGTTTGCACAGTGTCAATAATCGGCAGGTGCACACACGCAATAAACGTGTTCGGTATTTCAACACCGCATGCGCATAATGAGATGAGTCAAGCGTCATTCGGGATAATCGAAGGCGTATGAACGCGCGCAGAGACGGTCGTGCACTAATAATTGTGTTACTAATGGAGACCAATGGCTAATTATAACCAGAATGGGCGTCCGCGTTTTCCCGAATGACCTTTGACCTGGTTTACTTCATCGAGATACCGAACTGGCTTATTGGGCAGTATTGATATTTTTACATGAAGCAGAACCAGCGGCGAAGCTACGAGAGGGGGGCGTGGGGGGGGGGGAGGGGCTGCACGCCCCCATAGAAAGTTCGCCCCCCCCCAGTCGCCCCCACTGAAAATTTGGCACCGGAGAAAAGCAGAGCCATCTGAGTTACCATGAATAGCTGGAAGCATAAAGTCCCTTTTTCCGCGATTTTGTTCGTATTTTTCACCAAAACTCTTGTTTTTTTTTTGCGCAAGTGTACCTGTTTATTGAAACGTTCCTTGGAAAGCGAATAGCGGTAGTTACTGTCTAATGTAGCAATGATATACGTGCGTCTTTGGTAAACAATGTCATTTTACGTTAAGTGTAAAGCGTGAAGGTATACAGGATCATTGCTTTTCAATGCATTTTGTTTGTCTCCAGTAATAACACCACTCAAAATTCAGAGTACAAAGTTCAAAACCTAACCTACTTAAGTGTCAGCTCAGTGGATATTACGCTTTCCAAGAAGAGACAGTCAAAACCATAGCCAACCCGTTGATCACGAAACACGATTTCGCCAATAGATTTATTATTTCCAAAAAATCTTACGGTTGGAAATCAACTACATTTATTGATTTCTTCTGAATGACATCAAGCCAGACGGATTAATTCCACAGAGTGTTTAGTCCCTGGCGATCTTTAATCCAGGTAAGCTTTTGATAATAATTCGGGAGGTTCCTTTGCATATGCATTCCATAAGCATTTGAATATCTATTTAAACAAAAATGTTAAACCGAACTCAATAACACAAGTGTTTAACTTTGTTTTTATATCTTACAGAGCCTGTGTCCTTTTTGCAGTGTTGGCGAGGGTGCTTTGACTCCAACCTTGCTGACATCGAACATGGAAATCGTCGACGTCATAGTTGCATTTACAGCCGTTGGGGCAGCGCTTGTTAACTACAAATGAATTCAAATGTTGACAGACGTTAAACATTGTTCTTATAGATTATATTGAGATTTGATCTGTTTCCGTGCAACCACTTGGAATGCAGAAGCATAAGTTGGGTATTTTCACTCACGAACGTACGGATTGATGTGGTAATGCTTAGTAAGGATGATTAGCGATCATACAATTTTAATTTTCAACGAATTCACGAGAATACACGAGAATATGCGAGAATTAACGGATTAAGCACGCCAATAATCCCTCGATATTAATCAGTACCAAACAAAGCTAATTTGGCAGTACTCACACCGGTTAGTTAGTGACTTCGTCATACACGTGTACGTTAATTACTTAGTGTGGACATTCTTTTGTTTTCGTGTAGTTAAGAAAACCTGTGAAAAAACTCGTTTTACTCACACTGTGAAAACTCTTTCCACCCAAATTGTTTTCTCTGATTCCCTTTAGTTCCTCTCTTCATTTTGCCACGGATAAACCTAACCCAAAAATGCATCTAACCCTGTTTTCTACTGTGTGGACTTGCCCAAGTCCACACAACGTCGCTGCTACCTGGTTCATGTGGACCTCTTTTGTTCTGAAGTCCACACAGTGAATGTAATGCTTGTACACCACGATTACAAGCGCCCATTGGCTAAACACTCAAGCTGTGTTGTAACTTTTGGTTACAATGGTTCCAATGCTACTTGACGTGCAGTGGGCGTGGTTTTAACTGAAGTGACGTTACACTAACGAACCGAATATGGCCTACTCACTTTTTACAGTCCCAGATAAGATTCGATCTCGACCCAAGCAAGGATCGGATATTTTGGCCTGACATTTTTCTTGATAAAAGTGAACAGTTGTGTACCTGTCAAATTGACTACTTTTACACGTGACAAATGGCCCCAAAAAGTGCATCACAGAAGAGTCATTTTGACCAAAACAAGAAGCGTGCCCGGTCAAATCTTACCCAGATTTTTGCCCGGTTAAATCTGACCTGTTTCAGGGCTTTGTTCGTGTTTACTCGTATAAATATTATGTTCACCCGAAACATGGTCTATACAAAACCAAAAAAGTGGAGGATGTTTAAGGGCCATATTTTCCTTATCATGCATCGATTTTTTTGAAACTTTGGACTGTGTCTGAAATCGTTAAGACAACGAGACTTACCGCAATCAATCTCGTCGTCACCAGAGCCACAGTCGGCCTTGCCGTCGCACACCTCTTCCCAGTAGATACAGTGTGAAGACGTTTTACACGCGTAAAACTCGGGGCAGTGTATATTTTCTATCAGAGCAAAGCATCATAAGAAAAATACGTCTCAAAGGCCTTCATCATTTCTGTACGAAATTCAGTCTGGACACAATACAAAGAAAAGGCATTTGAGGCCAAGTCGGGCCATTTACTCCATCATTATCCCTCAGAATTTCAACCGTTTTGATGTCAAGTTGTGTTCAATACTGATGGTTATTTTTCTCAACTCTTGAGGTTATGACGATGAACATATTAAGAGGAAGTTTGTGGTGAGACCATCTGAGACCAATTGGTGAGACCATTTGTGGTGAGAAAATAAATCTGATTTTGATTATTGAATAAATGTGGTGCAAACAGTTTATTTTATAAACATGGCGCTCCATATGATATGGCCATGTGCGCCAAATGTCGGCGTTGAGCTGTTGGGAGCAAAAATGATTTTTTTTATATTGCCCCAATAAGCACTGGAAATGATGGTCTGCCTTGAGTTGCAACTTGCAAGCAAACTCAATTTGATATTCTTTGATAAACCTTTCAAATGCATGTGAGATCATTCGCATTCTTCCCAAAAGCACCCTACCGAAATATCAAACAATTTAACTTTGATTAATGCTCGTTTTGGTACTAAACACCCCGCCAAAAATATTCCGTTTGGCTGGCCGTCACCAGTCAAGAAAACGTAGGTGATTTCCAACCATTAGTCATTATTGACTGATTTTCGGATCTCGAAATCGTGTTGCAAATGAAATGAAATTGTGATCAAAGGGTTGTTTTTGGTTTTTCACTGCTTTCTCCGAAAGGTTAGGTTTTGATCGTTCTCCTTTGGATTTTGAGTGATGTTGTGGTTGGAAAGAAACGAAATGCATAAAAATCAAATCATGCCCGACAGGTTTGCACACGCATTGACGTGAAAAGAAAATCGAAAATACGTGAGGGCAAATGGGAAGTGTAACCGTACACACAGTCGTGAATTTCTGTACGAAATGAAAATGCATTGTGTTTAATTGATGTTGTTCAACAGAGGGCAGCACAACGTTTACTGCTATCCCGAGTATACTCGGGCGTAGCACCTGCCGGGGTGTAAAGCTATCCCGAGTATATTCGGGCGCAGCCGTCAAAGTGTTAACTTTGTCCTTGTAATATAACATTCTCCCATAGACTTAGCCATAACCATACCATCGAGGACCGTTTTCAACAAAAGAACCAAACGCTCAAGGACTGAAAGGATCTTTTGTTCTCCATTTGTGTGTCTGTCCTCCGTCGTAAAAACCATACGTGTACACTGCTGGCGGTCGATCATTGCCACAAGAACACAATTTTCTGAATAATATAAATAATAGTTTTACCACAAGACAGTTCATCAAGTCCCATGTTGCAGTCTGTAAACCCATTGCATCTGGCCTCAGGAATCACACACGACCCGTCTCCACAGTCAAAAAGACTTTCGTCATGCATATCACACGACACCGGGATTTTCTCTGTTCAAAAAAAGAGAAAAGTGTGAGGCAAATTCAATAACACACTGAGTATACAGTGTTTATACGTCGGTGAAGGGCAAAACGTAATTTGACTTACATCACCCCGACGCAACAAAAAAAATCCCATCTTGTGAATAGAATCAACTATAGCTATCATAGTTCCGACTTCCGATTAACCTTGTGGCCTAGCCTGTGCACATTCACTGAAAGTCCAAGTTTATTAATATATCTAGGTTCAGCGATTTGTTCAATAAGTTTGGAACACCATAGCTGTACCTAAAGACCTTTTTACTAGACCTACGTGTATTATGGTCCAAGGCAAGATCTCGCATTATGTGGGGAGTGAGCCGCCCGAATAAATGACAAATATTATCTTCGGAATGTGCCTCTCTTCTTCAAAGAATCAAATCGATTAAGGATTTCGATTCGATAACTGACCCACTTTCGGCTATGATTCGAGGACGATCGACGGCCTGATAGGGTAAATGTAAATATTAACTATAACTGTTTGGTTGAATTAATAGGTAAAAACGTACCTAGTTTTTCGCAGTCATCTATTGACGATTCCTCTTCGTCGCACCAAGTTAGATCTATGGTAAAAGATAAGATACTTGGGGAAACATTTTTATTGCAAAAGCATCGTGCCAGCTATTAAAGATAATCCACCCTGGAGCCATTTCTTGTACAATAGCTTGCACACAGCAACATGGTACAGGAAATGGAGGGGGTGGAGGATGCGTGAACAGATTCGCTGGTTAATTAGGCAAAACCCCACCTATTGACCTCCTCGATTTTGACCAATCAGCGGGCGCTTTCTGTATCAGGTCTTCGGTCATTCACCCGTTGCGCGTCATAGACAATGGATAAAAAAAACTGTTTCACGCGCTCTGTATAAAGTTACCCGATATCGCGCCCGGCTGTTGTTGTATTACAAAACGCTGCTTTCGAATTGACCAATCAAACCATTTGGTCCTGATTTAGGTATGAAATGACGTCAGGATTAAGTAAAGTCGACTCGGATTGGCTGGCGCGCAGCTTGCATATATCTGCATGTCTAGACATACCAGACGTTATACAGGAGACTTGTTCCGTGGATAACTGGTGATACTCCCGACTAGTTTACTACTGCAGGGTGTGTCAAAAAAGCGGAACCCAAATCCCAAAAAATATATGTCATATTTCAAACTAATTGTGTGGCACCGAGAATAATTATGAATGAAAGCCAATTTCATAAGCTACTTTAGATGAAAAAAATACTACGTCACTATTGTCCTCAAACATCACCAGCGATAACACCTCAGTTTAAAAATTACAAATATTCAAAAAAACTCCTTTTGAAGGCCCATCTTTTGAAAAAGTGTATTTTTTTAATCATATTGTTTGCCTAACCAGGGCTGTTAATAAAGATATTGTGTATACAGTTGCCGACAGTTGTTGAAACAAAGGATTCTGTGTCATTTTCTTTGTTGTTCCAAACAGTCAGAATACACAATAAACTCTTTTTGACGAAACAGGTTTTAGGGTCACTGCATTGAAATGGTGATATTCTTTGAACGGATTGAGCAATTTCAGAAATGTTTGTCCTCTAAATGGAGCTAAGGAAATTGGCTTTCCAGTATGTTTGATGCTACATATTTTTTTTTTAAATATGAAATATGTTTTCTGGGGTTTGGGTTCCGCTTTTTGACTCACCCTGTACAAGGAGAATCTATGGCGTGGGACTGAAATGCCCCTGTCATACTTACTCTTGAAAGGGAAGCTGCTTTGAAACGACAGTAGAAATCCTCTCTTCCCAACACTCCCGTCTGATGTAAACTGAATGGAAATCGACGATGAATTGAAGACCATGCTGCGAACTTTTGTTGTGCCGTCAAATCTGAAGACCGAAGGCGAGACTCCGGAAAATGTGAGACCTTGGATTTGCACCACATCGTAATTAGCTTCAGTATAAAAGTCCTCGATGTGGACAAAAATCAAAAGAAATGGCAAAGTAGTGATGGTCCACGCGCAGTCAAGTCCGTTGGGGTAATAGGCCGGGTAATTTGGCGAAGAGAAGTTTACTGGTGAAAAGTTCACAAGCACGGTTTCCTCGCCGCAATAATCTGAAAGGAAGCAAAGGCTAAGTTGGACTGAAGTTTATTCGACAACAATTTTGCAAAAAAATGAACAAGGAATCAGGCCCAAAATAGTTTTTGAGGCAGTAGTGTGTATGGTGTACCTAACCTGGCCTTACCATCTGAATATCCTGTAAGCAAAGTGATTATATTTTTTAAAAAGCAGCAAGGATTCTACGTTCTTTCATTGATACTGAACGGTTCTTCACACATAACCAATTAAGAATAATATTAATGCACCTGATCATACGGGACTTCCATACACCGACAAAGTCACTTACTTGTCGGGCATAGCAGCGATTCAGTGTTTTCAGGAACACATATGAAGTCCGGATAGTCGCACAATACCTCTCCAACTCCGCATGACACTAAGGAGATAAAAGAAAAGTATCGTTATTTGAATGAGATAATCTCGTCGGCAACGAATGGGTGTATAATCGACGATCAAAGATCAACTCAACCACATTAATGGGGTCAAATCAATCGGGTATCCAATCAACACAGTCACGTTTCTAATCAACAATTTATATCAACAACAGATATCAACGCAACAACAATCAAGCATAATCAGAATTAAAGATTGTATCAAAATTGAAAAGAATGTCAAAAATTATAAGATCGAATAATTATTACCGCAACCCAGCGATCATACCGTAATTTTATCACGATGTGATCACATTATTTAAAAGCAGCAACTTTTAGTGGCCCTTCCCTATTCTCCATGGGCAATGTACACCACAGAAGGGCCTGGTTTACTATGAAGAACCTTTGTACAGGAAAGTCCATAGCCTATTTGATGACAATAGTTGGATCCAGTGCTTTATAATATCAAAATAGCCAATCAAGAGCCAGGAATATTTACCAATGGCTAACAAAGGATTGAGGGGGGTAACCAGCCAATCAAAATGGTTCGATGATACTTGGCAAAGCCTGGCTGTGGGATAGGAATTAACGTTGATCACTTTTGTCTCAGCCTTTGAAGGTACAACTTGTACTGTATGTAGTGTATAACTGGATTCATGTCGCATACTGTAATATTTCACAAATGTATAGTTGTTTTATCTGCTTATATAACGTAAAGCCTGTTGCAGTTACGTGGAAGGGATGGCAGACAAGCACTATCTTAGAGGGTTCTTTTTTTTGGGGGGGGGGGGCGCACATAGATTGATATAATTAGTTAAAACCTATACGCACTGCAATAAATAATTCGGGGGAAATCGCCATTGGTATCCTCCACCCAAAAACATTCTTCCCATACCAACCCATGTCAATTTTGTTTTCTTTGCTAACTGATTCAACGAGGCACGATTGATCACAGAGCAGCACCTTTAGTATCCAGAATTACCAATTCCATTACTTAGTTTTCTTAATTACCCCAAAACTGAAGACAAAACCACCAATATGCATTAAGTCCCTTACTTTCGTCTTCAGGCCTTTGTTCAAGTTGAAGTAAAAATCCCTTCCCCTCGTTGTAGCCGTTTGAATAGAAATACATGGACGCTTCGTTGCCTCTTGAGGCAACTCTACTGGGAAAATCTGACCTGTATTTGGAAAGTGTACAAAGTAGTTTGCAGGTTAAGACAATATATTACGTGATGTAGAGCATGTAATACGCAATACGCTCTACTGATCATTAGGTGACCATCGGACAAATTATGTATGCAACCGATTTCAGGCTTGGTCAAGCAATGTAAAAACCAACTTTGACAATATTAAACTGGATCAAGACTGTGAGAGAAGAAGTATTTTGTAATTTGGAGAAAGTAACCCCTACTTTCCATTGGCCAAATTCTGTGAACAACCCGTGATGCTTGGTCCTAAGATGTAACTGACCACATTTGACATTAATTGGATCAAGACTGTGGGGGAAGTAGCATTTTGTATTTTTGAAGAAAATGACCAGTCGCAAGGGCGTCAATCGCTGCCGAAAAGTGGGGGGACATACCTTGATGAGCACTAGTGCGATCGCAAAGCGTGGATTCAAGACGCTCTGTGGTGCGATCTGAGGCAATTTCTGACTGCTAAAACCAATTCTTTTTAGCAAAAGATCATCTTTTAGGCTAAACATCATATTCGACTTTGGAGTCATTGAATCAGCTATTCTGAGCTATGTAATCATTATAGTTAGCTACAATTTTTATTCGGGGACGAAGAAAGTGTGTGTGTGTGTGGGGGGGGGGACAAACGATAATCCCCCACTTTAAAAAAGTGTGGGCCCCCCGTCCCCCACCGACTGACGCCCATGACCACTCGTGACCACGGTCACTAGTGCTGGTCACTTGAGAAATGATTCCGGTCAAGGAAGATCCTGTCCAAATTTGTCTGAAATCGGCAAAGGAATTTGGCAGATATTGGCAAATACAACATTTCCTATGAGCGTTTTCCCAAAGAAGGGAAGAAAAGCGACGATCACAGTATAATTATTGGCGTGCTTCGCACGGCTGATATAAAAAGGTAACAATATGTTTTACCCTTTTCCGCCGAAAAGGGTAAAACAATCGGACACTATTCAAGGGCGGATCCAGAACACAATTTTTTTGGGGGGCCAAAACAATTTTGGTCCCCCCAAAAAGTGGGTCAAAAAAGTTACGGCGTGGGGTTCGGGGCCCGCTTAAGGGCCCCGAATTTTTTTTGGATTCTGGATGCTCTGTGGTGCGATCTGAGGCAATTTCTGACCACTTTAACCAATGTTTTTTTGAGGAAAAGATGGTGGTGTACTCATTGCCTGCCTTTATTGCGATGTTACATAAAAAAACAAATTGGTTTCGTTTTTTTGGAGGGGGGGGGCATGGCCCCCTTTGGCCCCCCCCCTGGATCCGCCCTTGACACTATTATCGTGTAATGATGCAAACGAGAGCATATAAACCTGTCGCACGGTGCGCCATGACAGTGGGCACTGCGGCAGGTCTTTGTTCCTTTGCAATACACTTGATAAGGCATTCTGTGTTTTCATTGTAACTGAATTTACAATCGTGGCGCACCTTGCAAAGGTCTATAGACACACAACTCAGGAGATTGAGCATATCGTGTTATAATTAGTTGTACTAGCTGACGTTAACGATATTGAACACATTCGTTGGACATGTAATGGCTGCATAAACGATTAGCCACATGTGTCGATTCTCTTTCGCTTGATAACCCAATCAATTGTTTTGTGTCACGTCTATGTAAAAAGCTTCTCCTTTGCAAGTGCCGATTCCAATCAATTAGCAAGAACAGATTACGATCATGCAGGTCACTGTCGATGTGCAATCTCATAAGTTACCCTGTTATTCTGAGGCCGGCAGAAAATATACGCCCATTCGACAACTCCAGGTAATCGTAACCATCAGTCTCGAATTCAAGCAGTATGACCAGGATCCTGTGTTCCTCAGGAGCCAGCAAAATCCAGTAGCATCTCACATTTCTTGGGTAGTTTTCTGGCCAACCGGGCGAGGTCAGATTGACGTAGCCTAGCGTCATGTTGATACGGCTGTCACCGCAGGGACCTGCATTGCATAACAGCCACATTCACAACTGAGAAATTAAGAAATTATTCTGCCAGAAATCTGCAAAGAAATCTATTCTATCAAATTTCTGTCAAACTCGTTTTTTTAACAAAAAGTTATGTCAAAGTTAGCCAAAAATCGGCTAAAACTGTCACTATGACAGCCACATGACGGATTTACTAAACGATAGCTAGCACAGCGCTTTCAGCCCGCAGCTCACTAGAGCTACGCACAAAGCTAAAACAAGCCAGTTTTAAATTAACTAACTAGATTAACTAGCCAATGAAATCACTTACTCTGTATACGTGATTTTAAGATATTTTGGTGCAATCTTCTAAAGCCTGCTGGCGTAATTGTCCCGGCTGACAAACATTTTTAGCTCAGCACGTGGCTCACGTTCACGGCATACGGTGAGATTTTCGGGTCGCGAGGCGAAAGAAAATCATACAGGGGAGACATTTGCCTCACGACCTCGCGAGGCAGAAAACTCAGTACAAATTTACCGCACACGTGGATATTTTGTGAGCTACGTGCTAATAAACGGCTCGCATGACTTTTTGCTCAGCACGCGCGCGCTCTTCGTGGGAATTTTCAAATTTGTATTTACAAATTTGTATGCGCAGCCGTTGCGCGTCACAAAAATTTGACGCCAAAAATGCCGATGCACGAGACAATCTGTAGGAAGTGACGTCATTTGAGAAAGCCAATGATGGTGCCTTCGTGATAATATAATGGATGGCGTGAACGGCCGGATTGGAATAATTACGGGAAGATATCTTTTTTAGTGTTTTTTTGTTGTTGTTCATTTCCCCTTTTGCCTCAACTGTCTAAAGTCGGTAAAATCTCGTTAACAGGTGAAACTGAAACGTTTTATGTAGAGGCTTGGATTATGTAGCCTAGCAGAAAAACTCACCACAATTGAGCTCATCTGACTTATCAGAGCAGCTGGCGGGTCCATCACATATATACTTCTTTTCTAAGCATCCGCTCCAGCCTGTACCACACGTAAATGCATCCCCAGAACAATCTCCTGCAAAGTAACCCAATAAAAAAAATATTTTAAAAACCATTCATTTTGAATGTTTTCCGTTTTTCAATTACGATGAACGTTCATAACAACATCAACATCAGAGTATTAGTTAATATGCTTGGCATTGCAATAATCTTAGACAGCGATGTTGTCAATATTTTTTTTTAAAAAATGGGCAAGCATGCAGCGGCTCAGAGACTAAAGCAATTTCATTATATTCATAAAAAAGTATTTGCACATAATTTGTTATTTTATTTAATTATTATTTAGGTAATTTAAGTAATTTCCTTCCCGTCCCCACTTGATTTGACATTCTTCCTATTTTACTTTTTTCCTCATCTCTTCCTCTTCCGTTCCTTGTACATTTTATAATACTTAACTAAATACTTCAAAATAAAAAGATTTTAGGTTTTTTTTAATATTTATGTTAAGTGATAACTTTTGTCAGATGACCGTCATTTAGCCCTTGCTGGCTGCTAGATTCAATTTCAAATGAAATAAACAAAACCACGAATAATAATTACAATAATTATATGAATTAATTCATTCGTTTTGAAATGCTTAAAAACAAAAGTTTACATCGATGTAAAATACAACCTGTATCACACAAACACAAGTCGGAATAAATTTAAAATTCTTTAAGACACTTACTACATCCAAACTCGTCCTCGTACTCAGGGCAGTCTGGCCAGCCATCGCAGACTGCGGATTGGTCGATACACGTTCTCCCAGAGGGACACTTATACTCTCCATTTCGGCACACTGCCAAATACACAAGGCTTAATGTTATTTCCATATATAGGTATTGTCCTTTTTGTTAACAATCCTAGCGTTTCCATTTGCGATGTAGTTAGTATAACTTACCGATTTGGCAAGAAGTGGGAGTTGGTCAGTAACATTTGTTTACCAGGAGCGTAAATCCTGGGGGATGGGGGTATATATCCCGCCCAATTTTTGACTAGGGGAGATGGGCTATTGAATCATTCCCGCCGCCCACGTTTTCGTGATGAGAAACTCGAAAATGAGGATTTCGATGTTTTTTTCCTCGAAATTTTTAACAGCCAATAGGTAGGCCTATCATTGCACTGAAAAATTAAGACAAAAAAGTACAAAAGCTTAAAATGCGCCGTTTTTATTTCACCGCGAGTAAACATAGACATGAAAATGTGTATCATGAACAGCGCCCCTAGTGTAATGTGATATCCACCCCCACCCGCTTTTCGAATTTCCACGGCCGGGCAATTTTTGGATTTTGGTCTTCCCCATCCCCCCCCCCCCCCCCCCCCACTCGTCGGAACAGATTTACTTCACTGTGTTTTACCTTTACTTACCAATATCCACGAACTGACTAAGCGTAAGCGTAAGATCCCAGTTATCATAATAACTATGGACGGTGTCCTCTATCCATAGCGCGGGGCCACTCGAAGAAGCTTGTCTGCGGAATTTCGTATTGGATGCTTGCAAGGTGACAAGTTCTGTACATCCACTTCGGTTGCTGTCTCTAACAAAGTCTCCATAATTCCCATCGCAAAAGGTGGTCGATAAATATCGGTGGGTTATGACGGTGACCAGAATTCGTGTGGACGGTTCAGCGGTGACAGTCCACACACAGTCATTTTCACGATTTACGTCAAACGCTGCCGTGAAAAATTTGCTAACGGAAGCATTCAATGCTATATTTGTTTCCCCGCAGAAACCTGCAATGTTGAAGTAAACGTTTGAAAAGCGTCATTTATCAATACAAATTGAAGGTGAAGCTACTGATTGCCCTCGTTCAAAGAAAAACTAAGGCGCAATTCAAGAGCAAAAAAAGGATTAAAGAGGACACTTAAGTATATCAGTGGGTTTGTTAATGCATTCAGGTCCCCTGAACAAAAGAGGGCAATAAGGTAAACAATTCCAGGTGGTCCACGATTGACGACCATGTGCAAAAGATATGGGAGGTCTTCTAGCCCAGGTGGACTCCCTTTCCTCCCTACGTTACGGAGGGAGTCCAGGATATGAAGTGCTCAAAACCGGGCAAAAAAATTTATGACCAATATTTTCATATGTTTACCTTGTTGGAGAAGCCAATTTTTACGTCGGAGTATTCTATGTGTCCTTATCTATTGGGCCGCTGGGTTCAGGAATTCCATATGCGATGCTGACCGACGTTAATCAGGAAAATAAACTCTAAAGCAACGTTAAACTTGTACGTTGTTGTAGACTCTTTTCATCAGTTTCTCACCGCCGAGTCTAGTCGTACATATACATGCATGACGTACGTCCGTGGCGTGCAGCGTGAACGCGCAGTGCGCATTCGCCATTTGTTTAGTAACCACTAGTCTGGTTCCCAGACCTGACAATTATTCCCGACGCTCATGTCTGAATGGAACCAGACTAAGTAACCACCCTCAAATGCATGCGCACTTTTAGGGTTTTTGGTTGATGGAATAATGGAATACACACGATGTTGGTCGTTCAGCAACTTTATTCTAACAATCGAACAACTAGACTACCCGTAATTACAAGAGAGAATTCGGAGACATGTGTCTCGTTTGATGGTTGAAAGAAAAGTGAGCGAAGAAAGTAATAAAGGAGAGTGAGTGAAGAATCTAATAAGTAAGGTGGGGCTGACTATCCAATTTAAAAGCAATAAATACTAGAGACTGAAGGAATGTACTAATGGACTTTGTGGTTAGGTGAAAAAATGTGGTAAGAGGGACAAAGTAATAAAAGTGGGGCTTGGCTCAGTAATAGTAATCAATCAATTAGGGAGATTGATACCATAGGGTCATAACTTTTACCCACCACTGGACTGTTGCTGGGGGCAATGTACGAGGGGTTAAAAGTTCACAAATTAAGCTATAATTATATGGAAGAAAACGCTACAGGAGCCCCCTTCCAGTGAGTGAGAAGTAACAAAAATTGATAAAACACTTAAGAACGAACGAATGTGACATAGCGTTTGGCCCAATGAACTGTGCGGCCTGAGCGGGTTGTACGAAGAGGTGGAATATCTGAGGTTGGGATATTCTGCTCGGTATTTACAGGATTGGTTTGAACTATTGGGATAGAGTGGTTGGGTTTGGGAAGAGCAGAATTCATAGCATGACCTATATCCAAATGGGCAGATTTAAGGCGATCTATGCTAACTGTGTCCTGACGATTGTTCAGTTCAATGACGAAATGTTTAGCTGAACGACTGAGTACTTTGAAAGGTCCGTCGTAAGGCGGTTGTAGAGGTTTGCGCACTGCGTCACGACGAACGAAAACATGAGTGCATGTCTGAAGTTCCTCGGGAACATGCACTGTGGGACGCTGCTGTGCGCGGGTTGTTGGTGGCTGAAGATCCTGCATGGCGCGTTTCAAGCGATGAACATAGTTCGTAGGCTCTAAGGCAGTGGCATCAGTGGTGTTGTCAAAGAATTCGCCAGGCAGGCGAAGTGTGGTGCCATAGACGCGTTCGGCAACACAGTGACCGAAATCGGACTTGACTGCAGTTCGGATTCCCAAGAGAATCAGCGGCAAAGTCTCTGTCCATAGGCTTGCGTCTGGTTGTGCCCGTAGTGATGACTTCAGTTGGCGATGAAAACGTTCCACTAGTCCATTCGCGATTGGGTGATAGGCTGTGGTACGTATGCGGGTGGTACCAAGCAGATTTGTGAGTGCGCGAAAAAGTGCGGATTCAAACTGGGCACCGCGATCAGTGGTGATAACCGATGGAACACCAAATGAGGCAACCCATCGCGTTACAAAAGCACGAGCGACTGTTTCAGCTGTGATGGCAGGTAGAGGGATGGCTTCTGGCCAACGTGTGAAACGGTCAATACAGGTCAACATGTATACACATCCATTGGATGTGGGTAATGGTCCAACAAGATCAATGTGAACATGCGAAAATCGGGCATCTGGAGTAGAAAACTTAGACAGGGGTGCAAAGGTATGGCGATGGACCTTTGAGCGCTGACACTGTATGCACGATTTTGCCCATTGTTGCACATCACGGTTAACACATGGCCAAACGTAGCGGTCCGTGATGAGGCGTTGCGTAGCGCGAATTCCAGGGTGAGATAGGGAGTGTAGAGCGTCAAATACTGCACGACGCATCTCCACTGGAACAAACGGACGTGCGTTGCCAGTAGAAATGTCACAAGTTAATGTAATGTCACATGATGGTAGGGGAACTTGTTTGAACTTGAGCGAGGATGACGATGTGCGCAAGCGTTGAAGTTCCTCGCTGGTGTTCTGCAATTCCGCCATTTTGTGGAAATCGATGAGTGCAGTATGGTCCGTGCGAAGAGCATTTAGTTCGACACGAGATAGGGCATCTGCGGCAGGGTTATCTCCACCTTTAACATGTCTGATATCACAGGTAAACTGTGAAACAAAATCGAGGTGGCGAATTTCGCGAGGGGAGTGTCTGTCCGTTGTGGTGCCCTGAGCATATGTGAGTGGTTTGTGGTCCGTTAGCACATGAAATTGACGACCCTCGAGTGAGTGACGAAAATGGCGGATGGCAAGGTATATGGCCAAAAGTTCGCGACCAAATGTGCTGTAACGTGTCTCTGCTGGTTGAAGTCGCTTTGAGAAGAAAGCGAGTGGTTGCCATGCATTGTCAATTCGTTGTTGAAGAACAGCTCCCACTGCGACATCCGAAGCGTCCGTCATGACGCACAGAGGCGCGTCTGGCTTTGGATGTGCAAGGAGAGTGGCGTTAGCGAGGGCAACTTTGATAGCGTGAAATGAAGCGGTGGCAGAGTCATTCCAAGGGAGTGGTGCCGACTTCTTTCCGGCATTAGAAAGTAGATCGGTGAGTGGTTGGAGGACCTGGGAACACTGGGGAATGAAACGGCGGTAGAAGTTGACGAGACCGAGAAATTCCCTGAGTTTGGTGAGAGTTGTTGGTTGGGGAAAATCACGGATAGGACTGACCTTTCCAGCAAGTGGCTGCACTCCGTGACGGTCAACGTGGCGGTCAAACAGAAGGCGAAGATGCGTTTCATGTTGATCGGCATCCGTACTGGCAACTAAGAGGTCATCGATGTAGGCATAACAAAAGTCCAAACCTCTTGTTACTTCATCAATGAAGCGTTGGAACGTTTGGGCGGCGTTGCGCAAACCAAATGGCATACGGGTAAATTCGAAGAGCCCAAACGGAGTCGTGATAGCGGTTTTAGCAATATCGTCTGGTGCCATGGGAATCTGATGGTATGCGCGGATGAGGTCGATCTTGGAAAATATCACAGTGGCATGTAGTGATGATGTAAAGTCTTGGATATGTGGCACTGGATAACGATCAGGCACTGTGGATTTGTTGAGAGCCCGATAGTCACCGCATGGACGCCAATCCCCAGGTTGCTTTTGGGGACCATATGAAGAGGTGAGGACCAGTTACTGGCCGAAGGGCGCACGATACCTAAGTCCATCATGTGTTGGAACTCGTCTTTGGCGACTTTCAAACGGTCAGGTGCAAGACGGCGTGGGCGTGCGGCTGTAGGGGGGCCAGTCGTGATGATATGGTGCTCAGCGTTGTGTTTGATTGGAGTGTCACTATAGGTGGGACGCGTTATGCTGGGGAAATCCTTCAAAATGTCCGCGAATCGAGATGGGGTGGGCGGTTTGAAGATGGGGCTGAGCGATGGCGATGTTGATGCTTTTCCATCGATGCTTAAGCTGGTCGTAGCATCAACTAGCCTGCAGTTGCGAATGTCAACAAGAAAGTTGAAATAACGAAGGAAATCTGCGCCTATGATTGCATGTTGAACGTCGGCGACGATGAACACCCATCGGCATGGCCGCCGAATCCCAATGTCAAGTGTCAATGACCTTTCACCATAAGTAGCGATTTGCGATGCGTTAGGCGGACAGGCTAAATACCCCCTGTTCACTTACCGGGAGCCGCTTTCATTTGAGCCCCTCTTTTATCGGCTCCCGCTTGAAAAGAAAGCGGGTGACCTGTTTCTACAAACCGTCCCACGGTTGGCACTCCCGGCTCCCGCTACAAATAACCATTTTTATAACAATGAATCCTGCGGTTTCATACCCATCAGTGGCGGCTTCTACTCACCGACCGCAAAGACCTGGTACATTGCTAATCCTCTGATCTTTTGTCTGCCCTAAACATACAAGCCCCACTGCAAACCGTTACCATGCACGGCTGTACCGTGTGCGTTCATGCGTGGACCGTCTCCCGCTTTGGCTTGAAGGGTCCCACACTTCCTCAATAACAATACCGTCCCACGGTAAATGAACAGGGGGTATTTAGCCCGCCCGCCTTAGCTGCTTGAAGGTCATGTCCATGACAGCGGTGGGCGCGGTCGTGAGATGAAGGAGGGACGACACTCACCTCTGCTCCTGTGTCCACCAGGAATTGTTGCTTCGTTACTCGATCTGTGACATAAAATAGGCGATGAGATGGGGAACGGCCGACAAAGCATGTCGCCCCTACTTGCCGGCTTGGTCGTTTTCCTGGTGATCGGCCTTATAAGAACATGGCTGCGTACATTTGTGGGCCATAGCTCCAAATTTCTGGTGGTACCAACACTCTGCATCGTGCGTGGCCGTGGCTGCTGATCTACGGTCATCAGTGCGTTGGCGACGCGGTTGACTGCGGCTGCGACTGCGTTCACGTGGACAGCTGGTGAGGGTGGATATCATTGATGCCAAATTCGCTACTTCGGCCCGCAGTTGTTGAATTTCGGTTGGTGGCGGAGATTCAATGGTAGTGATGTGTGCAGAGACGGGTGCCTGGGTAGGGGAGACTTCCATGATTTTATCTGCTAACTTTGCCAATTGGTCGATGTCGACCTCTTCTGAGGTGGAAGCAAGAATTAGCCGAGCATTGGTTGGAAGCCGCTGGAGAAAAAGTTGTTTCATTATTGATGGCTCCAATGTTCGCTCCCCCAAGAGCTGTTGCATCTTGCGGAGCAGTTGGGAGGGTTTTCGATCCCCCAACTCCTCTGTTGTCAAGAGTTGATGCAAGCGTTTTTGTTCAGATTGAGATGTGCGCTTAATAAGCTCCTTTTTCAGCGTTGTGTATGGAGCCTCTGAGGGTGGAGTTATTAAAATATCCCTCACCTCCTGCGCTATAGATGGCTGCAGGGACGCCACCACATAAGCATATCTGGTGTGTTCGGAGGTTATGCCTCGAGTGGTGAATTGTGCCTCCACTTGGGTGAACCATATTGTTGGGTGAGATGGCCAGTATGGTGGGAGTTTGAGGCTGATGGTAGCGGTTACGGGTGGCGGAGCTGTTGCGCCAGTACTAGTTGTAGCAGGAGTAGTAGGCATCGCTGCAGTTGATTCCAAAATTCCACTGTTTTGTTGTATAGATCACGTCTGGGTCACCAGTTTAGGGTTTTTGGTTGATGGAATAATGGAATACACACGATGTTGGTCGTACAGCAACTTTATTCTAACAATCGAACAACTAGACTACCGTAATTACAAGAGAGAATTCGGAGACATGTGTCTCGTTTGATGGTTGAAAGAAAAGTGAGCGAAGAAAGTAATAAAGGAGAGTGAGTGAAGAATCTAATAAGTAAGGTGGGGCTGACTATCCAATTTAAAAGCAATAAAAACTAGAGACTGAAGGAATGTACTAATGGACTTTGTGGTTAGGTGAGATTGATACCATAGGGTCATAACTTTTACCCACCACTGGACTGTTGCTGGGGGCAATGTACGAGGGGTTAAAAGTTCACAAATTAAGCTATAATTATATGGAAGAAAACGCTACACACTAACTTGTACTGAGCGCGGTCGCCTATCCAATGACCCGGCATGTTTTAGCGACCGTGACCAGAAACATGTTTCGGCTTTGGTCATTGGTGGAGTGTTTTCATGACTTCGGTTGGCTGGAGTGACGTCACTGCACGTTCCCACCAAAACCAACCAAGGAGGGCGCTAGCGTGTGCGCTTTCGTACGACGCGGTACGGTGATATGATGAGAAACTGATGAAAAGAGTCTACAAACACGTACAAGTTTAACGTTGCTTTTCCTGAGTTTATTTTCCTGATTAACGTCGGTCAGCATCACATATGGAATTCCTGAACCCCCCGGACCAATCGATAAGGACACATAGAGTATGTAGGCATGAAATAAGCTTCTATAACGAGGTAAAACATAACAAAACTCTGGTCAAAATTTTGGGTGGTCTTATGTAGAGAATTGTCATCCTGGACGTCAGTCGTAATGCAATGAAGACTTCGTCCAACCTGGGCTAGGAGGTCTTCCTAAAAGTACAAACAAAAGAGTGACAACGCAGAAGGCCCACGATAGAAGGTATTTATACACTTGTGTGTGTGGGTGGGTGGTCCGTCGGTCGGTAATGTTTAAAGAGGACTAGACAATTATCATGTTGCGGCCATCTGATTTTTTTCCCATCAACGTAACCAAAGCGAGGCTGGACGGGAAAATAGTCTGGTTCCTTTTATTGGATACAGGGAGCATGACTGAAATGGTGGCAGCATGATAAAGGTCTACAGGCTTGGCCCGCTATTAGGACCAGCAACATTTAATAAGCATTGGTCCTGTTAGTATTAGTGTCTTCATTGTGTGAAGGCGCTATTCCTTCTGGTGCCCTTATGGGTGCATTAAGTAAACACATAACCCATGCCGGGCTTTCTTACTACTGAAGATCCATCAGTATGTCCCACACTGATGAATGCCTGCTCAAAGGGAATTATACCACTGCGCACTGGGGTCTGTATGGTCCGACCGATAGTCCGAAAGTTCTTTAGTCCGAAGGTTCTTTAGTCCGAAGGTTCTAGAGTCCTAAGGTTCGAGAGTCCGAGTGCACAAACTTCCCATAAGTTAGTCCGAAAATGAAATAAGGTTCGTTAATCCGAACATTTGAATCAATAGTCCGAAGGTTCAATAGTCCGAGGGTTCATTAGTCCGAAGGTTCATTGGTCCAAAGGCTCATTAGTTTGAAGTTTCAATAGTCCGAAGGTTCAAGAGTCCGAAACGAAAATAAGGCTCACTAGTCCGAAGGCTCATTATTCCGAAATCAAAATAAGGTCCGAAAGTTCGAATGAACAATCGGGCCCGATAGTCCGAATCGACAATTAGCTCCGATAGTCCAAATCGACAATATAGTCATATTGTCAATTCGGAATATCGAAAAATATTGTCCATTCGGACTATCGAACCTTAGGCCTATTGTCAATTCAGACTATCGGACCTTATTCTCTCATCCGTACAGCAGTAGATGTATGTTCGTTAGAATAGCATCAAGCCCTTGTCAAGATCGATCAATGTGCTTACTTTCATTAAGCAAGTACATTTTACACAAAACATTTTTTTAGCTGGACTTACCACAGTTGAATTCATCATTCCGCTTCGGACAGTCAGAGTACCGATTGCACACGTTATCGATCGGTATGCACTCTCCTGTTGAGCAAGGGAATTCTTCTTCCTGGCAACTCGCTATCGAAACGAAAGCCATAACATATTGTCGTTATAAAGTGAAGCCTCAAAAGTCACTTAAGGGTTAAGTTTTCTTTCGAACTGGTGAAGGAGTCGGTGTCGTTTGGGCAGGGCAGTATATAGAGGAAGGGGTGGTAGCTGTGTTGTAGTACTCGTACTCGGTTTTCGTGCTCGGTTCTCGTACTCGAGTACTACTTGAGTACTTTTTTTAATTAGGGTATTCGTACCCGTACTCGAATGTCAAAGCACTCGTACTCGAAATTATTAATGACAGTACTCGTACTCGATCATCAAAGTGCTCGTACTCGAATAGCAGTACTCGAGAAAAAAAGTATAACTTGACTTACCACGGCCTTTTTTATCGATACTTTCACTTTGAAATAGTTGATTGGCTTGCGGAGAAATCTAGGTTTCCTGATTTTCCTCTGTAGGCGTCCAGACAAACGTATTTAAACACCTAGCCGTGATTGGGTCTGTATATCGGTCTGACTGGGCCTGGGCCAATTACGCCCAATGAACCATTTGCCGTATGGCCGTATTCGGAAATTCTCGTACTCGCACTCGTGCTCGTAAGTTCAAGCACTCGTATTTGGAGACCTGTACTTGTACTCAGAAGTGCAAGCACCCGTACCCGTACTCGTGCTCGGTAACCTTAGTACTCGGTACTCGGAAAAAAAGACTACAACACTGGGTGGTAGTTCCATCCGATGCATGTATGAAACGTTCACTTTAAAGTCTGAAACGAATCTACCATACAATACTGTGGCGTGTTTTCCTTTGCGTCTGATTTGAGGTATGCGGTTTATATTAAAGGGTACAGAAGGTAGGCCTTTACTTACTGCAAGAGAGTTCATCTGCGTAAGTTGGACACTCGAGAATCCCGTTGCAGACCGAAGACTGGTCCAGGCACATAGTTCCTGAAGTACATGCGAACTGCCCCTCGTCACAATCTGATTACAAATACAATTTTCAAATTAAGGTAATGTATTTTCTCGATTTAAAAAGCCTGCGGTCAGGCAGAACAACCTGGTCAAAGTAGGCCCTATTTACGGTCTGCCTTTGGTTGCCCTGCAGTCCTGGTTCGACAATAATGAAGGACTGTTTACATTCGTGAACTTTGCAACTCTTCTGCTCTCCTTCATTTGTGTGTGTGACGAAATGAATGTTTTTCATAGCAGTATTGACTTACTTTTTCGGGGGGGGGGGTTACACAGATAACACAGAAAAAAGAAATTCTATCCTCAGAAATGTGGATTCATTTGAAAGAAGTCTATATTATAAAGACGCACGAAATATACGTGTCGGACCCGGAATTTAATGTGACGTTTTCTGAATAGGGACATGCGGATAGGGGACAGATAGCTAGTGGGAGAGACACTATTTCCTCGGAACACAATATCAATATCCAGGCAAAGCTAGGACAGAATGTCCTAGGGATAGAACATCCTTTCACAGAGGCAGACGAAAAGCAACGTTTTGCCAAAATAATTGATCCGAAACTCGACTAGATTTTGTTGAATATGTGTGAGGTAAAGTAAGTAACTATGCCATGGTTTACTCCGGGTGATAGTCGATATTAGCCCCCGTATATCAACTATCCACCCTCATACCATTGTAGTTTTATAGAAAACAAATATTTCACGACATAAGATTAATTAACGGAATTCCTTGCATGGTACTGCTTACCAATACTTGTGAAGCTACGGAGGGTAAACTGTAGCTGGTAAGGTACCCAATGGTAACTGTACAAACCAGTTGTTATCCATACAGCTGAACCCGAAGAAAACAGTGTCTTGCGAGACAACAAAGTCTCAGAATGGGACCAAATTAGTGCGCCCTCACTAGGGTCGTGGCCGTTACCGATGCGTAGATTAGTACCGACAAACCTGGCAACAGTTATCTCTATGCGAGTTCCCACTGACGAGGAAACCTTCCACACGCACTCACTGATGGTGGATGTAGTGTTAGCGATAACCAGGGGGATATCTCGGTTGTCGCGTACGGAGACTGTTACAAGCTGCTGCTGTTTATATCCGTCAAGCCCGTAGGCAACTTCCACTGTTACCACTTCTTTGTGAGTTGACAGATTCAAATTGGTCGTTCCACAAAAACCTGCATTTAGAGAAAAATAAATTAAATCAAAGCTGTAATTTTGTATATATCCCTCACTACATCCGGTTTCTCTCTTTCATCTCAATCGCAACTATCCTATATTAAAAGAGAATATGCAGTCGGTGTGTCTGATGTCTTATTTTTCTGCGTGTCACTTTTTTTGTCCAAGGCCTGGACAGGGTCGATTATACATACATGTCCTAAACTGCATATAATGCCCCGATTCCACTGTCCTCTGAAGTAACGGTTGGCACATGAAAAAATATGTGTTTTGTTTTGCCTGTCGGTATATTTGTTTCTTTTAGACATTGAATAGTTAAATATTACAAGATTACTCTATAGAAACATTCCCAAACGTATCGCTAATACGTGAAACATAAATGTCGATGATGAAAACTGTGGCGATCGCCAGCATCCATGACTTACCACGCCCACTTGGGGCCGCGAGAAGCGCTGCATCCTGCTAGTACCTCAAATGATCGTAATGAAACTTTAAAACGTCTCCAAAAGAGGAAATACTTATTATAACGGCTCAAGCTATCTTAAAAGTGGTGAGAGAAAGAGAGAAAGAGAGAAAGAGAGATATTCAGTCAAGGAGATACTCTTCTCGTGCAGGTGAATATATTTTACCGCAATCCACTTCATCCGAGTAGTCTGGTAGATCTGCTCTACCGTTACATCGTGAACTGCCAGGCACGCACTTGGAACCGCTCTGAAGACTCTCGGCGTCACAAGAACCTTTGAAAATGAAATACAGAGCCGTATGTTCATTACAGACGGGAAAGTCGGCAAAACACAGAGTAGCTTTTCCACTATGATGTGACCGTTTATATGCAGTGTTGTTCAAATGTTACTGGAGGAATGGTTTTAATCAGTTTTGTGTGCGTCTCATGCTGCGACTCTCTCACTTCTCTGTTTCTGCATGCAAGAAGTCTGGACGCACAACTTACTGCCAAATGTGACCAAATACCAAAATATGCACGTTTACAACTTCCAGGGTCTGATTCGTTGACCTGACCCATTACTGAGTCGAAATGACCCAGGAATGCGTCACTTTCCCGGGCCCTTTGATCTGGAAAAGTGTAATTTTCACGCGTAAGATTGTCTTTTTGACCGCGGAAAAGTCTTACTATCATGACACGAAAAGCCGCCATTTCGACCCAGAATAGTGACAGGTCAAATCTTACTCGGATTCAGGGTCCAACTTGACCCGGAACTTTTATGAGATTCAGTAGCCAATAGTACGCAATACAACTCTTTCGTCGGAAACTCACCTCTGACCGTTCCGGCATTTAGCGTAGCCTCAAAATCGAATGCATCGCTAAAGATATGTGCCACCATCCACATCTGATTTCCATCGAAGAGATAAAGGGTTCCAGCAACTTGCATGTCTGTTTCTTTGGCGAGCATAGAAGATATCTCGTGCCCGTTACCAAAGGTTATGTAGCTATGAGGTCCTATTTCCATGGTAAGAACCTCCATAGTGAGGTAAGTGTTGAGGTCACTGGTAATCTGCCAAACGCACACGTATATGCTATTTTGGATCGAGGGCACAGATAGGACGGCGAAGATGTTGACATTAACTAGACTTGGGCCACATGTAGAATCTGTTCCAAAAGATATGAACAGCACACTTTTAAAAAAAAAGTGGACAAAACACATGCAGCGTGAGGTCTCATTGGTTGACATACTTCTGAAATGTATGCATGACGATAAACGTGCAAATAAAACAAGGTAGACAACAGAACAACACAATAACACCTCTAGGTTTCACTCTTCACATGGGCTATGGTAAATGTGATTTTAAACAAATCCTTACAGCAATCCCATTCATCTTCAAAGTTGCCACAGTCATTGGAAATGTCACAGATCTGCTGACTATCCACACATGCGCCCTGATGACCACACAAATACTGGTCTTTGCTGCACGTTACTGTTCATAAAGAAAACACAATGTCAGAAGCCCTGTGAAATAGAAATGAAAAAAAAAAGAAACCCTGTCTACTGCTACTGCTAGCCCAATCAGAGCACCATTTAACAGGGATTGAGAGGCATGGCATGTTTAGGATTAATGGGGGAAGTCTCTAGCTTTCAGTTTTTAACTATTTCAGTTTGACAGTGTAGCCCGACAAGCGATTTATTAAGATTTGGAGTGGCTACTGAACTTCAGCGCTTAATAGATGGTCCTCTTTGGATCAAAGATCACCTAAAAGCTAAACTCCCGACCTGAACAAAAGAGGAAGACGAAGAGTATAGATTCAACCTCCCTTTCAAAAGACGTTTACTTACAGCATCCCAACTCGTCAGAATAATCATCGCAGTCGCGTAAAGAATCACAGCGTAGGTCGGCAGCTACGCACTGGACTCCAGACGAACAGGCGAATTCGGTTGTGGTGTTGCACTGTACTGTAGATTGACGACATAGTGAGAATGAGGTGAGCGGATTAATTCTTTATTGGGCATATTTATGTCTGAAATTTTATCCATGTACTTTCACAAACATTTTCAAAGGGTGGAGTGCCCACACGCCTGCACTTCCCCGAAACTCGTGTTTAGGCCGATGCGTCCGCAGTTAGTGGCCTGAGAAGGAGGTCGACGACATACACTGCCCTCAACCGTTCAAATGCAAATCATTACAATATTGATCAGCAGATGGAGGCGGTATAAGTAGCAGGTGGTAGGGTCAAGTTCCACCTAAGTAAGCTTGTCGATGTTTTCTCGTAAGCACTCGGAGAACACTGAGTATATATTGTTTATAAAAATACGTCGGAAAAGGTCAAATACAATGATCCAAAAACACACAACGTACCAGCATAGGCGCATCAGGTGTAGCTTTATTAAGGAAGAATTACCTTCTGCTAGTATGGGCTCCGTGCGCCGACAAAAGAGGGCGCCCTTTGACATAGCAACGACGTTCCATGGGCGGGACATTTCGCTGGTTGACGCGCACCGTTCCTTGTGTGTGCCGCACGTACACCAGGGGATTTGTACTATATACACGCAGTGGCCGCGCTTCGCGGCAAATGAATCGCAGTCAGGCAAGATGGCGTCGGTCGGTCACCCCTAACTGTACAGTTTTTGCCGGTGAGGGGGTACTTGTGAAAGGAGCGGATAGCCATTGTCTGCTTTATAGCAGTTGACATTAACCGTTCGAGCGATGTGACCCCGTGCAATGCACACGCATTTTCCTACTCTTGACATTATCTTGAGCGTATCAAGAGTATCGCGAACGCAGCCATTAAGATGTTTATGGTATAAACTCTTTGCACGAGTACCCCTTCAACGGTAACAAAAGAAAAGTTGGGGAGACCATTGGGAGGAACCCTTGGCCACATAATTACCGACAACGCCTGACGTACTTTGCACCATACGCACGCGACGCAGTACCCACATACGATGGGACCAATCCAGACTGTCTTTTTTGCACGTATCGTACATACTGCAATTTGTATGAAACCGAGGTAGGTCAATTTATTTTGGTGCATTCTGCCTTTTTATTTTTTTTATGCGACCATAATTTATTATTAAAACCCATAAAACAAAATATCGGGTGTAAAAGAGCAAAATGCGAGTATTATTTCTGTATAAGTCTACCTTAATACCCCGAACGTAACTAAAAGCATTTAAAAAGCGCGACAGGTGTTATACTCACCTACTTCACTCAACTGTGTGATTTCGAAAGAGAAGTTATTATTTGACACAACGCACGATATCCAAGCCTTTCCCGAATGAACCGTAAAACCCTCGGGAATCTTGCCCATTGATTTGTTAATGATTGTCGAGCTCTCGTTACTTGAGTCGTGGCCAGAGCCTACACGGATGTTCCCTGAAATGATGAGTGATGTGTCGGTGACGCGGATGTTGATGAGGTGGCCAGTAGAAGCATAGACCAACCACACACATGTTATTGGCTGAGAATCTGATGAGTGTGGTGAGGTCAGCTGGTAGATACCACCGTCAGATAGATCGACAGGTGGACCACATATAGCTGTGGGGAAAAAACAATTTAATACTAAGAGAGCGTGGGCAATTTGTGGTAAGTTGTTGATAGAAGACAGTAGGCCTATGTTGCATTGATTGACATCCATGTCTAATATCTAGACATGCAGCCAAATTTACAACTCGTATCCAAACTGAAGTGGATCTTTTGGTATAAAGCACTCATGATTGGTGTATAAATAAGGGTATAAATATGTGCTTGGCCGAAATAAAACAATATGATTATCTGACTCCTGTGAAAATTGGACCCCTTTTCCCTTTTATTGGTTAAACCCTACACGTGACCTGTCCCTCTCCTAATTATCAATGTATGAGCTCATATATAAATTCACTCTACGCCGGCTCATGCTTAACGCGAATTATGCGACTACGAAGCAAGTTTGTCACCAAACATTCGCTGGAGTTAAAGTGTATTACGCCTACGGAATCATAGCA
Source organism: Patiria miniata (assembly GCF_015706575.1). Taxonomy (NCBI): domain Eukaryota; kingdom Metazoa; phylum Echinodermata; class Asteroidea; order Valvatida; family Asterinidae; genus Patiria; species Patiria miniata. The sequence continues at coordinate 8,273,502 of NW_024037051.1, read as the reverse complement.
CCTGCCGTGACGTCTAAAATGCGCTGTCACAAAGTATGAACAGACCTTAACAGCCATGTGCTTGCAAAGGCCTAAGCGTCGCCGTTTTTAAGTTTATCCGATTACGTATGCACCCCCATGGCTTTTTGAATATTGTGTTTCTCAGAAAATATTCTCAGTATGATTGAAATGTTAAATTATAACGGAAGAAGAAATTCTAGACTTCATGGCGGTGAACAAATCGACGTCATCGATGCCGAAACGTCAATGCTGGTTACTGGTAAAGCAGACCTTAAAGTCGGGAAGAACTTGTTCGAAAACGTCCCAAAATCTATGTATTTATCTCCATTTCTAGGAATCCCCTCAGTTGTTATTTCACAAGTAGTTGAACACTTATATCATCTATAAGTATATTCCGAATTTCAATTTAATCTGTTGTTGCAAACGCTTGTGTTACTTCTTGAACTATCTCCAAGGTAAATTTCGACAAGGATTTTTTGCCGACCAAATTAACTCACGTGCATGGTTTTCAGGTTGGCTGATTATGGGGCAACAACGACGAAGTGCATATTAGCATATCCATTAGTGTGACTCGCGTGCTTCGCGTGGATCTCGGTATCGACCAATGGAAGTCGGCAAAAAGGGTGATATTTATTAAAGCCAGAGTCCATCATTTGCAGCTATCCAAAAAGTAACTGGCGTAATTATTGTTGAAAAACATACTTGGTTGAAAGATAGTAAGGGTACTAAACTCCCTGTGAAATTATTCTTTCTGGCAAGCTGTCATTCTTATGAAATCAACGAAAGAAGGCCTTTCCAACGGTGCTTCTTAAGAAACACCGTTGGAAATTTCCGTTAGTACTTCGTTAGTTTATTCGGCGAAGCGCGCGCAAGCGTTGACACGACGCACACGCGCGCGCGGTTGCTATAATTCGTCGGATTCAGACCCAATTCAAAACAAGATTCAGCAACTTTTGATTTAAAATTGAGATCATAGAATGCTGTTTTTCTCGAAATATATAGCTGAAGCTGAGCTGAAAATTCATCAGGTCAGTTGTTCAGCACCCTTCTTTAGACTTTGAGCACTTTTGTTGCTTCAAACGAACAAAATGCACAAATTACAAATGATGGACTATATCTTTAATTAGTAACTCGTGAAGGAGGCAATACTGCAAATGTTTACTGCACACCATAATGGATAAGAACCTTATTAAATTTCGTGAGGCTTGAACAGATTGACAGATTTTGCAAACACCAGTGTTAACAACCTATAAAAATGCACGTAGCCAGTCCTATTTTTCCAATTTCAACGAAAAGTACTGAACATATCAAAACGATTTTTAGCACATAGTTGGATCATTATAAGGGAAACAAGCCCTGAAAGTTCCATGAAGACACGGTATTACAAACCGGAGAAATTGATTTTCAAAGATTGCGCCCGCGAACGTAAACATATCTGTGTGCATGTTGTTTCATTCAAAATAAAGTATTACGTAACCTTTAGAAATCGGCCTTCGTAACCGCATGGCTGTTAAAGAAGACAAGTATACACTAAGAGATTGTCATTGCCAACTAAGAAAAATTACAAAATCAACAAAATTAATATTACACTTGATCATGTTCGTCAAACTTATACATCGTTTCGCTGCAACAAAAAAGGTTATAAGAATCGATTTTTGTTGGGGGTATAAAGAAAGTCAGTTTTAAAACATAAGGGCCTATAAAGGAACCAATTGTAGAAAAAATGGCTATTTTGAGAGGGGAATATAAATGTGATACTGTTGTGTAATTAAGTTGTAAAAAAAATGGTTCTGAACGGTTTAATAACAGAAGCTTCTCCCGTTTTCGTTGCAACAAACATAACAGCATTTCAAATCAATGTTTACCTGGCCTTTTTTTCTAATTTTCAAAAGACAAAAACTCACCACAATTCAGTTCATCGTACATATTTGGACAATTTGGCTGCTGGTCACATATATAGCTACTGTCCACACACGTTGACTGTCCGTCAGACGTCAAACACCGAAATTGGTTTGAATAACATTCCCCTTTTGCAGAAAGAAGAAAAAGAAAGACAATGAAAGGGCGGCTTCAATAGCGGCATTTTTTCTATATCGTTTGCCTATATCAGTCCTGCATGAGAAACTATACAGACGCTTGTTGAGTTCGTGATGGACCGCCCAGCGGTTGACTTATGATTTAATCGTGGCATACGTTGCCAAGATTGTTCATCCCTCTACAATATTCCTGTTAAATACATTTGATTATTGAGGCTCACGTGAACAAACAAACAAACTTAAGTAAAACTCTTTACATGTATTTACCACATCCTATTTCATCTGCTTTGCTGTCACAATCTGGGAATCCATCGCATCTCTTGCTGATCGGGATGCAGACATTATCGGGCTCACAGCTGAATTCCGTCTCATTCTTACAAAACACTAAGAGATTGGCCAAGGCAAAAATTAATTGTTACATTCAGTTTGCCCATGATTACTTTGATCAAGTGTTATGGTTAGCGATAGAAAATTTGTGCCTAGTTTCAAATGCGCGAAATTGTGCATAATGATTGACTATGAATTGGTTGAGTGGACCAAATTGCAACAGACTTACACATGTATGAATACGGAAAACAGAACAGACAAGATTGTTGATGGTTGTACATCTTTGTACCTGGATATTCAGATTCAATCCGCAGGTACAGTCGAGAAGGATATTCGAAATTACTCTTCGAGAACGTGATTCGGACCTCGGAGCTGTGAATCACCATACTCGACTTGTCAAACTTCCAAAAGGCTGCAACTGGCTGCCACGGTGACCCCACGAAGAAATTCAATTGAAACCATTTAAGGAAAGAGTGTGTCGTTGGAACCAGGAAGCGAATCCGGATAACTTGGTCGCTACTGGCTTGCACTGTCCAGGAGCAGCTGGCTCTTGTGGATGTTAGGCTAGTTGGATCTCCTCTCAGCTGACCGGCTGGATACTTGATGTCGTATGACGAGTTTCTCGGAAGAATGATTTGGTCATCGTCTTCACAGTAATCTGGCATAACCACAAGCAGTAAAAAAAAAATTGAACACTGACTGTAGTGGTGTAAGGCACCATTGATGCACATTATCGATTGATAGAGCAAGGAAGTACGATGGCTGCTAGCTTTATTTACTGTTGCTGGTTCTTATCATTGTCGTAGATGTTGTCATTGAAGTCTTTGTCAGTAGGGTCGTCGTTTCCAATCGCCCATGCTACTTCCATTCAATAACTCTCACTTGCAATTCTCTATTGACCAGTTGAGAATGCATAATTGAACACATAAATGAACAGTGAATTTCTGGCACTTCCCGACATACTCACCACAGTCCCGTTCATCATGTCGCCATGATAAGTCGCAGTCTTGACGCCCATCGCATACAATGGTAGAATCGTAACATATAACCCCACCGGTACCGCACTTGAATTCATCAGGTCGACAGGTAACTTATGACCGTGTAAAAAAAAAGTTGGTGCTACAGTCAAACATTTCTGTTTGTCCAGAATTAATTTCTGAGAAGCGATAAAATATACACAAACGAGAAAGTTCACATCTTTGTTTCCCTTATAATAATGGTAGCCGGTTATGCAGCCTCAGCTATACATCTACAGTGATGGTGAATAACTTTAATACTTATTCCTTCAAGAAATATATCTCAGAGCTTAAGCTCGACGCGAGTTGAATTGTAACAAATGGGGTGTTTCCCACTAATGTCTTCACGCGTCAATACCAAAAGCTGGGTCGTGATTATGTGTGTAAAAGCCATCAATGCCAAATGCAACGATTATATTCACCACAATCGAGCGGTCAATTTTGTTTCTTAACATTTACGGTAAAACAAATTTGTCTTGTATCACAAACATTTAGGTGAAACAAACATTGAATCGAGCTTTTGTTTATACGCAGGTGTACATTGAGCATACTGAAAAAAAACCGGTGTCTTCGAATTCTTAAATTGCCTCTACCTTCTTGGTAGCCGCCAAAATAGTCGATGTTGAATCGATTTTTCTGTAGATTGAAAGAGAATGTTGAATTGGAGCTTTCATTGTAAAGGGCTGCGCTGAGGATGATTAACCCAAAGCCGTTGACGAAAGAGGCCGTTCTTGGAACTACGAAGCTGTCGTAATGTTTAATCAAAACTCCTTCAAATGTCTTGTGAGTAATTCTTGTAAAAAATTGGTCAACAGAGGATTGAAAAGTGACGTTAATGACAATGTCATATAGCACCGGAACAGCCCAGCAACTGGTTCCCTTGGTAACGTCTCCACTCCATTCTGAATACAGTCCAACTTCCTCAGAAATACTGACGGCTTGATTTGAGTCCAAAACTATGTAAGGACATACTTCTTCATCTGCAACGACATAATAAGCCGCAATTTATTATATTATATAGTTCCAGGGCCGTCGCAAGAGGGGGGAGGGGAAGCCTCCCCATTCAAAATTTATGTCGGCAAATCCATAATTGTTGTCGACAAATAATACAAATTTAGGGTTCGATAAAAATTTAGGGCCTTTAGTATTATTTTACTGTTGTCGGCAAATTTTCATATCAGAGGATTGGGTTTTTTTGCTCGTCAAATATTTTGTTGCAAGTTTGCGGTAAATTTTACTTTTCACAACTCCCATATTTTTTCTACCGGCAAATATCAGGACCCTGTTTTTTGGCCGCTTGACGGATGTTTTGTACGTAAACGTGTAGGCAAATTTGTTACGACACCCCCTATTGAAAATGTTCTCGCGACGCCGCTAATTAGTTCAAAAAAATACTTCTTTTTATTCAGTAAGGCCTGTGGGTAGCATGTCAAACCTTCACACTAAGCAAGTTAGCTTGAAGAGAGCGAGAGCGAGACGGCCTTGTGTCCGATTTATCCGCGTGTACAAATGTGACAAACAAGTTCTCCGGCAATACCAATCAAAGAAGAATCGACAAAATTCAGGCCTGTCATTCTCACGTCCTATATCAAAAAGGACTGCTACAAATTGTCTTTCTTGCCTAGAAAGAACAGCCCAATGGAACGAACTATCGGTAGATATTAGGGGCCCACAAAGTTTAACCGTCTTCAGGTCTCAAATCTACGATAGAAATATATGTGACCTGCAAATCATTGGCTTTCCAATGATATCAAATTTATTTATGTAGCTTAATTCTTTCCAAAGATTTGCGGCAGGAACTTCAACAGTGTCCTCCCAAGTTTCGCTAACTTCATTTCGAGAAAAAAAGGCTTTCAAAAATAAGAAACCCATTGCGCCGCCAACGGCAGTGAAAAACGTTTTTCAGATTTTCCCCTTTCTGTGGGTATTTTTTCCCAACAAAAAATGCATAGTGTGAATCTTGGATACCTTGGCTACTCAAAAAACAATTCAATATCGATCTTGAGATGTTTTTCCAGTATATCCGACTTCAGGCATCAATTACTCAAAACAAGGTTTTAGGGAGGACATTCCTCATTTTGCCTCAGTAGGTCACATATTCTTTCAATCACACAGGGGTTCGTATTTAACTTGCTGCTAAGTAACGCGTGTGTGTCATGTGCAGGATATTACACCAAGCAGTTTGCAAAGTATGTTACAGACACAGATACAGATATGGACTTTCCGTAGAAGGGTAACGTTTTTTGTTTCTGTGACAACTGTCAAATATGTACGTCCTGTCACTCTTTCTCGTTAATTTTTTTTAACAAAGTCCAAAATTCTGTTCATTATTCTGTACATGTTCGTAAGTGTTGTCCTCTGAAGTTTCGGTTCTATTGGTTGATAGTGCACTTTAAAATTTGAACTCACAGTCATAGCAATATCCATCTGTTAAACAGAGGCAAGTTGTATTTTCGCCGATGCAAAACGATCCGTTGTTGAAAGTACAGAGATGGTCGCCATTGCCGCATACCTCTAAGTAAACAAAATGGAGAATAAAACGGTATTTAGAAATATAGTGTCATATAAATGAATGTTTATGGGTTTGCAAAATCACCATTTGTTTTGTAGCAGTGACGTAGCAAGGTCATTTTGATTGGGGGGGGGGGGTGAAAAGGGCACTTGCACATCCATGCTGAAATGTAGACCCTATTTTTCTCCGGACAGTTGGCCTCCTAAAAATTAAAATAGTGTGTGTGTCTGGGTGTGGGCGTGTGCGGGTGATGTGATCTGACAAACCGTGTCATGGAGACATGCACACAATATTCCAAGGTACGTTGATTCGTAATTTCATGACCGCTGATCAGATTAGGCAAATCATTGGCAACAAGGGTAACTACTTACTGGAATATTATATTGTCATTAATTCCCTTCCCGTGGAATGGAAACAACTTTCCAAAGAAACGATTGGTAACATTAATATTGATGTTCGAAATGAGCTAATTAAGATGAATATGAAGCACATCAGGAAGACATTTACTGACACAAAATTCACTATCCCCATAGCAGAGACATTTTGGAAAAACAAATTCCCCACTCATAACTTTGTTTGGGATGTAATATGGAAGAGGCTCAACTATTGCTGTCCAGACAGTAAGTCATTTTCAATCAATTGGAAAATCATTCATAACTGTTACCTCACGCAAGTCTGGCTTTGCAAAAGGAAGAAGAGTGATTCAGAAAATTGCACATTTTGTCATGATAGTATTGATTACATTGAACACTTTTTTTTGGTCGTGTAAAATGGTAAAACCCCTTTGGAACGAAATTGAAAAGATTGTTGCATCTAAGTATGGCAAATCGATCAGTCTGTTTGTGGAAAATATTCTTTTCGGGGTCGGGGAAACATACAATAGTTATCGGTTTCTCAATACTTTAATTAATATAGGTAAACAAACAGTGAGTCGTTTTAAATTTGGCCAGTATTCCAACCTTATCATCCTTTTTGAGCAGGAACTCCAGCTTCGTCATGTCGAGTAAACTGTTTGTTAGAATTTTTTGTTGTGTGTAATTCAGAAGTACCTATAGAGCAGACGATTAATTGTACATGTACATAGATTATTGTTATTTAATTGTTGATTGTATCTTTGAATAAAACAGAAAAAAAAATCGTCGCAAATGGAAGGGTGTTTTAGAAGAAGGATATTAAGCCCGAATTTCAGCAAAGGAAATTAATTCTTGTTATTTGAGAGCATTTTGAAACTACAATTTCAAACTCGAAAAATTTACTACACGAGAACAAGAAATGTCTTCAAAACGATACAAATTTTAGTATGTGTGTGTGTGTGGGGGGGGGGGGCATTGTACCATGATGGGGGCGCTGTTCAAAACCGACGAGTATGCACACTAACTGGACCATATACGGCGCTGCTCAAGGCGATACGTGCGCGAAATTAAAGAAAAGGCACTCGTAAAGGCGGCTGAAACTAAATGTGCACTTCTTTTTTTCAACACGGCACTTGTTCAGAAAAAGGGCACTTATTGACAAAAGAAGGGCACTCTTTATACAAACAAATGGGGGGGGGGGAACCTGGTAAAATGCTCACAATTAGTCAGAAGGCTCGATATACTCCATCAAATTTTAACACCGCTGCGACTGTGTTAGTTGATTAGCTCATAGTCCTATCTGGTGCAACGCACGAAAACAGCAATTTGAATTCTACTTACGTTCATTTGAGACGGCTTCAAAGCTGAACCTAGGTCGGCTTCCCGGGTTGTAAGGAGGCACCATTGTTAGTAACTCTCTAGGGGAGAACACCTCAATCTTTTCCCGACACCTAGTGGAGAAAAACTCAAACCCATCAAAGGAGAAGGCACAGACACTGTAGTCGAAAACAATAGCCACAGACCTATGAAGAGTTGCTCTGATGGCCGTCCCTGGCGGAGCAGTCACATTGAGGCAAAGAGTGAGACTTCCATCACTTATGACGACGACCTGATTAGAAGAGTTGAGCTGCACAGCACTACAAAATTCTGGTGATGAAAGCAAAATGACAAAAGAAAACATGTTACCGACTACCTTGATACTGTGACGTCATGCCACCCAAGTATTCATACTGTACATCTAGTAGGGGAGAGTGGGGGAATGCCGAATATCTTTCCTTTTTGGCTTCTCACAACAAGCTAAGAGGGCATTTTCTAAGGTTGATACGCCAAACAAAGTTCAAGTCAAGTCCTCAACATAATCATATTTTTGATTATTTTGTCAATAGTCCTTTAGGTCCTTATGGCTGGCAGAAAGAAAAAAAATTGCGTCGTTCGGAATTACCCGCACCCTGAGGGGGGGGGGAATTCTTACACTGACATTATTGCAACAGAAACATGCAATATGAATTGAAAGTCGCTGAACATGAACCATTGAGAACAGTCGGAAGTTTGTCCGGAATAGGTACGTTTCCCAGTCATTTTAACACATATCACCCAAGTTCCCTATAACAATACTTTAATTTTGTCCCCGAACATCGTCGAGCTCAATTCTCAATTTCAAGGGCTTCAACAATGCTCGGGGACAAAATTAAAATGTCTTTATTAGGAATTTGTGTGACATAAGTTAAACCAGCTGGGGAAACCTGTAGAATGAAAGACCGTAATGACAAAAGCTATCTACGTCTGAAGGAGGTACGGGTGGCTAGTGCGTCTTTACATATCTTTTTACTAAAGAACGAACTTTACGTACATGCATAGGACATTAATCTCGACTCTTTATCTGTTACTACAAACTATTCTAAGATACGGGCAGTAAAAAGTGGGAAATGTTATTTACCATTTTCAAAAGATTAATGCATGTTGGTGTTAAAGAGCCACCTTTTCACGTTAGCGAATATGAAAATGTTCGTGAAAGTTGACCATGGAAATCATTTAATGTGCACGACTCAGTTTTCTTTGACTCCTAACCGAATTAAAGGTTAAACGGATATAAATGTCTTCTCTTATGGATTCATCTCATTACAAGGGACATCGAAATCACGTGCAAACATTAAACAACTTAAAAGTGTTCGTATTTTAACCCTTCGGTCTCCTCCCTTACAAACCAAGGAATGCACGGGCTGATATCATATAAATGATAATGCGCGCAAACGAATCTAAAAAACAGTATTAGCTGTTTCAGCTCAACGCCAATCTTCAGATGAGACGAATCTCACAACATACGAATGAATTAGAAATCGCCGATGACGCTGCACGTGTGTGTCCTCGATTTACACCATAAACAAACACCAACACACCCCACTTCTCCCACTCGCCGACACGGATTTACGCCACTGTCACGAACGTTTTGTTCTGTCGTGGCTGTGTGTCCAGATTTCCCTGAGAAATGGGCGGTACTTGTACAATAACGGTGGTGGTGCTGACGGTAACTGACAAGACGTGACCGAATTACTTGAAGTTAACAGATCAGCCGCGATCTAGATTCGTATGAATAATGAACGTGGACGGGTTCTCAGGGGGCGAATACTTCCGTCTAATAACGTACAGTCAAGATGAAAGAGCAACCGATCGGTAGTGATCTGCCTGCTAAATTAATGTATTTTGTCCTTCACAGGATAATCACGACGTCAGGAGAAAAAAGCTTCCGTCCGTCGCCTGGTCTGTACTGATCAAGAAACCAAAACCAAACTAACGCAGTCGAAAGTTGTTTGTTTGGGTACATTAGACTAGCAATTGGAGGGGAGTGGTTTTTGTCGACTGTAGTTTCGTAGTGCCTGTTTAATGCCATCACTGGAAAGTATATTTCGTAAGTTTTCAAAATTGAAAACGCCAATTGGAAATCAAACTGAATTAAATTATAATAGTGTTGAATCGATCGAAACCAAGCTATTTTGGAGAAATGGTGTTACTTCAAAAGTCAAAACCTTGATAGAGATGATAGAACGTCCGAAGGATGTTGTGTACAGTTGGGAGCAGATTTCCGCAATGAGAGATTGTTGGTTTGGATCGTTTTCATTATTATTTGCACTCAAGCAATTGAGCAAGCGTTTGGTATATAGGTATTGTTCTTGTTTTCAACTTTTATTAACCTGACCTTGTGTGACAGCAGAAATGTATCCCATTCGGTTGAGAGTCAACTTGAATTTACGTAAAGCAAGGAACATTTTATGTTCCTTACTTGGGGGTTCTATCGCCGCTTGGTGGCACTTTTATGTAGAATGTATTTCCTACATCCTGGCACTTACTATTAATTTTAGTATGCATGAAACGTTTGGTCATGAATAACCTTGTTAAAGGTCAATGGCTACGCCCTTGGTTCTGATATGTGCACCCTTACTTCAATGCATTGCACACTTGGAAATGACAATATTGAATTGGACAACTGGCCGCTCCGATTACCAGTAGTCACGCGATTACAGTTCAATATTGTCATTTCCATCATCGTTCCTTGTCGAAGGCGTCTTTTCATATATTTCCTAATTATTGTTTGTGTACGCATTAAGACTAGCCATTCATATAACAAATAGTTCCATTATAACCCTGGCCATTGTTGATTTTTCTGTTAATATGAAAGCACAGCTTGTCATGGTTATCAGACTTGAATTAATTACTTGCTCTCGTTAAACAAATCGGCCTAGAGCCCACTTAAGTGATTTTGCTCCCGGCTTATGTTCGACTAATTAAAACTGACGGGTCCATTATAAATCATGCTCGGAACCGAAGACAACTAATGGTGAGAAAACATCCGATCTTTTTGTCTTTCTCTCCCCATTATTTAGCCCATCTGTCAATGCTCCGATTGAGTACTTCTCTACCAGGCCATTACAAGCAGTCACAATGCTAACGCTTCAATGAGGCATTTAAGTGCGTAGGTGATCAAATTTGCAAGACAAAAGGAAAATAAACAGGATTTATCAAGTCAAAATGCGGCTATACAGCCACATTAAGCGCTACCTTTTGGTGCGACTGAAAAATCGTCGAAATGATTACATTTACAGGAAAATAACCTTGACCTGCTATACAGCGAATAAAAATCTTTTCAGGATCGACCTGTGTTTTAGGTAACGAAATTATTTGCAGTCATTTCTCCCAAAGTAGAGCTAGATGTGTTTTGACTGTGGTTGTTAGGATCACACAGAACTCAAGACCATAAACCCAAGCATTTGTTGCAGAATCAACGTACAACCGAACAAACGAGACAAAATCCAAGCTCAAGATAAGAATGTCGTAGTAACTGGTCACTCAGTATCCGGGGATCACAAAGACATTCCTCTTTTTTTCTCTTTGTTAATGCTGTGTTTCAGTGATAGAGACATTGGAAATACATCAATTGCTGGCTTTTTCTACATTAAAAAAAATTGGTTACAAAGTAAAAATAAAAAATACACAAAAATCAGTGAACGAGATGATGTGTATGTGCGTAATGAACTAATAGACAAACCCTAATAAAACCCTTTTCCGACAATGTAAAGTTTCGCTCAAAAGGAATGAAATTCATATCTTATGAAATACGGGAAAATGGGAACTTGATTGTTTTGTTGATTTTTCCAGTACATCTTAGCGTAAACTGAACGAACGCTGTATCTTTAAACATCCGTCTTAGACATTAGCGTTTCACCAATGGAGAATAAAATGGGCATAATACAGTTTATTTTGTGTATAGAGTGTATCCGTGTACGCATAAGATAAGGGAATATAAACGCGTGCTTGGCTGGTTTTAAACACTCTGTTTAAGACCGGTTGGAGTCTGGATGCTGATAATTACCCGAGCCGAAGGCGTGACGAGTAATTATCAGCATCTAGACTCCAACTGGTCTTAAACATAGTGTCTGATATCGGCCACGCACATATTTATTTCCATTCATAAATGCCTTTTCGGTAGATAAATCAAACGTTTTCGGTCGAAAAGTCAAAATGATTCCAAAATTCTAAATTGCCAACGATTTTGTTTAACAGTTTTACTTCATGCTTTACGTTACCCCTACAGCTATATTATGGTAAGAACGTTCGACCAATAAAACGGTTACTTAAAAGGCACCGAATTTCATAGGAGTCATGTGACGCTGAAAAAGTGATTTCGACCAGCAATGCCGGTCTTTATCAAACGTATAAAACCGGCCACGTGACGGGCTCTCGAACATAGGAATGGGTAAACTGTGTTAGGTATTTATGAAAGCTGGTTTAATCGAAGTTTTGAAACAGACTTACCGTTCGGGAAGTTTTGGGACAACACAGGTGTGTAGCACACTAAATGTAGAGCCACAGCGAGGAGGGGAGGAACCAGCCATGTCCACGCCCTCCCCATCTTTAAGGGCACAACGACTCAAAGACTGCAGTGTCTAAAATTTAAAAAAGGTTTATTTGAAAAGGTAAAATTGGGCCACATATCACATAATACCACGACAATATTGATATAATTGTATTTCCTGATCCCAGTTATAATTTCTATCCAAAAACATACCTTAATAGGCGCAGTTCGTCTCTTTTCAAAATACCTTCACGTTATTGCTTTTGTAACGGGTAACACGTAATGTGTGTAAAGTACTGGTAACAACACTTTGACAGTTTAATTATAAGTCGTTTGCATAATTGTACGTGGTGAGGTAGAATTGATCAAGAGGTTTATAATACATTTTGCCAAGTCTGAAAACCTAACCAAAATTCCGTTTTCAAAGAAAGTAAAGGACGAATACTACATGTATAACGTCTCTGAACCCGCTGCCTCTGAAGAGAAACCATCATTTATCGCATTTCGTAAAGTCGTTCTTCTCTGACAGTACACTGCAGAAACTATACGATAGACAAAGAACTTCTTTGCAGTGTTTTCAGTATCAATGAAATGTACTGCACAACCAGTATTCGTCTTGGCTATTTAGAAGTGAAATATGTTTCCTTACCAAATAACGTAAATTGTAGCCTGTGAATGTAGACCTCACCTGCGGCTCGCAGACTGGAAAATGGTGATGAGAAAGCTCGCATCAATAACTAGACGCGCTAAAGGATAGAACACCTTGACTCGGGCTCATTGCTCACATATAACACGAGTCCCCTGATTAGTGTGGGCGTGTTGGCGTATACAACGTCATCTGATCACGTGTCATTGAATTATTCGTGCAAATCCACGGTAAATTGAGGTTCCATTGCACGGTCACGCTTCAGGCGGCTCTGATCGTGCCGAGCAGATGATAAGGATTTATTCAGGCGTTGATATAAAACAATTAATGTTGCACATTAACGAATGTTTCTCATTTGTATAATAGTTCCCAGGGGCTCGATAAAGGGTGTAATCGGGAAAAGTGTGTTTGTTCTTTCTTTTTTAAGGTAAAATTAATTACATGTATCTATTGCGTTTTTTAATCACTCCCTGCATATGTTTTGTCAGAGCTCTGGAAGTGCTGTCTGACTTGTTGAGATCCTGATATATTTTAAAAGAGTGACGACAGTTTACAGACAAGATGACGACATCCGGTGTCGAAATCATTTCCGAAGATCCGAAGATATTTTAAATTTTGTGGCGTCGTCATGTCGTCATCATGGTATCAAATTGCAAGCGATTTAAGGCCAAATTTTATATAATTTATGTGAACCATGAGTTAAAAAAATAAAAAACCGGATTTTACTACCGACAAGCAAAATACTTATTGCAGAGTTCCGTGAGGAATGCCAAACACAAAATACATGATGACGTCATCAACCGAAAGGGTGCCCTCAAACAGAACATCAAAGACTGTTTAACTTTAGAGATAAAAAAACCATTGTTCCACATTTTACCAAATTGCCCCTAATGTGTTTTCTTTTAACAACCAAATAGTTTCGCAAGGTTTCAGAATCATGACGTAATCAGACCAGAAGTTATGGTATAGGGAGAATTTGAAGATGATGTTTTCTTCTTTTAAATTCAAATCCATCATTTGATCCCTGTCCAAAAACTATGTTTGTATCACAGACATGGGCGTCACAAGGGAGGCAAGCCCCCCCCCCCCCCCCGGACAAGCAAAAAACAAAAAGAGGAGGGGAAAAAAAGGTGGAAAGGGACAAAAAGAGGCGCGAGTCATATTGATGTTAATTTAATTGATTGTTTGGGGGGGGGCAAATGTCCCTGCCCAACCTCGAAAAAATTTATAAATCGGGAAAATGCTGGATAATATAAGGTTTTTGTGGGAAAATATGCTTTACCCCACTGTTAAAAAAAAAATCTGGCGACGCCCATGATCACAGATACGAATATCCGGTACAATGTTCATATTGGGGGTGAAAATGCAAATACTGACTCCAAAAATGACTAATATAATTGATAATATCAAGTTAATTAAAAACTAACAATTGGGCCATGATAAAACCCATGATTTCCTAAATATCTCGCAGAATAGTGAGCTTCATGACTTATAATGCAGGTACTCCAAAAAAAACAAAGCAAAGAGAGCAAACACCATTAACTGCCTGCTTCCTGCCTCAATTTCTCGTCCATTGTCAATTGAGCAGCATTCAAAACAAATTTATTTTATGAACCCATCAATAATTCCAGTTGTATAGTTCAATGAAGCGCAATTTAAGCCAATCAAAAATGTCAAAAGCCGCCTATTCTGTTTTTGTTTCTTTTTCGTCGCAAAGTACGCGTTACCCTTTGTGTAACACGGTCGACATGCAACAACGGCGGTGGTTTCTCGTCAAGATTGAGAAGGGACACTGGCGTTGCCTTAATAAGTGCGATTTGAAATGCACGCTTGTTCCTGGGAGTATCTATGCCTTTTGTAATTTTGTAAAGTGTGAATTAATGTGTATTTCAGACATGGTGCCAAAGTATTTATTTTCTGTTCTCCACATTTTCGTCTTATAATTTTCCCTTTTGTTAGTACTCTGGTAGAAGGGGGAGGCCCACTTTTATCGACAATTAAATTAAACGAATATTTTCAACATCTGATTGATATCTTTTGCTCAAAAGCTCTTGAACTTTCGAGAGGATTATGTTTACGGGATTGAAAATGATCCCTTCAAGGATCAGGAAAGTGACAATGATTCCTTGACTGTGGAATCCAATCAGAGCTCGTAGATTCGCTTATGCATATCTCGTTAAGACTTGGGAGATAAAAGCAAGATGACGTCATCGCTCAAAAGGACGCCCTCTAGCGGCATATCAAAGACGGTTAATTATTTGGGTTTTTTTCCATAAAAAAACCCCGTTGTCACAATTTTACCAAATTGCCCCTAGACTTAAGCAACAACAAATTACTTTGCAAGGTTTCAGAATCATGACGTAATCAGACCGGAAGTTATTAATGGGAGAATTTAAATTTTTGTAATTTCAAATCCATCAATAATCCGTGTTTAATGAATATGTTCATAGCACAAATGATGATGTCCGATAAACTCTTGACCTTGGGGTTTTATCAAACGGCAAGTTAGGGGTTTCTAATAAATTCGATTCATCATAATTTCCATATTGCCAGAAGTCCTTTTCACGGGAATTAATAAAATAATCCAGGGTCTTTTTTGACATTATGTGCAAAATCACATGACCCTTCCTTCCGGTACAAACCAGAAGTGCCATATAATTTAAAAGTGGAAAAAGATTTGAACTTGCTGTCAGTTTCTGGCTAGGTTGTACTTTACAAACAAAGTTACGGGTGACGTGATACGACGTTAGAGCGCCCTCTAGCAGCAAGTTGAAAATGTTTAAAATGAATTCTCAGTTGATTATTGTGGCAAACTTTATGACAAATTATTTGATGTGAGCCCAACCATTCTGCGTTTGTTAATCAACAAACACGAAACCCTAGTATTACCCTTGTTGTTTGCACTTGTATCTCTAACCCAGAAACCCTAGACAGAAAACCGATCCGCAATCAATCAAGTTACACGAAAAAGGGAATGGTGTTCACGGCTGAATGCTTGCAAGACTTCTCGGGGATTTTTTTTTTAGCGCACAAGGCACCTTATATTGTTCGGTCGCATAAAGCCACTGATTCTCCGTAAGAATTTGACGTTGACTCGAAGATACCCTCAATAATAGTGGTCTTGTGAATAAAATGATTTTTTTTGGCATTTGTACCGAAAGAGAATATATCAGCAGTTTAATCCGGCTGTGGCAAGGATGAACAGTAAGGTAAAGCAGAAACGTAAGGTAATTCAGGTTTGTGTTATCTTCTCGTGTTTTGGCCCAGAAGGTCGCCGTTCGAACTTTTTTCGCGCCCCGCCCAGCCTCCCAAAAGGCTGCTTTGTTCGGACTCTGGTTTCTACGCTCGAATATGTCCACCCCATATCTAAGACAATAGGCTCTGGAGCCCGAACAAAGCAGTGGTGCAAATAGTAACCTATTCACCCATTCCTCACCCAAACCTCGCCCAAGCCTCATCTAGCAATGTGGCTGGGTTGCTTGCAGAGCTTTTTCAAGACTACCGCCAATATATAACAAATGCTCTTGACCGTACATAGAATAATTATTAACCGGCGCAGCGGGCCTTAAAATGAGGTCGATACCGATTGTCACAATACCCCGGGATCACAAGTCTTTGTTAAAGGAAAATGTACCATATTGACTACATGAATTTTTGCCGAGATCAGTTGGATCTCTATTTGCAGAATGCTAGTTGAACGCAAGACGATTTGCATCCATGATGATTATCTAGATAAATACATGCCCTGAATTTCTGTTGTTCACAATTCATTCATTATAGCGTAGTACTGTTGCGATAACCTTCTTGACTTACCATCTCATTGTCCCTGAGAAGCATGCAGTATAAGGAGTACAAATAGTCGTGACTCTCACTACATGCATGTAATTGTATTTTTAATGATCAACTCGATCTTTTTGGACTGCGAATCATGATAGTCTGCATCTAAGGGTGGGTGACTGGCTGTTCAAGACTAGATGAGAACCCAAGATTGTTGTGGAAATACTAAAAGGAATTTCCGTACCTTACTGTGAGGGCAATAATTTGATCAAAATTAATACTACTTAAAACGGCTACAAAATCCACTACCAGCTGCCAAACTGCGACGGGTACGTGTCACTTTGCTCTCATAATAATATTTGCGGATAGAAACACATATTATTACAAAGCCTTGAGAACGTACGCCTTTTCCCACAGTTGTTCACTCAACTTCAAAATAACATGGTCGTTCGATAAAACTGACTCGCAGTGCTAGCAAACAAAGACCAATAAGCTACAGGATTGGCATGCCATGCTAAATCATATTGCCTATCTGTGTTTATCGTGTCTATATAAGGCGTGGTGATGATACAGTGGGCTGCCGAAAAATACAGGCACAATTGTGCTTCATTGGATCGCTATACGATTGTAAGTTTAGAATGCTTACTTCTGCTTTTATGAGGGAAATTGTTGTTAGATACCTATGTTCCAATGATGAATTTCCTCAACCTGTGCATGGTATCCATGTACATTTTGTCGACAAATCTCAGCCCTTATGTGCCTATCGGGCCGTATGCCTAATCCGAGGTGTGCCAAACCTCGTTCTACCGCAGCCAATACATAAATTGCCCAACTCTGACGTTTTCCTAATTAATTATGCAAGTAATCCTATAAAAATAGGTATACATTCACAAAGGCTTTAAATCGCTAAAATAAGGGCTGACAACCATGTTTGTTCCATAACTCTAATAAAACCCCACACATATTCTAGGCCTTGTCATCTGAACAAACACGGTACACCCATACGCCAGACGCCTTTAACGATCATGTAACTTAATTTGGACCCACCTATATTTCTCATTCGTAGATCACCATCTCAAAATCGTTGTCGAAATATCACTACACTGTATATCTAAAAGTACCATATCCCAATTAATTGCTCTGAGGCTGAACATTATGTGTAGATTATTGATTGACTCGGGTGACTTCGTCCCCTAATTTAATTTACCAATGACATGGATCTTTTAACGACTGCCAAAGAAGCTGGGTTTCTCCTAACTTACTTTCCTTTCGACTAGAAGGAAAAAACTGAAAATACTTCTGTGTCCACACTGACAGTAAGACGAGCATGTGCGAGCCTCTCCACAAAATGTAAAATCTTGAAACTCATGCACTTCGGCTCGGTTGGGCAGTGATTTAGCACGGCCCATATAGGCTAGCATACAAAGGCAGGAGCTAATATCGAAGCCCGTGTATTCGTGACCAACCGGATAAAACTTCTGATATATTCTCTTTTGCCCTTAATCTCGCTAGCGGTGCAAATACTTCATGTATAACGTCTCTGAACCCGCTGCCTCTGAAGAGAAACCATCATTTATCGCATTTCGTAAAGTCGTTCTTCTCCGACAAAACACTGCAGAAACTATACGATGGACGGAGGACCTGTTTGCAGTTTCTGCAGTATCAGTAAAATGTTCTGCAACCAGTGTTCGTATTTAGAAGTGAAATATATTTTCTTACCAAATGACGTAGGAGTAAATTGCCGTCTGTGAATGTAGACCTCACCTGCGGCTAGCAGACTGGACCATGGTAATGAGAAAGCTGGCTTCGATAATAAGAAGCGCTAAATGATAGAACTCCTTGACTCGGGCTCATTGCTCATATAACACGGGTCCCCTGATCAGTGTGGGCGTGTTGGCGTATACGACGTCATCTGATCACGTGTCATTGAATTATTCGTCTCAACCCACGGCGCAACCAAACTGCGAAAATAGAATTGCCATTCCACTGTGAATTGAAGTTCCATCGCACAGTCGCACAATATTTTAAATGGGGAGCGCCGGGGAGGGGGGGGGCACGGAACATTTTGGGGGGAGGGGGTTATCCCCAACCCACCCACCCCCACCCCCAGTTAGGCCACTGATAGTCTGTGATACTTTCTTTTTTCAAGAAATGAAGAACAGAAGTGAAGAAGGCCTTGAAAATGAAATATTACTATACACATTATGTCAACATGTTTATTTCATACATTTTTATTATCCTTCAGGATAGGCCTAACCGGTTCACTCGACATGATTATATTTTTATCATATCTGCCTGGGAGTTGCGCAAAAGGAACGTTTTGGCAAATTGGACATGATGCAAACCGCCATGCAAGTATTCGGTTCGAAGTAGAGGTTACTGATGAGGCTACCGTGTATACAACCATGCATGCACTGGTTTCTACCGGCTTCTCCATACGGAGTGATTCAAAAGAAAGTGACTAGATTTGAAAATATTTATCAAATATTTGACTCGCTCCACTTCATAATAAAAAAAACATAGAGATAAAGTACATCTTATTGATTTTTATTTGTGAACATTTCACCTAATTGGCATACTCTATTCTCACTTTATTGTCCATTTCAATAAAAATATCACAAAATTAAAGATCAAAGAATTTACAATTCTACGAACTGATTAATACCCACGGAGTACAATGAAACATGGAAGTTTTCCCTCATCGATGAGTGGACGAGAACTTGCAATGGAAACTATATTATTATATCGCCACCAATATTTCTGAAAAAAAAGAGTTGACTTGTTCCTCATATTCAAACCCAAAAAAATCTGACAGTAAAATAATGGTCTTGATTTCAATTATTAAAATCTGTGTTATGTGTAATTCTAACTAAGCTCTATTGCTTCCAATGGCACTTCATGGACAGCTATAAAAATGATTTCTTTTAGTAAAACCTGCATAACTTAAGATGGCATGGTTCAATTTGAGTAATTTCTTTTGTTTTCAGATGAATGGAAGAACATGCTCTTTTAAGACATACTTCATTGTATCAAACTTGATTGCGCTTTGAATCACCCTGTAGTTGATAATTGCCGTATAGGCACAAAAACAATAGCCTTTTCATTCATAGCAATTATATAAGGATAACATTATTTACTCTTCTTTGTACCGCTGGAGCGTAGAAATGGAAGAAACGAGCTGCTGAGGTCGTGGATATTTTATGAACATCAACAAAAGAGACGTAGACACAACAATTAATTGCCTCTGCGCGCCGCATTTTGATAAGGGTAAACTTTAAACTCAGTGTCGGAATTAGTTTCTAGCAATTTTATTCAATGATTTAAATGCGTCAAGTCAATTTGTGAATTTTCACCTAAATTGACACCATCGAAATGCAACGCAAACGCATTAACATTCAGTTACACACGCACATTGGCAATTCATATGTTACGATCCACATTTATTTGTTTTTGTTTACTCTCCTAAACCACAGATGGCCCCGGGTTGATGCCCCATAAGTTAAACCCCAGGATATAAACCAAATCATTTGTTGGTCCCAGTATTAAATTAAATATAGTTTCCTTCCCGATCAGAGAAACCGAAAAAAATAACACGTTAAAATAGTGTGATTTTTTTACTTAGTACACTAACAGTCGGTGATACCTTCCTTTGTCAAGAAATGAAGACCAGAAATGTAGAAGGCTTTAAAAACAACAAAAACATTGTCAACATTTTCTTTTATATCCTTTATTAACATCACAAACAACAAATATCACGATGGTCTTTCACAGCATAACTGGCTTACACTACAAGATGATACTTTATCACATCTGCCTGGCAGTTGCGAAAAAGGGCACTCTTTACAAATATGGGGGGGGGGGGTAAGCGCTGGTGAAAAGGGGCATTTGAATGGAAAAAGGCAGTCTTTACAAAATATTGGAGGGGGGCGTAAGAACCCCTTATCTTAGCTAAAAACAATAATCAATAATTATCACATTTAAGATATACACGTATATGTACAGTGTTGATGAAAATAAAGGTAATCTAAAATAATGGGTTAACATGTATGTACCATTGCATCTCTTCAGTCATGGATGACCGAGCACCAATGATTTCCAAACAAAGGCCGACATAACCCTGTTTCCAAGTTTGCTGGATATTAAGCTGTCAGGTAATGCGCTGTCGCTGTGGACCGTGTGTTAAAAGGGGGCATGTTAGAGATGTTGCTTAAAATGGCAAATAATAATGTTGTCCGTGACAATTGTTTATCATCACAAGGCCAAACGCCTACCTTTCCAAGTTTGCTTGATTCAGCGGTGAATTGAGCTGTCCAAAATGTGCGCAGTCGCATTGGATGATGTGTTAAATGGGGGAGGGAGAAATTTGCTAAATAATGTTTTGAATTGTTTTGAATTGCAGCTTTACGCGATGTCGCGCACTGATCCGACGAATAGACCTGAGACGTAATGACGTAATGGCTTTGTTTACATATGCGCTTTCCTATGGGAGCGAAGTCGGGATGCCAGATGAAGTGGGGTCCGTCTACTACATAGGAATAATTTAAATTTTCCTACAGTGCTCCTTAAGACGCACCGTTGGAAATGCCTTCTTTCGTTGATTTCTTCAAAATGAGAGTTTGCCGGAAAGAATAATGTCTCAGGGAGTTTAGTTCCCTTTCTATCTTTCAACCAGTACGTTTTTCAACAATAATTACGCCAGTTACTTTTTTGGATAGCTGCAAATGATGGACTCCAACTTTAAAATTAATGGTGCTCGGCTTTCAAGTAGCGCGCTAGTACGGCCGTGACCTCGTGACCTTTAACTCTGCAACTACTGAGTTCAGTTTATTGGCAATGCTTTTGAGAATTATTTTACAGTTGGCATACACGCAATGGCATAAACTCTAACAACTATAGACACCAATGTTGACACATTACTATTATGCTAGGTCACAAAATGATGATAGAAAAGTGTGCGAAGTTCAAATAAGGTAATATTCTCGTCTTCAGAAAGCTGTACAAGTTCTTTTCAATTCATGAAATGACAGAAACAATCCCATAGAAACACACCATCGACGGAAAGAATGACATGTCACCAATTAAGATATTCTTTCGAGAGTTCTCACCCTCGAGATTCAACCAGGAAAGGCTCTTCATATGTTAGTAGAAAAGTGCGTGTGTTTTTCACTGGATTTGCTTTGAAACAGTCTCTCAAATCTAATTGTTGGGTTCAATACAAGTTTAAAAATTTTACCAATAATTCAACTTCAAAAGATAATGGTTATATTCATACATTCTACAAAACAGATTTACAAATGTATTTAATATGTAGATAGTACTCTCGGATTTACAAGAACAATACACCGTACGTTTTAAATTGTGCTTAAACTTTCTTGCATCTTGAGGCTTGACCATTTTTACTTTATTTCTGTTTTCTTGATTGCATCATTTAAATTCAGATATTTTACTTAATTTAAAGTAAAATATCAACACAACACAATAAATGTCATAAAAATATGTAGCTTTGACTACATCCTAAACATTGTCACTACGGACTGTATGTGTGTCTTTCTTCGGGAAATTCAAAGTCCTTACTTTTTTTAATTCTTTTTTTTTGGGGGGGGGGGGTGTGATTTTAGTGCTTTTGTGTTAATAGGAAACTACTTCCAAACATCATGATTTCAAACTTAGCATTAATATTATTATTATTATTTTACCATTAATATATGAACTGTAAACGATTACAACGATACTACATGAAACTTTGATCATTCAGTCTCATTTACATCAAAATTCTGAACTTGTCAAATAACGTCTGCATATTTTTATTTGAGTTCAGACAGTGAGACATCCAATGTTTCGACCGAGCGTGTGTTTCGATTCTTTTTGTCAGGTTTGTCTACAGAGGTACTATTGCTAGTGGCTCCAGGCGTGCAAGCCGAGTAAATCGTGTACAGGTACGGATTAAGTGAGGAGTTAATTGGTAGGATAAATACAACAATCCACCCATACATATCAGCTCCTATTTCAATCGTGTTAGTCTGAGAGAGAATCCCCATGATGATCACCGGCATCCAGCAAGCGAAATCCGTGCCTACGATCACCGCCATCTTGACGGCCATTTTGATTTCGCGGTTTCGGTGAGCGCTCTTTCTTACCAGCTTACTCGACTTTTTAACACTGACAAATATGGCGACGTAGCAACAAAAGACGACCAAGAAGCAAACCAGATTGACACCAAGAAACAGAACCACAGACAGGATCCAGGCGGGTTTCTTGTCAGTACCAACATTAAGAGTAAGTTGTTGGCTTCCTAGGGGATTGTTGGTGTTCAATTCAGCTTGGATGCTGTCAGCCCCGGCCGCTTTGGTGGTGAAAGGCAGTCCTATGCAGACATCAGAGAGTCCATACAGATCAGAATCTGGTCCAACAGAGACTGTAGGAACAACGCTCAAGCAAACAGCCACAAACCATAGTAAACCTACCACAATTTTAGTCGATCTATCTCGGAGGTGGATACCACGACTGAATGGAAACACAATGCACAAGAAGCAATCGATGCTGATGAGTGTCACGAAAAACACTGATGCTTCACTGGACAAGACCGATATCACTCCGGCTATCTTACAAACCACACTGGATCGCCACACGCTAGCAGTACGGAAGTATGTCTCGCCATAAGAAAGATCAGCAACTGCTATCATTAGCATGTACACACCCATCATGAAATCCGAAATCGCCAGATTCAACACCATAAATGAATGCGTCTTCTTACCTCCTCTACCACCTGCGCCTTTTATCCTCCAAATGATAACCACTACATTACCCAAGAGGGCGCTCAACCCCAATACCCACAATGCCACGCGCAACACGTGGTTCTGCAAAAGACTTCCACACAGGTTCAGTGGTGGTTGCAACTCGGTAGTGTGGCAGTCTGTTTCGACCGAGAAATGTTCTAACTCTGCAAAATCACAGCATAAACGGAAGTCGTCAACATACCTATGAAGCGAACAGAGTTAAAACAAAAAGGCTATTAATTAAATCTTGTCACGAAACACCTGTCGAGAGGGAACTACGTATATAGGCCTACTATTAAGTATAATAAATTAAGTATAACATGTTTACCGTCATCAAAATAAAATAAAAGCGAGTGTTTGGATGTCATGAAGGAAAAGGGAAGGTAAAACCGGAAAGAGGATTGTTAAAAACACCAGATGCCTATAGAATTACAGTGAGGGTAACATCCATCATTTAAAGAGGATTTAAAGAGTCGATGAAAGCAGTTCATTATATTCATTTACTCACACAGTTTGCAGCGACTTTAACTCTTGAAACGCTCCCTTTTCCACCTCGATAAACATGTCGCCTCGTAGTTTGGCTATGATCACACTATAAAAGTTGTTGAGAAACCCAAAAGACATCATTTATTTCATATGTTTGTGAATTTTGCTTGCGTATTGTCTTGCTTCGGAGACAAAGAAAATTACAAGTGATGTTGTTTTTATGCAGCTATAGTATTTAATGAATTCAAAGAATCCTAATCTACAGGCCCTATATATTTTAAGCAAGGTGGATTTTGAAAGGACTTGTTAGTACGTTATAACCTTTATCGACGTTTTTGATTTTCTAATTGAAATGAAGACCCATGAATTGCACACCATACATTTTTTCCAGTCGCGAATTTCACACATAAACCCCGTGTCCAAGTATTGATGCAACAGGGTTTTCTTTTTCGAATCGGAAGCCTGCTTAATACACTCCACAAATTGTACACAACTATATATACGAGTCGGCTACACTAAATCAAAAGCGAGGTAAATTCTTCATTTTAGGAACATGTGAGTAAAAACGAAAGCAATGAAATACAACTTCATTACAAAGTATAACACATGTCTGCTCTGATGAATAATTTAAAATTTGTGCTTAAACATATATATCCCAATTTTAAGCCACATTAATGAAAAAGGAAAGTGAAGCTTGGAACGCACTCCAATCATAAAATAGCTTACAATGTATAAAACTGATTCAGGGAACACGAACAAAATAGCGTCCTTGTGAATAAGGTCTCCCATTCTAATCAGGGGCGTCGCCAAGGGGGGGCCAGGGGGGGCACGTGCCCCCCCTAGAAAACCTAGTGCCCCCCCGAGTGCCCCCCCATCTGAGATTTGGGTTGGTAAAAAAATATATATATATTTTGTTATATTCAACTCCCATCATCTGAGTTGGTTAAATAGCAATTTCTGGAGATATCTTCAGATCGAATTTAGCATCAAATGTGGCACCATTTTGCATCTAGCCCATCCTCCGTATGCGAAAATTTTCCAAAGGGGAGGGGGGCACCCCCTCCCCTTAGACCCCTCCCCCAGGACGGCGATCCGTATCCACCTAAGTGCCCCCCATCTAATGCTGGTGCCCCCCCTGTGCCCCCCCAGACTGAAAAGTCTGGTGACGCCACTGATTCTAATTCAGAAAAGCACACCATAAAGGCGCAGGTAAAACTATAAGTGTAAGAAGGAAGCAATTCTCTTACAGTGTTTTAAGACTTGATAGTCCCAGAAAAGCAACCGCAGAAATAGACCTGATGGGAACATTTACCATCATCCTGTATGGAAAGGAAGGAAAAGAAAAGTAGTCAAAATTTAATACACTTTAATCTATGACGCCCCGAAAGTTGGAGGGATTTGTTGGATAGTAGTAACACATGCAATGAGAGCTAGCCGATCGAATGCACAAAAATACGCTAAAATAGACAAATATTATCGGCATGTACCATTTATTACGTTTGGTCTTGCAGATGGCAAATTTAGCCTTGGGATAAAAACATGAATATGTCACATCGGATAGAAAAAAAGGTCATCAGTATGCAATAGAAGAGTGGCGTGGCGTCCCCCATCAAATAATATAGTCACGTCACTCCCTTCGAATGAAATGAAAGTGTCACTTACAATGTTTCGAGTTGCTCCAATTCGTAAAAGATGGGCAAATCAATCCTTGTTATATTGTTGTTAGAAATATCCCTGTGAAAAAAAGGATATTCAACTGAATATCTTTTTGCCTTTGCTGAAATAAACGCATATTGAACTAAACAATCCCTCCGAGTACAGATGTTTTGAAATTCGAAAGGATGAGTATTGAATTGAGAACAATATTACTAAGCAAATATTTATATACTATAAAAGTATGTATCGATATTATCAGAAGTGCCTGTACATTAATTAAGTCTCCGGTTGTTTACATCGGACACGACGGAGTACGCATACGTTTTTCCTGTCGTTTTAATTCAATGTATTGTAATGTACACGTTTTGTGGTCATTTACATATAACACACAGCACCAATGCACAATGTGGTTTCTTACACGTCCGAAAAAGGCGAACACTTTACGAACAACCCGATATTTTGAGGTCGCAAAAGTGGACCCCGAAATTCGTTCTGACACGAAATAACACAAAAACGCCAAGTTTTTAAAAGGTTAGCCATCCCTTTTCAAAGAATAGCCATAATTGGATTTCATTAAAGGTGCAGTATATATAATTCACATTTGTAGCATTCTAATTCTTCCCAATTTCGGTAAATTCGTCTGATGTGGCGATATCGGCATTTACTACTTACAGATATGTTATATTCAGCCCAGCAAATGCACCTTGCTGTATCCATTGTATGTGGTTATCTGTCAGGTACCTGAAATGATAAATAGGCATCTGTGAGATAGAAAGAAAGAATGCCGGAAATAATGATTTTTTTAAAAACTGGATGTGAGTTGATATTCACAAAACTCATCGTGTTAATGGGTTTTTTCTCTCATGCTGATTCTTGACTTGTCTCAATATTTTGTCGTTCGGCATAAACGTTGTTTTGACGATAATTGAAAACTCTACTCACAGCGCCTGGAGATAGTGCAGCCCTTTGAAAGCACCCAACTCAAGGGTACGGATGTCACCATGAGAAAGTTCCCTGTGGACCGTTGAAAGGGAAAAAAACAAGCGAAGAATTGCTTAGACAGTGTCAATAATCGGCAAAAAAGCCAGTCCGGTATTTCAACTGCACATGCGCACAATGATATGGGTCACAGGTCATTCGGGATATGAACGCGTGCGGAGACGGTCGTGCGCTAATTGTCTTATTACTGGAGATCAATGGCTTATTAGCGGCCTACAACCAGAATGGGCGTCCGCGTAACATCGCGTATCATCACGTCAGCGATTTTATCCCGAATGACCTTTGACCTGGACTACTTCATCGATATACCTAACTGGCTTATTGGGCAGCTTTGCTATTCTTACATAAAGCAGAACACTGCATAATGTGCATCTTTGTTAAAACAATGTCATTTACATGTTAGTGTAAAGTGTACGGGCACATAGGATCCTTTCCTTTTCATACATATTGTTTGTCTCCAATAATAACACCACTCGAAATTCATTGTACGAAGTTCAAAACCTAGCCTGCAGAAGTGTCAGCTCAGTGGATACGCTTTCCGAGAAAACAGTGAAAAACCATACCCAACCCGTTGATCACGAAACATGATTTCACCAATAGATTTTACATTTCCAAAAAATCAATCACTTGACTATCTTATGGTTGAAAATCACCTACATTTATTGAATTCTTCTAAATGACAGTAAGCCAAACAGAATAATTTTACAGGTGTAAAGTCGAGTCCCTGGCGATCTTTAATCCAAGTAAGCTTTTGATAATAAATCGGGAGGTTAGTTTTGCATATGCATTCCATATGCATTTGAATATTTATTTTAAAACAAAAAACAATGTTAAACCAAACACATAACATAAGGTACAACTCACAGAGCCCCTGTCCTTTTTGCAGTGTCGGCGAGGGTGTTTTGACTCCAACCTTGTTGACACCGAACATGGAAATCGTCGACGTCATAGCTGCACTTACAGCCGTTAGGGCAGCGCTTGTTAACTACAAATGAATCCAAACGTTGAAAGACTTTTAGGCCAAAAACAAAAAGTCTCCGGTTTCTGGTATAATGCTTGTCCCTAAAGTGGTGCTGCGACGCGGCTTTTTTTTTTTTTTTTTTACTTTTTTTTCCTTCCAATGTCGGCTGATGACTGCCAATGCTACCAGACTAAATTTAGTGCAATATATATGGGAATCTACAGAGGCCACATAAAGCTTTTACTCGATCGTAACCCCATCTAAAAGCACGTTAAAATTGTGCAGCAGTAGGATTCCAGTCAAATTAGTGAGTTTGGCGGTTTTCAGTGAGTTTTGCCGACGCGCATGGCAACGGCGACGCGCGCGCATACCAGAAACCGGAGACTTTTTATTTTTGGCCTTAACATTGGTCTTCAGCGTTATATTGAGATTTGATCTGCTACCGTGCAACCACTTGGAATGCAGAAGCACAAGTTGGGTATTTTCACGCACGACTGTGTGAATACACGGATTGAAATGCACATGGTACTGCTCTATTTTTTATCAACGAATATATCTTTTAAATTTTCAAAGAACACACGAGAATATGCGGGAATTAATGAATTAAGCGCGCCAATAATCTCTTGATTTTAATCACTACTAAACACAGCTACTTTGGCGGCACTCATGCACTTGTAAACTATAGGGCCTATATATTTTTAAAAGTCCCAGATAAAATTCGACCCAAATCTGGATCAGATTTAACATGACAGAGGCCAAAATGTACGTGTTCTACATAACCCCCGAGGACCGACACACAAAGGGGGAACAACAGATCCTTCCAGTCCTCGGGACTTGTTCTTTTGTTGGAAACAGTCCTCGGTATATAGTAAGTTTGTATGCTTAGTCTATGTGAGAGTGTTATATTACAGTGACAAAGGGAAACACAAAGTATTGTCCTCGAGAGTATAGTAAAACAAAAGTGTCTAAAAATGTGTGTGCGTGTCAAAATGACACTTTTACGTGACAAATGGCCCGAGAAAAAGTGTGTCAGACAAATTCATTTTGACCAGAAAGCGTGCCGGGTCAAATCTTACCCGGATTTTGGCCGGATTGAATTTGATACGTACTGCTGGGACTTTTACGTGTTAATGAGTGTATATTAAAAATATTATGTTCGCCGGACCAAAAAGTGGAGGATGATTAAGGGTCCATCGATTTTCTGCTGTTTGAAACTTTGGACTGTGTTTGAAATTGATATCAAGGCAACGAGACTTACCGCAATCAATCTCGTCGTCACCAGAGCCACAGTCGGCCGTGCCGTCGCATACTTCCTGCCAGTAGATACACTTACTGGATACATTGCACGCGTAAAACTCGGGGCAGTGTATATTTTCTGTGAAAACAAAGCATCATAAGAAATAGTACGTCTCAAAGACCTTCATCATTTCTGTACGAAGTTCAGTCTGGACACAATACAGACTTTCGGACAATGGCATTAAAGGCAAGTGATTCTTAGGCCAAGTCGGACCTTTTTCTCCATCATTATCCTACCAAAGTTAAACCATTTTGATGTCAAGTTGTGTTCAATACTGATGGTCATTTTTTCTCAACATTCAACCGATAAGACGGTAAAATGCACCGGATTTCATAGGAGTCCAACTTTCATGTGACACTGGAAAAGTGTTTAAGACCAGCCAACCGGTCATTATTATCAACCGTTTAAAACCGGCCACGTGACGGGCTCTCGACTTATAGAAATGGGTTAACTGTCTTAGGTATTTATGAATGACTAATTAAAGCTGGACTCGTTCTTTACGCGAATTTGACAGCGAAGCGAATTCTTAGGGTAACGGCGTTCGTCACAATGAAACGATTATTGACGTCATGAAATTTGCTTCGCTTCGTGTGAAGTATCCGGTTCGTGATATGCACTCCATCCACAAGTTGCACGCCCAACAATGTGCCTTAGTCTTCAACAATATGAAGTTGGCACATAACTTGGAAGAGGCTTGGAGAAGACTTCGTAATGTATACACGCGCACGCACCACTGATTACAAGCACCCATTGGATAAACACGAAGTTGCGTTAACTTCCTGTTCCATGCACTGGTACAATGCTACACCGTTTGCAGTAAGCATGATTAAGTTGAGATGACGTCACACTTACGCATCGGATGAACAGGCTTTAAATGATATGAAATGAAAGGAGTAACTGACTATTATGATATGGCCTTTTGCTGCAAATGGCAGGGTCAGGCCGTGTATATAACCAGGGGAGCAGAAATGTTTCGGTTTTTTTTCTGGAAATTTTTTTTTCTGCAAACAATTTTATTCTGGAAAAAAAAGTACCCTACCGAATTATCAAACAGCTTACTTTGATTGAAACTCGTACTGGTACTAAACACCCTCGTGAAAATATTCCGTACGCCTAGGTGACTGTAGTCAATTGACTGATTTTTTGAATAAATAAAGCTTTTGACAAAATCGTGTTTCGTGACCAAAAAGTTGTTTTTCACTGCTTGCTCAAAAAGTGTAATGTCCATTGGGCTGAAATTTCAACAGGTAAGTTTCTGATCATATTTGTTTGGATGATGAGTGGTGTTATTATTGGAAACGAGCAAAATGCATGAAAATCAAATGATCCTATATGCCTGACAGGTTTGCACACACATTGACGTGAAAAGAAAATCGGAAACTCGTGAGAATTGGGAAACATAACCTGTACACTGCTGTGCTGGTGATCAATCACTGCCACAAGAACACCCTTTTCCAGATTAGAAAAATAACAGTGTTACCACAATTCTGTTCATCAAGTCCGCTGTTACAGTCTGTAAACCCATCGCATCTGGCTTCAGGAATCACGCACGACCCGTCTTTACAGTCGAAAAGACTTTTGTTGTGCATATCACACGACACCGGGATTTCCTCTGTTCAGAATTAAAGAGAAGAGAATTAAAGAGGCACATTAAGTGTCGTTTGCATTTAAAGCTTTGCACCCTTTCCTCCATTTTCAGTGCTACTGAATACATTTTGGTTTAATAATTAGGAAAAATACCTCAAAATTCGCCTTTTTTTCGCTCCTCACCACGAAAATGTGTGTGTGGGTGAGTATGTAAGAAAACCGGCAATCGTGGACTAGACTGGGGACAAAATGGTCGGGGCAAACAAGCAAACAAGGAATGAGGAATAGAGTGTCCACGATTTCCGGTGTTTATACAAAGATGTGTACAAGCATTACATTCACTGCCCACATCCCCACAGTGTTTCCCACTCTCTGGAAAACAGGTTTAGAGGCATTTTGGGGTTAGATTTATCCGTGGCAAAATGAAAGAGAAACACTAAGGGGAAAAATAGGAAGAAAAATTGGGTAAAAAGGTGACTAAAAATGTTTTGTTTTACAGGTTTTTCTTAACTACACGAAACAAAGGAATGTCCACACTTCGTATGTCACGTAAACATGTGTGTTTAAACATGCGTCTTGGTTGAATTACATGGTGCACAAAAACGTACCTATGAGCATGGTTTCACAGTCTTCACCTGACGATTCATCTACATCGCACCAAGTAAAATCTGTACGTTGTAAAGAGATAAGACATCTCGTTCTGTGAATAAATTTGGCCCTTTAGTTCAGTTGCATTAGTTTACTATAGTGACATACAAAATCCTTATTAGGAATCACACTGACTGATTGAATTGCATTAATTGAAAAATCAATTCGGTTGGGGTACTACTGCTTTGACACCGACGCCCAAAGAAAAAAAAATCTGATAACAAAGATTGGTAGTCATATAACCTACAATGCTGTTTGATTACATTTCCACCATCACAGTTCAATTGACGGATTGAAAAACGAGGGCTAAAAATTGGTACGGCTGTTGGTGCTTCCAATATATTAATATTAGGGGAACGACATTTTAAGTTGTGCAAATGCCCTATGGTAAAGGACTTATGTGCATGCCCGATCGCTCTGGAGCGTCTTTTTTTTTTTTTTACATATTCATTGCTTAATTCTCAATTCGTCTTAATTTTTAGTTAATTATCACTATTTAATTATCAACGCTACGTTTTGAGGGTTTTTTTCACATTTATAGTTCTTGTATTAATCTCATGGATGTTCAATTTGTGCTCTACGCGTATAACTCCATTAGCTGTTCCTTCTACTTACCTGCGCCCACACAGCGAGCATGTTTACAGTGTGTATTGTGTCTGCCTCAAGAGCACAACCTTGCATATATGCAGCCCACAGGATGTTGTCCCATACATTCTTAGATTCATTGGTCATTTGACATTGAAAGTTTCTAAGTACAGCAGAAGTACAAGATCATTGTTCTAAGGTGTTATTACTCATTAAATTCTCGAGGGGAAAATTTCGACATCTAATTTTTCAAACAAGAAAGGAGGAGACACGAAGCCTCACCACGCTCGAGAATAAAAGCTAGCCTGTTAATACTTACTCTCGAAAGGAAAGCTGCTTTCAATCGACACTCGAAATCCCCTCCTTTCCCTAGCAGAATCTGATGTAAATTTAATAAACATTGACGACGAATTGAAGACCATACTGCGAACTTTTGTTGTGCCGTCCATCTTGAAATCTGAAGTCAAGTCTCCGTAAAATGTGGGACCTTGAAATTGCACGACATCGTATATAGCTTCCGTAAAAAAATCTTCGATTTGGACAAAAATCACGAGAAACCACGAAGTAGTGATGGTCCACGTGCAGTCAAGTGCAGCAGGGTAATTGGCCGGGTAGTTTGGCGAAGAGAAATTCACTGGTAGTAAATCCACAAGCACGGTATCCTCGCCGCAATTATCTAAAGGTAGAAAGGCAAAGTTGGTCTTTTGTCTCCAAATATAATCTTGAGAATATGACGAGGCAAAAATCCCAATTCAGATCAAATGAATACTCTGTATGTTCATGGGCGTCGCCAGGATTGTTTCTAGAGGGGCGCAAAGCACCCCCCCCCCGAAATCTCTGTACTTTCCAGCATATTCTCGATTTATCATTTTTTAGGGTGGGCAAGGACATTTGCCCCCCCCCCCCCACCCCCACCTCAATAAATTAACAGCAATATGACTTCGCTCCTCCTTTTCTTTCTTTTTTCCCCTTTTTCTCCTTCCCCCTTTGTCTTTTCGCCACACCCCCCCCCCCGCTCGCAACGCCCATGTGTATACTCTACCTGGCCCCTTTTCAATAACCCAGAAAAGTACCAATGTAATCGGATAAAATAATCATGTAATCGGATAAAATGACGCACATTATCAAACGAGACACCGACAAAGTCACTTACTTTGTGGGCATTGCAAAACTTCGGTGTTTGGTGGCACACATATGAACTCCGTATACTGGCACATTACCTCTCCAACCTCGCATGAGACTTAAAATAAAGATACATGAAAACAAATCGCTATCTGTATGCAGCAATGGGTAATCAGGTATCATGTCAAGAACGGTCGGGTATCAAATCAACAATCAGGTATCAAATCAACAATTTGGTATCAAATCAACAATCAGGTATTAAATCAACAATCAGGTATCAAATTAACAATCAGGTATCAAATCAACAATCAGGTATCAAATCAACAATCAGGTATCAAATCAACAATCAGGTATCAAATCAACAACCAGGTATCAAATCAACAATCAGGTATCAAATCAACAATCAGGTATCAAATCAACAATCAGGTATCAAATCAACAATCAGGTATCAAATCAACAACCAGTTATCAAATCAACAATCAGGTATCAAATCAACAATCAGGTATCAAATCAACAATCAGGTATCAAATCAACAATCGGGTATCAAAACAATAATCAGGTATCAAATCAACAATTAGGTATCATATCAACAGTCAGGTATCAAATCAACAAGAATATATCAAACCACCAAGAAGGTATATCAAATAATATTATCGTCCTACAGATTAAATTTGCGGAAAGATTCATGTCCATTTTCACAGTTGACACATTCTAAAATCTTTCACGACAAAACATCGCGTTTTACTCAGCCATCATTAACGCAATAACATGAAACCTTTCGATAGTTACAAACAGAATCACCACGGCGAAAATGTGTTTTGTGGAAAACTGCAAAAGAAATAGGTCAGTTACTTTTTTTCCCACAGCACTCAATTTACGAGTCATAATTTCACGAGATACACCCAGTCATAATTTCACGAGTTACAAATAAAACGTTCAGAATGAAGAAAAATTGCATCAAAAACGTTGTTCCCCAATTCCCAATTTCAAATTAAACTATTTTTTTTATGACATGACTTACTTTCGTCTGCAGGCTTTTGTTCAAGTTGAAGTAAAAATCCTTTCTCTTCGATCGACCAGTCCGAAAAGAAATGCAAGGATAATTCTGTGCCTCTTGAAGCTATTCTACTGGGAGAATTCGATCTGTATGTGAAGATATAACGTAACAAGTTAGTCTTTGAATATGATAAGGTTTTGTGGCATTGTAAGGAAACAAAATAATCCAAACTGTAAAAGAGTATAGGCTCATACAGCTCAGGATATTGAGCACTGGTGTAGATAAGAAGTGCACGAGCAAGGCATCCCCTCTCTGTCAGAATTTTGGGAAGAAAAAGGTGTGCGTTTTATTAATATGAAAGGCCTATTCATAGTCCTCCCCCTCGGGAAATGAGACCCCCTAAGTTTCCCATCAATAATACCAATGGCTCATTCGCGAATTATTTTTTTTAACTTATCGTGATACGTCTCCGAACTTTCATGTTGTAAAAATAGTTCGTTCTTTCGAGTAAAACCATAAGAAAAAAAGCAGAAGTTGAAATGTAGAGAACAATGCGTGATACCAATCTTATTTAATTGTAAATGTTAAGAAAATCTACTCCCGGGGTCGCTGGAGCAAAATGAAAGAATTGAACATTCAGCTGAAGGCCTAACACATGTCGTAAATATTGATAATGTAGTCTCATAAATTACCCGCTTATTTTGAGGCCGTCCGTAGACGTACGCCCACTGGACCACTTCAGGTAATCGTAATGATATTCGGTCTCGAATTCAAGAAATATGACCAGAATTCTGTGTTCCTCAGGAGCCAGCACAAACCAGTAGCATCTTATATTTGTTGGGTAATTCCCTGGCCAGCCGGGTGAGGTAAGATTGGCGTAGCCTAGCGTCATGTCGACATGCCTGTCACTGCACGGACCTGTATTGGACACGATAGGCGTAAGTTAAACTATATATAATATTATATTCATATATTTTCATAAAGCTGTAAAGTTAACTTGTTTATTCCCAGTGACTACTTGGATAGAGAGAACCTAAGGAAACCAGGGCATGAAATATATAGCTCTATTGGTGGTGCAAAAAGAAGGAAACCCACTTTTGACAGCAATTTTCACCTACTAACTTGTTGAGCATATTTCAAAAAATCAATTATATGGTATTGAGATATTGATCTTTAAACATAAGTGAACAAAAAATTATTGCAAATAGTATTCTGTCACGGAGATATGGTGGTTTAAACATTTTATGTGCCAAACCTGTTTTTCCATGGACGGCTTTATTCCGTCCGCTTGACTGAGCTCCGGAGCTTGAATTGAAGACAAAAACACTACATTAGACTTAAACGTGGACAACAGTGATTTTGTGACTTGTATTCAAATTAGCATAACAACACTAACCGATTTTTTTCAAGATTTGTTCACCATGTATGGTTGAGGAGCCATTCGTCACTACATTATAAAAACAGTTCAAATGAGTTAAGTAGTTTCAAATTCCTGTCAAAAGTGGGTTTCTTTCTTTTTGCACCACCCTCTATAGCGGGGAAAGCTTACCGCAATGGAACTCATCAGAAAAGTCATTACAGTTAAGGCTTCCATCACAGATATGCTGTTTTTCGTAGCATTCGCTGCCTGTTCCACACGCAAACTCCTCTTTGGAACAACCTCCTGAAAAAGGAAACCAAATGTAAATGGCAAATGGCAACCCATTACTTGTTAAAACGTTCAGCATTTTCGTTTCCAAAAAATTTAAGAAACAATTTCATGAAGACTTTTTATGTTAAATCGGGCCAAAAATAGGATTCCTTGGCAAGACGGCTGCATTAAAAATCATAAATAAACTTTGTTAATGTTACTGAATGAAACTTTCCTGTACACCTCCAAACTGATAGATCAGTTCAAAAGATGGAATTTGCGCCAGGTAGGTATATATTTAGATATTTACATCACCCAGACTAGTAGGAGTTCGTTGGTTCGACTTCTGACAAGTGATTTTTTTCCCCTCGCAATCAATGGTACACCGAGTATACATTGTTCATAAACAAATACGTAGATGAAGGGCCAATCCTATATTGGAGGATACATCAGTGGCGAACGCAAAAATTGTCGGGGTGATTATTTTTTAACCAGCCCCGGCAAATTCAAAACAAATCCGGTTCGTAGACATGCAAGATGCTGGTTAATCTGACGAATTTAAGTTCGCAATATGCAAACACCACGGGGAAAAAAACGAGCAAGATTGTCCCTCTAATACAACACTGTCCCATAGACTAAGCACATAACCGTACGATCCAGGGCTAGTGTCCAAACCCGGGTCACTGGGTGAAACATTCGTCCAATGAGAGCTCATTATACACTCTCATAAGTACAGGTCAGATTCGCCCCCGAACTTATCACTAATCCTGGTTGACTCCATCTGACCTGATACATTTCAGGGTTTAATATTGACACCTTCAACGTTAAATAAAAACTTCTCATGATCATTCTGGGTTAATTTCGCCAGAAAATTGGCATTTTTGACCAGAAAAATTACGTTTTGACACTGAAAAGTATCAAGTGAAATAGGAAACGGATTCCGAGACAGATCTGACCCAGGACTTTTTACTTTATACGGTATGGTCGACCCAAAGAAATCAGAGCTCATAGAAATCTGAGGTCATCGGGGACGAACAAAGGTTAAACCTTTTTTTTTTTTTAATTTCCTGACTTGTTCACACTTACTACATCCAAATTCGTCCTCGTACTCAGGGCAGTCTGGCCAGCCATCGCAGACAGCGGATTGGTCGATACACGTTCTCCCAGAGGGACACATATACTCTCCATTTTGGCACACTGCCAAATACACAAGGCGTAATGTTATTTCAACATATGGGTAAGGTCCATTTTGTTAACAATTTTAGCGTTTCCACTTGCGATGTAATTAGTATAACTTGCCGATTTGGCAAGAAGTGGGAGTTGGTCAGTAACATTTGTTTACCAGGGGCGTAAATCCCGGGGATGGGGGGATATATCCCGCCCAGTTTTTGACTGGGGGGGTGGGATATTGAATCATTCCCCCACGTTTTCGAGATGAGAAAAAAAGAAAATGAGGATTTCGATGGTTTTTCTCGAAAAGGTAGGCCTTTTCAACATTGCACTGAAAAATTGAGAACAAAAGTAAAAGCTTAAAATGCGCTTTTTTATGTAACAACGAGTAAACATAGCGATGTACATTGTGTATCATGAACAGCGCCCCTAGTGTAATGTGGTATCCAGCAACCCCCCCCCCCCCTTCGAATTTCCACGGCCGGGAAATTTTTGGATTTTGGTCATCCCCCATCCCCCCACTCGTCGGAAAAGATTTACGTCACTGTGTTTTAGATTTACTTACCAACATCCACGAACTGACTAAGCGTAAGCGTAAGATCCCAGTTATCATAATAACTATGGACAGTGTCCTCTATCCATAGCGCGGGGCCACTCGAAGAAGCTTGTCTACGGAATATCGCAGTGGATCCTTGCAAGGTGGCAAGTTCTGTACATCTACTTCGGTTGCTGTCTCTAACAAAGTCTCCATAATTCCCATCGCAAAAGGTGGTCGATAAATATCGGTGGGTTATGACGGTGATCAGAATTCGTGTGGACGGTTCAGCGGTGACAGTCCACACACAGTCATTTTCACGATTTACGTCAAACGCTGCCGTGAAAAATCGGCTAACGGAAGCATTCAATGCTATATTTGTTTCCCCGCAGAAACCTGCAATGTTGAAGTAAACGTTTGAAAAGCGTCATTTATCAATAAAAATTGAAGGTGAAGCTACTGATTGCCCTCGTTCAAAGAAAAACTAAGTCGCAATTCAAGAGCCAAAAAAAAAAAGGATTAAAGAGGACACTTAAGTATATCAGTGGGTTTATTAATGCATTCAGGTCCCCTGAACAAAAGAGGGCAATAGGGTACACAATTCCTGGTGGTCCACGATTGACGACCATGTGCAAAAGATATGGGAGGTCTTCCTAAAAGTACAAACAAAAGAGTGACAACGCAGAAGGTCCACGATTGAAGGTATTTATACACTTGTGTGTGTGGGTGGGTGGTCCGTCGGTCGGTCATGTTCAGAGAGGACTAGACAATTATCATGTTGCGGCCATCTTGATTTTTTCCCATTCAAATCAACGTAACCAAAGTGAGACTGGACGGGAAAATAGTCTGGTTCCTTTTATTGGATACAGGGAGCATGACTGAAATGGTGGCAGCATGATGAAGGTCTACAGGCTTGGCCCTTTATTAGGACCAGCAACATTTAATACGCATTGGTCCTATTAGTGTCTTCATTGTGTGAAGACGCTATTCCTTCTGGTGCCTTTATGGGTGCATTAATTAAACGCATAACCCATACCGGGCTTTCTTACTACTGAAGATATATCAGTATGTCCCACACTTTAGTCCGAAGGTTCTTTAGTCCGATCGAAGATTCGAGAGTCCGAGTGCACAAACTTCTCACAAGTTAGTCCGAAAATGAAATAAGGTTCTCTGAACATTTGAAGCAATAGTCCGAAGGTTCGATAGTTCGAAGGTTCAATAGTCCGAGGGTTCATTTGTCCGAAGGTTCAATAGTCCGAGGGATCATTAGTCCGAAGGTTCATTGGTCCAAAGGTTCATTAGTTTGAAGGTTCAAAAGTTCGAAGGTTCAAGAGTCCGAAACGAAAATAAGGCTTAGTAGTCCGAGGGCTCATTATTCCGAATTCAAAATAAGGTCCGAAAGTTCGAATGAACAATCGGGTCCGATAGTCCGAATCGACAATTAGCTCAGATAGTCCGATTCGACAATAAAGTCATATTGTCAATTCGGAATATCGAAAAATATTGTCCATTCGGACTATCGAACCTTATCGTCAATTCGGACCATCGGATCTTATTCTCGATTCGGACTATCGAACCCTATCGACTATTCGGACTTAGGACCTTCGGACTATTTAACCTTCTTCTGTTTTCGGATAAAAAAACCCTTCGGACTTTCGAACCTTCGGACTATTAAACCTTCGGACTTACGAACCTTCGGACTAATTACCCTTCGGGCTAAAGAACCTTCGGACTATCGCACCTTCGGACTATCGGGCTGTAACCATCCAAAATCAATTACATGTTAGCACACGATAGGAGAAACATAATAAAGCTGGTTGATTCTCTCATCCGTACAGCAGTAGTTGTATGTTCGTCAGAATAGCATCAAGCCCTTGTCAAGATCGATCAATGTGCTTACTTTCATTCAGCAAATACATTTACACAAAACAATTTAGCTAGGCTTACCACAGTTGAATTCATCATTCCGCTTCGGGCAGTCAGAGTACCGATTGCACACGTTATCGATCGCTATGCACTCTCCTGTTGAGCAAAGGAATTCTTCCTGGCAACTCGCTATCGAAACAAAAGACATGAAATATTGTCGTTATAAAGTGAAGCCTCAAAAGTCACCCCTGGGCGGAGTGACCTGATGCCCCTTGGGCATCAACAAACCCAATTGTTTGAATACAATTTTTTTTAGGACCATTAACGTTCACCTCCTATCTAATCCTCATTCAACCCTTGCCAAATCAGCTGGTTCAATGAACTTTGCAGCCAGGGCTACACCCATACCGTGTCAACAAACTTTCGACCAGGCCTCCTGCCAAGTCTCATTGAAACATCAACAAAGACCTGTAACTTGACACAGTCATCACCCTTCATAACTGCATACCACAGCCGCCAGTCAATTATCTTTCCAGCGCACTGTCTTGGAACTGTCTGGACAATGTCTGGCACGTAGCTTTTTGTTGTATTGCTATGAAAAGGGTCTTGCGTAGTGCGGGAAAGTACCTGCTGCCCTCTGACGAGTTGTTGTAAAGTTTTTTTTGTAAACGCTGCGCAGTTAAGTTATGTTTCGAACTGGTGAAGGAGTCGGTGTCGTTTGGGCAGGGCAGTAAATAGAAGAGGGGTGGTAGCTGTGTTGTTGTACTCTACTCGGTTCTCGTACTCGGTTCTCGTACTCGAGTGCTAATTGATTATTTTTTTAATAAGAGTATTCGTTTACCTGTACTCGAACGTCAAAGCACTCGTACTCGAAATGATTAATGACGGTACTCCTACTAGGGCAGCAAAGTACTCGTACTCGACAAGTCGAAATTGTACTCGATCATCAAAGTACTCGTACTCGAATAGCAGTACTCGAAATAAACTCGATTGGGTCTGTATATCGGTCTGACTGGGCCTGGGCCAATTACGCGCCTAATGAACCATTTGCCGTATGGCCGTATTCGGAAGTTCTCGTACTCGCACTCATGCTCGTACTCGTAAGTTCAAGCAGTCGTACTCGGAGACCTGTACTTGTACTCGGAAGTGCAAGCACCCTCACCCGTATTCGTGCTCGGTAACCTAAGTACTACGTGTTCGGGGAAAAAAAGTTCTCGACTACAACACCGGGTGGTAGTTTCATCCAATGTATGTCTGAAACGTTCACTTTGAAGTCTGAAATTATTGTACAATACAATACTGTTGCGTGTTTTCCTTTGCGTCTGATTTGAGGCATGAGGTATATAATTATTAAAGAGTACAGAAGGTAGGCCTTTACTTACTGCAAGAGAGTTCATCTGCGTAAGTTGGACACTCGTGAATCCCGTTGCAGACCGAAGACTGGTTCAGGCACATAGTTTCTGAAGTACATGCGAACTGCCCCTCGTCACAATCTGATTACAAATACAATTTTCAAATTAAGGTAACGTATTTTCTCGATTTAAAAAGCCTGCGGTCAGGCAGAACAACCTGGTCAAAGTAGGCCCTATTTACGGTCTGCCTTTGGTTGCCCTGCAGTCCTGGTTCGACAATGATGAAGGACTGTTTACATTTCGTGACCTTTGCAACTCTTCCAAATTGCTCTCCTTCATTTTTTTGTGTGTGACGAAATGAATGTTTTTCATAGCAGTAATGACTTAATTTTTTTTTTTGGGGGGGGGGGGGTTTACACAGATAACACAGATAAAAGAAAATCCATCCTCAGAAACGTGGATTCATTTGAAAAAGTCTATATTATAAAAACGAACGAAAAAATTCTCCGTTAAGGCATGCGGATAGGGGACAGATACCTAGTGGGAGACACTATTTCCTCGGAACACAATATCAATATCCAAGGCAAAGCTAGGACAGAATGTCCAAGGGATAGAACATTCTTTCACAGAGGCAGACAAAAAGCAATGTTTTGCCAAAATAATTGATCCGAAAATCGACGAGATGTTGTTGAATATGTATGAGGTAAAGTAGCTTAATTAACTTTGCCATGGTTTACTCCGGGTGATAGTCGATATTAGCCCCCGTATATCAACTATCCACCCTCATACCATATTTCACGACATAAGATTTATTAACGGAATTCCTTGCATGGAACTGCTTACCAATACTTGTGAAGTTACGGAGGGTAAACTGTAGCTGGTAAGGTTCCCAATGGTAACTGTACACAACAGTTGTTATCCATACAGCTGAACCCGAAGAAAACAGTGTCTTGCGAGACAACAAAGTCTCAGAATGGGACCAAATGGGTGCGCCCTCACTAGGGTCGTGGCCGTTACCGATGCGTAGATTAGTACCGACAAACCTGGCAACAGTTATCTCTATGCGAGTTCCCCTTGACGAGGAGACCTTCCACACGCACTCACTGATGTTGGATGTAGTGTTAGCGATAACCAGGGGGATATTTTGGTGGTCGCGTACGGAGACTGTTACAAGCTGCTGTTTATATCCGTCATGCCCGTAGGCAACTTCCACTGTTACCACTTCTTTGTGAGTTGACAGATTCAAATTGGTCGTTCCACAAACACCTGCATTTAGAGAAAAAAACTAAATCAAAGCTGTAAATGTATATCCCTCATCACATCCAGTTTCTCTCTTCATCTCAATCGCAACTATCCTATATTAAAAGAGTATAATGCAGTCGGTGTGTCTGATGTCTTTTTTCTGCATATACATACATGTCCTAAACTGCATATCGTATACATGTATATGCCCCGATGTGCTCTGAAGTAACGGTTGGCACATGAAAAAAATATTTGTTTTGTTTTGCCTGTCGGTGTATTTGTTTCTTTTAGACTTTGAATAGTTAAATATTACAAGATTACTCAGTAAAATATTCCCAAATGTATCGCTACTACGTGAAACATAAATGTCCATGATGATGATGAAATATTTGGCGATCGGCATCATGGTTTACCATGCCCACTTGGTGTTGCGGGTAGCGCGGCATCCTGTTAGTACCTCAAATGATCTAGTATCTCAAATGAAACGTTCAAACGTCTCCACACGAGGAAATACCTATAATAACGGCTCAAGATATCTTAAAAGTGGTGATTCTTCAGAAGAAAGTTATAATTTACATGTCCGTTTCACAACTAGAGAGAGAGAAAGAGAGATATTCAGTCAAGGAGATGCTCTTCTCGTGCAGGTGAATATATTTTACCGCAATCCACTTCATCCGAGTAGTCTGGTAGATCTGCTCTACCGTTACATCGTGAACTGCCAGGCACGCACTTGGAACCGCTCTGAAGACTCTGGGCGTCACAAGAACCTTTGAAAATGAAATACAGAGCCGTAGGTTCATTACAGACGGGAAAGTCGGCAAAACACAGAGTAGCTTTTCCACTATGATGTGGCCGTTTATATGCAGTGCTGTTCAAATGTTACTGGAGGAATGGTTTTAATCAGTTTTGTGTGCGTCCCATGCTGCGAC
This sequence comes from Patiria miniata, assembly GCF_015706575.1. Taxonomy (NCBI): domain Eukaryota; kingdom Metazoa; phylum Echinodermata; class Asteroidea; order Valvatida; family Asterinidae; genus Patiria; species Patiria miniata. The sequence continues at coordinate 8,231,149 of NW_024037051.1, read as the reverse complement.
GCAATTTCCGGTTTCTTGACTCACTCACTTCTCTGTTTCTGCATGCAAACTGCCAAATGTGACGAAAGACCAAAATATGCATGTTTACAATTTCCGGGGTCTGATTCGTTGACCACACCCATTACTGAGTCGAAATGACCCAGGAATGCGTCACTTTTCCCGGCCCTAATTTTCACGTGAAAGATTGTCTTTTTGACTGTGGAAAAGTCTTACTATCATGACACAAAAAGCCGCCATTTCGATCCAGAATAGTGACAGGTCAAATCTTACTCGGATTAAGGGTCTTACTTGACCCGGAACTTTTATGAGATTCAGTAGCCAATAGTACGCAATACAACTCTTTCATCGGAAACTCACCTCTGATCGTTCCGGCATTTAGCGTAGCCTCAAAATCGAATGCATCGCTAAAGATATGTGCCACCATCCACATCTGATTACCATAGAAGAGATAAAGGGTTCCAGCAACTTGCATGTCTGTTTCTTTGGCGAGCATGGAAGATATTTCGTGCCCGTTACCAAAGCTTATGTAGCTTTCAGGTCCTATTTCCATGGTAACAACCTCCATAGTGAGGTAAGTGTTGAGGTCACTGGTAATCTGCCAAACGCACACGTATATGCTATGTTGGATTGAGGGCACAGATAGGACGGCGGAGATGTTGACATTTACTAGACTTGGGCCACATGTAGAATCTGTTCCAAAAGATATGAACAGCACACTTTAAAAAAAAAGAGGACAAATGTGGTCTCATTGGTTGACATACTTCTGAAGTTTAGGCATGACGATAAACGTGTAATTAAAAAGGTACACAGCCAACAAAACAACACAATAACAACTCTAGATTCATCTCTTCACATGGGCTATGGTTAATGTGATTTAAAAAAATCTTACAGCACTCCCATTCATCTTCAAAGTTGCCACAATCATTGGAAATGTCACAGATCTGCTGACTATCCACACATTCGCCCTGATGACCACACAAATACTGGTCTTTGCTGCATGTTACTGTTCATAAATAAAACAAAATGTCAGAAGCTCTGTGAAGTAGAAATTAAAAAAAAGAAACCCTGTCTACTGCTCTTATGGTAGCCCAATCAGAGCACCATTTAACAGCGATTAAGAGGCATGGTATGTTTAGGATTAATGGGGGAAGTCTCTAGCTTTCAGTTTTTAACTATTTCAGTTTGACAGTGTAGCCCGACAAGCGATTTATTAAGATTTGGAGTGGCTACTGAACTTCAGCGCTTAATAGATGGTCCTCTTTGGATCAAAGATCACCTAAAAGCTAAACTCCCGACCTGTAAAATAAGAGAAGACGAAGAGTATAGATCCAACCTCCCTTTCAAAAACGTTTACTTACAGCATCCCAACTCGTCAGAATAATCATTGCAGTGGCGTAAAGAATCACAGCGTAGGTCGGCAGCTACGCACTGCACTCCAGACGAACAGGCGAATTCGGTTGTGGTGTTGCATTGTACTGTAGATTGACGACATAGTGAGAATGAGGTGAGCGGATTAATTCTTTAATGGGCATATTTATGTCTGAAATTTTATCCATGTACTTTCACAAGCATTTTCAAAGGGTGAAGTGCCCACACGCCTGCACTTCCCCGAAAGTCGTGTTTAGGCCGATGCGTCCGCAGTTAGTGGCCTGAGAAGGAGATCGACGACATACACTGCCCTCAACGTTCAAATGCAAATCATTACTATATTGATCAGCAAATGGAGGCGGTAAAAGTAGGAGGTCGTAGGTTCAAGTCCCTCCTAAGTAAACTTGTCGATGTTTTCTCGTAAGCACTAGGAGAACACAGTGAGTATAATATTGTTTATGAAAATACGTCGGTAAAGGGCAAAACACAATGATCCAAAAACACACAACGTAACAGCATAGGCGAATAAGGTGAAGCTTTATTAACGAAAAATTACCTTCTGCTAGTATCGGCTCCGTGCGCCGACGAAAAAGGCGCCCTTTTAACTAGCAACGACGTTCCATGGGCGGGACATTTTGCTGGTTGACGCGCACCGTTCCTTGTGTGTGACCACGTACACCAGGGTATTTGTACTTTGTACACGCAGTGGCCGCGCTTCGCGGCAAATGAATTGCAGTCAGGCAAGATGACGTTGGTCGGTCACCCCCAACTGTACTCTCTTTGCCGGTGAGGGGGTACTTGTGAACGTAGCGGATAGCCATAATTTTGTCTGCTTTATAGTAGTTGACATTAACCGTTCGAGCGATGTGACCCCAATGCAATGCGCACGCATTTTCCTACTCTTGAGAATATCTTGAGCGTATCAAGAGTAACGCGAACGCAGCCATTAAGATGGTATAAACTCCTTGCACGAGTACCCCTTCAACGGTAACAAAAGAAAAGTTGGGGAGACCATTGGGCGGTACCCTTGGCCGCATTATTACCGACAACGCCTGACGTACTTTGCACCATACGCGCGCAACGCATGACCCACATACGATGGGACCAAATCCAGACTGTCCTTTTTGCACGTATCGTACATACTGCAATTTGCATGAAATTGAGGTAGGTCAATTTTTTTTGGGTGCATTCTGCATTTCCATATTTTTTATACGACCATAACTATTAAAACCCATAAAACAAAATATCGGGTGTTTAAAAGCAAAATGCGAGTCTTATTTCTGTATAAGTCTACCTTAATACCCCGAACTTAACTAAAAGCATTTAAAAAGTGCAACAGGTGTTATACTCACCTACTTCACTCAACTGTGTGATTTCGAAAGAGAAGTTATTATTTGATACAACGCACGATATCCAAGCCCTTCCTAAATGAACCGTAAAACCCTCGGGAATCGTGCCCGTTGATTTGTTAATGATTGTCGAGCTCTCGTTACTTGGGTCGTGGCCAGAGCCTACACGGATGTTCCCTGAAATGATGAGTGATGTGTCGGTGACGCGGATGTTGATGAGGTGGCCAGGAGAAGCATAGACCAGCCACACACATGTTATTGGCTGAGAATCTGATGAGTGTGGTGAGGTCAGCTGGTAGATACCACCGTCAGATACATCGACAGGTGGACCACATGTAGCTGTGGGGAAAAACAATTTAATACTAAGAGAGCGTGGGAAATTTGCAGAGTTGTAATGACTCGAGTCAATGACTCGACTCGAGTCCGACTCGAGTCACATTTTTTGGTGACTCGACTCGACTCGAGTCCCGACAGGTAAATGACTCGACTCGACTCGAGTCACTGCGAGCAAATGACTCGACTCGACTCGAGTCCCTCATCAGAATGACTCGACTCGACTCGAGGAAGGCTAATAAGACTCGAGTCCCAAAAATAAAAGCAAAACTTACTTGCGAAAAATATTTGCAATGACTTACGCCGCGCCGTTCGCGTTGCCAGTTTTTGTTCACGTCACGTCATGTTCGCGAATTATGTACGTTCATATACAGCGGCCGTCTGTTTTCCTTCCTCCATAATGATACAACAAACATACACCGTGTCGCGGACTCCCACCTTGTGGTTCTATAGCATGTAATGCTAAACCCGGAACCAGACTTAAAACGCATTTCTCAATCCGTGGTTTCATCATTGGTTTCGGGCGATTTCTTATAAAGCTCTTGGTGGAACGCTGGCTAAATTTATGTCCCGATTTCACACACACACAAAATGGATACGGATGGGACCACCTTTAAATAATCAGAAACAGTTTTGTATAATGTAATTAGGTTTTGAAGTTCTCAGCGATCAGCGAACAACAAAATCTAAACCCGAAGCCAAAACAGTTATAAGACCGAAGTTTCACATCTTCTTATCTGTGACGTGAGCTAGCAATGGAAACTGTTGGTTGGGTACCATACAGCATACTTTATGTCTTTGGATTTTTCGTAATAGACTGGTGCCTTGTAATCTTTCTCTCTTGTGTTTGTTGCTTTTTATTGTAATTTATTATATAGTGTTCACATATTTGTGACTCGAATTGACTCGAGCTAAATACTTGACTCGACTCGACTCGACTCGACCACACACTGTGACTCGACTCGACTCGACTCGACCTTGTTGACCTAATGACTCGACTCGACTCGAGTCACTTCTTTAAAATGACTCGACTCGACTCGAGTCACAAAAATCAGTGACTCGTTACAACTCTGGAAATTTGTAGTAAGTTGTTGATAGAAGACAGTAGGCCTACGTTGCATTGATTGACATCCATGTCTAATATCTTAGACATGCAGCCAAATTTACAACTCGTATCCAAACTGAAGTGGATCTTTTGGTATAAAGCACTCATGATTGGTGTATAAATAAGGGAATAAATATGTGCTTGGCCGAAATAAAACAATATGATTATCTGACTCCTGTGAAAATTGGACCCCTTTTCCCTTTTATTGGTTAAACCCTACACGTGACCGGTCCCTCTCTTAATTATCAATGTATGAGCTTGCGCAATACCACCAATGAGTCCGTTTTTCAAATGTAAATTCACGCTACACCGGTTCATGCTTAACGTGAAATATGCGACTACGAAGCAAGTTTGCCACCAAACATTCGATGGAGTTAACAGTGTATTAGGCCTTCGGAATCATAGCACCTGCCGTGACGTCTAAAATGCGCTGTCGCAAAGTATGAACAGACCTTAACAGCCATGTGCTTGCAAAGGCCTAAGCATCGCCGTTTTTAAACAAAGTTAATCTGATTACGTATGCACCCCCACGGCTTTTTGAATGTTGTGTTTCTCAGAGAATATTCTCAGTATGATTGAAATGTTAAATTAAAACGGAGAAGAAATTCTAGACTTCATGTCGTTGAACAAATCGACGTCATCGATGCCTAAACGTCAATTCTGGTTACTGGTAAAGCTGACCTTAAAGTCGGGAAGAAATTGTTCGAAAACGTCCCCGAATCTATGTATTTTTCTCAATTTCTAGGAATCCCCTTAAGTTGTTATTTCACAAGAAGTTGAACACTTATATCATCTATAAGTATATTCCGAATTTCAGCTTAATCTGTTGTTGCAAACGCTTGTGTTACTTCTTGAACTATCTCCTAGGTAAATTTCGACAAGGATTTTTTGCCGACCAAATTAACTCACGTGCATGGTTTTCAGGTTGGCTGATTTTGGGGCAACAACGACGAAGTGCATATTAGCATATTCATTAGTGTGACTCGCGTGCTTCGCGTGGGTCTCGCTATCGACCAATGGAAGTCGGCAAAAAGGGTGATATTTATTAAAGCCAGAGTCCATCATTTGCAGCTATCCTAATTGGCTTAATTATTGTTGGAAAACATATTTGGTTAAAAAAAAATAGAAAGGGGACTAAACTCCCTGTGAAATTATTCTTTCTGGCAAGCTGTAATTCTTAAGAAATCAACGAAAGAAGGCCTTTCCAACGGTGCGTCTCAAGAAGCACCGTTGGAAATTTCCGTTAGTAGGTTGGTTAGTTTATTCGGCGAAGCGCGCGCAAGCGTTGACACGACGCACACGTGCGCGCGGTTGCTATAATTCGTCGGATTCAGACCCAATTAAAAACATGATTCAGCAACTTTTGATTTGAAGTAAAGAACCTAGAATGCTGTTTTTCTCGAAATATACAGCTGAAGCCGAACTGAAACTTCATCAGGTCAGTTGTTCAGCACCCTTCTTTAGATTTTGAGCACTTTTATGGCTTCAAACGAACAAAATGCACAAATTACAAATGATGGACTATACCTTTAATTAGTAACTCGTGAAGGAGGCAATACTGCAAGTTTTTACTGCACACCATAATCGATAAGAACCTTATTAATATTCGTGAGGCTTGAAAAGATTGACAGATTTTGCAAACACCAGTGTTAACAACTTTTAAAAATGCATGTAACCAGTCCTTTTTTTCCAATTTCAACAAAAAGTACTGAACATATCAAAACGATTTTTAGCGCATAGTTGGATCATTATAAGGGAAACAAACCCTAAAAGTTCCATGAAGACACAGTCTTCCAAATCGGAGAAATTGATTTTCAAAGATTGCGCCCGCGAACGTAAACATGTCTGTGTGCATGTTGTTTCATTCAAAATAAAGTATTACGTAACATTTAGAAATCGGCCTTCGCAACCGCATGGCTGTTAAAGAAGACAAGTATACACTAATAGATTATCATTGCCAACTAAGAAAAATTACAAAATCAACAACATTAATATTAAACTTAATCATGTACGTCAAACTTATACATCGTTTTGCTGCAACAAAAAAAGGTTATAAGAATTGATTTTTGTTGGGGGTATAAAGAAAATCAGTTTTAAAACCATTAGGGCCTATAAAGGAACCAATTGTAAAAAAAATTGGCTATTTTGAGAGGGGATTATAAATGTGATACTGTTGTGTAATTAAGATGTAAAAAAAAATGGTTCTTAACGGTTTAAGAACAGAAGCTTCTCCCGTTTTCGTTGCAACAAACACAACAGCATTTCAAATAAATGTTTACCTGGCTTTTTTTCTAATTTTCAAAAGACAAAAACTCACCACAATTCAGTTCATCGTACATATTTTGACAATGTGGCTGCTGGTCACATATATAGCTACTGAACACGCACGTTGAATGTCCATCAGACGTCAAACACCGAAATTGGTGTGAATAACATGTCCCTTTTGCAGAAAGAAGAAAAAGAAAGACAATGAAAGGGCGGCTTCAATAGCGGGATTTTTTTCTATATCGTTTGCCTATATCAGTCCTGCATGAGAAACTATACAGACGCTTGTTGAGTTCGTGATGGACCGCCCAGCGGTTGACTGACGATTTAATCGTGGCATACGTTGCCAAGATTGTTCATCCCTTTACAATATTTCTGATAAATACATTTTATTATTGAGGCTCACGTGAACAAACAAACAACATTAGGTAAAACTCTTTACATGTATTTACCACATCCTATTTCATCTGCTTTGCTGTCACAATCTGGGAATCCATCGCATCTCTTGCTGATCGGGACGCAGACATTATCGGGCACACAGCTGAATTCCGTTTCATTCTTACAAGACGCTAAGAGATTGGCCAAGGCAAAAATTAATTGTTACATTCAGTTTGCCCATGATTACTTTGATCAAGTGTTATGGTTAGCGATAGAAAATTTGTGCCTATAGTTTCAAATGCGCGAAATTGTGCATAATGATTGACTATGAATTGGTTGAGTGGACCAAATTGCAACAGTTTTACACATGTATGAATACGGAAAACAGAACAGACAAGATTGTTGATGGTTGTTCATCTTTGTACCTGGATATTCAGATTCAATCCGCAGGTACAGTTGAGAAGGATATTCGAAAATAATCTTTGAGAACGTGATTCGGACCTCGGAGCTGTGAATCACCATACTCGACTTGTCAAACTTAAAAAAGGCTGCAACTCTCTTCCACGGTGACCCCACAAAGAAATTCAATTGAAACAATTTAAGGAGAGAGTGTGTCGTTGGAACCAGGAAGCGAATCCGGATAACTTGGTCGCTTCTGGCTTGCACTGTCCAGGAGCAGCTGGCTCTTGTGGATGTTAGGCTAGTTGGATCTCCTCTCAGCTGACCGGCTGGATACTTGATGTCGTATGACGAGTTTCTCGGAAGAATGATTTGGTCATCGTCTTCACAGTAATCTGGCATAACCACAAGCAGTAACAAAATTGAGCACTGAGTAGTGGTGTAAGGCACCATTGATGCACATTATCAATTGATAGAGTCAAGGAAGTACGATGGCTGCTAGCTATATTTACTGTTGCTGGTTCTTATCATTGTCGTAGATGTTGTCATTGAAGTCTTTGTCAGTAGGATCGTCGTTTCCAATCGCCCATGCTACTTCCATTCAATAACTCTCACTTGCAATTCTCTATTGACCAGTTGAGAATGCATAATTGAACACATAAATGAACAGTGAATTTCAGGCACTTCCCGACAAAAGCATAGGTTGAGTTTGGCATACCGTAAGCTAACCAAAGGACAAGACGGGATGCATGGGCGCCCGTCGGCGATTTTTTTCCCGGAACGACATCCGTTTCTCATCTTCTGATTGGTCCATTATATGCATGTCTAATGCCTTGTTCCCCACAACACAAACCCAAGATAGGCTTTACGTCTTGTGAGAAATGTGCCTTCCTCAATTTAGTTATTTTAAAGGTAAAATGTGAAGACGTGAAAAACGCTCATTGGGGTTCGAACTCCGATCACCTGATTAGAAGGCAAGACTCCTTCCAACCTGCAACCAGTCCAATAATCAATTGCCAATCGTCGGTAATTTAAACACCATTATATATTGTTATATAACTTAATAAAGCTCTGGACATCACGAATATTCATAATGCAGAGAGAGAGAGCGGCCTCTTTCGATATTGTCGGATCTCGTTTGGGGAAAATAATCAATCGCGGACGGGTGAGGGAGCTAGGGAGGGTAGTGACAATGACCAAGATAAAGATAAAGGGACTAGACTTTAAACAGCAACAGTCATTTCAATAATGAAATACTTGTAAAAATACTCCTGCCCAGAAAATAGCTTTAGTGAACGTTTAAAGGTGCCGAGTGTGGGGATCTTTGATCAAATGAAGCATTTTTGCGTAATAAAGTCGCCAGCATTAAATACTAAGTGAAAAATTGGAAACTCCATGTGTTAACGTGCAAACACTGCAAAAATACAACCAAGGTGCTTGCGAGGTCGCTGTCTCATATTGTCATGATATACTAGAATGATTACTGAGCACCCCATACTCACCACAGTCCCGTTCATCATGTCGCCATGATGAGTCGCAGTCTTGACGCCCATCGCATACAATGGTAGAATCGTAACATATAGCCCCACCGGTACCGCACTTGAATTCATCAGGTCGACAGGTAACTTATGACCGTGTAAAAAAAAGAAGTTGGTGCTACAGTCAATCATTTCTGTTTGTCCAGATTTAATTTCTGAGAAGCGAGACAATATACACAAAGGAGAAAGTTCACATCTTTGTTTCCCTTATAATAATGGTAGCCGGTTATGCAGCCTCAGCTATACATCTACAGTGATGGTGAATAACTTTTAGACTTATTCCTTCAAGAAATATATCTCAGAGCTTGAGCTCGACGCGAGTTGAATTGTAACCAATAGGGTGTTTCCCACAAATGTGTTCCCGCGTCAATACCAAAAGCGGGGTCGTGATTATGTGTGTAAAAGCCATCAATGCCAAATGCAACGATTATTTTCACCACAATCGAGCGGTCAATTTTGTTTCTTAACATTTACGGTAAATCAAATTTGTCTTGTATCACAAACATTTAGGTGAAACAAACATTGAATCGAGCTTTTGTTTATACGCAGGTGTACATTGAGCATACTGAAAAAAAACCCGGTGTCTTCGAATTCTTAAATTTCCTCTACCTTCTTGGTAGCCGCCAAAAAAGTCGAAGTTGAATCGATTTTTCTGTAGATTGAAAGTGAAGGTTGAATTGGAGCTTCCGTTGTAAAGGGCTGCGCTGAGGATGATTACACCAAAGCCGTTGACGAAAGAGGCAGTTCTTGGAACTACGAAGCTGTCGTAATGTTTTATCAAAACTCCTTCAAATGTCTTGTGAGTAATTCTTGTGAAAAATTGGTCAACAGAGGATTGAAAAGTGACGTTGATGACCATGCCAAAGAGCACCGGAACAGCCCAGCAACTGGTTCCCTTGGTAACGTCTCCACTCCATTCTGAATACAGTCCAACTTCCTCAGAAATACTGACGGCTTGATTTGAGTCCAAAACTATGTAAGGACATACTTCTTCATCTGCAACGATATAATAAGCCGCAATTTATTATATTATATAGTTCCAGGGCCGTAGCAAGAGGGGGGAGGGGAAGCCTCCCCATTCAAAATTTATGTCGGCAAATCCATAATTGTTGTTATTGTTGTCGGCAAATTTTCATATCAGAGGATTTGGTTTTTTTTGCTCGTCAAATATTTAGTTGCAAGTTTGCGGTAAATTTTACTTTTCACACCTCCCATATTTTTTTCTGTCGGCAAATTTGAGGGCCCTGTTTTTGGCCGCTTGACGGATGTTTTGTACGTAAACTTGTAGGCAAATTTGTTACGACACCCCCTATTGAAAATGTTCTCGCGACGCCGCTAATTAGTTCGAAAAAATACTTCTTTTTATTCAGTAAGGCCTGTGGGTAGCAGGTCAAACCTTCACACTAAGCAAATTAGCTTGAAGAGAGCGAGAGCGAGACGGCCTTGTGGCCGATTTATCCGCGTGTACAAATGTGACAAACAAGTTCTCCGGCAATACCAATCAAAGAAGAATCGACAAAATTCAGGCCAGTCATTCTCACGTCCTATATCAAAAAGGACTGCTACAAATTGTCTTTCTTGCCTAGAAAGAACAGCCCAATGGAACGAACTATCGGTAGATATTAGGGGCCCACAAAGTTTAACCGTCTTCAGGTCTCAAATGTACGATAGAAATATATGTGACCTGCAAATCATTGGCTTTCCAATGATATCAAATTTATTTATGTAGCTTAATTCTTTCCAAAGATTTGTGGCAGGAACTTCAACAAACTTCATTTCGAGAAAAAAAGGCTTTCAAAAATAAGAAACCCATTGCGCCGCCAACGGCAGTGAAAAACGTTTTTCAGATTTTCCCCTTTCTGTGGGTATTTTTTTCCCAACAAAAAATGCATAGTGTGAATCTTGGATACCTTGGCTACTCAAAAAACAATTCAATATCGATCTTGAGATGTTTTTCCAGTATATCCGACTTCAGGCATCAATTACTCAAAACAAGGTTTTGGGGAGGACATTCCTCATTTTGCCTCAGTAGGTCACATATTCTTTCAATCACACAGGGGTTCGTATTTAACTTGCTGCTAAGTAACGCGTGTGTGTCATGTGCAGGATGTTACACCAAGCAGTTTGCAAAGTATGTTACAGACACAGATACAGATATGGACTTTCCGTAGAAGGATAACGTTTTTTGTTTCTGTGAAAACTGTCAAATATGTACGTCCTGTCACTCTTTCTCGTTAATTTTTTTTAACAAAGTCCAAAATTCTGTTCATTATTCTGTACATGTTCGTAAGTGTTGTCCTCTGAAGTTTCGGTTCTATTGGTTGATAGTGCACTTTAAAATTTGAACTCACAGTCATAGCAATATCCATCTGTTAAACAGAGGCAAGTTGTATTTTCGCCGATGCAAAACGATCCGTTGTTGAAAGTACAGAGATGGTCGCCATTGCCGCATACCTCTAAGTAAACAAAATGGAGAATAAAACGGTATTTAGAAATATAGTGTCATATAAATGAATGTTTATGGGTTTGCAAAATCACCATTTGTTTTGTAGCAGTGACGTAGCAAGGTCATTTTGATTGGGGGGGGGGGGGTGAAAAGGGCACTTGCACATCCATGCTGAAATGTAGACCCTATTTTTCTCCGGACAGTTGGCCTCCTAAAAATTAAAATAGTGTGTGTGTCTGGGTGTGGGCGTGTGCGGGTGATGTGATCTGACAAACCGTGCCATGGAGACATGCACACAATATTCCAAGGTACGTTGATTCGTAATTTCATGACCGCTGATCAGATTAGGCAAATCATTGGCAACAAGGGTAACTACTTACTGGAATATTATATTGTCATTAATTCCCTTCCCGTGGAATGGAAACAACTTTCCAAAGAAACGATTGGTAACATTAATATTGATGTTCGAAATGAGCTAATTAAGATGAATATGAAGCACATCAGGAAGACATTTACTGACACAAAATTCACTACCCCCATAGCAGAGACATTTTGGAAAAACAAATTCCCCACTCATAACTTTGTTTGGGATGTAATATGGAAGAGGCTCAACTATTGCTGTCCAGACAGTAAGTCATTTTCAATCAATTGGAAAATCATTTATAACTGTTACCTCACGCAAGTCTGGCTTTGCAAAAGGAAGAAGAGTGATTCAGAAAATTGCACATTTTGTCATGATAGTATTGATTACATTGAACACTTTTTTTTGGTCGTGTAAAATGGTAAAACCCCTTTGGAACGAAATTGAAAAGATTGTTGCATCTAAGTATGGCAAATCGATCAGTCTGTTTGTGGAAAATATTCTTTTCGGGGTCGGGGAAACATACAATAGTTATCGGTTTCTGAATACTTTAATTAATATAGGTAAACAAACAGTGAGTCGTTTTAAATTTGGCCAGTATTCCAACCTTATCATCCTTTTTGAGCAGGAACTCCAGCTTCGTCATGTCGAGTAAACTGTTTGTTAGAATTTTTTGTTGTGTGTAATTCAGAAGTACCTATAGAGCAGACGATTAATTGTACATGTACATAGATTATTGTTATTTAATTGTTGATTGTATCTTTGAATAAAACAGAAAAAAAAATCGTCGCAAATGGAAGAGTTTTAGAAGAAGGATATTAAGCCCGAATTTCAGCAAAGGAAATTAATTCTTGTTATTTGAGAGCATTTTGAAACTACAATTTCAAACTCGAAAAATTTACTACACGAGAACAAGAAATGTCTTCAAAACGATACAAATTTTAGTATGTGTGTGTGTGGGGGGGGGGGGGGACATTGTACCATGATTGGGGCGCTGTTCAAAACCGACGAGTATGCACACTAACTGGACCATATACGGCGCTGCTCAAGGCGATACGTGCGCGAAATTAAAGAAAAGGCACTCGTAAAGGCGGCTGAAACTAAATGTGCACTTCTTTTTTTCAACACGGCACTTGTTCAGAAAAAGGGCACTTATTGACAAAAGAAGGGCACTCTTTATACAAACAAATGGGGGGGGGGGAACCTGGTGAAATGCTCACAATTAGTCAGAAGGCTCGATATACTCCATCAAATTTTAACACCGCTGCGACTGTGTTAGTTGATTAGCTCATAGTCCTATCTGGTGCAACGCACGAAAACAGCAATTTGAATTCTACTTACGTTCATTTGAGACGGCTTCAAAGCTGAACCTAGGTCGGCTTCCCGGGTTGTAAGGAGGCACCATTGTTAGTAACTCTCTAGGGGAGAACACCTCAATCTTTTCCCGACACCTAGTGGAGAAAAACTCAAACCCATCAAAGGAGAAGGCACAGACACTGTAGTCGAAAACAATAGCCACAGACCTATGAAGAGTTGCTCTGATGGCCGTCCCTGGCGGAGCAGTCACATTGAGGCAAAGAGTGAGACTTCCATCACTTATGACGACGACCTGATTAGAAGAGTTGAGCTGCACAGCACGACAAAATTCTGGTGATGAAAGCAAAATGACAAAAGAAAACATGTTACCGACTACCTTGATACTGTGACGTCATGCCACCCAAGTATTCATACTGTACATCTAGTAGGGGAGAGTGGGGGAATCCCGAATATCTTTCCTTTTTGGCTTCTCACAACAAGCTAAGAGGGCATTTTCTAAGGTTGATACGCCAAACAAAGTTCAAGTCAAGTCCTCAACATAATCATATTTTTTATTATTTTGTCAATAGTCCTTTAGGTCCTTATGGCTGGCAGAAAGAAAAAAAATTGCGTCGTTCGGAATTACCCGCACCCTGAGGGGGGGGGGGGGAATTCTTACACTGACATTATTGCAACAGAAACATGCAATATGAATTGAAAGTCGCTGAACATGAACCATTGAGAACAGTCGGAAGTTTGTCCGGAATAGGTACGTTTCCCAGTCATTTTAACACATATCACCCAAGTTCCCTATAACAATACTTTAATTTTGTCCCCGAACATCGTCGAGCTCAATTCTCAATTTCAAGGGCTTCAACAATGCTCGGGGACAAAATTAAAATGTCTTTATTAGGAATTTGTGTGACATAAGTTAAACCAGCTGGGGAAACCTGTAGAATGAAAGACCGTAATGACAAAAGCTATCTACGTCTGAAGGAGGTACGGGTGGCTAGTGCGTCTTTACATATCTTTTTACTAAAGAACGAACTTTACGTACATGCATAGGACATTAATCTCGACTCTTTATCTGTTACTACAAACTATTCTAAGATACGGGCAGTAAAAAGTGGGAAATGTTATTTACCATTTTCAAAAGATTAATGCATGTTGGTGTTAAAGAGCCACCTTTTCACGTTAGCGAATATGAAAATGTTCGTGAAAGTTGACCATGGAAATCATTTAATGTGCACGACTCAGTTTTCTTTGACTCCTAACCGAATTAAAGGTTAAACGGATATAAATGTCTTCTCTTATGGATTCATCTCATTACAAGGGACATCGAAATCACGTGCAAACATTAAACAACTTAAAAGTGTTCGTATTTTAACCCTTCGGTCTCCTCCCTTACAAACCAAGGAATGCACGGGCTGATATCATATAAATGATAATGCGCGCAAACGAATCTAAAAAACAGTATTAGCTGTTTCAGCTCAACGCCAATCTTCAGATGAGACGAATCTCACAACATACGAATGAATTAGAAATCGCCGATGACGCTGCACGTGTGTGTCCTCGATTTACACCATAAACAAACACCAACACACCCCACTTCTCCCACTCGCCGACACGGATTTACGCCACTGTCACGAACGTTTTGTTCTGTCGCGGCTGTGTGTCCAGATTTCCCTGAGAAATGGGCGGTACTTGTACAATAACGGTGGTGGTGCTGACGGTAACTGACAAGACGTGACCGAATTACTTGAAGTTAACAGATCAGCCGCGATCTAGATTCGTATGAATAATGAACGTGGACGGGTGCTCAGGGGGCGAATACTTCCGTCTAATAACGTACAGTCAAGATGAAAGAGCAACCGATCGGTAGTGATCTGCCTGCTAAATTAATGTATTTTGTCCTTCACAGGATAATCACGACGTCAGGAGAAAAAAGCTTCCGTCCGTCGCCTGGTCTGTACTGATCAAGAAACCAAAACCAAACTAACGCAGTCGAAAGTTGTTTGTTTGGGTACATTAGACTAGCAATTGGAGGGGAGTGGTTTTTGTCGACTGTAGTTTCGTAGTGCCTGTTTAATGCCATCACTGGAAAGTATATTTCGTAAGTTTTCAAAATTGAAAACGCCAATTGGAAATCAAACTGAATTAAATTATAATAGTGTTGAATCGATCGAAACCAAGCTATTTTGGAGAATTGGTGTTACTTCAAAAGTCAAAACCTTGATAGAGATGATAGAACGTCCGAAGGATGTTGTGTACAGTTGGGAGCAGATTTCCGCAATGAGAGATTGTTGGTTTGGATCGTTTTCATTATTATTTGCACTCAAGCAATTGAGCAAGCGTTTGGTATATAGGTATTGTTCTTGTTTTCAACTTTTATTAACCTGACCTTGTGTGACAGCAGAAATGTATCCCATTCGGTTGAGAGTCAACTTGAATTTACGTAAAGCAAGGAACATTTTATGTTCCTTACTTGGGGGTTCTATCGCCGCTTGGTGGCACTTTTATGTAGAATGTATTTCCTACATCCTGGCACTTACTATTAATTTTAGTATGCATGAAACGTTTGGTCATGAATAACCTTGTTAAAGGTCAATGGCTACGCCCTTGGTTCTGATATGTGCACCCTTACTTCAATGCATTGCACACTTGGAAATGACAATATTGAATTGGACAACTGGCAGCTCCGATTACCAGTAGTCACGCGATTACAGTTCAATATTGTCATTTCCATCATCGTTCCTTGTCGAAGGCGTCTTTTCATATATTTCCTAATTATTGTTTGTGTACGCATTAAGACTAGCCATTCATATAACAAATAGTTCCATTATAACCCTGGCCATTGTTGATTTTTCTGTTAATATGAAAGCACAGCTTGTCATGGTTATCAGACTTAAATTAATTACTTGCTCTCGTTGAACAAATCGGCCTAGAGCCCACTTAAGTGATTTTGCTCCCGGCTTATGTTCGACTAATTAAAACTGACGGGTCCATTATAAATCATGCTCGGAACCGAAGACAACTAATGGTGAGAAAACATCCGATCTTTTTGTCTTTCTCTCCCCATTATTTACCCCATCTGTCAATGCTCCGATTGAGTACTTCTCTATACAGGCAGTCACAATGCTAACGCTTCAATGAGGCATTTAAGTGCGTAGGTGATCAAATTTGCAAGACAAAAGGAAAATAAACAGGATTTATCAAGTCAAAATGCGGCTATACAGCCACATTAAGCGCTACCTTTTGGTGCGACTGAAAAATCTTCGAAATGATTACATTTACAGGAAAATAACCTTGACCTGCTATACAGCGAATAGAAATCTTTTCAGGATCGACCTGTGTTTTAGGTAACGAAATTATTTGCAGTCATTTCTCCCACAGTAGAGCTAGATGTGTTTTGACTGTGGTTGTTAGGATCACACAGAACTCAAGACCATAAACCCAAGCATTTGTTGCAGAATCAACGTACAACCGAACAAACGAGACAAAATCCAAGCTCAAGATAAGAATGTCGTAGTAACTTGTCACTCAGTATCCGGGGATCACAAAGACATTCCTTGATTTTTTTCTCTTTGTTAATGCTGTGTTTCAGTGATAGAGACATTGGAAATACATCAATTGCTGGCTTTTTCTACATTAAAAAAATTGGTTACAAAATAAAAATAAAAAATACACAAAAATCGATGAACGAGATGATGTGTATGTGCGTAATGAACTAATAGACAAACCCTAATAAAACCCTTTTCCGACAATGTAAAGTTTCGCTCAAAAGGAATGAAATTCATATCTTATGAAATACGGGAAAATGGGAACTTGATTGTTTTGTTGATTTTTCCAGTACATCTTAGCGTAAACTGAACGAACGCTGGATCTTTAAACATCCGTCTTAAACATTAGCGTTTCACCAATGGAGAATAAAATGGGCATAATACAGTTTATTTTGTGTATAGAGTGTATCCGTGTACGCATAAGATAAGGGAATATAAACGCGTGCTTGGCTGGTTTTAAACACTCTGTTTAAGACCGGTTGGAGTCTGGATGCTTTTAATTACCCGAGCCGCAGGCGTGAGTAATTATCAGCATCTAGACTCCAACCGGTCTTAAACATAGTGTCTGATATCGGCCACGCACATATTTATTTCCATTCATAAATTCCTTTTCGGTAAAAAAATCAAACGTTTTCGGTCGAAAAGTCAAAATGATTCCAAAATTCTAAATTGCCAACGATTTTGTTCAGCAATTTTACTTCATGCTTTACTTCACCCCTACAGCTATATTATGGTAAGAACGTTCGACCAATAAAACGGTTACTTAAAAGGCACCGAATTTCATAGGAGTCCAAATGTCATGTGACGCTGAAAAAGTGATTTCGACCAGCAATGCCGGTCTTTATCAAACGTATAAAACCGGCCACGTGACGGGCTCTCGAACATAGGAATGGGTAAACTGTGTTAGGTATTTATGAAAGCTGGTTTAATCGAAGTTTTGAAACAGACTTACCGTCCGGGAAGTTTTGGGACAACACAGGTGTGTAGCACACTAAATGTAGAGCCACAGCGAGGAGGGGAGGAACCAGCCATGTCCACGCCCTCCCCATCTTTAAGGGCACAACGACTCAAAGACTGCAGTGTCTAAAATTTAAAAAAAGGTTTATTTGAAAAGGTAAAATTGGGCCACATATCACATAATACCACGACAATGTTGATATTGTATTTCCTGATCCCAGTTATAATTTCTATCCAAAAACATACCTTAATAGGCGCAGTTCGTCTCTTTTCAAAATACCTTCACGTTATGGTTTTGTAACGGGTAACACGTAATGTGTGTAAATTACTGGTAACAACACTTTGACAGTTTAATTATAAGTCGTTTGCATAATTGTACGTGGTGAGGTAGAATTGATCAAGAGGTTTATAATACATTTTGCCAAGTCTGAAAACCTAACCAAAATTCCGTTTTCAAAGAAAGTAAAGGACGAATACTACATGTATAACGTCTCTGAACCCGCTGCCTCTGAAGAGAAACCATCATTTATCGCATTTCGTAAAGTCGTTCTTCTCTGACAGTACACTGCAGAAACTATACGATGGACAAAGAACTTCTTTGCAGTGTTTGCAGTATCAATGAAATGTACTGCACAACCAGTATTCGTCTTGGCTATTTAGAAGTGAAATATGTTTCCTTACCAAATGACGTAAATTGTAGCCTGTGAATGTAGACCTCACCTGCGGCTCGCAGACTGGAAAATGGTGATGAGAAAGCTCGCATCAATAACTAGACGCGCTAAAGGATAGAACACCTTGACTCGGGCTCATTTCTCACATATAATACGAGTCCCCTGGTTAGTGTGGGCGTGTTGGCGTATACAACGTCATCTGATCACGTGTCATTGAATTATTCGTGCAAATCCACGGTAAATTGAGGTTCCATTGCACGGTCACGCTTCAGGCGGCTCTGATCGTGCCGAGCAGATGATAAGGATTTATTCAGGCGTTGATATAAAACAATTAATGTTGCACATTAACGAATATTTCTCATTTGTATAATAGTTCCCAGGGGCTCGATTAAGGGTGTAATCGGGAAAAGTGTGTTTGTTCTTTCTTTTTTAAGGTAAAATTAATTACATGTATCTATTGCGTTTTTTAATCACTCCCTGCATATGTTTTGTCAGAGCTCTGGAAGTGCTGTCTGACTTGTTGAGATCCTGATATATTTTAAAAGAGTGACGACAGTTTACAGACAAGATGACGACATCCGTGTCGAAATCATTTCCGAAGATCCGAAGATATTTTAAATTTTGTGGCGTCGTCATGTCGTCATCATGGTATCAAATTGCAAGCGATTTAAGGCCAAATTTTATATAATTTATGTGAACCATGAGTTTAAAAATAAAAAACCGGATTTTACTACCGACAAGCAAAATACTTATTGCAGAGTTCCGTGAGGAATGCCAAACACAAAATACATGATGACGTCATCAACCGAAAGGGTGCCCTCAAACAGAACATCAAAGACTGTTTAACTTTAGAGATAAAAAAAACATTGTTCCACATTTTACCAAATTGCCCCTAATATGTTTTCTTTTAACAACCAAATAGTTTCGCAAGGTTTCAGAATCATGACGTAATCAGACCAGAAGTTATGGTATAGGGAGAATTTGAAGATGATGTTTTCTTCTTTTTAAATTCAAATCCATCATTTGATCCCTGTCCAAAAACTATGTTTGTATCACAGACATGGGCGTCACGAGGGAGGCAAGGCCCCCCCCCCCCCCGGACAAGCAAAAAACAAAAAGAGGAGGGGAAAAAAAGGTGGAAAGGGACAAAAAGAGGCGCGAGTCATATTGTTGTTAATTTAATTGATTGTTTGGGGGGGGGCAAATGTCCCTGCCCAACCTCGAAAAAATTTATAAATCGGGAAAATGCTGGATAATATAAGGTTTTTGTGGGAAAATATGCTTTGCCCCACTGTAGAAAAAAAAATCTGGCGACGCCCATGATCACAGATACAAATATCCGGTACAATGTTCATATTGGGAGTGAAAATGCAAATACTGACTCCAAAAATGACTAATATAATTGATAATATCAAGTTAATTAAAAACTAACAATTGGGCCATGATAAAACCCATGATTTCCTAAATATCTCGCAGAATAGTGAGCTTCATGACTTATAATGCAGGTACTCCAAAAAAACAAAGCAAAGAGAGCAAACACCATTAACTGCCTGCTTCCTGCCTCAATTTCTCGTCCATTGTCAATTGAGCAGCATTCAAAACAAATTTATTTTATGAACCCATCAATAATTCCAGTTGTATAGTTCAATGAAGCGCAATTTAAGCCAACCAAAAATGTCAAAAGCCGCCTATTCTATTTTTGTTTCTTTTTCGTCGCAAAGTACGCGTTACCCTTTGTGTAACACGGTCGACATGCAACAACGGCGGTGGTTTCTCGTCAAGATTGAGAAGGGACACTGGCGGTGCCTTAATAAGTGCGATTTGAAATGCACGCTTGTTCCTGGGAGTATCTATGCCTTTTGTAATTTTGTAAAGTGTGAATTAATGTGTATTTCAGACATGGTGCCAAAGTATTTATTTTCTGTTCTCCACATTTTCGTCTTATAATTTTCCCTTTTGTTAGTACTCTGGTAGAAGGGGGAGGCCCACTTTTATCGACAATTTAATTAAACGAATATTTTCAACATCTGATTGATATCTTTTGCTCAAAAGCTCTTGAACTTTCGAGAGGATTATGTTTACGGGATTGAAAATAATCCCTTCAAGGATCAGGAAAGTGACAATGATTCCTTGACTGTGGAATCCAATCAGAGCTCGTAGATTCGCTTATGCATATCTCGTTAAGACTTGGGAGATAAAAGCAAGATGACGTCATCGCTCAAAAGGACGCCCTCTAGCGGCATATCAAAGACGGTTAATTATTTGGGTTTTTTTTCCATAAAAAAACCCCGTTGTCACAATTTTACCAAATTGCCCCTAGACTTAAGCAACAACAAATTACTTTGCAAGGTTTCAGAATCATGACGTAATCAGACCGGAAGTTATTAATGGGAGAATTTAAATTTTTGTAATTTCAAATCCATCAATAATCCGTGTTTAATGACTATGTTCATAGCACAAATGATGATGTCCGATAAACTCTTGACCTTGGGGTTTTATCAAACGGCAAGTTAGGGGTTTCTAATAAATTCGATTCATCATAATTTTCATATTTCCAGAAGTCCTTTTCACGGGAATTAATAAAATAATCCAGGGTCTTTTTTGACATTATGTGCAAAATCACATGACCCTTCCTTCCGGTACAAACCAGAAGTGCCATATAATTTAAAAGTGGAAAAAGATTTGAACTTGCTGTCAGTTTCTGGCTAGGTTGTACTTTACAAACAAAGTTACGGGTGACGTGATACGACGTTAGAGCGCCCTCTAGCAGCAAGTTGAAAATGTTTAAAATGAATTCTCAGTTGATTATTGTGGCAAACTTTATGACAAATTATTTGATGTGAGCCCAACCATTCTGCGTTTGTTAATCAACAAACACGAAACCCTAGTATTACCCTTGTTGTTTGCACTTGTATCTCTAACCCAGAAACCCTAGACAGAAAACCGATCCGCAATCAATCAAGTTACACGAAAAAGGGAATGGTGTTCACGGCTGAATGCTTGCAAGACTTCTCGGGGATTTTTTTTTTTAGCGCACAAGGCACCTTATATTGTTCGGTCGCATAAAGCCACTGATTCTCCGTAAGAATTTGACGTTGACTCGAAGATACCCTCAATAATAGTGGTCTTGTGAATAAAATGATTTTTTTTGGCATTTGTACCGAAAGAGAATATATCAGCAGTTTAATCCGGCTGTGGCAAGGATGAACAGTAAGGTAAAGCAGAAACGTAAGGTAATTCAGGTTTGTGTTATCTTCTCGTGTTTTGGCCCAGAAGGTCGCCGTTCGAACTTTTTTCGCGCCCCGCCCAGCCTCCCAAAAGGTTGCTTTGTTCGGACTCTGGTTTCTACGCTCGAATATGTCCACCCCATATCTAAGACAATAGGCTCTGGAGCCCGAACAAAGCAGTGGTGCAAATAGTAACCTATTCACCCATTCCTCACCCAAACCTCGCCCAAGCCTCATCTAGCAATGTGGCTGGGTTGCTTGCAAGCTTTTTCAAGACTACCGCCAATATATAACAAATGCTCTTGACCGTACATAGAATAATTATTAACCGGCGCAGCGGGCCTTAAAATGAGGTCGATACCGATTGTCACAATACCCCGGGATCACAAGTCTTTGTTAAAGGAAAATGTACCATATTGACTACATGAATTTTTGCCGAGATCAGTTGGATCTCTATTTGCAGAATGCTAGTTGAACGCAAGACGATTTGCATCCATGATGATTATCTAGATAAATACATGCCCTGAATTTCTGTTGTTCACAATTCATTCATTATAGCGTAGTACTGTTGCGATAACCTTCTTGACTTACCATCTCATTGTCCCTGAGAAGCATGCAGTATAGGGAGTACAAATAGTCGTGACTCTCACTACATGCATGTAATTGTATTTTTAATGATCGACTCGATCTTTTTGGACTGCGAATCATGATAGTCTGCATCTAAGGGTGGGTGACTGGCTGTTCAAGACTAGATGAGAACCCAAGATTGTTGTGGAAATACTAAAAGGAATTTCCGTACCTTACTGTGAGGGCAATAATTGATCAAAATTAATACTACCTAAAACGGCTACAAAATCCACTACCAGCTGCCAAACTGCGACGGGTACGTGTCACTTTGCTCTCATAATAATATTTGCGGATAGAAACACATATTATTACAAAGCCTTGAGAACGTACGCCTTTTCCCACAGTTGTTCACTCAACTTCAAAATAACATGGTCGTTCGATAAAACTGACTCGCAGTGCTAGCAAACAAAGACCAATAAGCTACAGGATTGGCATGCCATGCTAAATCATATTGCCTATCTGTGTTTATCGTGTCTATATAAGGCGTGGTGATGATACAGTGGGCTGCCGAAAAATACAGGCACAATTGTGCTTCATTGGATCGCTATACGATTGTAAGTTTAGAATGCTTACTTCTGCTTTTATGAGGGAAATTGTTGTTAGATACCTATGTTCCAATGATGAATTTCCTCAACCTGTGCATGGTATCCATGTACATTTTGTCGACAAATCTCAGCCCTTATGTGCCTATCGGGCCATATGCCTAATCCGAGGTGTGCCAAACCTCGTTCTACCGCAGCCAATACATAAATTGCCCAACTCTGACGTTTTCCTAATTAATTATGCAAGTAATCCTATAAAAAATAGGTATACATTCACAAAGGCTTTAAATCGCTAAAATAAGGGCTGACAACCATGTTTGTTCCATAACTCTAATAAAACCCCACACATATTCTAGGCCTTGTCATCTGAACAAACACGGTACACCCATACGCCAGACGCCTTTAACGATCATGTAACTTAATTTGGACCCACCTATATTTCTCATTCGTAGATCACCATCTCAAAATCGTTGTCGAAATATCACTACACTGTATATCTAAAAGTACCATATCCCAATTAATTGCTCTGAGGCTGAACATTATGTGTAGATTATTGATTGACTCGGGTGACTTCGTCCCCTAATTTAATTTACCAATGACATGGATCTTTTAACGACTGCCAAAGAAGCTGGGTTTCTCCTACCTTACTTTCCTTTCGACTAGAAGGAAAAAACTGAAAATACTTCTGTGTCCACACTGACAGTAAGACGAGCATGTGCGAGCCTCTCCACAAAATGTAAAATCTTGAAACTCATGCACTTCGGCTCGGTTGGGCAGTGATTTAGCACGGCCCATATAGGCTAGCATACAAAGGCAGGAGCTAATATCGAAGCACGTGTATTCGTGACCAACCGGATAAAACTTCTGATATATTCTCTTTTGCCCTTAATCTCGCTAGCGGTGCAAATACTTCATGAATAACGTCTCTGAACCCGCTGCCTCTGAAGAGAAACCATCATTTATCGCATTTCGTAAAGTCGTTCTTCTCCGACAAAACACTGCAGAAACTATACGATGGACGAGGACCTGTTTGCAGTTTCTGCAGTATCAGTAAAATGTTCTGCAACCAGTGTTCGTATTTAGAAGTGAAATATATTTTCTTACCAAATGACGTAGGAGTAAATTGCCGTCTGTGAATGTAGACCTCACCTGCGGCTAGCAGACTGGACCATGGTAATGAGAAAGCTGGCTTCGATAATAAGAAGCGCTAAATGATAGAACTCCTTGACTCGGGCTTATTGCTCATATAACACGGGTCCCCTGATCAGTGTGGGCGTGTTGGCGTATACGACGTCATCTGATCACGTATCATTGAATTATTCGTCTCAACCCACGGCGCAACCTAACTGCGAAAATAGAATTGCCATTCCACTGTGAATTGAAGTTCCATTGCACAGTCGCACAAAATTTTAAATGGGGAGCGCCGGGGGGGGGGGGGCACGGAACATTTCTGGGGGAGGGGGTTATCCCCAACCCACCCACCCCCACCCCCAGTTAGGCCACTGATAGTCTGTGATACCTTCTTTTTTCAAGAAATGAAGAACAGAAGTGAAGAAGGCCTTGAAAATGAAATATTACTATACACATTATGTCAACATGTTTATTCCATACATTTTTAATATCCTTCATTTATCACCATACTGAGTGCAAACGGTGGCCATATTTTTTCAAGAAATGAAGAACAGAAGTGAAGAAGGCCTTGAAAATGAAATATTACTATACACATTATGTCAACATGTTTATTCCATACATTTTTAATATCCTTCATTTATCACCATACTGAGTGCAAACGGTGGCCATATTTTACAGGATAGGCCTAACCGGTTCACTCGACATAATTATATTTTTTATCATATCTGCCTGGGAGTTGCGCAAAAGGAACGTTTTCCATTTTGAATTTTGTTGTCAGTCTCTCTTTTTGGAAAAGCCGAATAAATTGGCAAATTGGACATGATGCAAACAGCCATGCGAGTAATCGGTTCGAAGTAGAGGTTACTGATGAGGCTACCGTGTATACAACCATGCATGCATTGCTCATCCGATACCAATTCGCAAGGGTTTCTACCGGCTTCTCCATACAGAGTGATTCAAAAGAAAGTGACTAAATTTAAAAATATTTAACAAATATTTGACTCGCTCCATTTCATAATAAAAAAACATAGAGATAAAGTACATCTTATTGACTTGTAACTGTGAACATTTCACCTAATTTGCATACTCTATTCCCACGTTATTGTCCATTTCAATAAAAATATCACCAAATTAAAGATCCAAGAATTTACAATTCTACTAACTGATTAATACCCATTGAGTACAATGAAACATGGAAATTTTTCCTCATCGATGAGTGAACGAGAACTTGCAATGGAAACTATTTTATTATATCGCCACTTATATTTCTGAAAAAAAGAGTTGACTTGTTCCTCATATTCAAACCCAAAAATCTGACAGTAAAATAATGGTCTTGATTTCAATTATTAAAATCTCATTTCAATGCATGTGTGTTATGTGTAATTCTAACTAAGCTCTATTGCTTCCAATGGCACTTCATGGACAGCTATAAAAATGATTTCTTTTAGTAAAACCTGCATAACTTATGATGGCATGGTTCATTTTGAGTATTTTTTTTGTTTTCAGATGAGTGGAAGAACATGCTCTTTTAAGACATACTTCATTGTATCAAATTTGATTGCGTTTTGAATCACCCTGTTGATAATTGCCGTATACGCACAACAATAATAGCCTTTTCATTCATAGCAATTTAATATATAATGATATCATTATTCAGTCTTCTTTGTACCGCTGGAGCGTAGAAATGGAAGAAACGAGCTGCTGAGGTCGTGGATATATTATGAACATCAACAAAAGAGACGTAGACACAACAATTAATTGCCTCTGCGCGCCGCATTTTGATAAGGGTAAACTTTAAACTCAGTGTCGGAATTAGTTTCTAGCAATTTTATTCAATGATTTAAATGCGTCAAGTCAATTTGTGAATTTTCACCTAAATTTACACCATTCGAAATGCAACGCAAACGCATTAACATTCAGTTACACACGCACAGAGGCAATTCATATGTTACGATCCACATTTCTTTGTTTTTCTTTACTCTCCTAAACCACAGATGGCCCCGGGTTGGTGCCCCATAAGTTAAACCCCAGGAAAAAAAACAAATTATTTGTTGGTCCCATTATTAAATTAAATATAGTTTCCTTCCCGATGATAGAAACCGAAAAAAATAATAAGTTAAAATAGTGTGATTTTTTTACTTGGCACACTAACAGTCTGTGATACCTTCCTTTGTCAAGAAATGAAGACCAGAAATGTAGAAGGCTTTAAAAACAACAAAAACATTGTCAACATTTTCTTTTATATCCGTCATTAACATGACGAACAGCAAATATCAAGATGGTCTTTCACAGCATAACTGGCTTACTCTAAAAGATGATACTTTATCACATCTGCCTGGCAGTTGCGAAAAAGGACACTCTTTACAAATATTGGGGGGGGGGTAAGCGCTGGTGAAAAAGGGCATTTGAAAGGAAAAAGGCAGTCTTTACAAAATATTGGAGGGGGGGGGGGCGTAAGAACCCATTACCTTAGCTAAAAACATTAATCAATAATTATCCAATTTAAGATATACACGTATATGTACAGTGTTGATGAAAATAAAGGTAATCTAAAATAATGGATAACATGTATGTACCATTGCATCTCTTCAGTCATGGATGACCGAGCACCAATGATTTCCAAACAAAGGCCGAGAAAACCCTGTTTCCAAGTTTGCTGGATATTAAGCTGTCATGTCAATGCGCTGTCGCTGTGGACCGTGTGTTAAAAGGGGGCATGTTAGAGATGTTGTTGCTTAAACTGGCAAATAATAATGTTGTCCATGACACTTGTTTATCATCACAAGGCCAAACGCCTACCTTTCCAAGTCATGCTTGATTCAGCGGTGAATTGAGCTGTCCAAAATGTGCGCAGTCGCAGTGGATGATGTGTTAAATGGGGGAGGGAGAAATTTGCTAAATCACGTTTTGAATTGTTTTGAATTGCAGCTTTACGCGATGTCGCGCACTGATCCGACCTGAGACGTAATGACGTAATGGCTTTGTTTACATATGCGCTTTCCTATGGGAGCGAAGTCGGGACGCCAGATGAAGTGGGGTCCGTCTACTACATAGGAATAATTTAAATTTTCCTGCAGTGCTTCTTAAGACGCACCGTTGGAAATGCCTTCTTTCGTTGATTTCTTCAAAATGAGAGCCTGCCGGAAAGAATAATTTCACAGGGAGTTAAGTTCCCTTTCTATCTTTCAACCAGTACGTTTTTCAACAATAATTACGCCAGTTACTTTTTTGGATAGCTGCAAATGATGGACTCCAGCTTTAAAATTAATGTTGCTCGGTTTTCAAGTAGCGCGCTAGTACGGCCGTGACCTCGTGACCTTTAACTCTGCAACTACTGAGTTCAGTTTATCTGCAATGCTTTTAAGAATTATTTTACAGGTGGCATACACGCAATGGCATAAACTCTAACAACTATAGACACCAATGTTGACACATTACTATTATGCTAGGTCACAAAATGATGATAGAAAAGTGTGCGAAGTTCAAATAAGGTAATATTCTCGTCTTCAGAAAGCTGTACAATTTTTTTTTCAATTCATGAAATGACAGAAACAATCCCATTGAAAAACACCCATTGAAACACACCATCGACGGCAAGAATGACATGTCACCAATTCAGAGATTCTTTCGAGAGTTCTCACCCTCGAGATTCAACCAAGAAAGGCTCTTCAAATGTTAGTAGAAAAGTGCGTGTGTTTTTCACTGGATTTGCTTTGAAACAGTCTCTCAAATCTAGTTGTTGGGTTCAATCCAAGTTTAAACATTTTACCAATAATTCAACTTTAAAAGATAATGGTTATATTCATACATTCTACAAAACAGATTTACAGGGTACAAAAAAAACCCTATCATACAAATGTATTTAATATGTAGATAGTACTCTCAGATTTACAAGAATAATACACCGTACTTAGAAACGTTTCACATTGTGCTTAAACTTTCTTGCATCTTGAGATTTGACCATTTACTTTATTTCTGTTTTCTTGATTGCATCATTTAAATTCAGATATTTTACTTAATTTTAAGTAAAATGTCAACACAACACAATAAATGTCATAAAAATATGGTATTTTGGTTCCCCGCGTGTGACAGTGCGACAGCTCTGTCGAGAGAGGGTAGGATTTGGCACGGCGAGGTTGCGGGTTCAAAACTCGGTTTTGCACCCGAATATTTTTCCTTTTTAACCTGAGGGTTTAGTGGATTTTTTTTTAAAGGGAAATAAAGTCCGAATTTCATAACGTTAAAATTCACTTTTTTTTCTAATTTTATATTTTCTTCTCATGTTTTTATAAAAGTTAAGTCCAAAACGCCATAGCGTACACCCATATTTTTATGTCATTTGGGAGAGAAAAAAATCGCGGCCCGGTCCCACGCGTAGGACAGGTTGAAGCGCAATCCTCCATTCCTGTGAAGCCTAGGTTCCCCCACTCGCTCCCAGATTGCTTCTTTTACAACTCGTTCAAACCACTTGTCCTCTCCGTCCAAAATTACCACTTCTTTGATGTTGAAGGAATGGTTGGTTTTACGCGAGTAGACTGCTGACTCTGAGATGCTGTCATCACTACCGGGTCTTGTGTGTTGGTTCATGCCATCCCCAGGTTTGGCAGTCAATGAATCCAGATACCAGCGCTCTATACCGACTATACTTCGGTCGGTCATAGTACTGACGTACACAGAGAGTCTGGCCCTGATGTGGCTGTCATAGCTCAGGTGTCGTCGTCCTATCCCTCTAGACCCCGGGAATATCTTACTCTCGGATACACACACTGAGCAATTGCCTGGGTTAGTTTTACCCAAACCCTTGCAAGAGTGCAAACTGCAACTACCAAAAATTGGGTTGTGCCTACCGAATTGTTTGGGTTAGAATTTCTGTTAAATTTAATCATAACCTGGGTTAATACAAGACAAAATGTAGTTATAACTACATTTTGGTCTTGTATCAACCCAAGTTTTGGTAAAATTTAGCAGAAATTCTAACCCAAACAATTACTGAGTGTTAGCTCACATGTTGGTTCTCGTCATTCGGAATCCCGTTCTCGTCTCCATTCAACACGAGAATGGGGTTTCGAATACGCCCCAAGGTTCTCGGACTTTTCCCCTGAAACTAAGATTATCCCAACGATAAATTGGAAAAGAAAAAAATAGTCGATGAAAAAGTAGGCTGTAGGTGGACTTGAACCAGAGATCTTTCAGTTGTATGCATGGTTCATCTCAATATCCACAAGGCTACTGTGGAAGCCTGCAACATTATAAGGTGCTTTTGTTAAGTCTGTGGCAGCTTGCAACAGCCGTTCGTTAATGTAACCAGATGACTTAATAATAACAATGGTGTGACGTCATTTTTTCTTCTTCATGAAATACATAATTTCCCATCGAAAGTACTAAACATGAACCGCTTCACCCGCCTACCCGTGGTGACGTCAAAAGAGAAGACCTGAGATTCTGTCGTTGTCAGGTGTTAAAGTCATGTGTCGTCGTCGTCCCGTGCACTTCGCCTTTCAAGAAAGAAACAGTTAACGTTGGTTGTGAAAATCATTAATTTATGTTTATGATTGAATAACTGTACAGTATTTGTTTTAAATATCACTTTAATTAATTGTTTTATAGTATTTCTTTCTTTTTTTAATACATGGCCCTCAAGGAAAGCAGGTTTTTTTATACTGAGGAGAGGCCACCCTGTTTAAATAAGACTGCAAATAAATAAATCCGGGGGTCGAACCTCCGACTCCCAGGTTTGCCACTCTGCAGTCTACCGACTGGGTCATCGGTTGCCTGACTTATTCAGGTGTGATTTCTATGGCTGTGTTCGATTAGCTTACACGTGTATACACGGGGTTTACACTCTATGAAACCACAAAATAAGGCTAATGGAACACTGCAGTGTATTCACCTGGCATTCTGGGACTTTCAAGGTCAAAGGCTGTTACGGGCCGGAATTTTAAGATTTTAACATACCTGGCATACTGTCGTCTGCTCTCCAGGTAAAAAGGAATTTGTTTTATCATTTCATCCGGATCAATCATAATTGCCGGTATCTGAATTATCCAAACAAACATCTTTTCTATTATTGAACACCGTTAATATGTTGGAATATTTGTGTCATAAATCACTCCATTGTTCTCAATTCGTATTCAAGTTCCCGCCATCTTCAATCTAGCTAGCCAGGAAATCGTCCACGTCATTACTCTCTGGTAGCTACCAGAGACCCGTTCGCGAGGGGCAGTGGGGGTTGACACCGCAGCACACACGATGAACACGTGATGGCTAATCGAACGCTTTCGTGAAAGTTTTTATTACACGTGTAAGCTAATCGAACGGACCTGTAAACCACGTCGGTCGGCGTAATTTTTATTCCAAAGACGAATGGGGCCAAGTCATTAATAATAGTTTCGATCGGGCCAGTACGTTTATGCATGAGAACAGAACAATAATATCAAGATCATTGTTGATATTATTCTAACATGTCAAGAAAATGGAAGTCGGAGAGGACGACAGAGGGTTCGAGCCCTTTACTTCAAGTTTGGCACTCAGTAGTCTACCGACTGGGCCATGGTCTTTCGCTTGTTCAGGTGTGACGTCTACATATCTAAAAACCTGTCGGTCGGCGATGATCGTGACGTCAAAAGAGAGGACGGCCCCTATGGGAGTTCGTAGATCACATTTTGTCGTTTATTATAGATTGATGGTGCTTAGTTTTACCGTTTGTATTACACAAAAGAAAAAGGACTTTCTGTGTTCGGAAAAATAATGATAATAACACATTCTTCATACGTAATTTGCGTTTATGAACTGTCAATAATAAAAAGTACATGTAAGATTGAAAGATAAAGATCTGCTAAAAACATGAACAAATATTTAGCCATTTAAGATATACATGTTTATATAATAACACTCAATTTGTTTTAGTGTTTTTATACAATTCAGTAAACAGATATTTTCATGGTCTCATGCTCCACTGGTCTGCCCCACCTAGTTCCTCCAATCAGAGTATTTGAGAGAGAAACTCGGCACTCTGCCTGTTCTCATCCATACTGTAGCAGTGCACAGATGTATTAAAAAGAACAAAAGGATATTTCAATAGCTTTTTCTCACGTGCTGCATCTCTTTGGGATTCCTTGCCTGGTGCTTGTTTCCCTCCAACCTATGATCTGTCCTGTTCTAAGAGGAATGTTAATTCCTACCTTATGTTCAGTTCCTGAGTACCTACTCTTCTTTTAATTTCTTTTATAACCCTGTACATTATACGTAAAGGCATAGTAACACTCTAATTCATTTTATTCAGTATTATACATTTCACAAAGCAGATATTTTCAAGGTCACTACTCCACTGTTCTGTCCAAACTCGGCACTCTGCCTGTTCTTATCCATACTGTAGCAGTACACAGATGCACTAAAAAGAACAAAAGGATATTCCAATAGCTTTTTACCACGTGCTGCATCTCAATGGAATTCCTTGATTAAAGCATGTTTTTCTCCACCTACCATCCGTCCTGTTTCAAGAGGAATATTAATTCCCACCTTCAGTTAACTGAGCTGAGTAACTACATGTACTCTTCTTTTAATTTATATTGTAGCTTGTACCTGGAGTGGCTCTTAGTCTTATTCAGGGCAAATATGCATACAAAATGATACCTCGCAATCTAAATCTTTGCACTGTTTTTTTAGCGGAGGCCACCGAAACAGAGTAATAGTCTTTTCAAGAATAATATATTGGATCTTGTCATTGGAATAAGCTCTGCAACTACTGAGTTAAGATGCTTTAAATGCTTTAAAGAATTACTTACAGTTGGCATACATGCAATTGCATAAACACTAACAAATATAAACACCAATTTTTAATACATTACTATTATAGTAGGTCACAAAATGATGATCGAAAAGTGTGCGAAATACAAATAAGGTAATATTCTAATCTTCAGAAAGCTGTATAAATATTTAAATTCACAAAATGACAGAAACAAACCCATTAAAACACATCATCTCCGGCAAGAATGATTGTCACCATTCAGATTTTTTCCAGAGTTCTGACTCTCGAGTAGAGGTTCTTAAAATTTCAGTAGAAAACTGCGTGTGTTTTTCACGGGGTTTGCTTTGAAACAGTCTCTCGAATCTAGTTGTTGGGTTCAATCCCAGTTTTAACATTTTACTAATGATTCAACTTTAAAAGATACTGGTTATATACATAAATTCCACAAAACAGATTAACAGGTTCCCCAAATTGAAAACATGCCATCATACAAATATAGGCAGAGATAACTCTCAAATTTACATGTACAATACACTGTACTTCAAAACGTTTCCTCATCGTGCTTGAATTTCCTTGCATCTTGCAGTTTGAGCCTTGTTTTTTAAATGACTTGATTTCTCTTTTCTTGATTGCATCATTTAAATTAAGATATTTTACTGGTTTCTAGTAAAATATCAATACAAACAATCAATGTCAGAAATATATGTAGACTGTACATGTACATCCTAAACATTGCCACTAACTGTATGTATGTTTAATTAAATTGCTATGTTGTGTGATTTTAGTACGATTTTTTTTGACAAAAAACTTATTCCAAACATCATGATTTTCAGTCTAAGTATGTACTCTTTACGATTACAACGATACTACATGAGACTTTGAACATTAAAATGTCATTTACGTCAAAATTCTGAACATGTCACATTGCGTCTGCATATTTTTATTTGAGTTCAGACATTGAGACATCCAATGTTTCGACCGAGCGTGTGTTCCGATTCTTTTTGTCAGGTTTGTCTATAGAGTTACTATTGCTAGTGGCTCGAGGCGTGCAAGCCGAGTAAATCGTGTACAGGTACGGATTAAGTGAGGAGTTGATTGGTAGGATAAATACAACAATCCACCCATACATATCTGCTCCTATGTCAATCGTGTTAGTCTGAGAGAGAATTCCCATGATGATCACCGGCATCCAGCAAGCGAAATCCGTACCAACGATCACCGCCATCTTGACGGCCATTTTGATTTCGCGGTTTCGGTGAGCGCTCTTTCTTACCAGCTTACTCGACCTTTTAACACTGACAAATATGGCCACGTAGCAACAAAAGACGACCAAGAAGCAAACCAGATTGACACCAAGAAACAGAACCACAGACAGGATCCAGGCGGGTTTCTTGTCAGTACCAACATTAAGAGTAAGTTGTTGGCTTCCTAGGGGATTGTTGGTGTTCAATTCAGCTTGGATGGTGTCAGCCCCGGCCGCTTTGGTGGTGAAAGGCAGTCCTATGCAGACATCAGAGAGTCCATACAGATCAGAATCTGGTCCAACAGAGACTGTAGGAACAACGCTTAAGCAAACAGCCACAAACCATAGTAAACCTACCACAATTTTAGTCGATCTATCCTGGAGGTGGATACCACGACTGAATGGAAACGCAATGCACAGGAAGCAATCGATGCTGATGAGTGTCACGAAAAACACTGATGCTTCACTGGACAAGACCGATATCACTCCGGCTATCTTACAAACCACAGTGGACCGCCACACGCTAGCAGTACGGAAGTATGCCTCGCCATAAGAAAGATCAGCACCTGCTATCATTAGCATGTACACACCCATCATGAAATCCGAAATAGCCAGATTCAACACCATAAATGAATGCGTCTTCTTACCTCCTCTACCACCTGCGCCTTTTATCCTCCAAATGATAACCACTACATTACCCAAGAGGGCGCTCAACCCCAATACCCACAAAGCCACGCGCAACACGTGGTTCTGCAAAAGACTTCCACACAGGTTTAGTGGTGGTTGCAACTCGGTAGTACGGCAGTCTGTTTCGACCGAGAAATGTTCTAACTCTACAAAATCACAGCATAAACGGTAGTCGTCAACATACCTATGAAGCGAACAGAGTTGAAACAAAAAGGCTATTAATTAAATCTGGTCACGAAACACCTGTCGACAGGGAACTACGTAGGCCTACTATTAAGTCTAAGAAATTAAGTATAACATGTTTACCGTCATCAAAATAAAATAAAAGCGAGTGTTTGGATGTCATGAAGGAAAGGGAAGGTAAAACCGGAAAAAGGATTGTTAAAAACACACCAGATGCCTAGAATTACAGTGAGGGTAACATCTATCATTTGTAAGTGGATTTAAAGAGTTGATGAAAGCAGTTAATTATATTCATTTACTCACACAGTTTGCAGCGACTTTAACTCTTGAAACGCTCCCTTTTCCACCTCGATAAACATGTCGCCTCGTAGTTTGGCTATGATCACACTATAAAAGTTGTTGAGAAACCCAAAAGACATCATTTATTTAATATGTTTGTGAATTTTGCTTGCGTATTTTCTTGCTTCGGAGACAAAGAAAATTACAAGTGATGTTGTTTTTATGCAGCTATAGTATTTAATGAATTTAAAGAATCCTAATCTACAGGCCCTATATATTTTAAGCAAGGTGGATTTTGAAAGGACTTGTTAGTACGTAATAACCTTTATCGACGTTTTTGATTTTCTAATTGAAATGAAGACCCATGAATTGCACACCATATATTTGTTCCAGTCGCGAATTTCACACATAAACCCCGTGTCCAAGTGTTGATGCAACATAGTTTTCTTTTTCGAATCGGAAGCCTGCTTAATACACTCCACAAATTGTACACAACTATATATACGAGTCGGCTACACTAAATCAAAAGCGAGGTAAATTCTTCATTTTAGGAACATGTGAGTAAAAATGAAAGCAATGAAATACAACTTCATTACAAAGTATAACACATGTCTGCTCTGATGAATAATTTAAAATTTGTGCTTAAACATATATATCCCAATTTTAAGCCACATTAATGAAAAAGGAAAGTGAAGCTTGGAACGCACTCCAATCATAAAATAGCTTACAATGTATAAAACTGATTCAGGGAACACGAACAAAATAGCGTCCTTGTGAATAAGGTCTCCCATTCTAATTCAGAAAAGCACACCATAAAGGCGCAGGTAAAACTATAAGCGTAAGAAGGAAGCAATTCTCTTACAGTGTTTTAAGACTTGATAGTCCCAGAAAAGCAACCGCAGAAATAGACCTGATGGGAACATTTACCATCATCCTGTATGGAAAGGAAGGAAAAGAAAAGTAGTCAAAATTTAATACACTTTAATATATGACGCCCCGAAAGTTGGAGGGATTTATTGGATAGTAGTAACACATGCAATGAGAGCTAGCCGATCGAATGCACAAAAATACGCTAAACTAGACAAATATTATCGGCATGTACCATTTATTACGTTTGGTCTTGCAGATGGCAAATTTAGCCTTGGGATAAAAACATGAATATGTCACATCGGATAGAAAAAAGGTCATCAGTATGCAATAGAAGAGTGGCGTGGCGTCCCCCATCAAATAATATAGTCACGTCACTCCCTTCGAATGAAATGAAAGTGTCACTTACAATGTTTCGAGTTGCTCCAATTCGTAAAAGATGGGCGAATCAATCCTTGTTATATTGTTGTTAGAAATATCCCTGTGAAAAAAAGGATATTCAACTGAATATCTTTTTGCCTTTGCTGAAATAAACGCATATAGAACTAAACAATCCCTCCGAGTACAGATGCTTTGAAATTCGAAAGGATGAGTATTGAATTGAGAACAATATTACTAAGCAAATATTTATATACTATAAAAGTATGTATCGATATTATCAGAAGTGCCTGTACATTAATTAAGTCTCCGGTTGTTTACATCGGACACGACGGAGTACGCATACGTTTTTCCTGTCGTTTTAATTCAATGTATTGTAATGTACACGTTTTGTGGTCATTTACATATTACACACAGCACCAATGCACAATGTGGTTTCTTACACGTCCGAAAAAGGCGTACACTTTACGAACAACCCGATATTTTGAGGTCGCAAAAGTGGACCCCGAAATTCGTTCTGGCACGAAATAACACAAAAACGCCAAGTTTTTAAAAGGTTAGCCATCCCTTTTCAAAGAATAGCCATAATTGGATTTCATTAAAGGTGCAGTATATATAATTCACATTTGTAGCATTCTAATTCTTCCCAATTTCGGTAAATTCGTCTGATGTGGCGATATCGGCATTTACTACTTACAGGTATGTAATATTCAGCCCAGCAAATGCACCTTGGTCTATCTGTTGTATGTTGTTATCTGTCAGGTACCTGAAATGATAAATATTCATCTGTGAGACAGAAAGAAAGAATGCCGGAAATAATGATTTTTTTTTAAACTGGATGTGAGTTGATATTCACAAAACTCATCATGTTAATGGGTTTAAGTTTGGGACCAGAAATGTAAGCCCTCTCTCATGCTGATTCTTGACTTGTCTCAATGTTTTGTCGTTCGGCATAAACGTTCGTTTTGACGATAATTGAAAACTCTACTCACAGCGCCTGGAGATAGTGCAGCCCTTTGAAAGCACCCAACTCAAGGGTACGGATGTCACCATGAGAAAGTTCCCTGTGGACCGTTGAAAGGGAAAAAAACAAGCGAAGAATTGCTTAGACAGTGTCAATAATCGGCAAAAAAGCCAGTCCGGTATTTCAACTGCACATGCGCACAATGATATGGGTCACAGGTCATTCGGGATATGAACGCGTGCGGAGACGGTCGTGCGCTAATTGTCTTACTACTGGAGATCAATGGCTTATTAGCGGCCTACAACCAGAAAGGGCGTCCGCGTAACATCGCGTATCATCACGTCAGCGATTTTATCCCGAATGACCTTTGACCTAGACTACTTCATCGATATACCTAACTGGCTTATTGGGCAGCTTTGCTATTCTTACATAAAGCAGAACACTGCATAATGTGCATCTTTGTTAAAACAATGTCATTTACATGTTAGTGTAAAGTGTACGGGCACATAGGATCCTTTCCTTTTCATACATATTGTTTGTCTCCAATAATAACACGACTCGAAATTCATTGTACGAAGTTCAAAACCTAGCCTGCAGAAGTGTCAGCTCAGTGGATACGCTTTCTGAGAAAACAGTGAAAAACCATACCCAACCCGTTGATCACGAAACATGATTTCACCAATAGATTTTACATTTCCAAAAAATCAATTACTTGACTATCTTATGGTTGAAAATCACCTACATTTATTGAATTCTTCTAAATGACAGTAAGCCAAACGGAATAATTGTACAGGTGTTAAGTCGAGTCCCTGGCGATCTTTAATCCAAGTAAGCTTTTGATAATAAATCGGGAGGTTAGTTTTGCATATGCATTCCATATGCATTTGAATATTTATTTTAAAACAAAAAACAATGTTAAACCAAACACATAACATAGTGTACAACTCACAGAGCCCCTGTCCTTTTTGCAGTGTTGGCGAGGGTGTTTTGACTCCAACCTTGTTGACACCGAACATGGAAATCGTCGACGTCATAGCTGCACTTACAGCCGTTAGGGCAGCGCTTGTTAACTACAAATGAATCCAAACGTTGAAAGACTTTTAGGCCAAAAACAAAAAGTCTCCGGTTTCTGGTATAATGCTTGTCCCTAAAGTGGTGCGGCGACGCGGCTTTGTTTTTTTTTTTTACTTTTTTTTCTTTCCAATGTCGGCTGATGACTGCCAATGCTACCAGACTAAATTTAGTGCAAAATATATGGGAGTCTACAGAGGCCACATAAAGCTTTTACTCGATCGTAACCCCATCTAAAAGCACGCTAAAATTGTGCAGCAGCAGGATTCCAGTCAAATTAGTGAGTTTGGCGGTTTTCAGTGAGTTTTGCCGACGCGCATGGTAACGGCGACGCGCGCGCATACCAGAAGCCGGAGACTTTTTATTTTTGGCCTTAACATTGGTCTTCAGCATTATATTGAGATTTGATCTGCTACCGTGCCACCACTTGGAATGCAGAAGCACAAGTTGAGTATTTTCACGCACGACTGTGTGAATACACGGATTGAAATGCACATGGTATTGCTCTATTTTTTTATCAACGAGTATATCTTTTAAATTTTCAAAGAACACACGAGAATATGCGGGAATTAATGAATTAAGCGCGCCAATAATCTCTTGATTTTAATCACTACTAAACAGAGCTACTTTGGCGGCACTCATGCACTTGTAAACTATAGGGCCTATATATTTTTAAAAGTCCCAGATAAAATTCGACCCAAATCTGGATCAGATTTAACATGACAGAGGCCAAAATGTACGTGTTCTACATAACCCCCGAGGACCGACACACAAAGGGGGAACAACAGATCCTTCCAGTCCTCGGGACTTGTTCTTTTGTTGGAAACAGTCCTCGGTATATAGTAAGTTTGTATGCTTAGTCTATGTGAGAGTGTTATATTACAGTGACAAAGGGAAACACAAAGTATTGTCCTCGAGAGTATAGTAAAACAAAAGTGTCTAAAAATGTGTGTGCGTGTCAAAATGACACTTTTACGTGACAAATGGCCCGAGAAAAAGTGTGTCAGACAAATTCATTTTGACCAGAAAGCGTGCCGGGTCAAATCTTACCCGGATTTTGGCCGGATTGAATTTGATACGTACTGCTGGGATTTTTACGTGTTAATGAGTGTATATTAAAAATATTATGTTCGCCGGACAAAAAAGTTGAGGATGATTAAGGGCCATATTTTTCTTATCATCCATCGATTTCTGCTGTTTGAAACTTTGGACTGTGTTTGAAATTGATATCAAGGCAACGAGACTTACCGCAATCAATCTCGTCGTCACCAGAGCCACAGTCGGCCGTGCCGTCGCATACTTCCTGCCAGTAGATACACTTACTGGATACATTGCACGCGTAAAACTCGGGGCAGTGTATATTTTCTGTCAAAACAAAGCATCATAAGAAATAGTACGTCTCAAAGACCTTCATCATTTCTGTACGAAGTTCAGTCTGGACACAATACAGACTTTCGGACGATGGCATTAAAGGCAAGTGATTCTTAGGCCAAGTCGGACCTTTTTCTCCATCATTATCCTACCAAAGTTAAACCATTTTGATGTCAAGTTTTTCTCAACTCTCGAAGTCATGACGAAAAAAATATGAAAAGGACGTTTGCAGTGAGGCAACGTGCCAATAAGTCTGATTTTGAGTTATGCCCAAATGTCGTGGAAACAGTTTATTTAATAAAAATTGATCAGGCAATATTCATGTTGCGAATCAATACCAGAGAATTTGAGTTTATTTGATTGAATTGATTGATTGCATTATACATTTAGTTCAATGCTGTCCTTGGACAAGGAATTGTACAGTGTTTACAATAAGTTTAAATACAATAATTATAGGTCAGTAAAGTTTTATATCAAATAAGTACACAAAGGACAACATTTAGGTTTTGGTGAAGCAAAGATGCTTTTGTACCCTAACCTAGGGACAGACAATGGGACAGACAGGACAAAGGACTACAACAGCATATGAGTGTGCATGCAGGTACTAAGACATAACAATACGAAATAAATTAAACATTAAAGCTATAAATAGTAACAAGAAGTTTTTGGACAAAAATATAGTCTGTGATGGTGATTTTTCCTTAGATTCACCAAGACTGTTCCAGTAATTTACACCACGTTGAAAAATATAACCGTTTTTAAACAAGGACGTTCGACTGCAGATGTTCTTGGGTGGCTCTGACACAGTGTTTAAAACAGGTTGGATGGAGTCTGGATGCTGGTAATTACCCGAGCCGAACTTTTCGATCCAAAAGTCAAAACAAGTCAACAATTATAAAAATACAACGATTTTGTTCAACAATTTGACTTTGTGTTTTTCGAAACACCCCTTAGTTATATTATTGTGTGTCCATCTCGCCAAAAGTGGTAAGCAATTCCCTATATTATGGCTGCGCGATGTACTGCGCGATGTGCTGTAGAATCCAGCTGTGCCGGTGAATTTTGAATTTTAGACTATGAAAAACCGACTTACTCCCCGTATTGTGCATGCCTACTGGAGGATCGTGAACGTTCAACAGATAAAACGGTAAAATGCACCGGATTTCATAGGAGACCAAATTTCATGTGACACTGGAAAAGTGTTTAAGACCAGCCAGCCGGTCATTTTTATCAACCGTTTAAAACCGGCCACGTGACGGGCTCTCGACTTATAGAAATGGGTTAACTGTGTTAGGTATTTATGAATGACTAATTAAAGCTGGACTCGTTCTTCACGCGAATTTGACAGCGAAGCGAATTCTTAGGGTAACGCCGTACGTCACAATGAAACGATTATTGACGTCATGAAATTTGCTTCGCTTCGTGTGAAGTATCCGGTTCGTAAGTGATATGCACTCCATCCACAAGTTGCACGCCCAACAATGTGCTTTAGTCTTCAACAAAGCAAATTCTTAGGGTAACGGCGTATACGTCACAATGAAACGATCATTGTCGTCATGAAATTCGCTTCGCTTCCAGTATCCGGTTCGTAAGTGATATGCACTCCATCCACAAGTTAGACGCCCAACAATGTGCCTTAGTCTTCAACAATATGAAGTTGGCACAGAACTTGGAAGAGGCTTGGAGAAGACTTCGTAATGTATACACGCGCACGCACCACTGATTACAAGCACCCATTGGATAAACACGAAGTTGCGTTAACTTCATGTTCCATGCACTGGTGCAATGCTACACCGTTTGCAGTAAGCATAATTAAGTTGAGATGACGTCACACTTACGCATCGGTTGAACAGGCCTTAAATGACATGAAATGAAAGAAGTAAGTGACTATTATGATACGGCCTTTTGCTGCAAATGGCAGCGTCAGGCCGTGTATATTACCAGGGGAGCAGAAATGTTTCGGGTTTTTTTCTGGAAATATTTTTTTTCTGGAAACAATTTTATTATGGAAATAAGAGTACCCTACCGAATTATCAAACAGCTTACTTTGACTGAAACTCGTACTGGTACTAAACACCCTCGTGAAAATATTCCGTTTGGCTGGCCGTCATTATGAAGAAATTAAGAAAATGTACGCCTAGGTGACTGTAGTCAATTGACTGATTTTTTGAATAAATAAAGCTTTTGACAAAATCGTGTTTCGTGATCAAAAAGTTGTTTTTCGCAGCTTGCTCAAAAAGTGTAATGTCCATTGGGCTGAAATTTCAACAGGTAAGTTTCTGATCATATTTGTTTGGATGATGAGTGGTGTTATTATTGGAAACGAGCAAAATGCATGAACAGTAAATGATCCTATATGCCTGACAGGTTTGCACACACATTGACGTGAAAAGAAAATCGGAAACTCGTGAGAATTGGGAAACATAACCAAAACCTGTACACTGCTGTGCTGGTGATCAATCACTGCCACAAGAACACCCTTTTCCAGATTAGAAAAATAACAGTTTTACCACAATTCTGTTCATCAAGTCCGCTGTTACAGTCTGTAAACCCATCGCATCTGGCTTCAGGAATCACGCACGACCCGTCTTTACAGTCGAAAAGACTATTGTTGTGCATATCACACGACACCGGGATTTCCTCTGTTCAGAATGAAAGAGAAGAGAATTAAAGAGGCATATTAAATGTCGTTTGCATTTAAAGCTTTGCACCCTTTCCTCCATTTTCAGTGCTACTGAATACATTTTGGTTTAATAATTAGGAAAAATACCTCAAAATTCGACTTTTTTTCGTTCCTCACCACGAAAATGTGTGTGTGGGTGAGTATGTAAGAAAACCGGCAATCGTGGACTAGACTGGGGACAAAATGGTCGGGGCAAACAAGCAAACAAGGAATGAGGAATAGAGTGTCCACGATTTCCGGTGTTTATACAAAGATGTGTACAAGCATTACATTCACTGCCCACATCCCCACAGTGTTTCCCACTCTCTGGAAAACAGGTTTAGAGGCATTTTGGGGTTAGATTTATCCGTGGCAAAATGAAAGAGAAACACTAAGGGGAAAAATAGGAAGAAAAATTGGGTAAAAAGGTGAGTAAAAATGTTTTGTTTTACAGGTTTTTCTTAACTACACGAAACAAAGGAATGTCCACACTTCGCATGTCACGTAAACATGTGTGTTTAAACATGCGTCTTGGTTGAATTACATGGTGCACAAAAACGTACCTATGAGCATGGTTTCACAGTCTTCACCTGACGATTCATCTACATCGCACCAAGTAAAATCTGTACGTTGTAAAGAGATAAGACATCTCGTTCTGTGAATAAATTTGGCCCTTTAGTTCAGTTGCATTAGTTTACTATAGTGACATACAAAATCCTTATTAGGAATCACACTGACTGATTGAATTGCATTAATTGAAAAATCAATTCGGTTGGGGTACTACTGCTTTGACACCGACGCCCAAAGAAAAAAAAATCTGATAACAAAGATTGGTAGTCATATAACCTACAATGCTGTTTGATTACATTTCCACCATCACAGTTCAATTGACGGATTGAAAAACGAGGGCTAAAAATTGGTACGGCTGTTGGTGCTTCCAATATATTAATATTAGGGGAACGACATTTTAAGTTGTGCAAATGCCCTATGGTAAAGGACTATGTGCATGCCCGATCGCTCTGGAGCGTCTTTTTTTTTTTTTTACATATTCATTGCTTAATTCTCAATTCGTCTTAATTTTTAGTTAATTATCACTATTTAATTATCAACGCTACGTTTTGAGGGTTTTTTTCACATTTATAGTTCTTGTATTAATCTCATGGATGTTCAATTTGTGCTCTACGCGTATAACTCCATTAGCTGTTCCTTCTACTTACCTGCGCCCACACAGCGAGCATGTTTACAGTGTGTATTGTGTCTGCCTCAAGAGCACAACCTTGCATATATGCAGCCCACAGGATGTTGTCCCATACATTCTTAGATTCATTGGTCATTTGACATTGAAAGTTTCTAAGTACAGCAGAAGTACAAGATCATTGTTCTAAGGTGTTATTACTCATTAAATTCTCGAGGGGAAAATTTCGACATCTAATTTTTCAAACAAGAAAGGAGGAGACACGAAGCCTCACCACGCTCGAGAATAAAAGCTAGCCTGTTAATACTTACTCTCGAAAGGAAAGCTGCTTTCAATCGACACTCGAAATCCCCTCCTTTCCCTAGCAGTATCTGATGTAAATTTAATAAACATTGACGACGAATTGAAGACCATACTGCGAACTTTTGTTGTGCCGTCCATCTTGAAATCTGAAGTCAAGTCTCCGTAAAATGTGGGACCTTGAAATTGCACGACATCGTATAGAGCTTCGGTATAAAAATCTTCGATTTGGACAAAAATCACGAGAAACCACGAAGTAGTGATGGTCCACGTGCAGTCAAGTGCAGCAGGGTAATTGGCCGGGTAGTTTGGCGATGAGAAATTCACTGGTAGAAAATCCACAAGCACGGTATCCTCGCCGCAATTATCTAAAGGTAGAAAGGCAAAGTTGGTCTTTTGTCTCCAAATATAATCTTGAGAATATGACGAGGCAAAAATTCCAATTCAGATCAAATGAATACTCTGTATGTTCATGGGCGTCGCCAGGATTGTTTCTAGAGGGGCGCAAAGCACACCCCCTCCCGAAATCTCTGTACTTTCCAGCATATTCTCGATTTATCATTTTTTAGGGTGGGCAAGGACATTTGCCCCCCCCCCCCCCCACCCCCACCTCAATAAATTAACAGCAATATGACTTCGCTCCTCCTTTTCTTTCTTTTTCCCCCTTTTTCTCCTTCCCCCTTTTTCTTTTCGCCACACCCCCCCCCCCAGCTCGCAACGCCCATGAGTATACTCTACCTGGCCCCTTTTCAATAACCCAGAAAAGTACCAATGTAATCGGATAAAATAATCATGTAATCGGATAAAATGACGCACATTATCAAACGAGACACCGACAAAGTCACTTACTTTGTGGGCATTGCAAAACTTCGGTGTTTGGTGGCACACATATGAACTCCGTATACTGGCACATTACCTCTCCAACCTCGCATGAGACTTAAAATAAAGATACATGAAAACAAATCGCTATCTGTATGCAGCAATGGGTAATCAGGTATCATGTCAAGAACGGTCGGGTATCAAATCAACAATCAGGTATCAAATCAACAATTTGGTATCAAATCAACAATCAGGTATTAAATCAACAATCAGGTATCAAATTAACAATCAGGTATCAAATCAACAATCAGGTATCAAATCAACAATCAGGTATGAAATCAACAATCAGGTATCAAATCAACAACCAGGTATCAAATCAACAATCAGGTATCAAATCAACAATCAGGTATCAAATCAACAATCAGGTATCAAATCAACAATCGGGTATCAAATCAACAATCAGGTATCAAATCAACAACCAGTTATCAAATCAACAATCAGGTATCAAATCAACAATCAGGTATCAAATCAACAATCAGGTATCAAATCAACAATCGGGTATCAAAACAATAATCAGGTATCAAATCAACAATAAGGTATCATATCAACAGTCAGGTATCAAATCAACAAGAATATATCAAACCACCAAGAAGGTATATCAAATAATATTATCGTCCTACAGATTAAATTTGCGGAAAGATTCATGTCCATTTTCACAGTTGACACATTCTAAAATCTTTCACGACAAAACATCGCGTTTTGCTCAGCCATCATTAACGCAATAACATGAAACCTTTCGATAGTTACAAACAGAATCACCACGGCGAAGATGTGTTTTTTTGTGGAAAACTGCAAAAGAAATAGGTTAGTTACTTTTTTCCCACTGCACTCAATTTACGAGTCATAATTTCACGAGATACACCCAGTCATAATTTCACAAGTTACAAATAAAACGTTCAAAATGAAGAAAAATTGACATGACTTACTTTCGTCTGTAGGCCTTTGTTCAAGTTGAAGTAAAAATCCTTTCTCTTCGATCGACCAGTCCGAAAAGAAATGCAAGGATAATTCTGTGCCTCTTGACGCTATTCTACTGGGAGAATTCGATCTGTATGTGAAGATATAACGTCACAAGTTAGTCTTTGAATATGATAACGTTTTGTGGCATTGTAAAGAAACAAAAATAATCCAGACTATCAGGGAGTATAGGCTCACGCAGCTCAGGATATTGAGCACTGGTGTAGATAAGAAGTACACAAGCAAGGCATCCCCTCTCTGTCAACATTTTAGGAAGAAAAAAGTGTGCGTTTTATTAATATGAAAGGCCTATTCATAGTCCTCCCCCTCGGGAAATGAGACCTCAAAGTTTCCCATCAATAATACCAATGGCTCATTCGCGAATTATTTTTTTTAACTTATCGTGGTACGTCTCCGAACTTCCATGTTGAAAAAATAGTTCGTTCTTTCGAGTAAAACCATAAGAAAAAAAGTAGAAGTTGAAATGTAGAGAACAATGCGTGATACCAATCTTATTTAGTTGTAAATGTTAAGAAAATCTATTCCCGGGGTCGCTGGAGCGAAATGAAAGAATTGAACATTCAGCTGAAGGCCTAACACATGTCGTAAATATTGATAATGTAGTCTCATAAAT
Source organism: Patiria miniata (assembly GCF_015706575.1). Taxonomy (NCBI): domain Eukaryota; kingdom Metazoa; phylum Echinodermata; class Asteroidea; order Valvatida; family Asterinidae; genus Patiria; species Patiria miniata. The sequence goes on along the minus strand of NW_024037051.1, from coordinate 8,186,179 downwards.
TACCCGCTTATTTTGAGGCCGTCCGTTAACGTACGCCCACTGGACCACTTCAGGTAATCGAAACGATTTTCGGTCTCGAATTCAAGAAATATGACCAGAATTCTGTGATCCTCGGGAGCCAGCACAAACCAGTAGCATCTTATATTAGTTGGGTAATTCCATGGCCAACCGGGTGAGGTAAGATTGGCGTAGCCTAGCGTCATGTTGACATGCCTGTCACTGCACGGACCTGTATTGGACACGACAGGCGTAGGTTAAACTATATATATATTCATATATTTTCATAAAGCCGTAAAGTTAACTTGTTTATTCCCAGTGACTACTTGGATAGAGAGAACCTAAGGAAACCAGGGCATGAAATATGTAGCTCTTTGGTGGTGCAAAAAGAAGGAAACCCACTTTTGACAGCAATTTTCACCTATTGGTTGAGCATATTTCAAAAAATCAATTATATGGTATTGAGATATTGATCTTTAAACATAAGTGAACACAAAATTATTGCAAATAGTATTCTGTCACTGAGATATGGTGGTTTAAACATATCATGTGCCAAACCTGTTTTTCCATGGACGGCTTTATTCCGTCCGCTTGACTGAGCTCCGGAGCTTGATTTGAAGACAAAAAAATATTACACTAGACTTACACGTGGACAACAATGATTTTGTGACTTGTATTCAAATTAGCATAACACTATCCGATTTTTTTTCAAGATTTGTTCATTATGTATGGTTGAGGAGCCATTCTTCACTACATTATAAAAACAGTTCAAATGAGTTAAGTAGTTTCAAATTCCTGTCAAAAGTGGGTTTCTTTCTTTTTGCACCACCCTCTATAGAGGGGAAAGCTTACCGCAATGGAACTCATCAGAAAAGTCATTGCAGTTAAGGCTTCCATCACAGATATGCTGTTTTTCGTAGCATTCGCTGCCTGTTCTACACGCAAACTCCTCTTTGGAACAACCTCCTAAAAAAGGAAGCCAAATGTAAATGGCAAATGGCAACCCATTACTTGTTAAAGCGTTCAGCATTTTCAATTCCAAAATCTTTAAGAAACGATTTCATGAAGACTTTTCATGTTAAATCGGGCCAAAAATAGGATTCCTTGGTAAGACGGCTGCATTAAAAATCATAAATAAACTTCGTTTATGTTACTGAATGAAACTTTCCCGTACACCTCCAAACTGATAGATCAGTTCAAAAGATGGAATTTACGTCAGGTAGGTATGGATTTAGATATTTACATCACCCAGACTAGTAGGAGTTCGTTGGTTCGACTTCTGACAAGTGATTTTTTTCCCCCTCACAATCAATGGTACACCGAGTATACATTGTTCATAAACAAATACGTAGATGAAGGGCCAATCCTATATTGGAGGATACATCAGTGGCGAACGCAGAAATTGTCGGGGTGATTATTTTTTAACCAGCCCCGGCAAATTCAAAACAAATCCTGTTCGTAGACATGCAAGATTCTGATTAATCTGACAAATTTAAGTTCGCAATATGCAAACGCCACGGGGAAAAAACGAGCAAGATTGTCCCTCTATTAAATACAACACTGTCCCATGGACTAAGCACATAACCGTACGATCCAGGACTAGTGTCCAAACCCAGGTCACTGGGTGAAACATTCGTCCAATGAGAGCTCATTATACACTCTCATAAGTAGAGGTCAGATTTGCCCCCGAACTGATCACTAATCCTGGTTGACTCCATCTGACCTGATACATTTCAGAGTTTAATATTGACACCTTCCACGTTAAATAAAAATGTTCATGATCATTCTGGGTTAATTTCACCAGAAAATTGGCATTTTTGACCAGAACAATTACGTTTTGACACTGAAAAGTATCAAGTGAAATAGGAACCGGATTCCGAGACAGATCTGACCCAGGACTTTTTACTTTGTACGGTATGGTCGACCCAAAGAAATCAGAGCTCATAGAAATCTGAGGTCATCGGGGACGAACAAAGGTTAAATCCTTTTTTTTTTATTTCCTGACTTGTTCGCACTTACTACATCCAAATTCGTCCTCGTACTCAGGGCAGTCTGGCCAGCCATCGCAGACAGCGGATTGGTCGATACAAGTTCTCCCAGAGGGACACATGTACTCTCCATTTTGGCACACTGCCAAATACACAAGGCGTAATGTTATTTCAACATATGGGTAAGGTCCATTTTGTTTACATTCTTAGCGTTTCCACTTGCGATGTAATTAGTATAACTTGCCGATTTGGCAAGAAGTGGGAGTTGGTTAGTAACATTTGTTTACCAGGGGCGTAAATCCCGGGGGATGGGGGGGGGGATATATCCCGTCCAGTTTTTGACTGGGGGGATATTGAATCATTCCCCCCACGTTTTCGTGATGAGAAAAAAAGGAAATGAGGATTTCGATGGTTTTTCTCAAAATTTTCAACAGCCAATAGGTAGGCCTTTTCAACATTGCACTGAAAAATTGAGAACAAAAGTAAAAGCTTAAAATGCGCTTTTTTTATGTAACCACGAGTAAACACAGCGATGTACATTGTATATCATGAACAGCGCCCCTAGTGTAATGTGGTATCCAGCCCCCCCCCCCCCCCCCCTTTCGAATTTCCACGGCCGGGCAATTTTTGGATTTTGGTCATCCCCCATCCCCCCACTCGTCGGAAAAGATTTACGTCACTGTGTTTTACCTTTACTTACCAATATCCACGAACTGGCTAAGCGTAAGCGTAAGATCCCGGTTATCATAATAACTATGGACAGTGTCCTCTATCCATAGCGCGGGGCCACTCGAAGAAGCTTGTCTACGGAATACCGCAGTGGATCCTTGCAAGGTGGCAAGTTCTGTACATCCACTTCGGTTGCTGTCTCTAACAAAGTCTCCATAATTCCCATCGCAAAAGGTGGTCGATAAATATCGGTGGGTTGTGACGGTGATCAGAATTCGTGTGGACGGTTCAGCGGTGACAGTCCACACACAGTCATTTTCACGATTTACGTCAAACGCTGCCGTGAAAAATCGGCTAACGGAAGCATTCAATGCTATATTTGTTTCCCCGCAGAAACCTGCAATGTTGAAGTAAACGTTTGAAAAGCGTCATTTATCAATAAAAATTGAAGGTGAAGCTACTGATTGCCCTCGTTCAAAGAAAAACTAAGGCGCAATTCAAGAGCCCAAAAAAAAGGATTAAAGAGGACACTTAAGTATATCAGTGGGTTTATTAATGCATTCAGGTCCCCTGAACAAAAGAGGGCAATAGGGTACACAATTCCTGGTGGTCCACGATTGACGACCATGTGCAAAAGATATGGGAGGTCTTCCTAAAAGTACAAACAAAAGAGTGACAACGCAGAAGGTCCACGATTGAAGGTATTTATACACTTGTGTGTGTGGGTGGGTGGTCCGTCGGTCAGTCATGTTCAGAGGGGACTAGACAATTATCATGTTGCGGCCATCTTGATTTTTTCCCATTCAAATCAACGTAACCAAAGTGAGACTGGACGGGAAAATAGTCTGGTTCCTTTTATTGGATACAGGGAGCATGACTGAAATGGTGGCAGCATGATGAAGGTCTACAGGCTTGGCCCTTTATTAGGACCAGCAACATTTAATACGCATTGGTCCTATTAGTGTCTTCATTGTGTGAAGACGCTATTCCTTCTGGTGCCTTTATGGGTGCATTAATTAAACGCATAACCCATACCGGGCTTTCTTACTACTGAAGATATATCAGTATGTCCCACACTTTAGTCCGAAGGTTCTTTAGTCCGATCGAAGATTCGAGAGTCCGAGTGCACAAACTTCTCACAAGTTAGTCCGAAAATGAAATAAGGTTCTCTGAACATTTGAAGCAATAGTCCGAAGGTTCGATAGTTCGAAGGTTCAATAGTCCGAGGGTTCATTTGTCCGAAGGTTCAATAGTCCGAGGGATCATTATTCCGAAGGTTCATTGGTCCAAAGGTTCATTAGTTTGAAGGTTCAAAAGTTCGAAGGTTCAAGAGTCCGAAACGAAAATAAGGCTTACTAGTCCGAGGGCTCATTATTCCGAATTCAAAATAAGGTCCGAAAGTTCGAATGAACAATCGGGTCCGATAGTCCGAATCGACAATTAGCTCAGATAGTCCGATTCGACAATAAAGTCATATTGTCAATTCGGAATATCGAAAAATATTGTCCATTCGGACTATCGAACCTTATCGTCAATTCGGACCATCGGATCTTATTCTCGATTCGGACTATCGAACCCTATCGACTATTCGGACTTAGGACCTTCGGACTATTTAACCTTCTTCTGTTTTCGGATAAAAAAACCCTTCGGACTATCGAACCTTCGGACTATTAAACCTTCGGACTTACGAACCTTCGGACTAATTACCCTTCGGGCTAAAGAACCTGCGGACTATCGCACCTTCGGACTATCGGGCTGTAACCATCCAAAATCAATTACATGTTAGCACACGATAGGAGAAACATAATAAAGCTGGTTGATTCTCTCATCCGTACAGCAGTAGTTGTATGTTCGTCAGAATAGCATCAAGCCCTTGTCAAGATCGATCAATGTGCTTACTTTCATTCAGCAAATACATTTACACAAAACAATTTAGCTAGGCTTACCACAGTTGAATTCATCATTCCGCTTCGGACAGTCAGAGTACCGATTGCACACGTTATCGATCGCTATGCACTCTCCTGTTGAGCAAAGGAATTCTTCCTGGCAACTCGCTATCGAAACAAAAGACATGAAATATTGTCGTTATAAAGTGAAGCCTCAAAAGTCACCCCTGGGCGGAGTGACCTGATGCCCCTTGGGCATCAACAAACCCAATTGTTTGAATACAAATTTTTTTAGGACCATTAACGTTCACCTCCTATCTAATCCTCATTCAACCCTTGCCAAATCAGCTGGTTCAATGAACTTTGCAGCCAGGGCTACACCCATACCGTGTCAACAAACTTTCGACCAGGCCTCCTGCCAAGTCTCATTGAAACATCAACAAAGACCTGTAACTTGACACAGTCATCACCCTTCATAACTGCATACCACAGCCGCCAGTCAATTATCTTTCCAGCGCACTGTCTTGGAACTGTCTGGACAATGTCTGGCACGTAGCTTTTTGTTGTATTGCTATGAAAAGGGTCTTGCGTAGTGCGGGAAAGTACCTGCTGCCCTCTGACGAGTTGTTGTAAAGTTTTTTTGTAAACGCTGCGCAGTTAAGTTATGTTTCGAACTGGTGAAGGAGTCGGTGTCGTTTGGGCAGGGCAGTAAATAGAAGAGGGGTGGTAGCTGTGTTGTTGTACTCTACTCGGTTCTCGTACTCGGTTCTCGTACTCGAGTGCTAATTGATTATTTTTTTAATAAGAGTATTCGTTTACCTGTACTCAAACGTCAAAGCACTCGTACTCGAAATGATTAATGACGGTACTCCTACTAGGGCAGCAAAGTACTCGTACTCGACAAGTCGAAATTGTACTCGATCATCAAAGTACTCGTACTCGAATAGCAGTACTCGAAATAAACTCGATTGGGTCTGTATATCGGTCTGACTGGGCCTGGGCCAATTACGCGCCTAATGAACCATTTGCCGTATGGCCGTATTCGGAAGTTCTCGTACTCGCACTCATGCTCGTACTCGTAAGTTCAAGCAGTCGTACTCGGAGACCTGTACTTGTACTCGGAAGTGCAAGCACCCTCACCCGTATTCGTGCTCGGTAACCTAAGTACTACGTATTCGGGGAAAAAAAGTTCTCGACTACAACACCGGGTGGTAGTTTCATCCAATGTATGTCTGAAACGTTCACTTTGAAGTCTGAAATTATTGTACAATACAATACTGTTGCGTGTTTTCCTTTGCGTCTGATTTGAGGCATGAGGTATATAATTATTAAAGAGTACAGAAGGTAGGCCTTTACTTACTGCAAGAGAGTTCATCTGCGTAAGTTGGACACTCGTGAATCCCGTTGCAGACCGAAGACTGGTTCAGGCACATAGTTTCTGAAGTACATGCGAACTGCCCCTCGTCACAATCTGATTACAAATACAATTTTCAAATTAAGGTAACGTATTTTCTCGATTTAAAAAGCCTGCGGTCAGGCAGAACAACCTGGTCAAAGTAGGCCCTATTTACGGTCTGCCTTTGGTTGCCCTGCAGTCCTGGTTCGACAATGATGAAGGACTGTTTACATTTCGTGACCTTTGCAACTCTTCCAAATTGCTCTCCTTCATTTTTTTTTGTGTGACGAAATGAATGTTTTTCATAGCAGTAATGACTTAATTTTTTTTTGGGGGGGGGGGGGTTTACACAGATAACACAGATAAAAGAAAATCCATCCTCAGAAACGTGGATTCATTTGAAAAAGTCTATATTATAAAAACGAACGAAAAAATTCTCCGTTAAGGCATGCGGATAGGGGACAGATACCTAGTGGGAGACACTATTTCCTCGGAACACAATATCAATATCCAAGGCAAAGCTAGGACAGAATGTCCAAGGGATAGAACATTCTTTCACAGAGGCAGACAAAAAGCAATGTTTTGCCAAAATAATTGATCCGAAAATCGACGAGATGTTGTTGAATATGTATGAGGTAAAGTAGCTTAATTAACTTTGCCATGGTTTACTCCGGGTGATAGTCGATATTAGCCCCCGTATATCAACTATCCACCCTCATACCATATTTCACGACATAAGATTTATTAACGGAATTCCTTGCATGGAACTGCTTACCAATACTTGTGAAGTTACGGAGGGTAAACTGTAGCTGGTAAGGTTCCCAATGGTAACTGTACACAACAGTTGTTATCCATACAGCTGAACCCGAAGAAAACAGTGTCTTGCGAGACAACAAAGTCTCAGAATGGGACCAAATGGGTGCGCCCTCACTAGGGTCGTGGCCGTTACCGATGCGTAGATTAGTACCGACAAACCTGGCAACAGTTATCTCTATGCGAGTTCCCCTTGACGAGGAGACCTTCCACACGCACTCACTGATGTTGGATGTAGTGTTAGCGATAACCAGGGGGATATTTTGGTGGTCGCGTACGGAGACTGTTACAAGCTGCTGTTTATATCCGTCATGCCCGTAGGCAACTTCCACTGTTACCACTTCTTTGTGAGTTGACAGATTCAAATTGGTCGTTCCACAAACACCTGCATTTAGAGAAAAAAACTAAATCAAAGCTGTAAATGTATATCCCTCATCACATCCAGTTTCTCTCTTCATCTCAATCGCAACTATCCTATATTAAAAGAGTATAATGCAGTCGGTGTGTCTGATGTCTTTTTTCTGCATATACATACATGTCCTAAACTGCATATCGTATACATGTATATGCCCCGATGTGCTCTGAAGTAACGGTTGGCACATGAAAAAAATATTTGTTTTGTTTTGCCTGTCGGTGTATTTGTTTCTTTTAGACTTTGAATAGTTAAATATTACAAGATTACTCAGTAAAATATTCCCAAATGTATCGCTACTACGTGAAAAATAAATGTCCATGATGATGATGAAATATTTGGCGATCGGCATCATGGTTTACCATGCCCACTTGGTGTTGCGGGAAGCGCGGCATCCTGTTAGTACCTCAAATGATCTAGTATCTCAAATGAAACGTTCAAACGTCTCCACACGAGGAAATACCTATAATAACGGCTCAAGATATCTTAAAAGTGGTGATTCTTCAGAAGAAAGTTATAATTTACATGTCCGTTTCACAACTAGAGAGAGAGAAAGAGAGATATTCAGTCAAGGAGATGCTCTTCTCGTGCAGGTGAATATATTTTACCGCAATCCACTTCATCCGAGTAGTCTGGTAGATCTGCTCTACCGTTACATCGTGAACTGCCAGGCACGCACTTGGAACCGCTCTGAAGACTCTGGGCGTCACAAGAACCTTTGAAAATGAAAAACAGAGCCGTAGGTTCATTACAGACGGGAAAGTCGGCAAAACACAGAGTAGCTTTTCCACTATGATGTGGCCGTTTATATGCAGTGCTGTTCAAATGTTACTGGAGGAATGGTTTTAATCAGTTTTGTGTGCGTCCCATGCTGCGACGCAATTTCCGGTTTCTTGACTCACTCACTTCTCTGTTTCTGCATGCAAACTGCCAAATGTGACGAAAGACCAAAATATGCATGTTTACAATTTCCGGGGTCTGATTCGTTGACCACACCCATTACTGAGTCGAAATGACCCAGGAATGCGTCACTTTTCCCGGCCCTAATTTTCACGTGAAAGATTGTCTTTTTGACTGTGGAAAAGTCTTACTATCATGACACAAAAAGCCGCCATTTCGATCCAGAATAGTGACAGGTCAAATCTTACTCGGATTAAGGGTCTTACTTGACCCGGAACTTTTATGAGATTCAGTAGCCAATAGTACGCAATACAACTCTTTCATCGGAACTCACCTCTGATCGTTCCGGCATTTAGCGTAGCCTCAAAATCGAATGCATCGCTAAAGATATGTGCCACCATCCACATCTGATTACCATAGAAGAGATAAAGGGTTCCAGCAACTTGCATGTCTGTTTCTTTGGCGAGCATGGAAGATATTTCGTGCCCGTTACCAAAGCTTATGTAGCTTTCAGGTCCTATTTCCATGGTAACAACCTCCATAGTGAGGTAAGTGTTGAGGTCACTGGTAATCTGCCAAACGCACACGTATATGCTATGTTGGATTGAGGGCACAGATAGGACGGCGGAGATGTTGACATTTACTAGACTTGGGCCACATGTAGAATCTGTTCCAAAAGATATGAACAGCACACTTTAAAAAAAAAAGAGGACAAATGTGGTCTCATTGGTTGACATACTTCTGAAGTTTAGGCATGACGATAAACGTGTAATTAAAAAGGTACACAGCCAACAAAACAGCACAATAACAACTCTAGATTTATCTCTTCACATGGGCTATGGTTAATGTGATTTAAAAAAAATCTTACAGCACTCCCATTCATCTTCAAAGTTGCCACAATCATTGGAAATGTCACAGATCTGCTGACTATCCACACATTCGCCCTGATGACCACACAAATACTGGTCTTTGCTGCATGTTACTGTTCATAAATAAAACAAAATGTCAGAAGCTCTGTGAAGTAGAAATTAAAAAAAAGAAACCCTGTCTACTGCTCTTATGGTAGCCCAATCAGAGCACCATTTAACAGCGATTAAGAGGCATGGTATGTTTAGGATTAATGGGGAAAGTCTCTAGCTTTCAGTTTTTAACTATTTCAGTTTGACAGTGTAGCCCGACAAGCGATTTATTAAGATTTGGAGTGGCTACTGAACTTCAGCGCTTAATAGATGGTCCTCTTTGGATCAAAGATCACCTAAAAGCTAAACTCCCGACCTGTAAAATAAGAGAAGACGAAGAGTATAGATCCAAGCTCCCTTTCAAAAACGTTTACTTACAGCATCCCAACTCGTCAGAATAATCATCGCAGTGGCGTAAAGAATCACAGCGTAGGTCGGCAGCTACGCACTGCACTCCAGACGAACAGGCGAATTCGGTTGTGGTGTTGCATTGTACTGTAGATTGACGACATAGTGAGAATGAGGTGAGCGGATTAATTCTTTAATGGGCATATTTATGTCTGAAATTTTATCCATGTACTTTCACAAGCATTTTCAAAGGGTGAAGTGCCCACACGCCTGCACTTCCCCGAAAGTCGTGTTTAGGCCGATGCGTCCGCAGTTAGTGGCCTGAGAAGGAGATCGACGACATACACTGCCCTCAACGTTCAAATGCAAATCATTACTATATTGATCAGCAAATGGAGTCGGTAAAAGTAGGAGGTCGTAGGTTCAAGTCCCTCCTAAGTAAGCTTTGTCGATGTTTTCTCGTAAGCACTAGGAGAACACAGTGAGTATAATATTGTTTATGAAAATACGTCGGTAAAGGGCAAAACACAATGATCCAAAAACACACAACGTAACAGCATAGGCGAATAAGGTGAAGCTTTATTAACGAAAAATTACCTTCTGCTAGTATCGGCTCCGTGCGCCGACGAAAAAGGCGCCCTTTTAACTAGCAACGACGTTCCATGGGCGGGACATTTTGCTGGTTGACGCGCACCGTTCCTTGTGTGTGACCACGTACACCAGGGTATTTGTACTTTGTACACGCAGTGGCCGCGCTTCGCGGCAAATGAATTGCAGTCAGGCAAGATGACGTTGGTCGGTCACCCCCAACTGTACTCTCTTTGCCGGTGAGGGGGTACTTGTGAACGTAGCGGATAGCCATAATTTTGTCTGCTTTATAGTAGTTGACATTAACCGTTCGAGCGATGTGACCCCAATGCAATGCGCACGCATTTTCCTACTCTTGAGAATATCTTGAGCGTATCAAAAGTAACGCGAACGCAGCCATTAAGATTGTATAAACTCCTTGCACGAATACCCCTTCAACGGTAACAAAAGAAAAGTTGGGGAGACCATTGGGCGGTACCCTTGGCCGCATTATTACCGACAACGCCTGACGTACTTTGCACCATACGCGCGCAACGCATGACCCACATACGATGGGACCAAATCCAGACTGTCCTTTTTGCACGTATCGTACATACTGCAATTTGCATGAAACTGAGGTAGGTCAATTTTTTTTGGGTGCATTCTGCATTTCCATATTTTTTATACGACCATAACTATTAAAACCCATAAAACAAAATATCGGGTGTTTAAAAGCAAAATGCGAGTCTTATTTCTGTATAAGTCTACCTTAATACCCCGAACTTAACTAAAAGCATTTAAAAAGTGCAACAGGTGTTATACTCACCTACTTCACTCAACTGTGTGATTTCGAAAGAGAAGTTATTATTTGATACAACGCACGATATCCAAGCCCTTCCTAAATGAACCGTAAAACCCTCGGGAATCGTGCCCGTTGATTTGTTAATGATTGTCGAGCTCTCGTTACTTGGGTCGTGGCCAGAGCCTACACGGATGTTCCCTGAAATGATGAGTGATGTGTCGGTGACGCGGATGTTGATGAGGTGGCCAGGAGAAGCATAGACCAGCCACACACATGTTATTGGCTGAGAATCTGATGAGTGTGGTGAGGTCAGCTGGTAGATACCACCGTCAGATACATCGACAGGTGGACCACATGTAGCTGTGGGGAAAAACAATTTAATACTAAGAGAGCGTGGGAAATTTGTAGTAAGTTGTTGATAGAAGACAGTAGGCCTACGTTTCATGGATTGACATCCATGTCTAATATCTTAGACATGCAGCCAAATTTACAACTCGTATCCAAACTGAAGTGGATCTTTTGGTATAAAGCACTCATGATTGGTGTATAAATAAGGGAATAAATATGTGCTTGGCCGAAATAAAACAATATGATTATCTGACTCCTGTGATAATTGGACCCCTTTTCCCTTTTATTGGTTAAACCCTACACGTGACCGGTCCCTCTCTTAATTATCAATGTATGAGCTTGCGCAATACCACCAATGAGTCCGTTTTTCAAATGTAAATTCACGCTACACCGGTTCATGCTTAACGTGAAATATGCGACTACGAAGCAAGTTTGCCACCAAACATTCGATGGAGTTAACAGTGTATTAGGCCTTCGGAATCATAGCACCTGCCGTGACGTCTAAAATGCGCTGTCACAAAGTATGAACAGACCTTAACAGCCATGTGCTTGCAAAGGCCTAAGCATCGCCGTTTTTAAACAAAGTTAATCTGATTACGTTTGCACCCCCACGGCTTTTTGAATGTTGTGTTTCTCAGAGAATATTCTCAGTATGATTGAAATGTTAAATTAAAACGGAGAAGAAATTCTAGACTTCATGTCGGTGAACAAATCGACGTCATCGATGCCTAAACGTCAATTCTGGTCACTGGTAAAGCTGACCTTAAAGTCGGGAAGAAATTGTTCGAAAACGTCCCCGAATCTATGTATTTTTTCTCAATTTCTAGGAATCCCCTTAAGTTGTTATTTCACAAGAAGTTGAACACTTATATCATCTATAAGTATATTCCGAATTTCAGCTTAATCTGTTGTTGCAAACGCTTGTGTTACTTCTTGAACTATCTCCTAGGTAAATTTCGACAAGGATTTTTTGCCGACCAAATTAACTCACGTGCATGGTTTTCAGGTTGGCTGATTTTGGGGCAACAACGACGAAGTGCATATTAGCATATTCATTAGTGTGACTCGCGTGCTTCGCGTGGGTCTCGCTATCGACCAATGGAAGTCGGCAAAAAGGGTGATATTTATTAAAGCCAGAGTCCATCATTTGCAGCTATCCTAATTGGCTTAATTATTGTTGGAAAACATATTTGGTTAAAAAAAAATAGAAAGGGGACTAAACTCCCTGTGAAATTATTCTTTCTGGCAAGCTGTAATTCTTAAGAAATCAACGAAAGAAGGCCTTTCCAACGGTGCGTCTCAAGAAGCACCGTTGGAAATTTCCGTTAGTAGGTTGGTTAGTTTATTCGGCAAAGCGCGCGCAAGCGTTGACACGACGCACACGTGCGCGCGGTTGCTATAATTCGTCGGATTCAGACCCAATTAAAAACATGATTCAGCAACTTTTGATTTGAAATGGAGAACCTAGAATGCTGTTTTTCTCGAAATATACAGCTGAAGCCGAACTGAAACTTCATCAGGTCAGTTGTTCAGCACCCTTCTTTAGATTTTGAGCACTTTTATGGCTTCAAACGAACAAAATGCACAAATTACAAATGATGGACTATACCTTTAATTAGTAACTCGTGAAGGAGGCAATACTGCAAGTTTTTACTGCACACCATAATCGATAAGAACCTTATTAATATTCGTGAGGCTTGAAAAGATTGACAGATTTTGCAAACACCAGTGTTAACAACTTTTAAAAATGCATGTAACCAGTCCTTTTTTTCCAATTTCAACAAAAAGTACTGAACATATCAAAACGATTTTTAGCGCATAGTTGGATCATTATAAGGGAAACAAACCCTAAAAGTTCCATGAAGACACAGTCTTCCAAATCGGAGAAATTGATTTTCAAAGATTGCGCCCGCGAACGTAAACATGTCTGTGTGCATGTTGTTTCATTCAAAATAAAGTATTACGTAACCTTTAGAAATCGGCCTTCGCAACCGCATGGCTGTTAAAGAAGACAAGTATACACTAATAGATTATCATTGCCAACTAAGAAAAATTACAAAATCAACAACATTAATATTAAACTTAATCATGTACGTCAAACTTATACATCGTTTTGCTGCAACAAAAAAAGGTTATAAGAATTGATTTTTGTTGGGGGTATAAAGAAAATCAGTTTTAAAACCATTAGGGCCTATAAAGGAACCAATTGTAAAAAAAATTGGCTATTTTGAGAGGGGATTATAAATGTGATACTGTTGTGTAATTAAGATGTAAAAAAAAATGGTTCTGAACGGTTTAAGAACAGAAGCTTCTCCCGTTTTCGTTGCAACAAACACAACAGCATTTCAAATAAATGTTTACCTGGCTTTTTTTCTAATTTTCAAAAGACAAAAACTCACCACAATTCAGTTCATCGTACATATTTTGACAATGTGGCTGCTGGTCACATATATAGCTACTGAACACGCACGTTGAATGTCCATCAGACGTCAAACACCGAAATTGGTGTGAATAACATGTCCCTTTTGCAGAAAGAAGAAAAAGAAAGACAATGAAAGGGCGGCTTCAATAGCGGGATTTTTTTCTATATCGTTTGCCTATATCAGTCCTGCATGAGAAACTATACAGACGCTTGTTGAGTTCGTGATGGACCGCCCAGCGGTTGACTGACGATTTAATCGTGGCATACGTTGCCAAGATTGTTCATCCCTTTACAATATTTCTGATAAATACATTTTATTATTGAGGCTCACGTGAACAAACAAACAACATTAGGTAAAACTCTTTACATGTATTTACCACATCCTATTTCATCTGCTTTGCTGTCACAATCTGGGAATCCATCGCATCTCTTGCTGATCGGGATGCAGACATTATCGGGCACACAGCTGAATTCCGTTTCATTCTTACAAGACGCTAAGAGATTGGCCAAGGCAAAAATTAATTGTTACATTCAGTTTGCCCATGATTACTTTGATCAAGTGTTATGGTTAGCGATAGAAAATTTGTGCCTATAGTTTCAAATGCGCGAAATTGTGCATAATGATTGACTATGAATTGGTTGAGTGGACCAAATTGCAACAGTTTTACACATGTATGAATACGGAAAACAGAACAGACAAGATTGTTGATGGTTGTTCATCTTTGTACCTGGATATTCAGATTCAATCCGCAGGTACAGTCGAGAAGGATATTCGAAAATAATCTTTGAGAACGTGATTCGGACCTCGGAGCTGTGAATCACCATACTCGACTTGTCAAACTTCCAAAAGGCTGCAACTGGCTGCCACGGTGACCCCACGAAGAAATTCAATTGAAACCATTTAAGGAGAGAGTGTGTCGTTGGAACCAGGAAGCGAATCCGGATAACTTGGTCGCTACTGGCTTGCACTGTCCAGGAGCAGCTGGCTCTTGTGGATGTTAGGATAGTTGGATCTCCTCTCAGCTGACCGGCTGGATACTTGATGTCGTATGACGAGTTTCTCGGAAGAATGATTTGGTCATCGTTTTCACAGTAATCTGGCATAACCACAAGCAGTAAAGAAAATTGAACACTGACTGTGGTGGTGTAAGGCACCATTGATGCACATTATCAATGGATAGAGCAAGGAAGTACGATGGCTGCTAGCTTTATTTACTGTTGCTGGTTCTTATCATTGTCGTAGATGTTGTCATTGAAGTCTTTGTCAGTAGGGTCGTCGTTTCCAATCGCCCATGCTACTTCCATTCAATAACTCTCACTTGCAATTCTCTATTGACCAGTTGAGAATGCATAATTGAACACATAAGTGAACAGTGAATTTCAGGCACTTCCCGACATACTCACCACAGTCCCGTTCATCATGTCGCCATGATAAGTCGCAGTCTTGACGCCCATCGCATACAATGGTAGAATCGTAACATATAACCCCACCGGTACCGCACTTGAATTCATCAGGTCGACAGGTAACTTATGACCGTGTAAAAAAAAAGTTGGTGCTACAGTCAAACATTTCTGTTTGTCCAGAATTAATTTCTGAGAAGCGATAAAATATACACAAACGAGAAAGTTCACATCTTTGTTTCCCTTATAATAATGGTAGCCGGTTATGCAGCCTCAGCTATACAGTGTGTCTCTAAAAAAAGTAAACCCAACTTCAACGGCAAATTTTCAGAAAACTATAAAATATTTACACATTATTTTTTATGGTTAGATAGTCCAATAAGTCCTCTGTCCAATGATACCACGTAGGTTATGTAACTCTCATGCATGACTGAGCATGATTCAACTTAGTGAATGGGTGTGAAATCATCACTGTGGCAAGTTAGAATTGCACTTTGATTGGAAGTTCATCAATCAAATGACATAGGAAATGTCTGATTTCTTACGAGCATAGCTTAGGGATGTGTACCCTCGACATGACCGCCATTCCTTTCGATGCAAAGCTCGCAACGCCTCCTCATGTCCCTGACAGCACGCCTGATCATTAGCGAGAAATAACTTGCCACAGTGATGATTTCACACCCATTCACTAAGTTGAATCATGCTCAGTCATGCATGAGAGTTAGATAACCTACGTGGTATCATTGGACAGAGGACTTATTGGACTATCTAACCATGAAAAAATAATGTGTAAATATTTTATAGTTTTCTGAAAATTTGCCGTTGAAGTTGGGTTTACTTTTTTTAGAGACACACTGTACATCTACAGTGATGGTGAATAACTTTAATACTTATTCCTTCAAGAAATATATCTCAGAGCTTGAGCTCGACGCGAGTTGAATTGTAACAAATGGGGTGTTTCCCACTAATGTCTTCACGCGTCAATACCAAAAGCTGGGTCGTGATTATGTGTGTAAAAGCCATCAATGCCAAATGCAACGATTATATTCACCACAATCGAGCGGTCAATTTTGTTTCTTAACATTTACGGTAAAACAAATTTGTCTTGTATCACAAACATTTAGGTGAAACAAACATTGAATCGAGCTTTTGTTTATACGCAGGTGTACATTGAGCATACTGAAAAAAAAAACGGTGTCTTCGAATTCTTAAATTGCCTCTACCTTCTTGGTAGCCGCCAAAATAGTCGATGTTGAATCGATTTTTCTGTAGATTGAAAGAGAATGTTGAATTGGAGCTTTCATTGTAAAGGGCTGCGCTGAGGATGATTAACCCAAAGCCGTTGACGAAAGAGGCCGTTCTTGGAACTACGAAGCTGTCGTAATGTTTAATCAAAACTCCTTCAAATGTCTTGTGAGTAATTCTTGTAAAAAATTGGTCAACAGAGGATTGAAAAGTGACGTTAATGACAATGTCATATAGCACCGGAACAGCCCAGCAACTGGTTCCCTTGGTAACGTCTCCACTCCATTCTGAATACAGTCCAACTTCCTCAGAAATACTGACGGCTTGATTTGAGTCCAAAACTATGTAAGGACATACTTCTTCATCTGCAACGACATAATAAGCCGCAATTTATTATATTATATAGTTCCAGGGCCGTCGCAAGAGGGGGGAGGGGAAGCCTCCCCATTCAAAATTTATGTCGGCAAATCCATAATTGTTGTCGACAAATAATACAAATTTAGGGTTCGATAAAAATTTAGGGCCTTTAGTATTATTTTACTGTTGTCGGCAAATTTTCATATCAGAGGATTGGGTTTTTTTGCTCGTCAAATATTTTGTTGCAAGTTTGCGGTAAATTTTACTTTTCACAACTCCCATATTTTTTCTACCGGCAAATATCAGGACCCTGTTTTTTGGCCGCTTGACGGATGTTTTGTACGTAAACGTGTAGGCAAATTTGTTACGACACCCCCTATTGAAAATGTTCTCGCGACGCCGCTAATTAGTTCAAAAAAATACTTCTTTTTATTCAGTAAGGCCTGTGGGTAGCATGTCAAACCTTCACACTAAGCAAGTTAGCTTGAAGAGAGCGAGAGCGAGACGGCCTTGTGTCCGATTTATCCGCGTGTACAAATGTGACAAACAAGTTCTCCGGCAATACCAATCAAAGAAGAATCGACAAAATTCAGGCCTGTCATTCTCACGTCCTATATCAAAAAGGACTGCTACAAATTGTCTTTCTTGCCTAGAAAGAACAGCCCAATGGAACGAACTATCGGTAGATATTAGGGGCCCACAAAGTTTAACCGTCTTCAGGTCTCAAATCTACGATAGAAATATATGTGACCTGCAAATCATTGGCTTTCCAATGATATCAAATTTATTTATGTAGCTTAATTCTTTCCAAAGATTTGCGGCAGGAACTTCAACAGTGTCCTCCCAAGTTTCGCTAACTTCATTTCGAGAAAAAAAGGCTTTCAAAAATAAGAAACCCATTGCGCCGCCAACGGCAGTGAAAAACGTTTTTCAGATTTTCCCCTTTCTGTGGGTATTTTTTTCCCAACAAAAAATGCATAGTGTGAATCTTGGATACCTTGGCTACTCAAAAAACAATTCAATATCGATCTTGAGATGTTTTTCCAGTATATCCGACTTCAGGCATCAATTACTCAAAACAAGGTTTTGGGGAGGACATTCCTCATTTTGCCTCAGTAGGTCACATATTCTTTCAATCACACAGGGGTTCGTATTTAACTTGCTGCTAAGTAACGCGTGTGTGTCATGTGCAGGATATTACACCAAGCAGTTTGCAAAGTATGTTACAGACACAGATACAGATATGGACTTTCCGTAGAAGGGTAACGTTTTTTGTTTCTGTGACAACTGTCAAATATGTACGTCCTGTCACTCTTTCTCGTTAATTTTTTTTAACAAAGTCCAAAATTCTGTTCATTATTCTGTACATGTTCGTAAGTGTTGTCCTCTGAAGTTTCGGTTCTATTGGTTGATAGTGCACTTTAAAATTTGAACTCACAGTCATAGCAATATCCATCTGTTAAACAGAGGCAAGTTGTATTTTCGCCGATGCAAAACGATCCGTTGTTGAAAGTACAGAGATGGTCGCCATTGCCGCATACCTCTAAGTAAACAAAATGGAGAATAAAACGGTATTTAGAAATATAGTGTCATATAAATGAATGTTTATGGGTTTGCAAAATCACCATTTGTTTTGTAGCAGTGACGTAGCAAGGTCATTTTGATTGGGGGGGGGTGAAAAGGGCACTTGCACATCCATGCTGAAATGTAGACCCTATTTTTCTCCGGACAGTTGGCCTCCTAAAAATTAAAATAGTGTGTGTGTCTGGGTGTGGGCGTGTGCGGGTGATGTGATCTGACAAACCGTGCCATGGAGACATGCACACAATATTCCAAGGTACGTTGATTCGTAATTTCATGACCGCTGATCAGATTAGGCAAATCATTGGCAACAAGGGTAACTACTTACTGGAATATTATATTGTCATTAATTCCCTTCCCGTGGAATGGAAACAACTTTCCAAAGAAACGATTGGTAACATTAATATTGATGTTCGAAATGAGCTAATTAAGATGAATATGAAGCACATCAGGAAGACATTTACTGACACAAAATTCACTATCCCCATAGCAGAGACATTTTGGAAAAACAAATTCCCCACTCATAACTTTGTTTGGGATGTAATATGGAAGAGGCTCAACTATTGCTGTCCAGACAGTAAGTCATTTTCAATCAATTGGAAAATCATTCATAACTGTTACCTCACGCAAGTCTGGCTTTGCAAAAGGAAGAAGAGTGATTCAGAAAATTGCACATTTTGTCATGATAGTATTGATTACATTGAACACTTTTTTTTGGTCGTGTAAAATGGTAAAACCCCTTTGGAACGAAATTGAAAAGATTGTTGCATCTAAGTATGGCAAATCGATCAGTCTGTTTGTGGAAAATATTCTTTTCGGGGTCGGGGAAACATACAATAGTTATCGGTTTCTCAATACTTTAATTAATATAGGTAAACAAACAGTGAGTCGTTTTAAATTTGGCCAGTATTCCAACCTTATCATCCTTTTTGAGCAGGAACTCCAGCTTCGTCATGTCGAGTAAACTGTTTGTTAGAATTTTTTGTTGTGTGTAATTCAGAAGTACCTATAGAGCAGACGATTAATTGTACATGTACATAGATTATTGTTATTTAATTGTTGATTGTATCTTTGAATAAAACAGAAAAAAAAATCGTCGCAAATGGAAGAGTTTTAGAAGAAGGATATTAAGCCCGAATTTCAGCAAAGGAAATTAATTCTTGTTATTTGAGAGCATTTTGAAACTACAATTTCAAACTCGAAAAATTTACTACACGAGAACAAGAAATGTCTTCAAAACGATACAAATTTTAGTATGTGTGTGTGTGTGGGGGGGGGGGGCATTGTACCATGATGGGGGCGCTGTTCAAAACCGACGAGTATGCACACTAACTGGACCATATACGGCGCTGCTCAAGGCGATACGTGCGCGAAATTAAAGAAAAGGCACTCGTAAAGGCGGCTGAAACTAAATGTGCACTTCTTTTTTTCAACACGGCACTTGTTCAGAAAAAGGGCACTTATTGACAAAAGAAGGGCACTCTTTATACAAACAAATGGGGGGGGGAACCTGGTGAAATGCTCACAATTAGTCAGAAGGCTCGATATACTCCATCAAATTTTAACACCGCTGCGACTGTGTTAGTTGATTAGCTCATAGTCCTATCTGGTGCAACGCACGAAAACAGCAATTTGAATTCTACTTACGTTCATTTGAGACGGCTTCAAAGCTGAACCTAGGTCGGCTTCCCGGGTTGTAAGGAGGCACCATTGTTAGTAACTCTCTAGGGGAGAACACCTCAATCTTTTCCCGACACCTAGTGGAGAAAAACTCAAACCCATCAAAGGAGAAGGCACAGACACTGTAGTCGAAAACAATAGCCACAGACCTATGAAGAGTTGCTCTGATGGCCGTCCCTGGCGGAGCAGTCACATTGAGGCAAAGAGTGAGACTTCCATCACTTATGACGACGACCTGATTAGAAGAGTTGAGCTGCACAGCACGACAAAATTCTGGTGATGAAAGCAAAATGACAAAAGAAAACATGTTACCGACTACCTTGATACTGTGACGTCATGCCACCCAAGTATTCATACTGTACATCTAGTAGGGGAGAGTGGGGGAATCCCGAATATCTTTCCTTTTTGGCTTCTCACAACAAGCTAAGAGGGCATTTTCTAAGGTTGATACGCCAAACAAAGTTCAAGTCAAGTCCTCAACATAATCATATTTTTTATTATTTTGTCAATAGTCCTTTAGGTCCTTATGGCTGGCAGAAAGAAAAAAAATTGCGTCGTTCGGAATTACCCGCACCCTGAGGGGGGGGGGGAATTCTTACACTGACATTATTGCAACAGAAACATGCAATATGAATTGAAAGTCGCTGAACATGAACCATTGAGAACAGTCGGAAGTTTGTCCGGAATAGGTACGTTTCCCAGTCATTTTAACACATATCACCCAAGTTCCCTATAACAATACTTTAATTTTGTCCCCGAACATCGTCGAGCTCAATTCTCAATTTCAAGGGCTTCAACAATGCTCGGGGACAAAATTAAAATGTCTTTATTAGGAATTTGTGTGACATAAGTTAAACCAGCTGGGGAAACCTGTAGAATGAAAGACCGTAATGACAAAAGCTATCTACGTCTGAAGGAGGTACGGGTGGCTAGTGCGTCTTTACATATCTTTTTACTAAAGAACGAACTTTACGTACATGCATAGGACATTAATCTCGACTCTTTATCTGTTACTATAAACTATTCTAAGATACGGGCAGTAAAAAGTGGGAAATGTTATTTACCATTTTCAAAAGATTAATGCATGTTGGTGTTAAAGAGCCACCTTTTCACGTTAGCGAATATGAAAATGTTCGTGAAAGTTGACCATGGAAATCATTTAATGTGCACGACTCAGTTTTCTTTGACTCCTAACCGAATTAAAGGTTAAACGGATATAAATGTCTTCTCTTATGGATTCATCTCATTACAAGGGACATCGAAATCACGTGCAAACATTAAACAACTTAAAAGTGTTCGTATTTTAACCCTTCGGTCTCCTCCCTTACAAACCAAGGAATGCACGGGCTGATATCATATAAATGATAATGCGCGCAAACGAATCTAAAAAACAGTATTAGCTGTTTCAGCTCAACGCCAATCTTCAGATGAGACGAATCTCACAACATACGAATGAATTAGAAATCGCCGATGACGCTGCACGTGTGTGTCCTCGATTTACACCATAAACAAACACCAACACACCCCACTTCTCCCACTCGCCGACACGGATTTACGCCACTGTCACGAACGTTTTGTTCTGTCGTGGCTGTGTGTCCAGATTTCCCTGAGAAATGGGCGGTACTTGTACAATAACGGTGGTGGTGCTGACGGTAACTGACAAGACGTGACCGAATTACTTGAAGTTAACAGATCAGCCGCGATCTAGATTCGTATGAATAATGAACGTGGACGGGTTCTCAGGGGGCGAATACTTCCGTCTAATAACGTACAGTCAAGATGAAAGAGCAACCGATCGGTAGTGATCTGCCTGCTAAATTAATGTATTTTGTCCTTCACAGGATAATCACGACGTCAGGAGAAAAAAGCTTCCGTCCGTCGCCTGGTCTGTACTGATCAAGAAACCAAAACCAAACTAACGCAGTCGAAAGTTGTTTGTTTGGGTACATTAGACTAGCAATTGGAGGGGAGTGGTTTTTGTCGACTGTAGTTTCGTAGTGCCTGTTTAATGCCATCACTGGAAAGTATATTTCGTAAGTTTTCAAAATTGAAAACGCCAATTGGAAATCAAACTGAATTAAATTATAATAGTGTTGAATCGATCGAAACCAAGCTATTTTGGAGAAATGGTGTTACTTCAAAAGTCAAAACCTTGATAGAGATGATAGAACGTCCGAAGGATGTTGTGTACAGTTGGGAGCAGATTTCCGCAATGAGAGATTGTTGGTTTGGATCGTTTTCATTATTATTTGCACTCAAGCAATTGAGCAAGCGTTTGGTATATAGGTATTGTTCTTGTTTTCAACTTTTATTAACCTGACCTTGTGTGACAGCAGAAATGTATCCCATTCGGTTGAGAGTCAACTTGAATTTACGTAAAGCAAGGAACATTTTATGTTCCTTACTTTGGGGTTCTATCGCCGCTTGGTGGCACTTTTATGTAGAATGTATTTCCTACATCCTGGCACTTACTATTAATTTTAGTATGCATGAAACGTTTGGTCATGAATAACCTTGTTAAAGGTCAATGGCTACGCCCTTGGTTCTGATATGTGCACCCTTACTTCAATGCATTGCACACTTGGAAATGACAATATTGAATTGGACAACTGGCAGCTCCGATTACCAGTAGTCACGCGATTACAGTTCAATATTGTCATTTCCATCATCGTTCCTTGTCGAAGGCGTCTTTCATATATTTCCTAATTATTGTTTGTGTACGCATTAAGACTAGCCATTCATATAACAAATAGTTCCATTATAACCCTGGCCATTGTTGATTTTTCTGTTAATATGAAAGCACAGCTTGTCATGGTTATCAGACTTAAATTAATTACTTGCTCTCGTTAAACAAATCGGCCTAGAGCCCACTTAAGTGATTTTGCTCCCGGCTTATGTTCGACTAATTAAAACTGACGGGTCCATTATAAATCATGCTCGGAACCGAAGACAACTAATGGTGAGAAAACATCCGATCTTTTTGTCTTTCTCTCCCCATTATTTAGCCCATCTGTCAATGCTCCGATTGAGTACTTCTCTACCAGGCCATTACAAGCAGTCACAATGCTAACGCTTCAATGAGGCATTTAAGTGCGTAGGTGATCAAATTTGCAAGACAAAAGGAAAATAAACAGGATTTATCAAGTCAAAATGCGGCTATACAGCCACATTAAGCGCTACCTTTTGGTGCGACTGAAAAATCGTCGAAATGATTACATTTACAGGAAAATAACCTTGACCTGCTATACAGCGAATAAAAATCTTTTCAGGATCGACCTGTGTTTTAGGTAACGAAATTATTTGCAGTCATTTCTCCCAAAGTAGAGCTAGATGTGTTTTGACTGTGGTTGTTAGGATCACACAGAACTCAAGACCATAAACCCAAGCATTTGTTGCAGAATCAACGTACAACCGAACAAACGAGACAAAATCCAAGCTCAAGATAAGAATGTCGTAGTAACTGGTCACTCAGTATCCGGGGATCACAAAGACATTCCTCTTTTTTTCTCTTTGTTAATGCTGTGTTTCAGTGATAGAGACATTGGAAATACATCAATTGCTGGCTTTTTCTACATTAAAAAAAATTGGTTACAAAGTAAAAATAAAAAATACACAAAAATCAGTGAACGAGATGATGTGTATGTGCGTAATGAACTAATAGACAAACCCTAATAAAACCCTTTTCCGACAATGTAAAGTTTCGCTCAAAAGGAATGAAATTCATATCTTATGAAATACGGGAAAATGGGAACTTGATTGTTTTGTTGATTTTTCCAGTACATCTTAGCGTAAACTGAACGAACGCTGTATCTTTAAACATCCGTCTTAGACATTAGCGTTTCACCAATGGAGAATAAAATGGGCATAATACAGTTTATTTTGTGTATAGAGTGTATCCGTGTACGCATAAGATAAGGGAATATAAACGCGTGCTTGGCTGGTTTTAAACACTCTGTTTAAGACCGGTTGGAGTCTGGATGCTGATAATTACCCGAGCCGAAGGCGTGACGAGTAATTATCAGCATCTAGACTCCAACTGGTCTTAAACATAGTGTCTGATATCGGCCACGCACATATTTATTTCCATTCATAAATGCCTTTTCGGTAGATAAATCAAACGTTTTCGGTCGAAAAGTCAAAATGATTCCAAAATTCTAAATTGCCAACGATTTTGTTTAACAGTTTTACTTCATGCTTTACGTTACCCCTACAGCTATATTATGGTAAGAACGTTCGACCAATAAAACGGTTACTTAAAAGGCACCGAATTTCATAGGAGTCATGTGACGCTGAAAAAGTGATTTCGACCAGCAATGCCGGTCTTTATCAAACGTATAAAACCGGCCACGTGACGGGCTCTCGAACATAGGAATGGGTAAACTGTGTTAGGTATTTATGAAAGCTGGTTTAATCGAAGTTTTGAAACAGACTTACCGTCCGGGAAGTTTTGGGACAACACAGGTGTGTAGCACACTAAATGTAGAGCCACAGCGAGGAGGGGAGGAACCAGCCATGTCCACGCCCTCCCCATCTTTAAGGGCACAACGACTCAAAGACTGCAGTGTCTAAAATTTAAAAAAGGTTTATTTGAAAAGGTAAAATTGGGCCACATATCACATAATACCACGACAATATTGATATAATTGTATTTCCTGATCCCAGTTATAATTTCTATCCAAAAACATACCTTAATAGGCGCAGTTCGTCTCTTTTCAAAATACCTTCACGTTATTGCTTTTGTAACGGGTAACACGTAATGTGTGTAAAGTACTGGTAACAACACTTTGACAGTTTAATTATAAGTCGTTTGCATAATTGTACGTGGTGAGGTAGAATTGATCAAGAGGTTTATAATACATTTTGCCAAGTCTGAAAACCTAACCAAAATTCCGTTTTCAAAGAAAGTAAAGGACGAATACTACATGTATAACGTCTCTGAACCCGCTGCCTCTGAAGAGAAACCATCATTTATCGCATTTCATAAAGTCGTTCTTCTCTGACAGTACACTGCAGAAACTATACGATAGACAAAGAACTTCTTTGCAGTGTTTTCAGTATCAATGAAATGTACTGCACAACCAGTATTCGTCTTGGCTATTTAGAAGTGAAATATGTTTCCTTACCAAATAACGTAAATTGTAGCCTGTGAATGTAGACCTCACCTGCGGCTCGCAGACTGGAAAATGGTGATGAGAAAGCTCGCATCAATAACTAGACGCGCTAAAGGATAGAACACCTTGACTCGGGCTCATTGCTCACATATAACACGAGTCCCCTGATTAGTGTGGGCGTGTTGGCGTATACAACGTCATCTGATCACGTGTCATTGAATTATTCGTGCAAATCCACGGTAAATTGAGGTTCCATTGCACGGTCACGCTTCAGGCGGCTCTGATCGTGCCGAGCAGATGATAAGGATTTATTCAGGCGTTGATATAAAACAATTAATGTTGCACATTAACGAATGTTTCTCATTTGTATAATAGTTCCCAGGGGCTCGATAAAGGGTGTAATCGGGAAAAGTGTGTTTGTTCTTTCTTTTTTAAGGTAAAATTAATTACATGTATCTATTGCGTTTTTTAATCACTCCCTGCATATGTTTTGTCAGAGCTCTGGAAGTGCTGTCTGACTTGTTGAGATCCTGATATATTTTAAAAGAGTGACGACAGTTTACAGACAAGATGACGACATCCGGTGTCGAAATCATTTCCGAAGATCCGAAGATATTTTAAATTTTGTGGCGTCGTCATGTCGTCATCATGGTATCAAATTGCAAGCGATTTAAGGCCAAATTTTATATAATTTATGTGAACCATGAGTTTAAAAATAAAAAACCGGATTTTACTACCGACAAGCAAAATACTTATTGCAGAGTTCCGTGAGGAATGCCAAACACAAAATACATGATGACGTCATCAACCGAAAGGGTGCCCTCAAACAGAACATCAAAGACTGTTTAACTTTAGAGATAAAAAAACCATTGTTCCACATTTTACCAAATTGCCCCTAATGTGTTTTCTTTTAACAACCAAATAGTTTCGCAAGGTTTCAGAATCATGACGTAATCAGACCAGAAGTTATGGTATAGGGAGAATTTGAAGATGATGTTTTCTTCTTTTAAATTCAAATCCATCATTTGATCCCTGTCCAAAAACTATGTTTGTATCACAGACATGGGCGTCACGAGGGAGGCAAGCCCCCCCCCCCCCCCGGACAAGCAAAAAACAAAAAGAGGAGGGGAAAAAAAGGTGGAAAGGGACAAAAAGAGGCGCGAGTCATATTGATGTTAATTTAATTGATTGTTTGGGGGGGGGGGCAAATGTCCCTGCCCAACCTCGAAAAAATTTATAAATCGGGAAAATGCTGGATAATATAAGGTTTTTGTGGGAAAATATGCTTTGCCCCACTGTTAAAAAAAAAATCTGGCGACGCCCATGATCACAGATACGAATATCCGGTACAATGTTCATATTGGGGGTGAAAATGCAAATACTGACTCCAAAAATGACTAATATAATTGATAATATCAAGTTAATTAAAAACTAACAATTGGGCCATGATAAAACCCATGATTTCCTAAATATCTCGCAGAATAGTGAGCTTCATGACTTATAATGCAGGTACTCCAAAAAAAACAAAGCAAAGAGAGCAAACACCATTAACTGCCTGCTTCCTGCCTCAATTTCTTGTCCATTGTCAATTGAGCAGCATTCAAAACAAATTTATTTTATGAACCCATCAATAATTCCAGTTGTATAGTTCAATGAAGCACAATTTAAGCCAACCAAAAATGTCAAAAGCCGCCTATTCTATTTTTGTTTCTTTTTCGTCGCAAAGTACGCGTTACCCTTTGTGTAACACGGTCGACATGCAACAACGGCAGTGGTTTCTCGTCAAGATTGAGAAGGGACACTGGCGTTGCCTTAATAAGTGCGATTTGAAATGCACGCTTGTTTCTGGGAGTATCTATGCCTTTTGTAATTTTTTAAAGTGTGAATTAATGTGTATTTCAGACATGGTGCCAAAGTATTTATTTTCTGTTCTCCACATTTTCGTCTTATAATTTTCCCTTTTGTTAGTACTCTGGTAGAAGGGGGAGGCCCACTTTTATCGACAATTAAATTAAACGAATATTTTCAACATCTGATTGATATCTTTTGCTCAAAAGCTCTTGAACTTTCGAGAGGATTATGTTTACGGGATTGAAAATGATCCCTTCAAGGATCAGGAAAGTGACAATGATTCCTTGACTGTGGAATCCAATCAGAGCTCGTAGATTCGCTTATGCATATCTCGTTAAGACTTGGGAGATAAAAGCAAGATGACGTCATCGCTCAAAAGGACGCCCTCTAGCGGCATATCAAAGACGGTTAATTATTTGGGTTTTTTTTCCATAAAAAAACCCCGTTGTCACAATTTTACCAAATTGCCCCTAGACTTAAGCAACAACAAATTACTTTGCAAGGTTTCAGAATCATGACGTAATCAGACCGGAAGTTATTAATGGGAGAATTTAAATTTTTGTAATTTCAAATCCATCAATAGTCCGTGTTTAATGACTATGTTCATAGCACAAATGATGATGTCCGATAAACTCTTGACCTTGGGGTTTTATCAAACGGCAAGTTAGGGGTTTCTAATAAATTCGATTCATCATAATTTTCATATTTCCAGAAGTCCTTTTCACGGGAATTAATAAAATAATCCAGGGTCTTTTTTGACATTATGTGCAAAATCACATGACCCTTCCTTCCGGTACAAACCAGAAGTGCCATATAATTTAAAAGTGGAAAAAGATTTGAACTTGCTGTCAGTTTCTGGCTAGGTTGTACTTTACAAACAAAGTTACGGGTGACGTGATACGACGTTAGAGCGCCCTCTAGCAGCAAGTTGAAAATGTTTAAAATGAATTCTCAGTTGATTATTGTGGCAAACTTTATGACAAATTATTTGATGTGAGCCCAACCATTCTGCGTTTGTTAATCAACAAACACGAAACCCTAGTATTACCCTTGTTGTTTGCACTTGTATCTCTAACCCAGAAACCCTAGACAGAAAACCGATCCGCAATCAATCAAGTTACACGAAAAAGGGAATGGTGTTCACGGCTGAATGCTTGCAAGACTTCTCGGGGATTTTTTTTTTAGCGCACAAGGCACCTTATATTGTTCGGTCGCATAAAGCCACTGATTCTCCGTAAGAATTTGACGTTGACTCGAAGATACCCTCAATAATAGTGGTCTTGTGAATAAAATGATTTTTTTTGGCATTTGTACCGAAAGAGAATATATCAGCAGTTTAATCCGGCTGTGGCAAGGATGAACAGTAAGGTAAAGCAGAAACGTAAGGTAATTCAGGTTTGTGTTATCTTCTCGTGTTTTGGCCCAGAAGGTCGCCGTTCGAACTTTTTTCGCGCCCCGCCCAGCCTCCCAAAAGGCTGCTTTGTTCGGACTCTGGTTTCTACGCTCGAATATGTCCACCCCATATCTAAGACAATAGGCTCTGGAGCCCGAACAAAGCAGTGGTGCAAATAGTAACCTATTCACCCATTCCTCACCCAAACCTCGCCCAAGCCTCATCTAGCAATGTGGCTGGGTTGCTTGCAGAGCTTTTTCAAGACTACCGCCAATATATAACAAATGCTCTTGACCGTACATAGAATAATTATTAACCGGCGCAGCGGGCCTTAAAATGAGGTCGATACCGATTGTCACAATACCCCGGGATCACAAGTCTTTGTTAAAGGAAAATGTACCATATTGACTACATGAATTTTTGCCGAGATCAGTTGGATCTCTATTTGCAGAATGCTAGTTGAACGCAAGACGATTTGCATCCATGATGATTATCTAGATAAATACATGCCCTGAATTTCTGTTGTTCACAATTCATTCATTATAGCGTAGTACTGTTGCGATAACCTTCTTGACTTACCATCTCATTGTCCCTGAGAAGCATGCAGTATAAGGAGTACAAATAGTCGTGACTCTCACTACATGCATGTAATTGTATTTTTAATGATCGACTCGATCTTTTTGGACTGCGAATCATGATAGTCTGCATCTAAGGGTGGGTGACTGGCTGTTCAAGACTAGATGAGAACCCAAGATTGTTGTGGAAATACTAAAAGGAATTTCCGTACCTTACTGTGAGGGCAATAATTTGATCAAAATTAATACTACTTAAAACGGCTACAAAATCCACTACCAGCTGCCAAACTGCGACGGGTACGTGTCACTTTGCTCTCATAATAATATTTGCGGATAGAAACACATATTATTACAAAGCCTTGAGAACGTACGCCTTTTCCCACAGTTGTTCACTCAACTTCAAAATAACATGGTCGTTCGATAAAACTGACTCGCAGTGCTAGCAAACAAAGACCAATAAGCTACAGGATTGGCATGCCATGCTAAATCATATTGCCTATCTGTGTTTATCGTGTCTATATAAGGCGTGGTGATGATACAGTGGGCTGCCGAAAAATACAGGCACAATTGTGCTTCATTGGATCGCTATACGATTGTAAGTTTAGAATGCTTACTTCTGCTTTTATGAGGGAAATTGTTGTTAGATACCTATGTTCCAATGATGAATTTCCTCAACCTGTGCATGGTATCCATGTACATTTTGTCGACAAATCTCAGCCCTTATGTGCCTATCGGGCCATATGCCTAATCCGAGGTGTGCCAAACCTCGTTCTACCGCAGCCAATACATAAATTGCCCAACTCTGACGTTTTCCTAATTAATTATGCAAGTACTCCTATAAAAATAGGTATACATTCACAAAGGCTTTAAATCGCTAAAATAAGGGCTGACAACCATGTTTGTTCCATAACTCTAATAAAACCCCACACATATTCTAGGCCTTGTCATCTGAACAAACACGGTACACCCATACGCCAGACGCCTTTAACGATCATGTAACTTAATTTGGACCCACCTATATTTCTCATTCGTAGATCACCATCTCAAAATCGTTGTCGAAATATCACTACACTGTATATCTAAAAGTACCATATCCCAATTAATTGCTCTGAGGCTGAACATTATGTGTAGATTATTGATTGACTCGGGTGACTTCGTCCCCTAATTTAATTTACCAATGACATGGATCTTTTAACGACTGCCAAAGAAGCTGGGTTTCTCCTACCTTACTTTCCTTTCGACTAGAAGGAAAAAACTGAAAATACTTCTGTGTCCACACTGACAGTAAGACGAGCATGTGCGAGCCTCTCCACAAAATGTAAAATCTTGAAACTCATGCACTTCGGCTCGGTTGGGCAGTGATTTAGCACGGCCCATATAGGCTAGCATACAAAGGCAGGAGCTAATATCGAAGCACGTGTATTCGTGACCAACCGGATAAAACTTCTGATATATTCTCTTTTGCCCTTAATCTCGCTAGCGGTGCAAATACTTCATGTATAACGTCTCTGAACCCGCTGCCTCTGAAGAGAAACCATCATTTATCGCATTTCGTAAAGTCGTTCTTCTCCGACAAAACACTGCAGAAACTATACGATGGACGGAGGACCTGTTTGCAGTTTCTGCAGTATCAGTAAAATGTTCTGCAACCAGTGTTCGTATTTAGAAGTGAAATATATTTTCTTACCAAATGACGTAGGAGTAAATTGCCGTCTGTGAATGTAGACCTCACCTGCGGCTAGCAGACTGGACCATGGTAATGAGAAAGCTGGCTTCGATAATAAGAAGCGCTAAATGATAGAACTCCTTGACTCGGGCTTATTGCTCATATAACACGGGTCCCCTGATCAGTGTGGGCGTGTTGGCGTATACGACGTCATCTGATCACGTATCATTGAATTATTCGTCTCCACCCACGGCGCAACCTAACTGCGAAAATAGAATTGCCATTCCACTGTGAATTGAAGTTCCATTGCACAGTCGCACAAAATTTTAAATGGGGAGCGCCGGGGGGGGGGGGGCACGGAACATTTCTGGGGGAGGGGGTTATCCCCAACCCACCCACCCCCACCCCCAGTTAGGCCACTGATAGTCTGTGATACCTTCTTTTTTCAAGAAATGAAGAACAGAAGTGAAGAAGGCCTTGAAAATGAAATATTACTATACACATTATGTCAACATGTTTATTCCATACATTTTTAATATCCTTCATTTATCACCATACTGAGTGCAAACGGTGGCCATATTTTACAGGATAGGCCTAACCGGTTCACTCGACATAATTATATTTTTTATCATATCTGCCTGGGAGTTGCGCAAAAGGAACGTTTTCCATTTTGAATTTTGTTGTCAGTCTCTCTTTTTGGAAAAGCCGAATAAATTGGCAAATTGGACATGATGCAAACAGCCATGCGAGTAATCGGTTCGAAGTAGAGGTTACTGATGAGGCTACCGTGTATACAACCATGCATGCATTGCTCATCCGATACCAATTCGCAAGGGTTTCTACCGGCTTCTCCATACAGAGTGATTCAAAAGAAAGTGACTAAATTTAAAAATATTTAACAAATATTTGACTCGCTCCATTTCATAATAAAAAAAACATAGAGATAAAGTACATCTTAATGACTTGTAACTGTGAACATTTCACCTAATTTGCATACTCTATTCCCACGTTATTGTCCATTTCAATAAAAATATCACAAAATTAAAGATCCAAGAATTTACAATTCTACTAACTGATTAATACCCATTGAGTACAATGAAACATGGAAATTTTTCCTCATCGATGAGTGAACGAGAACTTGCAATGGAAACTATTTTATTATATCGCCACTAATATTTCTGAAAAAAAGAGTTGACTTGTTCCTCATATTCAAACCCAAAAATCTGACAGTAAAATAATGGTCTTGATTTCAATTATTAAAATCTCATTTCAATGCATGTGTGTTATGTGTAATTCTAACTAAGCTCTATTGCTTCCAATGGCACTTCATGGACAGCTATAAAAATGATTTCTTTTAGTAAAACCTGCATAACTTATGATGGCATGGTTCATTTTGAGTAATTTCTTTTGTTTTCAGATGAGTGGAAGAACATGCTCTTTTAAGACATACTTCATTGTATCAAATTTGATTGCGTTTTGAATCACCCTGTAGTTGATAATTGCCGTATACGCAAAACAATAATAGCCTTTTCATTCATAGCAATTTAATATATAATGATATCATTATTTACTCTTCTTTGTACCGCTGGAGCGTAGAAATGGAAGAAACGAGCTGCTGAGGTCGTGGATATTTTATGAACATCAACAAAAGAGACGTAGACACAACAATTAATCGCCTCTGCGCGCCGCATTTTGATAAGGGTAAACTTTAAACTCAGTGTCGGAATTAGTTTCTAGCAATTTTATTCAATGATTTAAATGCGTCAAGTCAATTTGTGAATTTTCACCTAAATTTACACCATTCGAAATGCAACGCAAACGCATTAACATTCAGTTACACACGTAACGAGGCAATTCATATGTTACGATCCACATTTCTTTGTTTTTGTTTACTCTCCTAAACCACAGATGGCCCCGGGTTGATGCCCCATAAGTTAAACCCCAGGAAATAAACCAAATCATTTGTTGGTCCCATTATTAAATTAAATATAGTTTCCTTCCCGATCAGAGAAACCGAAAAAAAATAACACGTTAAAATAGTGTGATTTTTTTACTTAGTACACTAACAGTCTGTGATACCTTCCTTTGTCAAGAAATGAAGACCAGAAATGTAGAAGGCTTTAAAAACAACAAAAACATTGTCAACATTTTCTTTTATATCCGTCATTAACATGACGAACAGCAAATATCAAGATGGTCTTTCACAGCATAACTGGCTTACTCTACAAGATGATACTTTATCACATCTGCCTGGCAGTTGCGAAAAAGGACACTCTTTACAAATATTGGGGGAGGGGGGGGGGTAAGCGCTGGTGAAAAAGGGCATTTGAAAGGCAGTCTTTACAAAATATTGGACGGGGGCGTAGGAACCCGTTACCTTAGCTAAAAACATTAATCAATAATTATCCAATTTAAGATATACACGTATATGTACAGTGTTGATGAAAATAAAGGTAATCTAAAATCATGGGTTGACATGTATGTACCATTGCATCTCTTCAGTCATGGATGACCGAGCACCAATGATTTACAAACAAAGGCCGACAAAACCCTGTTTCCAAGTTTGCTGGATATTAAGCTGTCATGTCAATGCGCTGTCGCTGTGGACCGTGTGTTAAAAGGGGGCATGTTAGAGATGTTGTTGCTTAATATGGCAAATGATAATGTTGTCCATGACAATTGTTTATCATCACAAGGCCAAACGCCTACCTTTCCAAGTCATGCTTGATTCAGCGGTGAATTGAGCTGTCCAAAATGTGCGCAGTCGCAGTGGATGATGTGATAAATGGGGGAAGGAGAAATTTGCTAAATCACGTTTTGAATAGTTTGAATTGCAGCTTTATGCGATGTCGCGCACTGATCCGACGAAAAGACCTGAGACGTAATGACGTAATGGCTTTGCTTACATATGCGCTTTGCTATGGGAGCGAAGTCGGGACGCCAGATGAAGTGGGTCCGTCTACTACATAGGAATAATTTAAATTTTCCTACAGTGCTTCTTAAGACGCACCGTTGGAAATGCCTTCTTTCGTTGATTTCTTCGAAATGAGAGCTTGCCGGAAAGAATAATTTCACAGGGAGTTTAATTCATTTACTATCTTTCAACCAGTACGTTTTTCAACAATAATTAAGCCAGTTACTTTTTTGGATGGCTGCAAATGATGGACTCCAGCTTTAAAATTAATGCTGCTCGGCTTTTAAGTAGCGCGCTAGTACGGCCGTGACCTCCTAACCTTTAACTCTGCAACTACTGAGTTCAGTTTATTGGCAATGCTTTTAAGAATTATTTTACAGGTGGCATACACGCAATGGCATAAACTCTAACAACTATAGACACCAATGTTGACACATTACTATTATGCTGGGTCACAAAATGATGATAGAAAAGTGTGCGAAGTTCAAATAAGGTAATATTCTCGTCTTCAGAAAGCTGTACAAGTTTTTTTTTCAATTCATGAAATGACAGAAACAATCCCATTGAAAAACACCCATTGAAACACACCATCGACGGCAAGAATGACATGTCACCAATTCAGAGATTCTTTCGAGAGTTCTCACCCTCGAGATTCAACCAAGAAAGGCTCTTCAAATGTTAGTAGAAAAGTGCGTGTGTTTTTCACTGGATTTGCTTTGAAACAGTCTCTCAAATCTAGTTGTTGGGTTCAATCCAAGTTTAAACATTTTACCAATTATTCAACTTTAAAAGATAATGGTTATATTCATACATTCTACAAAACAGATTTACAGGGTACAAAAAAAACCCTATCATACAAATGTATTTAATATGTAGATAGTACTCTCAGATTTACAAGAATAATACACCGTACTTCAAAACGTTTCACATTGTGCTTAAACTTTCTTGCATTTTGAGATTTGACCATTTACTTTATTTCTGTTTTCTTGATTGCATCATTTAAATTCAGATATTTTACTTAATTTAAAGTAAAATGTCAACACAACACAATAAATGTCATAAGAATATGGTATTTTGGTTCCCCGCGTGTGACAGTGCGACAGCTCAGTCGAGAGAGGGTAGGATTTGGCACGGCGAGGTTGCGGGTTCAAAACTCGGTTTTGCACCCGAATATTTTTCCTTTTTAACCTGAGGGTTAAGTGGATTTTTTTTAAAAAGGGAAATAAAGTCCGAATTTCATAACGTTAAAATTCACTTTTTTCTAATTTTATATTTTCTTCTCATGTTTTTCAAGTCCAAAACGCCATAGCGTACACCCATATGTGGATGTCGTTTTGGAGAAAAAAATCGCGGCCCGGTCCCACGCGTAGGACAGGTTGAAGCGCAATCCTCCATTCCTGTGAAGCCTAGGTTCCCCCACTCGCTCCCAGATTGCTTCTTTTACAACTCGTTCAAACCACTTGTCCTCTCCGTCCAAAATTACCACTTCTTTGATGTTGAAGGAATGGTTGATTTTACGTGTCATCACTACCGGGTCTTGTGTGTTGGTTCATGCCATCCCCAGGTTTGGAAGTCAATGAATCCAGATACCAGCGCTCTATACCGACTATACTTCGGTCGGTCATAGTACTGACGTACACAAAGAGTCTGGCCCTGATGTGGCTGTCATAGCTCAGGTGTCGTCGTCCTATCCCTCTAGAACCCGGGAATATCTTACTCTTGGATACATACACTGAGCAATTGCCTGGGTTAGTTTTTCCCAAACCCTTGCAAGAGTGCAAACTGCAACTACCAAAAATTGGGTTGTGCCTATACCGAATTGTTTGGGTTAGAATTTCTGTTAAATTTAACCACAACCTGGGTTAATACAAGACAAAATTTATTTATAACTACATTTTGGTCTATCTTGTATCAACCCAAGTTTTGGTGAAATTTAGCAGAAATTCTAAACCAAACAATTACTGAGTGTTAGCTCACATGTTGGTTCTCGTCATTCGGAATCCCGTTCTCGTCTCCGTCCATTCAACACGCGAATGGGGTTTCGAATACGCCCCAAGGTTCTCGGACTTTTCCCCTGAAACTAAGATTATCCCAACGACAATTGGAAAAGAAAAAAAATAGTCGATGAAAAAATGGCTGTAGGTGGACTTGAACCAGAGATCTTTCAGTTTTATGCATAGTTTATCTCAATATCCACAAGGCTACTGTGGAAGCCTGCAACATTATAAGGTGCTTTTGTTAAGTCTGTGGCAGCTTGCAACAGCCGTTCGTTAATGTAACCAGATGACTTAATAATAACAATGGTGTGACGTCATTTTTTTTCTTCATGAAATACATAATTTCCCATCGAAAGTACTAAACATGAACCGCTTCACCCGCCTACCCGTGGTGACGTCAAAAGAGAAGACCTGAGATTCTGTCGTTGTCAGGTGTTAAAGTCATGTGTCGTCGTCGTCCCGTGCACTTCGCCTTTCAAGAAAGAAACAGTTAACGTCGGTTGTGAAAATCATTAATTTATGTTTTTACTTTAATAACTGTATTTGTTTTAAATATTTAATTAATTGTTTTATAGTATTTCTTTTTTTTTAATACATGGCCCTCACGGAAAGCAGGTTTTTTTTATACTGAAGAGAGGCCACCCTGTTTAAATAAGACTGCAAATAAATAAATCCGGGGGTCGAACCTCCGACTCCCAGGTTTGCCACTGTGCAGTCTACCGACTGGGTCATCGGTTGCCTCACTTATTCAGATGTGATTTCTATGGCTGTGTTAGATTAGCTTACACGTGTAAACACGGGGTTTACACTCGAAAAAACCACGAAATAAGGCTAATGGAACACTGCAGTGTATTCACCTGGCATTCTGGGACATTCAAGGTCAAACGCTGTTACCGGCCGTAATTTTAAGATGTTAACATACCTGGCATACTGTCGTGTGCTCTCCAGGTAAAAAGGAATTAGTTTTATCATTTCATCCGGATCAATAATAATTGCCGGTATCGGAAGATAGGCTCTGAATTATCCAAACAAACATCTTTTCTATTATTGAACACCGTTAATATGTTGGAATATTTGTGTCATAAATCACTCCATTGTTCTCAATTCGTATTCAAGTTCCCGCCACCTTCAATCTAGCTAGCCAGGAAATCGTCCACGTCATTACTCTCTGGTAGCTACCAGAGACACGTTCGCGAGGGGCAGTGGGGGTTGACACCGCAGCACACACGATGATCACGTGATGGCTAATCGAACGCTTTCGTGACAGTTTTTATTACACGTGTAAGCTAATCGAACGCACCTGTAAACCACGTCGGTCGGCGTAATTTTTATTCCAAAGACGAATGGGGCCAAT
Organism: Patiria miniata; assembly: GCF_015706575.1. Classification (NCBI taxonomy): domain Eukaryota; kingdom Metazoa; phylum Echinodermata; class Asteroidea; order Valvatida; family Asterinidae; genus Patiria; species Patiria miniata. The sequence goes on along the minus strand of NW_024037051.1, from coordinate 8,149,547 downwards.
TCATGAATAATTCAGTAGTTTCGATCGGGCCAGTATGTTTATGCATGAGAACAGAACAATAATATCAAGATTATTGTTGATATTATTCTAACATGTCAAGAAAATGGAAGTCGGAGAGGACAACTGAGGGTTCGAGCCCTTTACTTCAAGTTTGGCACTCAGTAGTCTACCGACTGGGCCATGGTCATTCGCTTGTTCAGGTGTGACGTCTACATATCTAAAAACCTGTCGGTCGGCGATGATCGTGACGTCAAATGAGAGGACGGCCCCTATGGGAGTTCGTAGATCACATTTCGTCGTTTATTATAGATTGATGGTGCTTAGTTTTACCGTTTGTATTACACAGAAGAAAAAGGACTTTCTGTGTTCGGAAAAATAATGATAATAACACATTCTTCATACGTAATTTGCGTTTATGAACTGTCAATAATAAAAAGTACATGTAAGATTGAAAGATAAAGATCTGCTAAAAACATGAACAAATATTTAGCCATTTAAGATATACATGTTTATATAATAACACTCAATTTGTTTTAGTGTTTTTATACAATTCAGTAAACAGATATTTTCATGGTCTCATGCTCCACTGGTCTGCCCCACCTAGTTCCTCCAATCAGAGTATTTGAGAGAGAAACTCGGCACTCTGCCTGTTCTCATCCATACTGTAGCAGTGCACAGATGTATTAAAAAGAACAAAAGGATATTTCAATAGCTTTTTCTCACGTGCTGCATCTCTTTGGAATTCCCTGCCTGGTGCTTGTTTCCCTCCATCCTATGATCTGTCCTGTTCCAAGAGGAATGTTAATTCCTACCTTCTGTTTACTTCTCGAGTACCTACTCTTCTTTTAATTTCTTTTATAACCCTGTACATTATACGTAAAGGCATAGTAACACTCTAATTCATTTTATTCAGTATTATACATTTCACAAAGCAGATATTTTCAAGGTCACTACTCCACTGTTCTGTACAAACTCGGCACTCTGCCTGTTCTTATCCATACTGTAGCAGTACACAGATGTACTAAAAAGAACAAAAGGATATTCCAATAGCTTTTTACCACGTGCTGCATCTCAATGGAATTCCTTGATTAAAGCATGTTTTTCTCCACCTACCATCCGTCCTGTTTCAAGAGGAATATTAATTCCCACCTTCAGTTAACTGAGCTGAGTAACTACATGTACTCTTCTTTTAATTTATATTGTAGCTTGTACCTGGAGTGGCTTTTAGCCTTGTTCAGGGCGAATATGCATACAAAATGATACCTCGCAATCTAAATCTTTGCACTTTTTTTTAGCGGAGGCCACCGAAACAGAGTAATAGTCTTTTCAAGAATAATATATTGGATCTTGTCATTGGAATAAGCTCTGCAACTACTGAGTTAAGATGCTTTAAATGCTTTAAAGAATTACTTAACAGTTGGCATACATGCAATTGCATAAACACTAACAAATATAAACACCAATTTTTAATACATTACTATTATAGTAGGACACAAAATGATGATAGAAAAGTGTGCGAAATACAAATAAGGTAATATTCTAATCTTCAGAAAGCTGTATAAATATTTAAATTCACAAAATGACAGGAAAAAAACCATTAAAACACATCATCTCCGGCAAGAATGATTGTCACCATTCAGATTTTTTCCACAGTTTTGACTCTCGAGTAAAGGTTCTTAAAATTTCAGTAGAAAACTGCGTGTGTTTTTCACGGGGTTTGCTTTGAAACAGTCTCTCGAATCTAGTTGTTGGGTTCAATCCCAGTTTTAACATTTTACTAATAATTCAATTTTAAAAGATACTGGCTGTATACATAAATTCCACAAAACAGATTAAGAGGGTACACAAAATTGAAAACATGCCATCATAGAAATATATGCAGAGATAACTCTCAAATTTACATGTACAATACACTGTGCTTCAAAACGTATTTTCATCGTGCTTGAATTTCCTTGCATCTCGCAGTTGAAGCATTGTTTTTTTTAAATGACTTGATTTCTCTTTTCTTGATTGCATCATTTAAATTAAGATATTTTACTGGTTTATAGTAAAATATCAATACAAACAATCAATGTCAGAAATATATGTAGACTGTACATGTACATCCTAAACATTGCCACTAACTGTATGTATGTTTAATTAAATTGCTATGTTGTGTTTTATTACGATTTTTTTTGACAAAAAAACTTATTCCAAATATCATGATTTTCAGTCTAAGTATGTACTCTTTACGATTACAACGATACTACATGAGACTTTGAACATTAAAATGTCATTTACGTCAAAATTCTGAACATGTCACATAGCGTCTGCATATTTTTATTTGAGTTCAGACATTGAGACATCCAATGTTTCGACCGAGCGTGTGTTCCGATTCTTTTTGTCAGGTTTGTCTACAGATTACAACGATACTACATGAGACTTTGAACATTAAAATGTCATTTACGTCAAAATTCTGAACATGTCACATAGCGTCTGCATATTTTTATTTGAGTTCAGACATTGAGACATCCAATGTTTCGACCGAGCGTGTGTTCCGATTCTTTTTGTCAGGTTTGTCTACAGAGTTACTATTGCTAGTGGCTCGAGGCGTGCAAGCCGAGTAAATCGTGTACAGGTACGGATTAAGTGAGGAGTTGATTGGTAGGATAAATACAACAATCCACCCATACATATCAGCTCCTATTTCAATCGTGTTAGTCTGAGAGAGAATTCCCATGATGATCACCGGCATCCAGCAAGCGAAATCGGTACCTACGATCACCGCCATCTTGACGGCCATTTTGATTTCGCGGTTTCGGTGAGCGCTCTTTCTTACCAGCTTACTCGACCTTTTAACACTGACAAATATGGCGACGTAGCAACAAAAGACGACCAAGAAGCAAACCAGATTGACGCCGAGAAACAGAACCACGGACAGGATCCAGGCGGGTTTCTTGTCAGTACCAACATTAAGAGTAAGTTGTTGGCTTCCTAGCGGATTGTTGGTGTTCAATTCAGCTTGGATGCTGTCAGCCCCGGCCGCTTTGGTGGTGAAAGGCAGTCCTATGCAGACATCAGAGAGTCCATACAAATCAGAATCTGGTCGAACAGAGAATGTGGGAACAACGCTCAAGCAAACAGCCACAAACCATAGTAAACCTACCACAATTTTAGTCGATCTATCCCGGAGGTGGATACCACGACTGAATGGAAACACAATGCACAGGAAGCAATCGATGCTGATGAGTGTCACGAAAAACACTGATGCTTCACTGGACAAGACCGATATCACTCCGGCTATCTTACACACCACACTGGATCGCCACACGCTAGCAGTACGAAAGTATGCCTCGCCATAAGAAAGATCAGCAACTGCTATCATTAGCATGTACACACCCATCATGGAATCCGAAATCGCCAGATTCAACACCATAAATGAATGCGTCTTCTTACCTCCTCTACCACCTGCGCCTTTTATCCTCCAAATGATAACCACTACATTACCCAAGAGGGCGCTCAACCCCAATACCCACAAAGCCACGCGCAACACGTGGTTCTGCAAAAGACTTCCACACAGGTTTAGTGGTGGTTGCAACTCTGTAGTACGGCAGTCTGTTTCGACCGAGAAATGTTCTAACTCTGCAAAATCACAGCATAAACGGTAGTCGTCAACATACCTATGAAGCGAACAGAGTTGAAACAAAAAGGCTATTAATTAAATCTGGTCACGAAACACCTGTCGACAGGGAACTACGTTGGCCTACTATTAAGTATAAGAAATTAAGTATAATATGTTAACCGTCATCAAAATAAACTAAAAGCGAGTGTTTGGATGTCATTAAGGAAAAGGGAAGGTTACACCGGAAAAAGGATTGTTAAAAACACCAGATGCCTAGAAATACAGTGAGGGTAACATCTATCATTTGTAAGTGGATTTAAAGAGTTGATGAAAGTAGTTAATTACATTCATTTACTCACACAGTTTGCAGAGACTTTAACTCTTGAAACGCTCCCTTTTTCACCTCGATAAACATGTCGCGTCGTAGTTTGGCTATGATCACACTATAAAAGTTGTTGAGAAACCCAAAAGACATCATTTATTTTAAATGTTTGTGAATTTTGCTTGAGTATTTTCTTGCTTCGGAGACAAAGAAAATTACAAGTGATGTTGTTTTTATGCAGCTTTATACTTTTTAATGAATTCAAAGAATCTTAATCTACAGGCCCTATATATTTTAAGCAAGGTGGATTTTGAAAGGACTTGTTAGTACGAATAACCTTTATCGACGTTTTTGAATTTCTAATTGAAATGAAGACCCATGAATTGCACACCATACATTTTTTTCAAGTCGCGAATTTCACACATAAACCCCGTGTCCAAGTGTTGATGCAACAGGGTTTTCTTTTTCGAATCGGAAGCCTGCTCAATACACTCCACAAATTGTACACAACTATATATACGAGTCGGCTACACTATATCAAAAGCGAGGTAAATTCTTCATTTTAGGAACATGTGAATAAAAATGAAAGCAATGAAATACAACTTCATTACAAAGTATAACACATGTCTGCCCTGATGAATAATTTAAAATTTGTGCTTTTACATATATATCCCAATTTTAAGCCACATTAATGAAAAAGGAAAGTGAAGCTTGGAACGCACTCCAATCATAAAATAGCTTACAATGTATAAAACTGATTCAGAGAACACGAACAAAATAGCGTCCTTGTGAATAAGGTCTCCCATTTTAATTCAGAAAAGCACACCATAAAGGCGCAGGTAAAACTATAAGCGTAAGAAGGAAGCAATTCTCTTACAGTGTTTTAAGACTTGATAGTCCCAGAAAAGCAACCGCAGAAATAGACCTGATGGGAACATTTACCATCATCCTGTATGGAAAGGAAGGAAAAGAAAAGTAGTCAAAATTTAATACACTTTAATCTATGACGCCCCGAAAGTTGGAGGGATTTGTTGGATAGTAGTAACACATGCAATGAGAGCTAGCCGATCGAATGCACAAAAATACGCTAAAATAGACAAATATTATCGGCATGTACCATTTATTACGTTTGGTCTTGCAGATGGCAAATTTAGCCTTGGGATAAAAACATGAATATGTCACATCGGATAGAAAAAAGGTCATCAGTATGCAATAGAAGAGTGGCGTGGCGTCCCCCATCAAATAATATAGTCACGTCACTCCCTTCGAATGAAATGAAAGTGTCACTTACAATGTTTCGAGTTGCTCCAATTCGTAAAAGATGGGCAAATCAATCCTTGTTATATTGTTGTTAGAAATATCCCTGTGAAAAAAGGATATTCAACTTAATATCTTTTTGCCTTTGCTGAAATAAACGCATATAGAACTAAACAATCCCTCCGAGTACAGATGTTTTGAAATTCGAAAGGATGAGTATTGAATTGAGAACAATATTACTAAGCAAATATTTATATACTATAGAAGTATGTATCGATATTATCAGAAGTGCCTGTACATTAATTAAGTCTCCGGTTGTTTACATCGGACACGACGGAGTACGCATACGTTTTTCCTGTCGTTTTAATTCAATGTATTGTAATGTACACGTTTTGTGGTCATTTACATATTACACACAGCACCAATGCACAATGTGGTTTCTTACATGTCCGAAAAAGGCGAACACTTTACGAACAACCCGATATTTTGAGGTCGCAAAAGTGGACCCCGAAATTCGTTCTGGCACGAAATAACACAAAAACGCCAAGTTTTTAAAAGGTTAGCCATCCCTTTCCCTATTGGATTTCATTAAAGGTGCAGTATATATAATTCACATTTGTAGCATTCTAATTCTTCCCAATTTCGGTAAATTCGTCTGATGTGGCGATATCGGCATTTACTACTTACAGATATGTAATATTCAGCCCAGCAAATGCACCTTGCTGTATCCATTGTATGTGGTTATCTGTCAGGTACCTGTAATGATAAATAGGCATCTGTGAGACAGCAAGAAAGAATGCCGGAAATAATGATTTTTTTTTAAACTGGATGTGAGTTGATATTCACAAAACTCATCATGTTAATGGGTTTAAGTTTGGCACCAGAAATGTAAGCCCTCTCTCATGCTGATTCTTGACTTGTCTCAATGTTTTGTCGTTCGGCATAAACGTTCGTTTTGACGATAATTGAAAACTCTACTCACAGCGCCTGGAGATAGTGCAGCCCTTTGAAAGCACCCAACTCAAGGGTACGGATGTCACCATGAGAAAGTTCCCTGTGGACCGTTGAAAGGGAAAAAAACAAGCGAAGAATTGCTTAGACAGTGTCAATAATCGGCAAAAAAGCCAGTCCGGTATTTCAACTGCACATGCGCACAATGATATGGGTCACAGGTCATTCGGGATATGAACGCGTGCGGAGACGGTCGTGCGCTAATTGTCTTACTACTGGAGATCAATGGCTTATTAGCGGCCTACAACCAGGGCCCAATTTCATAGCACTGCTTAACAGTAATCAGAAAAGTTGTGCTTACTATAGCAGAAATTCATGCTGCTGCTTAAGCACTATTTCATGCCGTGAATGTGCTTACAGTTGCGCGCGCATGGAGATTTCTATTGTTACGTCACTGATTTAAGCAAAGTTTTCTTCTGAGGTTAAGCCTGCTTTTGCTGCGCTTACTGCTTAACGGTCCCTATGAAATAGATGGAGGCTCGGTAAGCACAAAGTCGGCTGTTAAGCAGCGCTATGAAATTGGGCCCAGAATGGGCGTCCGCGTAACATCGCGTATCATCACGTCAGCGATTTTATCCCGAATGACTTTGACCTGGACTACTTCATCGATATACCTAACTGGCTTATTGGGCAGCTTTGCTATTCTTACATAAAGCAGAACACTGCATAATGTGCATCTTTGTTAAAACAATGTCATTTACATGTTAGTGTAAAGTGTACGGGCACATAGGATCCTTTTCATACATATTGTTGTCTCCAATAATAACACCACTCGAAATTCATTGTATGAAGTTCAAAACCTAGCCTGCAGAAGTGTCAGCTCAGTGGATACGCTTTCCGAGAAAACAGTGAAAAACCATAGCCAACCCGTTGATCACGAAACATGATTTTACATTTCCAAAAAATCAATCACTTGACTATCTTATGGTTGAAAATCACCTACCTTTATTGAATTCTTCTAAATGACAGTAAGCCAAACGGAATAATTTTACAGGTGTTAAGTCGAGTCCCTGGCGATCTTTAATCAAAGTAAGCTTTTGATAATAAATCGGGAGGTTAGTTTTGCATATGCATTCCATATGCATTTGAATATTTATTTGAAAAAAAAAAAAAATGTTAAACCAAACACATAACATAGTGTACAACTCACAGAGCCCCTGTCCTTTTTGCAGTGTTGGCGAGGGTGTTTTGACTCCAACCTTGTTGACATCGAACATGGAAATCGTCGACGTCATAGCTGCACTTACAGCCGTACTTACAGCCGTTAGGGCAGCGCTTGTTAACTACAAATGAATCCAAACGTTGAAAGACTTTTAGGCCAAAAACAAAAAGTCTCCGGTTTCTGGTATAATGCTTGTCCCTAAAGTGGTGCGGCGACGCGGCTATTTTTTTTTTTTTCATTTTTTTTCCTTCCAATGTCGGCTGATGACTGCCAATGCTACCAGACTAAATTTAGTGCAAAATATATGGGAGTCTACAGAGGCCACATAAAGCTTTTACTCGATCGTAACCCCATCTAAAAGCACGTTAAAATTGTGCAGCAGCAGGATTCCAGTCAAATTAGTGAGTTTGGCGGTTTTCAGTGAGTTTTGCCGACGCGCATGGCAACGGCGACGGGCGCGCATACCAGAAACCGGAGACTTTTTTATTTTTGGCCTTAACATTGGTCTTCAGCATTATATTGAGATTTGATCTGCTACCGTGCAACCACTTGGAATGCAGAAGCACAAGTTGTGTATTTTCACGCATGACTGTGTGAATACACGGATTGAAATGCACATGGTATTGCTCTAACGGATTATCAACGAATATATCTTTTAAATTTTCAAAGAACACACGAGAATATGCGGGAATTAATTAATTAAGCGCGCCAATAATCTCTTGATTTTAATCACTACTAAACACAGCTACTTTGGCGGCACTCATGCACTCGTAAACTATAGGGCCTATATATTTTTAAAAGTCCCAGATAAAATTCGACCCAAATCCGGATCAGAATTAACATGACAGAGGCCAAAATGTATGTGTTCTACATAACCCCCGAGGACCGACACACAAAGGGGGAACAACAGATCCTTCCAGTCCTCGGGACTTGTTCTTTTGTTGGAAACAGTCCTCGGTATATAGTAAGTTTATATGCTTAGTCTATGTGAGAGTGTTATATTACAGTGACAAAGGGAAACACAAAGTATTGTCCTCGAGAGTATAGTAAAACAAAAGTGTCTAAAAATGTGTGTGCGTGTCAAAATGACACTTTTACGTGACAAATGGCCCGAGAAAAAGTGTGTCAGACAAATTCATTTTTACCAGAAAGCGTGCCGGGTCAAATCTTACCCGGATTTTGGCCGGATTGAATTTGATACGTACTACTGGGATTTTTACGTGTTAATGAGTGTATATTAAAAATATTATGTTCGCCTGACCAAAAAGTTGAGGATGATTAAGGGCCATATTTTTCTTATCATCCATCGATTTCTGCTGTTTGAAACTTTGGACTGTGTTTGAAATTGATATCAAGGCAACGAGACTTACCGCAATCAATCTCGTCGTCACCAGAGCCACAGTCGGCCGTGCCGTCGCATACTTCCTGCCAGTAGATACACTTACTGGATACATTGCACGCGTAAAACTCGGGGCAGTGTATATTTTCTGTCAAAACAAAGCATCATAAGAAATAGTACGTCTCAAAGACCTTCATCATTTCTGTACGAAGTTCAGTCTGGACACAATACAGACTTTCGGACGATGGCATTAAAGGCAAGTGATTCTTAGGCCAAGTCGGACCTTTTTCTCCATCATTATCCTACCAAAGTTAAACCATTTTGATGTCAAGTTTTTCTCAACTCTCGAAGTCATGACGAAAAAAATATGAAAATATGGAAAGGACGTTTGCAGTGAGGCAACGTGCCAATAAGTCTGATTTTGAGTTATGCCCAAATGTCGTGGAAACAGTTTATTTAATAAAATTTGATCAGGCAATATTCATGTTGCGAATCAATACCAGAGAATTTGAGTTTATTTGATTGAATTGATTGATTGCATTATACATTTAGTTCAATGCTGTCCTTGGACAAGGAATTGTACAGTGTTTACAATAAGTTTAAATACAATAATTATAGGTCAGTAAAGTTTTATATCAAATAAGTACACAAAGGACAACATTTAGGTTTTGGTGAAGCAAAGATGCTTTTATACCCTAACCTAGGGACAGACAATGGGACAGACAGGACAAAGGACTACAACAGCATATGAGTGTGCATGCAGGTACTAAGACATAACAATACGAAATAAATTAAACATTAAAGCTATAAATAGTAACAAGAAGTTTTTGGACAAAAATATAGTCTGTGATGGTGATTTTTCCTTAGATTCACCAAGACTGTTCCAGTAATTTACACCACGTTGAAATATAACCGTTTTTAAACAAGGACGTTCGACTGCAGATGTTCTTGGGTGGCTCTGACACAGTGTTTAAAACAGGTTGGATGGAGTCTGGATGCTGGTAATTACCCGAGCCGAACTTTTCGATCCAAAAGTCAAAACAAGTCAACAATTATAAAAATACAACGATTTTGTTCAACAATTTGACTTTGTGTTTTTCGAAACACCCCTTAGTTATATTATTGTGTGTCCATCTCGCCAAAAGTGGTAAGCAATTCCCTATATTATGGCTGCGCGATGTACTGCGCGATGCGCGATGTACTGCGCGATGTGCTGTAGAATCCAGCTGTGCCGGTGAATTTTGAATTTTAGACTATGAAAAACCGACTTACTCCCCGTATTGTGCATGCCTACTGGAGGATTATGAACGTTCAACAGATAAAACGGTAAAATGCACCGGATTTCATAGGAGTCCAAATTTCATGTGACACTGGAAAAGACCAGCCAGCCGGTCATTTTTATCAACCGTTTAAAACCGGCCACGTGACGGGCTCTCGACTTATAGAAATGGGTTAACTGTGTTAGGTATTTATGAATGACTAATTAAAGCTGGACTCGTTCTTCACGCGAATTTGACAGCGAAGCGAATTCTTAGGGTAACGCCGTACGTCACAATGAAACGATTATTGACGTCATATAATTTGCTTCGCTTCGTGTGAAGTATCCGGTTCGTAAGTGATATGCACTCCATCCACAAGTTGCACGCCCAACAATGTGCCTTAGTCTTCAACAAAGCAAATTCTTAGGGTAACGGCGTATACGTCACAATGAAACGATCATTGTCGTCATGAAATTCGCTTCGCTTCCAGTATCCGGTTCGTAAGTGATATGCACTCCATCCACAAGTTAGACGCCCAACAATGTGCCTTAGTCTTCAACAATATGAAGTTGGCACAGAACTTGGAAGAGGCTTGGAGAAGACTTCGTAATGTATACACGCGCACGCACCACTGATTACAAGCACCCATTGGATAAACACGAAGTTGCGTTAACTTCATGTTCCATGCACTGGTGCAATGCTACACCGTTTGCAGTAAGCATGATTAAGTTGATATGACGTCACACTTACGCATCGGTTGAAAAGGCCTTAAATGACATGAAATGAAAGAAGTAAGTGACTATTATGATACGGCCTTTTGCTGCAAATGGCAGCGTCAGGCCGTGTATATTACCAGGGGAGCAGAAATGTTTCGGGTTTTTTCTGGAAATATTTTTTTCTGGAAACAATTTTATTATGGAAATAAAAGTACCCTAACGAATTATCAAACAGCTTACTTTGATTGAAACTCGTACTGGTACTAAACACCCTCGTAAAAATATTCCGTCTGGCTGGCCGTCATTATGAAGAAATTAAGAAAATGTACGCCTAGGTGACTGTAGTCAATTGACTGGTTTTTTGAATAAATAAAGCTTTTGACAAAATCGTGTTTCGTGATTAAAAAGTTGTTTTTCGCAGCTTGCTCAAAAAGTGTAATGTCCATTGGGCTGAAATTTCAACTGGTAAGTTTCTGATCATATTTGTTTGGATGATGAGTGGTGTTATTATTGGAAACGAGCAAAATGCATGAACAGCAAATGATCTTATATGCCTGACAGGTTTGCACACACATTGACGTGAAAAGAAAATCGGAAACTCGTGAGAATTGAGAAACATAACCTGTACACTGCTGTGCTGGTGATCAATCACTGCCACAAGAACACCCTTTTCCAGATTAGAAAAATAACAGTGTTACCACAATTCTGTTCATCAAGTCCGCTGTTACAGTCTGTAAACCCATCGCATCTGGCTTCAGGAATCACGCACGACCCGTCTTTACAGTCGAAAAGACTTTTGTTGTGCATATCACACGACACCGGGATTTCCTCTGTTCAGAATTAAAGAGAAGAGAATTAAAGAGGCACATTAAGTGTCGTTTGCATTTAAAGCTTTGCACCCTTTCCTCCATTTTCAGTGCTACTGAATACATTTTGGTTTAATAATTAGGAAAAATACCTCAAAATTCGACTTTTTTTCGCTCCTCACCACGAAAATGTGTGTGTGGGTGAGTATGTAAGAAAACCGGCAATCGTGGACTAGACTGGGGACAAAATGGTCGGGGCAAACAAGCAAACAAGGAATGAGGAATAGAGTGTCCACGATTTCCGGTGTTTATACAAAGATGTGTACAAGCATTACATTCACTGCCCACATCCCCACAGTGTTTCCCACTCTCTGGAAAACAGGTTTAGGGGCATTTTGGGGTTAGATTTATCCGTGGCAAAATGAAAGAGAAACACTAAGGGGAAAAATAGGAAGAAAAATTGGGTAAAAAGGTGACTAAAAATGTTTTGTTTTACAGGTTTTTCTTAACTACACGAAACAAAGGAATGTCCACACTTCGTATGTCACGTAAACATGTGTGTTTAAACATGCGTCTTGGTTGAATTACATGGTGCACAAAAACGTACCTATGAGCATGGTTTCACAGTCTTCACCTGACGATTCATCTACATCGCACCAAGTAAAATCTGTACGTTGTAAAGAGATAAGACATCTCGTTCTGTGAATAAATTTGGCCCTTTAGTTCAGTTGCATTAGTTTACTATAGTGACATACAAAATCCTTATTAGGAATCACACTGACTGATTGAATTGCATTAATTGAAAAATCAATTCGGTTGGGGTACTACTGCTTTGACACCGACGCCCAAAGAAAAAAAAATCTGATAACAAAGATTGGTAGTCATATAACCTACAATGCTGTTTGATTACATTTCCACCATCACAGTTCAATTGACGGATTGAAAAACGAGGGCTAAAAATTGGTACGGCTGTTGGTGCTTCCAATATATTAATATTAGGGGAACGACATTTTAAGTTGTGCAAATGCCCTATGGTAAAGGACTTATGTGCATGCCCGATCGCTCTGGAGCGTCTTTTTTTTTTTTTACATATTCATTGCTTAATTCTCAATTCGTCTTAATTTTTAGTTAATTATCACTATTTAATTATCAACGCTACGTTTTGAGGGTTTTTTCACATTTATAGTTCTTGTATTAATCTCATGGATGTTCAATTTGTGCTCTACGCGTATAACTCCATTAGCTGTTCCTTCTACTTACCTGCGCCCACACAGCGAGCATGTTTACAGTGTGTATTGTGTCTGCCTCAAGAGCACAACCTTGCATATATGCAGCCCACAGGATGTTGTCCCATACATTCTTAGATTCATTGGTCATTTGACATTGAAAGTTTCTAAGTACAGCAGAAGTACAAGATCATTGTTCTAAGGTGTTATTACTCATTAAATTCTCGAGGGGAAAATTTCGACATCTAATTTTTCAAACAAGAAAGGAGGAGACACGAAGCCTCACCACGCTCGAGAATAAAAGCTAGCCTGTTAATACTTACTCTCGAAAGGAAAGCTGCTTTCAATCGACACTCGAAATCCCCTCCTTTCCCTAGCAGTATCTGATGTAAATTTAATAAACATTGACGACGAATTGAAGACCATACTGCGAACTTTTGTTGTGCCGTCCATCTTGAAATCTGAAGTCAAGTCTCCGTAAAATGTGGGACCTTGAAATTGCACGACATCGTATATAGCTTCCGTAAAAAAATCTTCGATTTGGACAAAAATCACGAGAAACCACGAAGTAGTGATGGTCCACGTGCAGTCAAGTGCAGCAGGGTAATTGGCCGGGTAGTTTGGCGAAGAGAAATTCACTGGTAGTAAATCCACAAGCACGGTATCCTCGCCGCAATTATCTAAAGGTAGAAAGGCAAAGTTGGTCTTTTGTCTCCAAATATAATCTTGAGAATATGACGAGGCAAAAATCCCAATTCAGATCAAATGAATACTCTGTATGTTCATGGGCGTCGCCAGGATTGTTTCTAGAGGGGCGCAAAGCACACCCCCCCCCCCGAAATCTCTGTACTTTCCAGCATATTCTCGATTTATCATTTTTTAGGGTGGGCAAGGACATTTGCCCCCCCCCCCCACCCCCACCTCAATAAATTAACAGCAATATGACTTCGCTCCTCCTTTTCTTTCTTTTTCCCCCTTTTTCTCCTTCCCCCTTTTTCTTTTCGCCACCCTCCCCCCCCCCCCCCCCCGCTCGCAACGCCCATGTGTAAACTCTACCTGGCCCCTTTTCAATAACCCAGAAAAGTACCAATGTAATCGGATAAAATAATCATGTAATCGGATAAAATGACGCACATTATCAAACGAGACACCGACAAAGTCACTTACTTTGTGGGCATTGCAAAACTTCGGTGTTTGGTGGCACACATATGAACTCCGTATACTGGCACATTACCTCTCCAACCTCGCATGAGACTTAAAATAAAGATACATGAAAACAAATCGCTATCTGTATGCAGCAATGGGTAATCAGGTATCATGTCAAGAACGGTCGGGTATCAAATCAACAATCAGGTATCAAATCAACAATTTGGTATCAAATCAACAATCAGGTATTAAATCAACAATCAGGTATCAAATTAACAATCAGGTATCAAATCAACAATCAGGTATCAAATCAACAATCAGGTATCAAATCAACAATCAGGTATCAAATCAACAACCAGGTATCAAATCAACAATCAGGTATCAAATCAACAATCAGGTATCAAATCAACAATCAGGTATCAAATCAACAATCAGGTATCAAATCAACAACCAGTTATCAAATCAACAATCAGGTATCAAATCAACAATCAGGTATCAAATCAACAATCAGGTATCAAATCAACAATCGGGTATCAAAACAATAATCAGGTATCAAATCAACAATTAGGTATCATATCAACAGTCAGGTATCAAATCAACAAGAATATATCAAACCACCAAGAAGGTATATCAAATAATATTATCGTCCTACAGATTAAATTTGCGGAAAGATTCATGTCCATTTTCACAGTTGACACATTCTAAAATCTTTCACGACAAAACATCGCGTTTTACTCAGCCATCATTAACGCAATATTCATGAAACCTTTCGATAGTTACAAACAGAATCACCACGGCGAAAATGTGTTTTGTGGAAAACTGCAAAAGAAATGGTCAGTTACTTTTTTCCCACTGCACTCAATTTACGAGTCATAATTTCACGAGATACACCCAGTCATAATTTCACGAGTTACAAATAAAACGTTCAGAATGAAGAAAAATTGCCTCTAAAACGTTGTTCCCCAATTCCCAATTTCAAATTAAACTATTTTGTTTATGACATGACTTACTTTCGTCTGCAGGCTTTTGTTCAAGTTGAAGTAAAAATCCTTTCTCTTCGATCGACCAGTCCGAAAAGAAATGCAAGGATAATTCTGTGCCTCTTGACGCTATTCTACTGGGAGAATTCGATCTGTATGTAAAGATATAACGTAACAAGTTAGTCTTTGAATATGATAACGTTTTGTGGCATTGTAAAGAAACAAAAATAATCCAGACTATCAGGGAGTATAGGCTCACACAGCTCAGGATATTGAGCGCTGGTGTAGATAAGAAGTGCACGAGCAAGGCATCCCCTCTCTGTCAGAATTTTGGGAAGAAAAAGGTGTGCGTTTTATTAATGTGAAAGGCCTATTCATAGTCCTCCCCCTCGGGAAATGAGACCCCCTAAGTTTCCAATCAATAATACCAATGACTCATTCGCGAATTATTTTTTTTTAACTTATCGTGGTACGTCTCCGAACTTCCATGTTGAAAAAATAGTTCGTTCTTTCGAGTAAAACCATAAAAAAAAACAGCAGAAGCTGAAATGTAGAGAAAATTGCGTGATACCAATCTGATGAAGTTGTAAATGTTTAGAAAATCTATTCCCGGGGTTGCTGGAGCGAAATGAAAGAATTGAACATTCAGCTGAAGGCCTAACACATGTCGTAAATATTGATAATGTAGTCTCATAAATTACCCGCTTATTTTGAGGCCGTCCGTTAACGTACGCCCACTGGACCACTTCAGGTAATCGAAACGATTTTCGGTCTCGAATTCAAGAAATATGACCAGAATTCTGTGATCCTCGGGAGCCAGCACAAACCAGTAGCATCTTATATTAGTTGGGTAATTCCATGGCCAACCGGGTGAGGTAAGATTGGCGTAGCCTAGCGTCATGTTGACATGCCTGTCACTGCACGGACCTGTATTGGACACGACAGGCGTAGGTTAAACTATATATATATTCATATATTTTCATAAAGCCGTAAAGTTAACTTGTTTATTCCCAGTGACTACTTGGATAGAGAGAACCTAAGGAAACCAGGGCATGAAATATGTAGCTCTTTGGTGGTGCAAAAAGAAGGAAACCCACTTTTGACAACAATTTTCACCTATTGGTTGAGCATATTTCAAAAAATCAATTATATGGTATTGAGATATTGATCTTTAAACATAAGTGAACACAAAATTATTGCAAATAGTATTCTGTCACTGAGATATGGTGGTTTAAACATATCATGTGCCAAACCTGTTTTTCCATGGACGGCTTTATTCCGTCCGCTTGACTGAGCTCCGGAGCTTGATTTGAAGACAAAAAAATATTACACTAGACTTACACGTGGACAACAATGATTTTGTGACTTGTATTCAAATTAGCATAACACTATCCGATTTTTTTTCAAGATTTGTTCATTATGTATGGTTGAGGAGCCATTCTTCACTACATTATAAAAACAGTTCAAATGAGTTAAGTAGTTTCAAATTCCTGTCAAAAGTGGGTTTCTTTCTTTTTGCACCACCCTCTATAGAGGGGAAAGCTTACCGCAATGGAACTCATCAGAAAAGTCATTGCAGTTAAGGCTTCCATCACAGATATGCTGTTTTTCGTAGCATTCGCTACCTGTTCTACACGCAAACTCCTCTTTGGAACAACCTCCTAAAAAAGGAAGCCAAATGTAAATGGCAAATGGCAACCCATTACTTGTTAAAGCGTTCAGCATTTTCAATTCCAAAATCTTTAAGAAACGATTTCATGAAGACTTTTCATGTTAAATCGGGCCAAAAATAGGATTCCTTGGTAAGACGGCTGCATTCAAAATCATAAATAAACTTCGTTTATGTTACTGAATGAAACTTTCCCGTACACCTCCAAACTGATAGATCAGTTCAAAAGATGGAATTTACGTCAGGTAGGTATGGATTTAGATATTTACATCACCCAGACTAGTAGGAGTTCGTTGGTTCGACTTCTGACAAGTGATTTTTTTCCCCCTCACAATCAATGGTACACCGAGTATACATTGTTCATAAACAAATACGTAGATGAAGGGCCAATCCTATATTGGAGGATACATCAGTGGCGAACGCAGAAATTGTCGGGGTGATTATTTTTTAACCAGCCCCGGCAAATTCAAAACAAATCCTGTTCGTAGACATGCAAGATTCTGATTAATCTGACAAATTTAAGTTCGCAATATGCAAACGCCACGGGGAAAAAACGAGCAAGATTGTCCCTCTATTAAATACAACACTGTCCCATGGACTAAGCACATAACCGTACGATCCAGGACAAGTGTCCAAACCCAGGTCACTGGGTGAAACATTCGTCCAATGAGAGCTCATTATACACTCTCATAAGTAGAGGTCAGATTTGCCCCCGAACTGATCACTAATCCTGGTTGACTCCATCTGACCTGATACATTTCAGAGTTTAATATTGACACCTTCCACGTTAAATAAAAATGTTCATGATCATTCTGGGTTAATTTCACCAGAAAATTGGCATTTTTGACCAGAACAATTACGTTTTGACACTGAAAAGTATCAAGTGAAATAGGAACCGGATTCCGAGACAGATCTGACCCAGGACTTTTTACTTTGTACGGTATGGTCGACCCAAAGAAATCAGAGCTCATAGAAATCTGAGGTCATCGGGGACGAACAAAGGTTAAATCCTTTTTTTTTATTTCCTGACTTGTTCGCACTTACTACATCCAAATTCGTCCTCGTACTCAGGGCAGTCTGGCCAGCCATCGCAGACAGCGGATTGGTCGATACAAGTTCTCCCAGAGGGACACATGTACTCTCCATTTTGGCACACTGCCAAATACACAAGGCGTAATGTTATTTCAACATATGGGTAAGGTCCATTTTGTTTACAATCTTAGCGTTTCCACTTGCGATGTAATTAGTATAACTTGCCGATTTGGCAAGAAGTGGGAGTTGGTTAGTAACATTTGTTTACCAGGGGCGTAAATCCCGGGGGATGGGGGGGGGGATATATCCCGCCTAGTTTTTGACTGGGGGGGATATTGAATCATTCCCCCCACGTTTTCGTGATGAGAAAAAAAGAAAATGAGGATTTCGATGGTTTTTCTCAAAATTTTCAACAGCCAATAGGTAGGCCTTTTCAACATTGCACTGAAAAATTGAGAACAAAAGTAAAAGCTTAAAATGCGCTTTTTTATGTAACCACGAGTAAACACAGCGATGTACATTGTATATCATGAACAGCGCCCCTAGTGTAATGTGGTATCCAGCCCCCCCCCCCCCCCCCCTATCGAATTTCCACGGCCGGGCAATTTTTGGATTTTGGTCATCCCCCATCCCCCCACTCGTCGGAAAAGATTTACGTCACTGTGTTTTACCTTTACTTACCAATATCCACGAACTGACTAAGCGTAAGCGTAAGATCCCAGTTATCATAATAACTATGGACAGTGTCCTCTATCCATAGCGCGGGGCCACTCGAAGAAGCTTGTCTACGGAATACCGCAGTGGATCCTTGCAAGGTGGCAAGTTCTGTACATCCACTTCGGTTGCTGTCTCTAACAAAGTCTCCATAATTCCCATCGCAAAAGGTGGTCGATAAATATCGGTGGGTTATGACGGTGATCAGAATTCGTGTGGACGGTTCAGCGGTGACAGTCCACACACAGTCATTTTCACGATTTACGTCAAACGCTGCCGTGAAAAATCGGCTAACGGAAGCATTCAATGCTATATTTGTTTCCCCGCAGAAACCTGCAATGTTGAAGTAAACGTTTGAAAAGCGTCATTTATCAATAAAAATTGAAGGTGAAGCTACTGATTGCCCTCGTTCAAAGAAAAACTAAGGCGCAATTCAAGAGCCAAAAAAAAAAGGATTAAAGAGGACACTTAAGTATATCAGTGGGTTTATTAATGCATTCAGGTCCCCTGAACAAAAGAGGGCAATAGGGTACACAATTCCTGGTGGTCCACGATTGACGACCATGTGCAAAAGATATGGGAGGTCTTCCTAAAAGTACAAACAAAAGAGTGACAACGCAGAAGGTCCACGATTGAAGGTATTTATACACTTGTGTGTGTGGGTGGGTGGTCCGTCGGTCAGTCATGTTCAGAGGGGACTAGACAATTATCATGTTGCGGCCATCTTGATTTTTTCCCATTCAAATCAACGTAACCAAAGTGAGACTGGACGGGAAAATAGTCTGGTTCCTTTTATTGGATACAGGGAGCATGACTGAAATGGTGGCAGCATGATGAAGGTCTACAGGCTTGGCCCTTTATTAGGACCAGCAACATTTAATACGCATTGGTCCTATTAGTGTCTTCATTGTGTGAAGACGCTATTCCTTCTGGTGCCTTTATGGGTGCATTAATTAAACGCATAACCCATACCGGGCTTTGTTACTACTGAAGATATATCAGTATGTCCCACACTTTAGTCCGAAGGTTCTTTAGTCCGATCGAAGATTCGAGAGTCCGAGTGCACAAACTTCTCACAAGTTAGTCCGAAAATGAAATAAGGTTCTCTGAACATTTGAAGCAATAGTCCGAAGGTTCGATAGTTCGAAGGTTCAATAGTCCGAGGGTTCATTTGTCCGAAGGTTCAATAGTCCGAGGGATCATTATTCCGAAGGTTCATTGGTCCAAAGGTTCATTAGTTTGAAGGTTCAAAAGTTCGAAGGTTCAAGAGTCCGAAACGAAAATAAGGCTTACTAGTCCGAGGGCTCATTATTCCGAATTCAAAATAAGGTCCGAAAGTTCGAATGAACAATCGGGTCCGATAGTCCGAATCGACAATTAGCTCAGATAGTCCGATTCGACAATAAAGTCATATTGTCAATTCGGAATATCGAAAAATATTGTCCATTCGGACTATCGAACCTTATCGTCAATTCGGACCATCGGATCTTATTCTCGATTCGGACTATCGAACCCTATCGACTATTCGGACTTAGGACCTTCGGACTATTTAACCTTCTTCTGTTTTCGGATAAAAAAACCCTTCGGACTATCGAACCTTCGGACTATTAAACCTTCGGACTTACGAACCTTCGGACTAATTACCCTTCGGGCTAAAGAACCTGCGGACTATCGCACCTTCGGACTATCGGGCTGTAACCATCCAAAATCAATTACATGTTAGCACACGATAGGAGAAACATAATAAAGCTGGTTGATTCTCTCATCCGTACAGCAGTAGTTGTATGTTCGTCAGAATAGCATCAAGCCCTTGTCAAGATCGATCAATGTGCTTACTTTCATTCAGCAAATACATTTACACAAAACAATTTAGCTAGGCTTACCACAGTTGAATTCATCATTCCGCTTCGGACAGTCAGAGTACCGATTGCACACGTTATCGATCGCTATGCACTCTCCTGTTGAGCAAAGGAATTCTTCCTGGCAACTCGCTATCGAAACAAAAGACATGAAATATTGTCGTTATAAAGTGAAGCCTCAAAAGTCACCCCTGGGCGGAGTGACCTGATGCCCCTTGGGCATCAACAAACCCAATTGTTTGAATACAAATTTTTTTAGGACCATTAACGTTCACCTCCTATCTAATCCTCATTCAACCCTTGCCAAATCAGCTGGTTCAATGAACTTTGCAGCCAGGGCTACACCCATACCGTGTCAACAAACTTTCGACCAGGCCTCCTGCCAAGTCTCATTGAAACATCAACAAAGACCTGTAACTTGACACAGTCATCACCCTTCATAACTGCATACCACAGCCGCCAGTCAATTATCTTTCCAGCGCACTGTCTTGGAACTGTCTGGACAATGTCTGGCACGTAGCTTTTTGTTGTATTGCTATGAAAAGGGTCTTGCGTAGTGCGGGAAAGTACCTGCTGCCCTCTGACGAGTTGTTGTAAAGTTTTTTTGTAAACGCTGCGCAGTTAAGTTATGTTTCGAACTGGTGAAGGAGTCGGTGTCGTTTGGGCAGGGCAGTAAATAGAAGAGGGGTGGTAGCTGTGTTGTTGTACTCTACTCGGTTCTCGTACTCGGTTCTCGTACTCGAGTGCTAATTGATTATTTTTTTAATAAGAGTATTCGTTTACCTGTACTCAAACGTCAAAGCACTCGTACTCGAAATGATTAATGACGGTACTCCTACTAGGGCAGCAAAGTACTCGTACTCGACAAGTCGAAATTGTACTCGATCATCAAAGTACTCGTACTCGAATAGCAGTACTCGAAATAAACTCGATTGGGTCTGTATATCGGTCTGACTGGGCCTGGGCCAATTACGCGCCTAATGAACCATTTGCCGTATGGCCGTATTCGGAAGTTCTCGTACTCGCACTCATGCTCGTACTCGTAAGTTCAAGCAGTCGTACTCGGAGACCTGTACTTGTACTCGGAAGTGCAAGCACCCTCACCCGTATTCGTGCTCGGTAACCTAAGTACTACGTATTCGGGGAAAAAAAGTTCTCGACTACAACACCGGGTGGTAGTTTCATCCAATGTATGTCTGAAACGTTCACTTTGAAGTCTGAAATTATTGTACAATACAATACTGTTGCGTGTTTTCCTTTGCGTCTGATTTGAGGCATGAGGTATATAATTATTAAAGAGTACAGAAGGTAGGCCTTTACTTACTGCAAGAGAGTTCATCTGCGTAAGTTGGACACTCGTGAATCCCGTTGCAGACCGAAGACTGGTTCAGGCACATAGTTTCTGAAGTACATGCGAACTGCCCCTCGTCACAATCTGATTACAAATACAATTTTCAAATTAAGGTAACGTATTTTCTCGATTTAAA
This sequence comes from Patiria miniata, assembly GCF_015706575.1. Lineage (NCBI taxonomy): Eukaryota > Metazoa > Echinodermata > Asteroidea > Valvatida > Asterinidae > Patiria > Patiria miniata. The sequence goes on along the minus strand of NW_024037051.1, from coordinate 8,127,961 downwards.
AAGCCTGCGGTCAGGCAGAACAACCTGGTCAAAGTAGGCCCTATTTACGGTCTGCCTTTGGTTGCCCTGCAGTCCTGGTTCGACAATGATGAAGGACTGTTTACATTTCGTGACCTTTGCAACTCTTCCAAATTGCTCTCCTTCATTTTTTTTTGTGTGACGAAATGAATGTTTTTCATAGCAGTAATGACTTAATTTTTTTTTGGGGGGGGGGGGGTTTACACAGATAACACAGATAAAAGAAAATCCATCCTCAGAAACGTGGATTCATTTGAAAAAGTCTATATTATAAAAACGAACGAAAAAATTCTCCGTTAAGGCATGCGGATAGGGGACAGATACCTAGTGGGAGACACTATTTCCTCGGAACACAATATCAATATCCAAGGCAAAGCTAGGACAGAATGTCCAAGGGATAGAACATTCTTTCACAGAGGCAGACAAAAAGCAATGTTTTGCCAAAATAATTGATCCGAAAATCGACGAGATGTTGTTGAATATGTATGAGGTAAAGTAGCTTAATTAACTTTGCCATGGTTTACTCCGGGTGATAGTCGATATTAGCCCCCGTATATCAACTATCCACCCTCATACCATATTTCACGACATAAGATTTATTAACGGAATTCCTTGCATGGAACTGCTTACCAATACTTGTGAAGTTACGGAGGGTAAACTGTAGCTGGTAAGGTTCCCAATGGTAACTGTACACAACAGTTGTTATCCATACAGCTGAACCCGAAGAAAACAGTGTCTTGCGAGACAACAAAGTCTCAGAATGGGACCAAATGGGTGCGCCCTCACTAGGGTCGTGGCCGTTACCGATGCGTAGATTAGTACCGACAAACCTGGCAACAGTTATCTCTATGCGAGTTCCCCTTGACGAGGAGACCTTCCACACGCACTCACTGATGTTGGATGTAGTGTTAGCGATAACCAGGGGGATATTTTGGTGGTCGCGTACGGAGACTGTTACAAGCTGCTGTTTATATCCGTCATGCCCGTAGGCAACTTCCACTGTTACCACTTCTTTGTGAGTTGACAGATTCAAATTGGTCGTTCCACAAACACCTGCATTTAGAGAAAAAAACTAAATCAAAGCTGTAAATGTATATCCCTCATCACATCCAGTTTCTCTCTTCATCTCAATCGCAACTATCCTATATTAAAAGAGTATAATGCAGTCGGTGTGTCTGATGTCTTTTTTCTGCATATACATACATGTCCTAAACTGCATATCGTATACATGTATATGCCCCGATGTGCTCTGAAGTAACGGTTGGCACATGAAAAAAATATTTGTTTTGTTTTGCCTGTCGGTGTATTTGTTTCTTTTAGACTTTGAATAGTTAAATATTACAAGATTACTCAGTAAAATATTCCCAAATGTATCGCTACTACGTGAAACATAAATGTCCATGATGATGATGAAATATTTGGCGATCGGCATCATGGTTTACCATGCCCACTTGGTGTTGCGGGAAGCGCGGCATCCTGTTAGTACCTCAAATGATCTAGTATCTCAAATGAAACGTTCAAACGTCTCCACACGAGGAAATACCTATAATAACGGCTCAAGATATCTTAAAAGTGGTGATTCTTCAGAAGAAAGTTATAATTTACATGTCCGTTTCACAACTAGAGAGAGAGAAAGAGAGATATTCAGTCAAGGAGATGCTCTTCTCGTGCAGGTGAATATATTTTACCGCAATCCACTTCATCCGAGTAGTCTGGTAGATCTGCTCTACCGTTACATCGTGAACTGCCAGGCACGCACTTGGAACCGCTCTGAAGACTCTGGGCGTCACAAGAACCTTTGAAAATGAAATACAGAGCCGTAGGTTCATTACAGACGGGAAAGTCGGCAAAACACAGAGTAGCTTTTCCACTATGATGTGGCCGTTTATATGCAGTGCTGTTCAAATGTTACTGGAGGAATGGTTTTAATCAGTTTTGTGTGCGTCCCATGCTGCGACGCAATTTCCGGTTTCTTGACTCACTCACTTCTCTGTTTCTGCATGCAAACTGCCAACTGTGACGAAAGACCAAAATATGCATGTTTACAATTTCCGGGGTCTGATTCGTTGACCACACCCATTACTGAGTCGAAATGACCCAGGAATGCGTCACTTTTCCCGGCCCTAATTTTCACGTGAAAGATTGTCTTTTTGACTGTGGAAAAGTCTTACTATCATGACACAAAAAGCCGCCATTTCGATCCAGAATAGTGACAGGTCAAATCTTACTCGGATTAAGGGTCTTACTTGACCCGGAACTTTTATGAGATTCAGTAGCCAATAGTACGCAATACAACTCTTTCATCGGAAACTCACCTCTGATCGTTCCGGCATTTAGCGTAGCCTCAAAATCGAATGCATCGCTAAAGATATGTGCCACCATCCACATCTGATTACCATAGAAGAGATAAAGGGTTCCAGCAACTTGCATGTCTGTTTCTTTGGCGAGCATGGAAGATATTTCGTGCCCGTTACCAAAGCTTATGTAGCTTTCAGGTCCTATTTCCATGGTAACAACCTCCATAGTGAGGTAAGTGTTGAGGTCACTGGTAATCTGCCAAACGCACACGTATATGCTATGTTGGATTGAGGGCACAGATAGGACGGCGGAGATGTTGACATTTACTAGACTTGGGCCACATGTAGAATCTGTTCCAAAAGATATGAACAGCACACTTTAAAAAAAAAAAGAGGACAAATGTGGTCTCATTGGTTGACATACTTCTGAAGTTTAGGCATGACGATAAACGTGTAATTAAAAAGGTACACAGCCAACAAAACAGCACAATAACAACTCTAGATTTATCTCTTCACATGGGCTATGGTTAATGTGATTTAAAAAAAATCTTACAGCACTCCCATTCATCTTCAAAGTTGCCACAATCATTGGAAATGTCACAGATCTGCTGACTATCCACACATTCGCCCTGATGACCACACAAATACTGGTCTTTGCTGCATGTTACTGTTCATAAATAAAACAAAATGTCAGAAGCTCTGTGAAGTAGAAATTAAAAAAAAGAAACCCTGTCTACTGCTCTTATGGTAGCCCAATCAGAGCACCATTTAACAGCGATTAAGAGGCATGGTATGTTTAGGATTAATGGGGGAAGTCTCTAGCTTTCAGTTTTTAACTATTTCAGTTTGACAGTGTAGCCCGACAAGCGATTTATTAAGATTTGGAGTGGCTACTGAACTTCAGCGCTTAATAGATGGTCCTCTTTGGATCAAAGATCACCTAAAAGCTAAACTCCCGACCTGTAAAATAAGAGAAGACGAAGAGTATAGATCCAAGCTCCCTTTCAAAAACGTTTACTTACAGCATCCCAACTCGTCAGAATAATCATCGCAGTGGCGTAAAGAATCACAGCGTAGGTCGGCAGCTACGCACTGCACTCCAGACGAACAGGCGAATTCGGTTGTGGTGTTGCATTGTACTGTAGATTGACGACATAGTGAGAATGAGGTGAGCGGATTAATTCTTTAATGGGCATATTTATGTCTGAAATTTTATCCATGTACTTTCACAAGCATTTTCAAAGGGTGAAGTGCCCACACGCCTGCACTTCCCCGAAAGTCGTGTTTAGGCCGATGCGTCCGCAGTTAGTGGCCTGAGAAGGAGATCGACGACATACACTGCCCTCAACGTTCAAATGCAAATCATTACTATATTGATCAGCAAATGGAGTCGGTAAAAGTAGGAGGTCGTAGGTTCAAGTCCCTCCTAAGTAAGCTTTGTCGATGTTTTCTCGTAAGCACTAGGAGAACACAGTGAGTATAATATTGTTTATGAAAATACGTCGGTAAAGGGCAAAACACAATGATCCAAAAACACACAACGTAACAGCATAGGCGAATAAGGTGAAGCTTTATTAACGAAAAATTACCTTCTGCTAGTATCGGCTCCGTGCGCCGACGAAAAAGGCGCCCTTTTAACTAGCAACGACGTTCCATGGGCGGGACATTTTGCTGGTTGACGCGCACCGTTCCTTGTGTGTGACCACGTACACCAGGGTATTTGTACTTTGTACACGCAGTGGCCGCGCTTCGCGGCAAATGAATTGCAGTCAGGCAAGATGACGTTGGTCGGTCACCCCCAACTGTACTCTCTTTGCCGGTGAGGGGGTACTTGTGAACGTAGCGGATAGCCATAATTTTGTCTGCTTTATAGTAGTTGACATTAACCGTTCGAGCGATGTGACCCCAATGCAATGCGCACGCATTTTCCTACTCTTGAGAATATCTTGAGCGTATCAAAAGTAACGCGAACGCAGCCATTAAGATTGTATAAACTCCTTGCACGAATACCCCTTCAACGGTAACAAAAGAAAAGTTGGGGAGACCATTGGGCGGTACCCTTGGCCGCATTATTACCGACAACGCCTGACGTACTTTGCACCATACGCGCGCAACGCATGACCCACATACGATGGGACCAAATCCAGACTGTCCTTTTTGCACGTATCGTACATACTGCAATTTACATGAAACTGAGGTAGGTCAATTTTTTTTGGGTGCATTCTGCATTTCCATATTTTTTATACGACCATAACTATTAAAACCCATAAAACAAAATATCGGGTGTTTAAAAGCAAAATGCGAGTCTTATTTCTGTATAAGTCTACCTTAATACCCCGAACTTAACTAAAAGCATTTAAAAAGTGCAACAGGTGTTATACTCACCTACTTCACTCAACTGTGTGATTTCGAAAGAGAAGTTATTATTTGATACAACGCACGATATCCAAGCCCTTCCTAAATGAACCGTAAAACCCTCGGGAATCGTGCCCGTTGATTTGTTAATGATTGTCGAGCTCTCGTTACTTGGGTCGTGGCCAGAGCCTACACGGATGTTCCCTGAAATGATGAGTGATGTGTCGGTGACGCGGATGTTGATGAGGTGGCCAGGAGAAGCATAGACCAGCCACACACATGTTATTGGCTGAGAATCTGATGAGTGTGGTGAGGTCAGCTGGTAGATACCACCGTCAGATACATCGACAGGTGGACCACATGTAGCTGTGGGGAAAAACAATTTAATACTAAGAGAGCGTGGGAAATTTGTAGTAAGTTGTTGATAGAAGACAGTAGGCCTACGTTTCATGGATTGACATCCATGTCTAATATCTTAGACATGCAGCCAAATTTACAACTCGTATCCAAACTGAAGTGGATCTTTTGGTATAAAGCACTCATGATTGGTGTATAAATAAGGGAATAAATATGTGCTTGGCCGAAATAAAACAATATGATTATCTGACTCCTGTGATAATTGGACCCCTTTTCCCTTTTATTGGTTAAACCCTACACGTGACCGGTCCCTCTCTTAATTATCAATGTATGAGCTTGCGCAATACCACCAATGAGTCCGTTTTTCAAATGTAAATTCACGCTACACCGGTTCATGCTTAACGTGAAATATGCGACTACGAAGCAAGTTTGCCACCAAACATTCGATGGAGTTAACAGTGTATTAGGCCTTCGGAATCATAGCACCTGCCGTGACGTCTAAAATGCGCTGTCACAAAGTATGAACAGACCTTAACAGCCATGTGCTTGCAAAGGCCTAAGCATCGCCGTTTTTAAACAAAGTTAATCTGATTACGTATGCACCCCCACGGCTTTTTGAATGTTGTGTTTCTCAGAGAATATTCTCAGTATGATTGAAATGTTAAATTAAAACGGAGAAGAAATTCTAGACTTCATGTCGGTGAACAAATCGACGTCATCGATGCCTAAACGTCAATTCTGGTCACTGGTAAAGCTGACCTTAAAGTCGGGAAGAAATTGTTCGAAAACGTCCCCGAATCTATGTATTTTTTCTCAATTTCTAGGAATCCCCTTAAGTTGTTATTTCACAAGAAGTTGAACACTTATATCATCTATAAGTATATTCCGAATTTCAGCTTAATCTGTTGTTGCAAACGCTTGTGTTACTTCTTGAACTATCTCCTAGGTAAATTTCGACAAGGATTTTTTGCCGACCAAATTAACTCACGTGCATGGTTTTCAGGTTGGCTGATTTTGGGGCAACAACGACGAAGTGCATATTAGCATATTCATTAGTGTGACTCGCGTGCTTCGCGTGGGTCTCGCTATCGACCAATGGAAGTCGGCAAAAAGGGTGATATTTATTAAAGCCAGAGTCCATCATTTGCAGCTATCCTAATTGGCTTAATTATTGTTGGAAAACATATTTGGTTAAAAAAAAATAGAAAGGGGACTAAACTCCCTGTGAAATTATTCTTTCTGGCAAGCTGTAATTCTTAAGAAATCAACGAAAGAAGGCCTTTCCAACGGTGCGTCTCAAGAAGCACCGTTGGAAATTTCCGTTAGTAGGTTGGTTAGTTTATTCGGCAAAGCGCGCGCAAGCGTTGACACGACGCACACGTGCGCGCGGTTGCTATAATTCGTCGGATTCAGACCCAATTAAAAACATGATTCAGCAACTTTTGATTTGAAATGGAGAACCTAGAATGCTGTTTTTCTCGAAATATACAGCTGAAGCCGAACTGAAACTTCATCAGGTCAGTTGTTCAGCACCCTTCTTTAGATTTTGAGCACTTTTATGGCTTCAAACGAACAAAATGCACAAATTACAAATGATGGACTATACCTTTAATTAGTAACTCGTGAAGGAGGCAATACTGCAAGTTTTTACTGCACACCATAATCGATAAGAACCTTATTAATATTCGTGAGGCTTGAAAAGATTGACAGATTTTGCAAACACCAGTGTTAACAACTTTTAAAAATGCATGTAACCAGTCCTTTTTTTCCAATTTCAACAAAAAGTACTGAACATATCAAAACGATTTTTAGCGCATAGTTGGATCATTATAAGGGAAACAAACCCTAAAAGTTCCATGAAGACACAGTCTTCCAAATCGGAGAAATTGATTTTCAAAGATTGCGCCCGCGAACGTAAACATGTCTGTGTGCATGTTGTTTCATTCAAAATAAAGTATTACGTAACCTTTAGAAATCGGCCTTCGCAACCGCATGGCTGTTAAAGAAGACAAGTATACACTAATAGATTATCATTGCCAACTAAGAAAAATTACAAAATCAACAACATTAATATTAAACTTAATCATGTACGTCAAACTTATACATCGTTTTGCTGCAACAAAAAAAGGTTATAAGAATTGATTTTTGTTGGGGGTATAAAGAAAATCAGTTTTAAAACCATTAGGGCCTATAAAGGAACCAATTGTAAAAAAAATTGGCTATTTTGAGAGGGGATTATAAATGTGATACTGTTGTGTAATTAAGATGTAAAAAAAAAATGGTTCTGAACGGTTTAAGAACAGAAGCTTCTCCCGTTTTCGTTGCAACAAACACAACAGCATTTCAAATAAATGTTTACCTGGCTTTTTTTCTAATTTTCAAAAGACAAAAACTCACCACAATTCAGTTCATCGTACATATTTTGACAATGTGGCTGCTGGTCACATATATAGCTACTGAACACGCAAGTTGAATGTCCATCAGACGTCAAACACCGAAATTGGTGTGAATAACATGTCCCTTTTGCAGAAAAAGGAAAAAGAAAGACAATGAAAGGGCGGCTTCAATAGCGGGATTTTTTTCTATATCGTTTGCCTATATCAGTCCTGCATGAGAAACTATACAGACGCTTGTTGAGTTCGTGATGGACCGCCCAGCGGTTGACTGACGATTTAATCGTGGCATACGTTGCCAAGATTGTTCATCCCTTTACAATATTTCTGATAAATACATTTTATTATTGAGGCTCACGTGAACAAACAAACAACATTAGGTAAAACTCTTTACATGTATTTACCACATCCTATTTCATCTGCTTTGCTGTCACAATCTGGGAATCCATCGCATCTCTTGCTGATCGGGATGCAGACATTATCGGGCACACAGCTGAATTCCGTTTCATTCTTACAAGACGCTAAGAGATTGGCCAAGGCAAAAATTAATTGTTACATTCAGTTTGCCCATGATTACTTTGATCAAGTGTTATGGTTAGCGATAGAAAATTTGTGCCTATAGTTTCAAATGCGCGAAATTGTGCATAATGATTGACTATGAATTGGTTGAGTGGACCAAATTGCAACAGTTTTACACATGTATGAATACGGAAAACAGAACAGACAAGATTGTTGATGGTTGTTCATCTTTGTACCTGGATATTCAGATTCAATCCGCAGGTACAGTCGAGAAGGATATTCGAAAATAATCTTTGAGAACGTGATTCGGACCTCGGAGCTGTGAATCACCATACTCGACTCGTCAAACTTAAAAAAGGCTGCAACTCTCTTCCACGGTGACCCCACAAAGAAATTCAAATGAAACAATTTAAGGAGAGAGTGTGTCGTTGGAACCAGGAAGCGAATCCGGATAACTTGGTCGCTTCTGGCTTGCACTGTCCAGGAGCAGCTGGCTCTTGTGGATGTTAGGCTAGTTGGATCTCCTCTCAGCTGACCGGCTGGATACTTGATGTCGTATGACGAGTTTCTCGGAAGAATGATTTGGTCATCGTCTTCACAGTAATCTGGCATAACCACAAGCAGTAACAAAATTGAGCACTGAGTAGTGGTGTAAGGCACCATTGATGCACATTATCAATCGATAGAGCAAGGAAGTACGATGGCTGCTAGCTTTATTTACTGTTGCTGGTTCTTATCATTGTCGTAGATGTTGTCATTGAAGTCTTTGTCAGTAGGGTCGTCGTTTCCAATCGCCCATGCTACTTCCATTCAATAACTCTCACTTGCAATTCTCTATTGACCAGTTGAGAATGCATAATTGAACACTTAATTGAACAGTGAATTTCAGGCACTTCCCGACATAAGCACAGATTGAGTTTGGCATCAGATTGAGTTTGGCAGATCGTAAGCTAACTACAGGACAAGACGGGATGCATGGGCGCCGGTCGGCGATTTTTTTTTCCCAAACGACATTCGTCTCCCATCTTCTGATTGGTCCATTATATGCATGTCTAATGCCTTGTTCCCCACATTACAAACCCAAAATAGGCTTTACGTCTTGTGAGAAATGTGCCTTCCTCAATTAAGTTATTTCAAAGGTAAAATGTGAAGAAGTGAAAAACGCTGATTGGGGTTCGAACTCCGATCACCTGATTAGAAGGCAAGACTCCTTCCAACCCGCAACCAGTCCACAAATCATGTGCCAATCGTCGGTAATTTAAACACCATTATTTATTGTTATATAACTTATTAATGCCCTGGACATCATGAATATTCATAATGCAGAGAGAGAGAGAGAGAGAGAGAGGGGGAGAGAGCGGCCTCTTTCGATATTGTCGGATCTCGTTTGGGGAAAATAATCAATCGCGGATGGGCGAGGGAGCTAGGAAGGGTAGTGGCAATGACCAAGATAAAGATAAAGGGACTAGACTAGAACAGCAACAGTCATGTCAATAGTGAAATACTTGTAAAAATAACAATGCAAAAATACAACCAAGGTGCTTGCGAGGTCGCTGTCTCATATTGTCATGATATACTAGAATGATTACTGAGCACCCCATACTCACCACAGTCCCGTTCATCATGTCGCAATGATGAGTCGCAGTCTTGACGTCCATCACATACAATGGTAGAATCGTAACATATAGCCCCACCGGTACCGCACTTGAATTCATCAGGTCGACAGGTAACTTATGACAGTGTAAAAAAAAGAAGAAGCTGGTGTTACAGTCAATCATTTCTGTTTGTCCAGAATTAATTTCTGAGAAGAGAGACAATATACACAAACGAGAAAGTTCACAACTTTGTTTCCCTTATAATAATGGTAGCTGGTTATGCAGCATCAGCTATACATCTACAGTGATGGTGAATAACTTTAATACTTATTCCTTCAAGAAATAAATCTTAGAGCTTGAGCTCGACGCGAGTTGAATTGTAACAAATGGGGTGTTTCCCACTAATGTCTTCACGCGTCAGTACCAAAAGCGGGGTCATGATTATGTGTGTAAAAGGCATCAATGCCAAATGCAACGATTATATTCACCACAATCGAGCGGTCAATTTTGTTTCTTAACATTTACGGTAAAATATCTTGTATCACAAACATTTAGGTGAAACAAACATTGAATCGAGCTTTTGTTTATACGCAGGTGTACATTGAGCGTACTGAAAAAAAACCCCGGTGTCTTCGAATTCTTAAATTGCCTCTACCTTCTTGGTGGCCGCCAAAAAAGTTGAAGTTGAATCGATTTTTCTGTAGATTGAAAGTGAAGGTTGAATTGGAGCTTTCGTTGTAAAGGGCTGTGCTGAGGATGATTACACCAAAGCCGTTGACGAAAGAGGCCGTTCTTGGAACTACGAAGCTTTCGTAATGTTTTATCAAAAATCCTTCAAATGTCTTGTTAATAATTCTTGTGAAAAATTGGTCAACAGAGGATTGAAAAGTAACGTTGATAATCATGCCAGGTAGCACCGGAACAGCCCAGCAACTGGTTCCCTTGGTAACGTCTCCACTCCATTCTGAATACAGTCCAACTTCCTCAGAAATACTGACGACTTGATTTGAGTCCAAAACTATGTAAGGACATACTTCTTCATCTGCAACGACATAATAATCCGCAATTTACTATATTAGTTCCAGGGCCGTCGCAAGAGGGGGGGGGGAACCCCCCTTCAAAATTTATGTCGGCAAATCCATAATTGTTGTCGACAATTGATAAAATTTAGGGCCTTTTGTATTATTTTACTGTTGTCGGCAAATTTTCATATCAGAGGATTGGTTTTTTTTGCTCGTCAAATATTTCGTTGCAAGTTTGCGGTAAATTTTACTTTTCACAACTCCCATATTTTTTCTACCGGCAAATTTGAGGACCCTGTTATTTGGCCGCATGACGGATGTTTTGTACGTAAACTTGTAGGCAAATTTGGTACGACACCCCCCTATTGAAAATGTTCTCGCGACGCCCCTAATTAGTTCGAAAATACTTCTTTTTATTCAGTAAGGCCTGTGGGTAGCAGGTCAAACCTTCACACTAAGCAAGTTAGCTTGAAGAGAGCGAGAGCGAGACGGCCTTGTGTCCGATTTATCCGCGTGTACAAATGTGACAAAAGAGTTCTCCGGCAATACCAATCAAAGAAGAATCGACAAAATTCAGGCCTGTCATTCTCACGTCCTATATCACAAAGGACTGCTACAAATTGTCTTTCTTGCCTAGAAAGAACAGCTCAATGGAACGAACTATCGGTAGATATTAGGGACCCACAAGGTTTGTCTTCAACTCTCAAATCTACGATAGAAATATATGTGACCTGCAAATCACTGGCTTTCCAATGATACCAAATTTATTTGTGTAGCTTAATTCTTTCCAAAGATTTGCGGCAGGAACTTTAACAGTGTCCTCCCAAGTTTCGCTAACTTCATTTGGAGAAAAACTTAGGCTTTGAAAAATAAGACACCCATTGCGCCGCCAACGGCAGTGAAAAACGTTCTTCAGATTTTCCCCTTTTTTGTGGGTATTTTTTTCCCAACAAAAATGCATAGTGTGAATTTTGGATACACAAAAAAGTCAAAAAATCATTATTCTGTACACGTTCCTATGTGTTGTCCTCGGAAGTTTTGGTTCGATTGGTTGATAATGCACTTTAAAATTGGAACTCACAGTCATAGCAATATCCATCTGTTAAACAGAGGCAAGTTGTATTTTCGCCGATGCAAAACGATCCGTTGTTGAAAGTACAGAGATGGTCGCCATTGCCGCATACCTCTAAGTAAACAAAATGGAGAATAAAACGGTATTTAGAAATACAATGTCATATAAATGAATGTTGATGACGCTTTTGGCGCAGTCTATATGGGTTTGCAAAATCACCATTTGTTTTGTACCAGTGACGTAGCAAGGTCATTTTGATTGGGGGATTTCTTGAAAAGGGCACTTGCACATCCATGCTGAAATGTAGACACTTTTTTTCTCCGGACAGTTTGGCCTCCTAAAAATCAAAATAGTGTGTGAGCATGAGTATGAGTATCTAAACACCGGCAATCGTGGACGTAGGACAAAAGAATGTGGGCGCAAACAATACGTCCACGATTGACCGAACGTCCACGATCTCAAATCGTGTACAAAACCAATGAGAGCTGTCGCTAAAAAGAGTACAAACAAAGGAAAGAGGATTAGGGACAATGGGGCGTCCACGATTGCCGGCATTTACGCACGTGGGTGTGTGTGTGGGTGTGTATATGGGTGAGCTTGTCTTACATACGCAGTGTGGACTTCCGAACAAAAGACGTCCACATAATGTAGGTAGCAGCGACGAAGTGTGGACTTGCCCACGTCCACACAGTGTTTCCCCATTTCTGGAAAACAGGTTTAGAGGCATTTTGGGGTTAGGTTTATCTGTAGCAGAATGAAGAGAAACACTAAAGGGAATCATTGAAAAAAAATTGGGTTGTAAGAGTTTTCACAGTTTGAGAAAAATGAGTTTTTCCACTGGTGTTCCTTAACTACACGAAAAGAAAGGAAAGTCCACACTAGGTATGTGAAACAAGTCTGGGTGTGTGTGTGCGGGTGATGTGATCTGACACACCGTGTCATGGAGACATGCACACAAATATTCCAAGGTATGTTGATTCGTCGCAAATGGAAGAGTTTTAGAAGAGGGATATTAAGCCCGAATTTCAGCGAAGGAAAATAATTCTTGTTATTTGAGAGCATTTTGAAACTACAATTTCAAACTCGAAAACTTCACTACACGAGAACAAGAAATGTCTCCACAACGATATAAATGTTAGTATGTGTGTGTGTGTGGGGGGGGGGGGGGGGCCTTGTACCATGATGGGGGCGCTGTTCAAAACCGACGAGTATGCACACTAATGGACCATTTATGGCGCTGCTCAAGGCGATACGTACGCGAAATTAAATAAAAAGGCACTCGTAAAGGTGGCTGGAACTGAATGTGCACTTCTTTTTTTTTCAAAACAACACTTGGTCAGAAAAAGGGCACTTATTGACAAAAGAAGGGCACTCTTCACAAATATGGGGGGGGGTAAAACTCGGTGAAATGCTCACAATTAGTTTATGTCAGAAGGCTCAATATACTCCATCAAATGTTAACACCGCTACGACTGTGTTAGTTGATCAGCTCATAGTCCTATCTGGTGCAACGCACGAAAACAGCAATTTGAATGCTACTTACGTTCATTTGAGACGGCTTCAAAGCTGAACCTAGGTCGGCTTCCCGGGTTGAAAGTGGACACCATTGTTAGCAACTCTCTAGGGGAAAACACTTCAATCTTTTCCCGACACCTAGTGGAGAAAAACTCAAACCCATCAAAGGAGAAGGCACAGACACTGTTGTCGAAAACAATAGCCACAGACCTATGAAGAGTTGCTCTGATGACCGTCCCTGGCGGAGCAGTCACATTGAGGCAAAGAGTGGAACTATCATCACTTATGACGACGATCTGATTAGAAGAGTTGAGTAGCACAGCACGACAAAATTCTGGTGATGAAAGCAAAATGACAAAAGAAAACATGTAACCGACTACCTTGATACTGTGACGTCATGCCATCCAAGTATTCATACTGTACATCTAGTAGGGGAGAGTGGGGGAATCCCGAGTATCTTTCCTTTTTGGCTTCTCACAACAAACTAAGTGGGCATTTTCTAAGGTTGATACGCCAAACATAAGTTCAAGTCAAGTCCTCAACATAATCCTATTTTTTATTATTTTGTCAATAGTCCTTAAGGTCGTTATGGCAGGCAGAATGAGAAAAAAATGGTGTTGTTCGGAATTACCCGCACCCTGATGGGGGGGGGGGATTCTTACACTGACATTATTGCAACAGAAATATGCAATATGAATTAAAAGTCGCTGAACATGAACCATTGAGAACAGTCGGAACTTGGTTCCCTATAACAATACTTTAATTTTTTCCACGAACATCGTCGAGCTCAATTCTCAATTTCAATATTAAAAAGCCACAGAAGGGCTTCAACAATGCTCGGGGACAAAATTAAAATGTCTTTATTAGGAATTTGTGTGACATAAGTTAAACTAGCTGGGGAAACCTGTAAAATGAAAGACCATAATGACAAAAGCTATCTACGTCTGAAGGAGGTATGGGTGGCTAGTGCGTCTTTACATATCTTTTTACTAAAGAACGAACTTTACGTACATGCATAGGACATTAATCTCGACTCTTTATCTATTACTACAAACTATTCTAAGATACGGACATTAAAAAGTCCGAAATGTTATTTACCATTTATAAAAGATTAATGCATGGTGGTGTTAAAGAGCCACCTTTTCACGTTAGCGGATATGAAAATATGCACGACTCAGTTTTCTTTGATTCCTAATCGAATTAAAGGTCAAACGGATATAAATGTCTTCGCTTATGGATTCATCTCATTACAAGGGACATCGAAATCACGCGCGAACATTAAACACCTTAAAAGTATTTTAAGTTAGTATTTTAACCCTTCGGTCTCCGCCCTTGCAAACCGAGGAATACACGGACTGATATCATATAAATGAATTTAAAAAACGTATCAGCTGTTTCAGCTCAACGCCAATCTTCAGATGAGACGAATCTCACAACATACGAATGAATTAGAAATCGCCGATGATGTTGCACGTGTGTGTCCTCGATTTACACCATAAACAAACGCACATACACCCCACTTCTCCCACTCGCCCACACAGATTTACGCCACTGTCACGAACGTTTTGTTCTGTCGCGGCTGTGTGTCCAGATTTCCCTGATAAATGGGCGGTACTTGTACAATAACGTTGGTGGTGCTGACGGTAACTGACAAGACGTGAACGAATTATTTGAAGTTAACAGATCAGCCGCGATCTAGATTCGTATGAACGTGGAAGGATGCTCAGGGGGCGAATACTTCCGTCTAATAACGTACAGTTAAGTTGAAAGAGCAACCAACCGGTAGTGATCTGCCTGCTAAATTAATGTATTTTGACCTGTACTGATCAGGAAACCAAAACCAAACTAACGCAGTCGAAAGGTGTTTTTGGGGGGTTCGGTTAACTAGAAATTGGAGGGAATGAGTTTTGTCGACTGTAGTTTCGTTGTGCCTGTTTAATGCCATGGAAAGTATTTTTCGTAAGTTTTCAAAATTGAAAACGCCAATTGAAAAATAAACTGAATTAAATTATAATTAGTGGTGAATCGCTCGAAACCAAGCTATTTTGAAAAAAAATGTGTCACTTCAAAAGTCAAAACCTTGATAGAGTTGATAGAACGTCCTAAGGAAGTTGTGTACAGTTGGGAGCAGATCGTTTTCATTATGTTTTGCAATCAAGCAATTGAGCAAGCTTTGGTTTATTGGCAAAAACAATGTTTTTGTTTTCAGCTCTTATTAACTGACCTTGTGTGACAGCAGAAAAGTAATTTGGTTGAGAGTCAACTTGAATTTACGTAAAGCAAAGAACATTTTATGTTCCTTACTTGGGGGTTCCAACGCCGCTTGGTGCCGCTTTTATGTAGAATGTATTTCCTACATCCTGGCACTTACTGTTAATTTTAGTATGCATGAAACGTTTGGTCATGAATAACCTTGTTCAAGGTCAATGGCTACGCCCTTGGTTCTGATATGTAGCACCCTTACTTCAATGCATTGCACACTTGGAAATGACAATATTGAACTGTAGTCACGTGACAACTGGCAGCCCAATTACCAGTAGTCACGTGATTACAGTTCAATATTGTCATTTCCATCATCGTTCCTTGTCGAAGGCGTCTTTTCATATATTTCCTAATTATTGTTTGTGTGCGCATTAAGAATAGCCATTCATACAACAAATAGTTATAACCCTGGCCATTGTCGATTTTTCTTTTAATATGAAAGCACAGCTTGTCATGGTTATCAGACTTAAATTAATTACTTTCTCTCGTTAAACAAATCGGCCTAGAGCCCACTTTAGTGATTTGCTCCCGGCTTATGTTCGACTTATTAAAACTGACGGGTCCATTATAAATCATGCTCGGAACCGTAGACAACTAATGATGAGAAAACATCCGATCTTTTTGTCTTTCTCTTCCCATTATTTACCCCATCTGTCAAAGCTCGGTATATATTAGTACTTCTCTATCAGGCCATTACAGGCAGTCACAATGCTAGCGCTTCAATAAAGCATTAAGGAGGGTAGGTTGATCAAATTTGCAAGACGAAAGGAAAATAATCATGATTTATCTATTCATGCGGCTATACAGACACTAGGCATTAAGCGCTACCTTTTGGTGCGACTGAAACATCGTTGAAATGATTACATTTACAGTAAAATAAACTTGAACTGCTTCACTCTCAGAAAAAATTACACAAGTTGTGTAAAATTTAGCCATGTATGATATGTACTATACGAACTCGCTTGCAATTGTGTAAAAAGTTACATAATGCGTGTTGGGTAAAAGTTTTCTTGACAGTTGTGTAAAATTTTACTTGATGTATGTGTAAATATATTTACACATTTATTAGGCAAAAGACAATTAAGTAAACTTTACGTAACTTTCAGGTGAAACAATACTATATTATCATTCTTGACTATGTACTGGGAACGGTGTATTGTTCAATTTCTTTAAATTGCCTAATTTTGGCCGGCATACAAGTTGGCTGGCATACGAGTTGGCCCGAGGTACTTTTTTCTGGCTAATTTTACCGAAATTGTGTATTATTTTACATTACAAATTTTACCTAACTATTTTTTACATATCTTTTCGAGAGTGTATACAGCGAATGGAAATCCATTCAGGATAATGGGCATAATACAGTGTATTTTTTGTGTACAGTGTTTCTATGTACGCATTAGATAAGGAAATATAAACGCGTGCTTGGCCGGTTTTGAACACTCTTTTTAAGACCGGTTGGAGTCTGGATGCTGATAATTACCCGAGCCGAAGGCGAGAGTAATTATCAGCATCTAGACTCCAACCGGTCTTAAATATAGTGTCTGATATCGCACTCTCAAAAAGATATGTAAAAAATAAATATGTAAAAAAAAATTGTTATGTAAAATAATACATAATTTCGGCAAAATTCGCCGGAAAAAAGTACCTCGAAAACATGTAAATTGAAAAATACATATTGGATAAGTAAAGCAGTCAGTTTACCTTAATTATGTAAAAACGTTCTGCAATTTGGTAAAACGTGCTAAAAACAAGGTAAAAACGTACACGCGGTGACGCGATGCAGCTAGCACTGCACATCATAAGTGAAGATGGAGTACACCGTGACGTCTGAAACAACGAGGGGATGTGCCGCAGCTAATTTCGGTCTTTGAAGGTAACATTTTTAAAGCTCTTGTGATTGTTATACCGTCCCCAGAAATGCCTGGACACTTTGAACGATAAAAACCCCAGAATATTCTTAATATTTATAGTAGTGTTTAACTCGGCCACTGCGCGTATTATACAACTCGTACGTGGTCAAACTCGTAGCGATCGAGACAACTCGTACATGTCGTACGCGGGCCAACTCGTACGCCAGCCAACTCGTATGCGGGCCAAAATTAGCCAATTTAAAGAAATTGAACGATACACCGTTCCCAGTCCAAAGTAATCGTCGACCACATATCATTTTGTATACGAGTTCAATTCTGTGTACGAGTTGGACCGCGTACGAATTTGTCCACGTACGAGTTGTGGAAAGAGTGTTGCGACCTGACGCTGTTTTTTCTTCTTCATATATCATCTCAATGGAGGTCAGTCATTGCAAGAATGATGATAAGACATGAATTTTGGACTAAGAAACATTTCCAATTTTGCTTAAAATTTTTTTAGACTCGACATAGACTTTGTATACAACCACTGAAGTGGCGTCAGGTTGCAACATTTTTTCCCGAGTATTCCTGTGTACGAGTTGGTCGCGTACGAGTTGGTTTGCTTACGAGTTGACCTGCATTCGGCCTATGTACACGTATACATTCATGCGTGCATGCTCGCCGTGGCTGTGGGCCAAGGGTTACGCATCCTGTACTTTTGTATCTTATCTTGCAAAGTGCCCAAGAACTGCTATGGATTGGGGACGGTATGACAATCACAAAGAGCTTAAGGAAAATGTTATCTTCAAAGAGCTGTTGTCACAGTCGTCATGGTTTCTCCAATTATGATATGCTGCACAGTGCGGGAAGGGAATAAATAATTGATATTTTACATGATAATATAGTATTGTTTCACCTGAAAGTTACGTAAAGTTTACTTAATTGTCTTTTACCTAATAAATGTGTAAATATATTTACACATACATCAAGTCAACTTTTACACAACTGTCAAGAAAACTTTTACTCAACACGCATTATATAACTTTTTACTCAATTTCAAGCGAGTTTGTATAGTAGATATAAAGCATGGTTAAATTTTACACAACTTGTGTTATTTTTTTTTTCTGAGAGTGCAGCCAAATACATTCCCATTCAAATTCGGTCCAAAAGTCAGAATAATTCCAAAATTCTAAATTACCAACGATTTACTTCATGCTTAACTTCACCCCATAGCTATATTATGGTAAGGACGTTCGACCAATAAAACGGTTACTTAAAAGGCACCGGATTTCATAGGAGTCCAAATTTCATGTGACACTGAAAAAGTGTTTAAGGCCAACTATGCCTGTCTTTATCAACCGTTTAAAACCGGCCACGTGACAGGCTCTCGACCAATAGGAATGGGTAAACTGTGTAAGGTATTTATGAATGCTGGTTTAATCGAAGTTTCGAAACAGACTTACCGTCCGGGGACACCGAGTTCCGGGATAACACGGGTGTGTAGCACACTAAATGTAGAGCCACAGCGAGGAGGGGAGGAACCAGCCATGGCCACACCCTCCCCATCTTCAAGGGCACAACGACTAAAAGACTGCAGTGTCTAATATTTAAAAAAAAAAAGTTTATTTGTATAAAAGGTAAAATTGGGCCAAATGTCAGACAATCTAACGACAATGTTGACAGTGGCGTAGCCAGGATTTGTTCAGTGGGCGGGGGGGGGGGGCGCTGGAACATTTCATGGGGGGGGGGCGTCATGTAGGGGTCGTCAATCGCTTCTCAAAAGTGGCGGGGGACATACCTTGATCAGAACTGATGCGAGCGCGAAGCGCGAAGCCCTTACGGCTTGGGGGTTCGGGGCCCGCTTAATTAAGGGCCCCGAAAAAAAATGGATTCTAGATGTTCTGTGGTGTGATCGGAAGCAATTTCTTACCACTTTCCTCCATGCTTTAACTGATATTTTCTTAGCAAAAGATAAAATATTTTGAACATCGTTTTCGAGGTTGGAGTCATTGAATCAGCTATTGGTATTCTGAGCTATAGGCGTGGGGTTCGGGGCCCTTAAGCGGGCCCCGAACAAAATTGGATTCTCGATGCTCTGTGGTGTGATCTGAGGCAATTTCTTACCACTTTAACCAATAATTATCTTAGCACAAAAGACAATAATTTAAACATAATTTTCGGGGTTTTCTCAGCTAAAGGCACAAGAAAATTTGTTGAACATTGTTTTTGAGGTTGGAGTCATTGAATCAGTTACCAGAATTCTGAGCTATAGGCGTGGGGTTCGGGGCCCGCTTAAGGGCCCCGAAAAATGTTGGATTCTAAATGCTCTGTGGTGCTATCTGAGGCAATGTCTGACCACTTTAACGAATATTTTCTAGGCAAAAGATACATTGTAGTATAGGGCCCTGTAAATGAGACACGAGTTCAACAAAAAATTGGGGGGGGGGAGACATTTGATATTGTGTTCCCCCCAGGATTGACGCCCATGGCGTCATGTAGATCAATGATAATTTTTTTAGAAACTCAAAATCTCAGTGGGGGGGGGGGGGGGCGACTGGGGGGGGGGGGGGGACTGGGGGGTGACAAGGAAAAAGTTTGTGCGTGGCTGATTCGCGTGATATCACTGACTGAAACTGTGTGACCCACGGACCACCAATCTATAAGTATAATACGTGTTCCGTGGTGTGAGCGAGCAGTGCAGTGGGTGTTAATACGCATTTTAGATTATCATTATGCGCTATGTCACGCCGGTTGTCAGCTCTGGTCCGTGGTCGCCAGTCGAAGGGTCGTTTCTCAGTGGTCGTCATGTGGATCATTCGCGACTATTTAGATTTAGATCAATGATAATTTTTTTAGAAACTCAAAAACTCAGTGGGGGGGGGGGGGCCGACAAGGTTTCATGGCTGCGCCACTGAATGTTGAGATTGTATTTCCTGATCCCAGTTATAATTTCTATCCAAAACATACCTTAATATGCGCAGTTCGTCTCTCTTTCAAAATACCTTCACGTAATTGCTTTTGTAACGGATAACACGTAATGTGTGTAAATTATTGGTAACAACACTTGGACAGTTTAATTATAAGTCGTTTACATTATTGTACGTGGCGATCGAGGTATAGTTTATAACACATTTGCCGTGAAGTCTGAAAACCTAACCAAAATTCCGTTTTCAAAGAAAGTAAAGGACGAATACTACATGTATAACGTCTCTGGACCCGCTGCCTCTGAAGAGAAACCATCATCTATCGCATTTCGTAAAGACGTTCTTCTCTGACAATACACTGCAGAAACTATATGATAGACAAAGAGCTTCTTTGCAGTGTTTGCAGTATCAATGAAATGTACTGCACAACCGGTATTCGTCTTGGCTATTTAGAAGTGAAATATGTTTCCTTACCAAATGATGTTAATTGTAGCCTTTGAATGTAGACCTCACCTGCGGCTCGCAGACTGGACAATGGTGATGAGAAAGCTCGCATCAATAACTAGACGCGCTAAATGATGGAACACCTTGACTCGGGCTCATTGCTCACATATAACACGAGTCCCCTGATCAGTGTGGGCGTGTTGGCGTATACAACGTCATCTGATCACGTGTCATTGAATTATTCGTGCAAATCCACGGTAAATGGAAGTTCCATTGCACGGTCACACTTCAGGCGGCTCTGATCGTGCCGAGCAGATGATAAGGATTTATTTAGGCGTTGTTGTAAAACGATTAATGTTTCACGTGAACGAATGTTTCTCATTTTTAAACTAGTTCCCAGGGGCTCGATAAAGAGTGTAATTTGGAAAAGTGTGTTTGTTCTTTCTTTTTAAGGTAAATTAATTACATGTATCTATTGCGTTTTTTAATCACTCCCTGCATATGTTTTGTCAGAGCTCTGGAAGTGTCGTCTGACTTGTGGAGATCCTGATATATTTTAAAAGAGTGACGACAGTTTAAAGACAAGATGACGACACCCCGTGTCGAAATCATTTCCGAAGATCCGAAGATGTTTTAAATTTTGTGTCGTCGTTCATGTCGTCATCATGGTATCAAATTGCAAGCGATTTAAGGCCAAATTGTGTATAATCTATGTGAACTATAAGTTTAAAGAAAAAACACCGGATTTTACTACAGACAAACAAAATACTTATTGCAGAGCTCCGTGAGGAATGCCAAACACAAAATACATGATGACGTCATCAACCGAAGGGTGCCCTCAAACAGAACATCAAAGACTGTTTATTTTTAGAGATTAAAAAACCCATTGTTCCACATTTTACCAACTTGCCCCTAAAAGGTATTCTTTGAACAACCACAAATAGCTTCGCAAGATTTCAGAATCATGACGTAATCAGACCAGAAGTTATAATATAGGGAGAATTTGAAGATGATGTTTTCTTCTTTTTAAATTCAAATCCATCATTTGATCCCTGTCCAAAGACTATGTTTGTATCACAGACATGGGCGTCACGAGGGCCCCCCCCCCCGGACAAGCAACAAAAAAAAAGAGGAGGGAAAAAGTGGGGAAAGGGACAAAAAGAGGCGCGAGTCATATTGTTGTTAATTTAATTGATTGGGGGGGGGGGGCAAATGTCCCTGCCCAACCTCGAAAAAAATATAAATCGGGAAAATGCTGGAAAATATAGGGATTTTTGTGGGAAAATATGCTTTGCCCCACTGTAAAAAAAAAAAAATTCTGGCAACGCCCATGATCACAGATACGAATATCCAGTACAATGTTCATATTGGGAGTCAAAATGCAAATAGTGACTCAAAAAAAAGACTAATATAATTGATAATATCGAGTAAATGTTGGGCCATGATAAAAGCCATGATTTCCTAAATATCTCGAAGAATGGTGAGCTTCCATGACTTATAATGCAGTTACTCAAAAAAAAAAAAACAAAGAGAGCAAACACCATTAGCTGCCTGCTTTCTGCTTCAGCTTCTCGTCCATTGTCACTTAAGCAGCATTTAACATAAATTAATTTTATGAACCCATCAATAATTCCAGTTGTATAGTTCACTGAAGCGTAAAGCCAACAAAAAATGTCAAAAGCGGCATATTCATGAATATTTTGTTTTTACATCGTATGTTTCTTTTCGTGGCAGAGTACGCGTAACCCTTGGTGTAACACGGTTGACATGCAACAACGGCGATGATTTCTCGTCAAGATTGAGAAGGGACACTGGCGTCGCCTGAATAAGTGCATTTGAAATGCACGCTTGTTCCAGGGAGTATCTATGCCTTTTGTAGTTTTGTAAAGTGTGTATTAAATGTGTATTTCAGACATTTCGTTGGTACCGAAGTTTTTATTTTCTGTTCTCTACATTGTCGTCTTATAATTTTCCCTTTTGTTAGTGTTCTGGTAGAAGGGGGAGGCCCACTTTTATCGACAATCAAATTAAACTAATATTTTCAACATCTGATTGATATCATTGGCTCAAAAGCTCTTGGACTTTCGAGAGGATTATGTTTACGGGATGAAAATGATCCCTTCAAGGTTCAGAAAAGTGACAATGATTCCTTGACTGTGGAATACAATCATAGCTCGTAGATTCGCTTATGCATATCTCGTAAAGACTTGGGAGCTAAAAGTGCTTAGTGAGGAATGTCCAAATCCAAAATAGCAAGATGACGTCATCGCTCCAAAGGACGCCCTCTAGCGGCATATCAAAGACAATTAATTATTTGGGGTTTTTTCCATAAAAAAAACCGTTGTCACAATTTTACCAAATTACCCCTAGATTTAAGCAACCACAAATTACTTTGCAAGGTTTTCAGAATCATGACGTAATCAGACCGGAAGTTATTAAAGGGAGAATTTGAATTTTTGTTATTTCAAATCCATCATTAATCCGTGTTTAATGACTATGTTCGTAGCACAAACGATGATGTCCGGTAAAATGTTGACTTTGGGATTCCAAATGCTGTGACGTTATCAAACGGCAAGTTAGGCGTTTTTAATACATTCGATTCATCATCATTTTCATATTTCCAGAAGTCCTTTTTACGGGAATTAATTGAATAATCCAGGGTCTTCTTTTTATATTATGTGCAAAATCGCATGACCCTTCCTTCCGGTACAAACCACAAGTGCCTTATAATTTGAAAGTGGAAAGTGGAAAGACGTTAGAGCGCCCTCTAGCAGTAAGTCGAAAATGTTTAAAATGAATTTTCAGTTGATTATTGTGGTAAACTTTATGACATAAATTATTCGATGCGAGCCCGACCACTCTGCGTTCGTTTCTCAACAAACGCGAACATCCCGGTGTTTGCACTTGTTGTTTACCTTTAACCCAGAAACCCTAGCCAGAAAACCGACCCTCGATCAATCAAGTTACACGAAAAAGGGGAATGGTGTTCACGGCTGAATGCTTGCAAGACTTGGAGGCAATTTTTTAGCGCACAAGGCACCTCATTGTTCCGGTCGCATAAAGCCACCGATTCCCGTAAGAATTTGACGTTGAAGATACTCTCATTAATTGAATTATTGCCCATACACATCAATCAATCTTCAATAGATAGCATCGACGATTGTAATAGAATATTCCCCCGGACAACAGGCAACAGGCTGTACCTAGATCATTGAGCTGCTACGTGCATGCGTTTTCTAAACACGGACAACTTTACAAATATCAGAAACCATTCTTATTGGTCAGTAATGGTTTCATGAATATTCAAGATGCACGACATAAGCGGCATTCATTTGTTGGGAGTTGCTACCTTTTGTCTGCGTCACCGTCGCGTGGCATATTTCTTCATGTGACATGCGCAGTAACGTTGATAACGTAAAAGAGTAAGTCACGTGGAAGGGAATGTGAGAGTTACTTCGATTGCTGCGTAATAAATAGCTACAATTTTCCCAATTAAAAAGAGACTGTCAATTCGAACGCCTACGTCAACGGTTCTCAACAGCACTGCAAATCGGTTAAGTCGTCTTAAACTTGTCATCCAGCGAAGGTAAGTCCCGTATTATATAGTCTTGGTTCAAGACTGGCTTTGGATCTATTGCCTTAAATACAGCCAGATCCTGACAAGCGTGGCAAAGCTACCGCGCAGGTAAAGGTTACTCTATTTAACAAGCTGAATCAAATCCAGTCTTGGGGACTCACTTCCTGGACAAGTTCAAGTAATTAGTATATACCTCACGTGCCCTGTTTCATGTATTCAAAGCATGTTATATCAACCGTACGTTTATTTTGACAGCCAAATTGTCATCAGATTAAGTTGGATTCATTTCTAAGTGAGAGTTGCATTTTTTTTATACAAGTGATCGCATTTTGCATGAAACCGCCAGTAGCAGTGGCCGCGATATCAGGGGGCGGGGATTGGGGGACATATTTTGTTTGGGCAATGGCGATGCTCCTAATGGTACCAGTGCATTTTATTGCAATATAAGTACCTACATTTGCAAACTGGTGTTATAGCTATAGGATATTGCTTGTGCAGCACACCTTTTACGGAAATTGCGCAATGTAGATGGCTATAGCTTTAACAGTCGGACCCATGCACACAACCCTTCGAAATTCCCCGGCTGCTGGTCCCCATATCGCCATTGCAGGCATTAATATTACGCTTGTCGTTTGCATTTGCTGTTTGCACTTGTTGTTTACCTTTAACCCAGAAACCCCGTCCAAAAGAAGAAGGGAATGGTGTTCTCGGCTGAATGAGTGTCCAGACTTCCCCGAGGCATTTTTTTAGCGCACAAGGCGCCTCGTTGTTTGGTCACATAAAGCCAACGATTCCCCATAAGAATTTGACGTTGACGATACCATTATAGGGGTCTTTTAAATTATAATGAAAGAAAAATTGCATTCATTTTAAACCTCTTCGTTTTTTTCGCTTTTTTTTTCAAACTTCGCATTGCATTTCTAAAGTCACTTTCGGTGCTCAGGCCTAAGGCCAAACGGTTTCTGGTATGGAGGTTGCCCAAAAAGTGTGGCGGCGACGCGACTTCTTTTTTTTTACTTTTTTTTTTTTTTTTTTACTTTTTTCCTCTTTAAATGTCGGCTGATGACTGCAAATGGTGCCCTACTAAATTTAGTGCAAAATATATGGGCCCAGAGAGGCCAAAAAAAAGCTTATACTCGATCGTAACCCCATCTAAAAACAAGTAAAAATTGTGCAGCAGCAGGATTTCGGTCAAACCAGTGACTTTGGCAGTTTTGAGACATCATCTTACAGTGAAAAAAAAAAAAAACTTTTTAAATTTTGCCGACGCGCATGGCTACGGCGACGCGCGCGCAGACCAGAAACCGGAGGTTTTTTTTGGCCTAAATAGACTAGTGGTGAGATACATTTTCAATTTCATGAGCAGAACAGTGACGTCATCTTGGGGAGAGCTTCCAGGCTTACACTCTCAAAACATATATTAAAATTTGGTTGGTTAAACAAAGTTGATCAAAATTATAACCAACAATGTGTACATTTGTCCAATATGACAAATTTTGGGTACATTTTACCAAACGTTGGTTAAATTTTATTTATTTACGTAACCAACTTTTTAACCAACTGTTGTGTGGTTCACCTGGTAACCAGCGGTTGTTTAAATTCGTAATTTTACCCAACGTTGATTGAATTTAACCAAATTTGACGAACGTTTGGTAAATTTAATTATTTTACCGTCTGAACCAATGTTACCCAACGCTGGGTAAAATGTAACAAACATTGGTAAATTGAACAAATTTAAACATTGTTGGTTAACAATTTTTGAGAGTGTATCTTGTGGTTGCACAAGGGAACTTGCCAAAGGGTCCAGAATTTAATACTGCTGAAACTTTCCACTTGCGGTCAATAATCCAGCCTGGTGGTAATAACAGCCACATTCAAACATTTCAGGTTACTTGTTTTCAACTTCGTTATTAGTGTTGGTTTATATAAATTGAACTGGTAGCCAATGGCAGTGGTGTAGCCACTGGGGGGGGGGGGGGGGGGGGGCTGGGGGCTGGGGGCCCCCCCCCCCCCCCCCACCAACAAAAAGTGTACCCACCAACAAAAAGTGTTTTGTGTACCCCCAAAAAAAACTTGTATCAAATGTTATATTTTATACAACATTTTATGCCATCCTCTGATTGTTTAAAACTTTTTATTCTCATTAAGAAATCAGCGCAAACAATGAAGGCATACACCTGTTTGGTTCTGTTGATGTGCATGAGCTGCGTCTTTGCCATGGCACTTCGTAAAGGTATGTGTACGTATTGTGTTGATCGCGTTACTTCCCGCATTCCTTACGTGCAAGTATGGATTTCAACGACGAAATTAGCTATTACCATTTTATTTATAAATACCTAAGACAGTTTACCCATTCCATATTGGTCGAGAGCCCGTCACCGTTTTAAACGTTTGGATAAGAACGGAAAACGGCCTTGTTCCAATCACCACAGTTAATCGAACGACCATTTTGAGGAACTCTTCGGCGGTTCACGTACATGATTGGTCAATGTGTCCGCATACGGCAATTTGGTCACTAGTGTGCGTAACTGGCCCAGTAAGACCGATATTCAGAACCATTCACGGCTATATCTGTTACATGTGTTTGTCCGGACGTGCGCAAAAGAAAGTCAGGAAATTTTGATTTCTTCGAAAGCAACCATTTAAAAAAAAAGTATCGATAAAAATGGCCGTGGTAAGTCAAGCTAGCATTTTTGCCCTCGAGTACTGCTTTTCGAGTACGATCGAGTACCTTGATAATCGAGTACCGTGATTTCGACATGTCGAGTACGAGAACTTTGCTGCCCGAGTACGAGTACCGTCATTTCGAGTACAAGTACTTTGACAATCGAGTACGAGTACGAGTATTCTAAAAACAAAACAAAAAAAGTACTCGTAGTACTCGAGTACGGGTACCGAGTACGAATACTACAACACTGAATAACAATGAATGCTCAGTCATCCTTGGCCACAGACATGCAATCAGTCTATCATTGAGATGACACATTGGAGTTTTACATGATTAAAATGATTTGAAAATATGTATTAAATCTTTTTTAATTTACTTTACATATAAGTTTCCTTTGGGGATACATCCTGTAATATGAGTCTCAACCTTGAACTCAGTATTGCAATATCATTTATCAGTCTAAATTCGTTGATTTGGTTCCCAGAGAGAGATGTTGAAGACCAGTTGATTGAACTGCGCGAACTCCTGGACAAATATTTAGAGGACCGATACTTGGAGGACC
Organism: Patiria miniata; assembly: GCF_015706575.1. Taxonomy (NCBI): domain Eukaryota; kingdom Metazoa; phylum Echinodermata; class Asteroidea; order Valvatida; family Asterinidae; genus Patiria; species Patiria miniata. The sequence goes on along the minus strand of NW_024037051.1, from coordinate 8,100,531 downwards.
AATACCTGGGGAAACGTAAGTGGCACAAAACGCTATATAACTCTTGTTTTTAGCTTCGGAACAGCAGCTTAACGGATTGTCGTTTCTCTCTGTTAGTTGGTTAGTAGGTTCTTTGGTTAGTAACAAACGTTAGCAAATGCCTGGCATGGCTATAAATCACCTTGTCCCTCGGGCCTGGGTATAAATATCAAGTGCTCCGTCAGTCCTGGGCCCTCTGGGTCGCTTACCAATTTATACAGTACTGGAAAATTCGGTTACTATAGGCATGCTAGGGTCGAAAACCTGATGTTAAATTGTACTGCACTCCTTCCAGAAATTAAACGGCACAATCACGTCACGCATGCATATGAAAACAAATGCGTTGATCCGCAGCTTACGAGATCATTTGGAGCTTGTTTACGTGACACTCCCCTAATGTGGAGAAAATGTTTTCATAAAAACATGGGATCTCATCTGTCTCCGATCTCATCCGGTCACAGATCCGTTTGGGCCATTTCCGTAGTGCATCGTAAGAGCATTTTGTACCCTGGTTTCCAGACCAAAAGATGTCAGTCTATTTTGACAAATCATAGGCCAAAAGGGTTTGACAAGCCTTGGCTTCGTGTTCGTTTCCAACTCTAGTTTCAGTTTTCCAGCTCTATTATCGAACGGTATATCTCAAGCTGGAGATGGATGGAGACCACAGCCATAGTTTCAGAAATGGCCCTGCGGGTAAAGGCGCCATGGAGCACGTGGCCATTACGGGTATAGGAAGTAGCTGTCCCTTTCCGAAAATGTCCGGCTTTTCCCGGATACTCGGAAATGTTCACGATATAGCTCGTGAATTTCCGCGTGTAAGATGGTCTAATCTACCAACGACATTTCCCGCTATTCATTGCATTGATTTCAGGGCGCGGGGGAAGAACTTGCTCCAACAACAGCCCGTGCCCTTCAGGTTGGCGCTGCGCTGTGCGAGGTGTCGGCACCACAGGGAGTGGATACTGCGTCGTCGACAAGTAGTGCGCCCCACACCAACCCGGAGACCGGAAACCAACCCAACGGGCGCCACGCGCTCAACCGACGCTTTCTACTCTTTGAACTCGAGTCACGGATAGGCCTACAATGATTCAAACGAAATATTGACGTTTTAGAAGACAGCTTAATACTTTCGATGTTTGTTTATAAGGAGAATGGGGTATCGTTTGTCAAGGTGATGGGTATGCACATTCTGCAGGGTGCGGTTCCTGATGGGGAAAAAGAAAAAAAACTAATTTAAATCATCTGATTTTGGGTGGAAGATTGTCCAAAAAAATCTTTGAGTTTCTTGCGATTATCACGAAACAGAGGAATTTTATTGTTTCAAAATTTGGATTAATTACGAGAAAAACTGCGATTTGTCAGGCCACACAACAGGTTCGGAACGGTCTCTTCTATAATTATGAGAAAATGTAAAATACGCTAAAAAAAGGGGGACATTTAATGTTTTGAGATTTGGGTAGCCTATATAGAACCGCACCTGCCCTGCATTCTTTTGAGTTAGTTTGCATAGTTTACTCATTCTTAATATTGTAACTGCAGTATATATTAATATTTCTGATGGCTTTCACTCTTTACACGTTATTTTTTTAAGCTACTCAATCATAACTGTAACTTTACGTCTTGACTGACCCCACTTATAATCATACCCTATCCCTAAAAACTCTTACCCAAACCCTGACCCTTACTTAGTACACCCACAACCCAAATGAAAAATGGCCTCATCCTGAGAGCCAAGTCTCCTTAATCTCCAGTGCAATGCTCAAAATATCCGGTCCCTTTTGAAGAAATCAAGTTGTGCGCACGCGCAGCAAGTTTTACTCTGCCTAGTCTTGTTTCAAATCATTCTTGTGAAACTGAAATGGACTCATTTTTGAGAGTATTCATTAGCTGGAGTTTGCGTCGGGGTGATATAAATTAAATATTTAGGATTTGCCCCTCACCGACGTCTAGACGCGGTACTCAGTGTGTTACCTCTGGAGTGAAAGTTGGAAAAAGTCACTCGGGTGGGACTCAAAACACGAGCTGGTGGTCGAGGGTTCGAGTCCCACCCAAGTGACTTTTTCCCAAATTTCACTCCGGAGGTGACACACAAATACGTCGGTGAAGGGCAACTCCAAATATTATTTCTGGAGAATGTTGTAGAATTTGCTCAAAATTTAAATATTTCTTTAGATTTAGGGGATTTCCTCAAAATTTCCAATTTTTTTCCATTTCCTTAGAAATTCCTTCCATAGTAAAACAAATCCTTAAAATGAGGAAATGTCCTTAAAAGTAAAAGCGCTGCCCTCACCCTAGCCCTAACCCTTGCCCTAATCCTATAAACCCAAACTCTATCAATCGTAACTCCTACCCCAACCCCAACCCTATCATCCAAAAATGGTCCAAAGTTACTTTTTCCCCGAAGTTCCTTTTAACTGTCAGTATCAGCTATTAAAGTTTTAGTATTAATCGGGTGGTATTGCGTAAACCTGCATTTGGCATTTGTGGTTGAATTGGAATTAAAATATGTTATACGCAAACCGTTTTTGTACAATCTTGCACAGTTTGTTATTGAAATGCCTGATAAACGTTTGATGTCAACATTTTGGAATGTTAATAGCAGACAAGGGCGTCAATCACTTCTCAAATGTGAGTTTCTTTCAGGGGGACATACCTTGATCGGAACTAAAACGAGCGCGAAGCACGAAGTCCTCTAACGGCGTGGGGTTCGGGGCCGCTTAAAATGTTTGGATTCTAGACGCTTTGTGCAGGTGCAATCAGAGGTAATTTCTGACCAATTTAATCAGTTTATTTTAGCAGAAGATTACCATTTAAATACAATTTTCGAGTTTGGAGTCATTGAATCAGCTATACTCTAATGTAATAGCATCATAATTTTTATGCTACAGTTTCTTTTCGGAGGTGGGGGGGGGGGGGTAAACGATACGATATGTATAAGCTTCCCCCCCCCCCCTGTCCCCACCGATTGTCAAGGGCGGATCCAGGGGGCCAACGGGGGCCATTCCCCCCCCCCCCCCCCCCCAAAAAAAAAAAAATACCAAAAAAAAGAAAAGAAAAAAAAAACAACAACCACAACAACTACAAGGAGAAAAAAAGTCTGCAATTCAGATTTTTTGGCTGATGAACCACCCCCCCCCCCTGCAACAATTCCTGCATCCGCCCCTGCAGTGGGGGTCCACGGTACACAGAGCACCATGGGAAAGCACACACGTAAACACATATTCTAAAATTTGTATCCTTGTGGAGACATTTCTTTGTACTCGTGTAGTAAAGTTTTTCAATTTTGAAAGTGAAGTTTCAAAATGCTCTTATTTTAACCAGAATTAGTTTCCTTGGCTGAAATTTGGACTTGATATCCCTTTTCTAAAAACTCTTCCATTTGCAACGGATCAACCCACCTTGGAAAATCCTAGTTTTTGAGTAAAACCCATATATCTATTTCGTAGAATCCTTGTGGAAACCTATTCATCTATAGAAATTACCTTGTGGAGACCATTACAATGTTTTGTTCCCTATTGTGTGCGTGTCTCCACAAGGATACAAATTTGTGTTCATAATGGATTATTCCCTCGGACAGAGAGGCGGTATACCCAGATCATTGAGCTGCTACTTGCATTAGTTTACTAAACACAGACTTTATTGTGGCATATTTCGTCATGCGACGTGCGCAGTTACGTTGATAACACAAAGGAGTAAGTCGAGAGTGACTTCGATTGCTGCGCAATAAAAGTTACAACTTTCCCAATTATAAAGAGACTACCAATTCGAACGCCTACGTCAACGGTTCTCAACAGCACTGTCTCTGCAAATCAGTTAATTCGTCTTAAACTCTTCATCTGGAGAAGGTAAGTCCCGTTTTATATAGTCTCGGTTCAAGACTGGCTGTGTTTCTTATATTACACAGCCAGATCCTGACAAGCGTGGCAAAGCTACCGCACCGGTAGAGGTTACTCTGTTAACAATACGAATCAAATCCAGTTTCGGGAAGACGGCGCTAGCTATCCGGCAAACTCCAAGCAATTAGCATACCTCATGCGTCCTGTATTCAAGCATGTCATATCAACCGTACATTTAAAGCCGATCAAATGTCATTAAGTTGGATTCGTTTCTGAGTGCAACCGCCACAGTTTTGGGGGGAATAATTTATACAAGTGCATATTACTGTAACCCTATCAGTACCTGTCATACATTTGCAAATGGTGTTATAGCTATGAGATATTTCTTGTGCACTACACTTTTCACGAAAATTGCGCAATGTAGATGACTAGCAATCGGGCGGTGTTCAGCCGCCCACGCCCTCGCTTCGAAATTCCCTGCCTACTGGTCCCCATGTTGATATCGCAATTGCTGGCCAGCCATGCCAGTACATGTATATGGCAGGCATTAATATTACGCTTGTTGTTTGCCCTTGTTGTTTGCACTGGTTTACCTTTAACACAGAAACCCTGATCAGAAAACTGACCCTGAATCAATCAAGTTACACGATAAAGGAAAAGGTAGTCACGACTGAACGCTTGAAAGACTTGATCCCTGAGGCGCAACCTTTTAGAGCACCATGCCAGGCGCGGTTCTAGAACCAATATTTTTTTTGGGGGGGGGGGCTAGCAAGGTGGATCCAGAATTTTTTCAGAGAGGCGTGCTGAAATGTAGACCGGTTATTTTCCCCAGACACTTAGGCCTCCGAAAATCAATGGGGGGGGGGGGGGGGGGGGGGGGGGGGTCATGCCATATTTTCAATGGGGAGCGCCAATAATATCCTCAAATCATTCAAACTATATTGACTACAAATGCACCCTTGTCACTACTATTTCTTTAGGAGGAGACCGTTCGCACTTCATCACAATCCTTCTTTTTGCAAAAGCAATTTCTTTTTACGCAATTTATTTTGGGGGCTAGACAAAATTTTGGGGGAGCTAAAGCCCCCCTAGCCCCCGCCCCCCCCCCCTTATATTCGTATCGCCTTTCTAAGGGCCCTGTCACACTTCTGCGTATCCTAATTCCTTATGAGTTGCGCATTGACTTTTTTCATACGCAGTCGTACGCACAATACGCACCTCATATCCATCTCTATCGTTTTATGTAAGTTTTATGTACGCAGGCATACGCATGGTACGGCCCAGTACGCTGGATAGTTTTGGGCATGCACAAAACTACGCTGCGTACGCTGTTACGCAGGTCATAAGTTATAAATAAGCAGCGCACCGGTCCCGCATCGGTCGAGCGCGGTACGAGTACGCAATGTGTTCGTGAGGGATAAGCCGTTCATACGCGGCAATACGCTGACCTCCTATATTGGACGTATACATAGCGACGTATTGCACGAATTAGTACCGCTCGTTCTGCGAGCGGGCAGCGCATTGTACTTATTCGTAACTTATGAGAAACGCACAGATGGCGAACTTGCGCACTGCATACGCAACTCATACGCATCTCATACGCAGTGGATGCGCTGAATTCGTTACTTGTTCGCTAGATGTGCGTCGCACATATGTCAAAAAAAAAATTTCGACGTTTTTGATCGTACGGCTGCGTATTGAAAATTGTTGATAAGGAACTCATAAGGAATTGGGATACGCAAAAGTGTGACAGGGGCTTAAAGTCTCTGCATGTCGGTGCGTAGGCGCGGCGGTGCGTATAGGTGCGGCCTATTAAAATAGATCAGTGGCGAGATAAATTTTCATATTCATGAGCAGAACAGTGGCGTCATCTTATGGAGCGAGTTTCAGTCTTACACCCTCAAAACATGTATTAAAAAATTGGTTGGTTAAAAAAAGTTGGTTACAATTTTAACCAACAACAATATTTAAATTTGTCCAATATGACCAACAAGCTGATTTACCTGATCATAGATCGGGTAGGGCGTATTTGTGTTGGGGTTGAAAGTGTGGGGAGTTAACTGTAAATGGGGGATTTAGTTGAGAAGACATGTAGCTATAGAAAAGCAATTTACGGTGACGCGATCTGAGGCAATTTCTGACCACGTATGATATAGTAAAACAAAAGATCATCTTTTAAACATCATTTTCGAGTTTGGAGTCATTGAATCAGCTGTTCTGAGCAAAAGAATATTATAGTAGGCTACAATTTTTATTCGGGGAAGAAAAAGTGGGGGTAGGGAACCAAACGATATTCAGTGCCCGCTTTTAAATGTTGGGGTGGGGGTCCCCCGTCCCCCACCGATTGACACCGCGCCTATGATAATTATGTACCATGGCATGTATAACTGTCTGTAAACTTTCCCGTTGGTCTGTTGCATTTTGTGAGGCAGTCGCGTTTGTTAATGTGACAATAAATCATAATGGAATAAAACGTGAAGGTGGCATTTGCAATAGAAATGTTGAGTGTGTTACCATAAAATTACATACTCTGAATCATGGAGGAAGGTCATTATGAAGGTACAGTATTGGACTCTTCAACAAACGTAAACTTGAACTTCTTACAATTTGCGAGACCTGTGAGGAAAAAGTCGATTTAACTATTTTATTCAAGTTGGCATGGTTCAACCATAATATAAGCAAGGCCAAACAGCCAACAACCGCCAATATTATTATTTATGCACTCTTCGTTATTCCAACCCAACATAGTTCAAAGATCACAATATTTGAAGCAATGCATCGATACCTCGTTGATTTACCCGATCACAGAGCGGGTAGGGCGTAGAGTTGGGGATGAAAATGTGGGGAGATGAATGTAATTGGGGGATTTAGTTGAGAAGACATGCAGTTATAGAAAAGCAATTTCTGTGGTGCGATCTGAGGCAATTTCTGACCATTAAAACAATTTTTTTTAGCAAAAGATCATCTTTTAAACATCATTTTCGAGTTTGGTGTCATTGAATCAGCTATTCTGAGTAATAGAATCATTATACATGTAGTAGCTACAATTTTTATTTGGGGAAGAAAAGTGGGGGGGGGGGGGGAGGGGACCCCAAAAGTCTCCACTGCTTTAAAATTGGGGGGGGGGAGGGGTTCCCCGTCCCCCACCGATTGACGCCCATGATAATTATGTACCATGGCAACAGTCTGTAAATGTTCCCGTTGGTCTGTTAAATTGGCATTTTGTGAGGCAGTGGCATTTGTGAGAAAACGTACTTGAAAGGCTTGCCGTAGTACACAGGCGAAGGCTGATTAAGAAGGTCATAATTAAGTTTCAGTATATTGGACTCTTCAACAAACGTAAACGTGAACGTCTTACAATTTGCGAGACTGTCTGCGAGGAACTTGTCGAGTCAACTGTTATTCAACTTGGGGCAACCATTATAAGAGCAAATTTTACTCGGCCTCCGAGAAATGTTTGCTCCTGAAACGATCTGAGACCGCGGTCTTTCGCGACGCCAAAATCGCTCCACGTCCGTGGAAAAATGTGGAGGGTGTCTTCCGCCGGATCGGACACATTTTCGTTGATTTTTTGTGTGACTGCGTTTAAGATCGCGATGTTTGAAGCAATGCATCAATCCTTCGTTGATCCCAGACAGGCCCCCGAAATTATAACGCAACACATGTGGCGGGCAGCGAACTCACAACGCTCAGCCTTGGTGGAAGCATGGAGCTGTATTAACACACGATGGAAGCAACAGAGCACTATACACGTCACTCACATGCTTGTGCTTCAAATCATGCAAATAGCGAGCACCGCAGACCCAACCTCGTTTTCAGGGTGTGGAGCAGGCTGCAGTACGCGTTGCCATCGACAGTTTTGCATAGCCCGGAAATACTACGCAGTGTAGACTTTCGATTGGTCAGACCGCGCAAGGCATACTTAATGTGTAGTCCTTCTGAGTATTCGTTGCACTCGGCGCAGGGGCGGCAAGCGAAGCATATGAAAGAATAGGGGCACTCGGTGGCCACGCACCATGGAGAAAAAATATTTTACCAAGGTCACCCCATCCACAATTTAGTGAACGCTTTTGCAGAACGGCTGAGTAGAACACGTAAACGAAACCCCTAGGTTGACCTCGCTGACCTCGCACAGTCTAGACTCGCAGAAAAGCCAGCACAGGGGGCGGCCAGGCAGTCAACGTGAAAGCGCACACGACGGCAAATTCCTGTGCAAAATGCAGTCACGAAAAATAGACGAAAAGGATCGCCGGTCCGTACGGGAAAATCAGGACGACCCGAAGTGTCCGACCCGGCGGAAGACACCCTCCGTATTTTTCCACGGACGTGGAGCGATTTTGGCGCCGCGGGAGCCCGCGGTCTCGGATCCTTTCATGAGCAAACATCGTCTCGGAGGCCGAGTTAAACTCTCTCTTATATATATAGATGTTAGGGACATTCTACCCAACGTTGGTTAAAGTTGGTATATTTTTGTAACCAACTGTTAATTGTGTTGTTCACATGGTTACCAACGGTTGGTAAAATTAGTCATTTTACCCAACGTTGATTACATTTAACCAAATTTAACCAGATGCATTGGGTAAATTTAATTGTTTTAACCAACCGTTGGTTACCAGGTGAACAACACAACAGTTGGTTGAAAATTTGGTTACAAAAATGAACCAATTTTATTCAACGTTGGCTAAAACGTTCCCATCATTGGTCAAATTGGAAAAATGTACACTTTAATCGTTAGTAGAAATGTTAACCGACTTTTTTTCAAACCAACCACGTGTCAATACATGTTTTGAGAGTGTATCTTGTGGTTGCACACAAGGGAATTTGCGAAAGTGTCCAGAATTTAATACTGCTGAACTTTCTGCTTGCGGTCAAGTGATAATCCAGCCCAGTTGTTATAACAGCAACACTGAAGCATTTCATGTTACTTGTTTTGAACTTTGTTAATATTATTGGTTAGGAGCCAATGGATAAATTGAGTCAATATTTTGTACGATAACAAAAAACTTGTATCAAATTACATTTTATTTCTATTACTATTGATTCTCAGAAAGAAATCAGCAAAAATATGAAGGGATACACCGGTCTGATTTTGTTGATGTGCCTGAGCTGCGTCTTTGCCATGGCACTTCGTAAAGGTATGTGCACGTATTGTGTTGATCGTTACTTCCCGCATTCCATACTGGTAGGTAGAAATTTCAAGGACGAAATCAGTTGTTACAATTTTTATTTATAAATACCTGAGACAGTTTACCCATTCCTAGTGGTTGAGTTCCCGTCACGTGGTCAGTTTAAAACGGTTGATAAAGACCGGCTGGCCGGTCTTGAACACTTTCCAGTGTCACATGAAATTTGGACTCATAGGCCTATGCATGAAATCCAGTGTCAGTAACCTTTATTGGTCGAACGTTCACAATCCTCACGTGGGCATGGGCAATAAACTGTAGCGAGTCAGTATTCATACAGGGTTTATCCAATAACATAAGATGCATGAAACCCAGATGTAGGCCTAAATATAAGTAAAGTATAACACAAATCTAAGAAATGTTTTCAAATAAGTTAAAGATCATTGTGAAACACCAATGCGTCCTCTTTCCAATGATACCTTGATTGTGTGTGTGGCCAGGGATGACTGAGCATTCGTTGTTATTTCGTCGTGTCAAAACCTGTACTGGGTCAGTTTTACTTGCTAACTGGTTTGATATGCAAACGTTGAAATGGACTATAGTCATCGTGCAGAGGTTTATGTGGAAAGAGGTGGTGGCCACATTGAATGCATTTGGCCATGAGGGGTACACTTCAACACTGAGAGTGGTTAAATCACTGTGTCAAAATTGAACACATTGTATTTAAGAAAAGGCCTGGATCTCATCTGTCTTTAAATAAAGCCGTTCCACATGCCCAGAATACCGGTTACCCCTGTGCATAAATTTGGCCCAGTACAGATTTTGGCCCTTCACAGAATAACAATGAATGCTCAGTCGTCCGTGGGCAGAGAAATGTCACGCAATCAAGGTATTATAGAAAGAGGACACATTGGAGTTTGACGTGATCTATAACTTATTTGAAAATATGTATAAGATTATTTTTATAATTTACTTTACATACGAGTTTTCTTTTTTGGATACACCCTGTAATATGTGTCTCGACCCTGAACTATGCATTGCAATATCATTTATCAGTTAGATTGTATAGTCGTAATTTTTTTGATTTGGTTCCCAGAGAGAGATGTTGAAGACCAGTTGATTGAACTGCGCGAACTCCTGGGCCGATACTTTAAGGACCGACACTTGGAGGACAGATACTTAGAGCATATGGAGAGATGTAAGTGGCACAAAACGGTATAATTATAACTCTTGTTTTTAGCTGCGGAACGGCAGCTTAACAAATGGTCGTGTCCGTTATGGTTCGTTAGTTCTTTAGTTAGTAACAAACGTCAGGCGCAGGTATTTATACAAGTACTGGAAAACTGGGTGATATAGGGTCGAAAACCTGATGTTAAATTGAACTGCACTCCTTCCAGAAATTACATGGCACAATCACGTCACGCATGCATATGAAAACAATGCGTTGGTCCGCAGCTTCCGAGATCATTTCGAGCTTGTTCACTTGACAATCGCCTAATGTGGAAAATAATTTTTCCTATAAACCATGGGCCCGATGATCTCATCCGTCTCCGATCCCATCCGCTCACGTATCCGTTGGGTCAATTTCCGTAGTGACAGCATTTGTACACTGATTCGCAGACCAAAAGATGTCAATCTATGAACACAAATCATAGGTCAAAGTGGTTTGACAAACCTTGTCTTTTTAACTATTTCCAGCTCCACCAGCTCCACCAGCTCCACCAGCTCCACCAGCTCCACCAGCTCCACCAGCTCCACCAGCTCCACCAGCTCCACCAGCTCCACCCGGTTCTGAAATGCCTTACGACGGTAAGTCTCAAGCTGGGGATGAGGACCGCAGCCGTAGTGTTAGAAGTGGCTCTGTGGATAGGCGCTGCACATGGCCATAACGGGTGTGGGAAGTAGCTGTCTCTTTCCGAAAATGTCGGGCGTTCCCGCTGATACTCGGAAATGGTCTAATCTACCAACAAAATGACTGTCATGCTTGGTGACTGTGAACGGCCTCTTCATAACAAAGCCAACCGCTTGTGAGCTTGTGAATCGTCTACCATATGTGATTTGGTAGATATATTTACCCAGTGACTGGTACCTGACCCCAGTTGCCCGACAAGGCCGCACCGACACTCAAAACAGCACAAACGCAGCTATACCAAGTTCCACACAATCGCTACTGAACTTTCATAAGTTGTCGTAGTTTCCTCGTACCATCAAAGAGTGGAATATTTTACCAGACCCTGTTGTCATATCACCAAATTCCATCTGCAAAATTGTAATCAAGCTGTCCCCCCCCCCCTACATGCATGGCTTTGTGCTGCATTAGAGCCCGCCCAGCCATAAATTGAGCAGAAGAAGCAGAAGGCCAAGCATTCTTAGTACTGAAAAATTTGGCGACTAGGCATGCTAGGGTCGAAAACCTGATGTTAAATTGTACTGCACTCCCAGAAATTACATGGCACCGTGACAATCATGTAACGCATGCATATGAAAACAATGCGTTGGTCCGCAGCTTCCGAGATCATTTCGAGCTTGTTCACTTGACAATCGCCTTATGTGGAGAATAATTTTTTCCTATAAACCATGGGCCCGATGATTTCATCCGTCTCCGATCTCACCCGCTCACGTATCCGTTGGGTCAATTTCCGTAGTGACAGCATTTTGTACACTGCTTCCCAGACCAAAAGATGTCAATCTATTAACACAAATCATAGGTCAAAGTGGTTTGACAAACCTTGTCTTCTTCTCTATTTCCAGCTCCACCAGCTCCACCTGCTCCACCAGCTCCACCAGCTCCACCAGCTCCACCAGGTCCACCCGGTCTTAAATCGTCTAACGACGGTAAGTCTCAAGCTGGGGATGAGGACCGCAGCCGTAGTGTTAGAAGTGGCTCTGCGGATAGGCGCTGCACGTGGCCATAACGGGTGTAGGAAGTAGCTGCCCCTTTCCGAAAATGTCTGGCGTTCCCGCTGATACTCGGAAATGGTCTAATCTACCAACAAAATGCCTGTCATGCTTGGTGACTGTGAACGACCTCTACATAACAAAGCCAACCGCTTGTGAGCTTGTGAATCGTCTACAATCCGTGATTTGGTAGATATATTTACCCAGTGACTGGTACCTGACCCCAGTTGCCCGACAAGGCCGCACCGACACTCAAAACAGCACAAACGCAGCTATACCAAGTTCCACACAATCGCCACTGAACTTTCATAGGTTGTCATAGTTTCCTCGTACCATCAAAGAGTGGAATATTTTACCAGACCCTGTTGTCATATCACCAAATTCCATCTGCATAATTAGAATCAAACTGCCCCCCCCCCCAAAAAAAAATGCATGGCGTCGTGCTGCACTAGAGCCCGCCCAGCCATAAATTGAGCAGAAGAAGCAGAAGGCCATGGCATTCTTAGTACTGAAACATTTGGCGACTAGGCATGCTATGGTCGAAAACCTGATGTTAAATTGTACTGCACTCCTTCCAGAATTTACATGGCACAATCACGTAACGCATGCATATGAAAACAATGCGTTGGTCCGCAGCTTCCGAGATCATTTCGAGCTTGTTCACTTGACAGTCGCCTAATGTGGAGAATAATTTTTTCCTATAAACCATGGGCCCGATGATCTCATCCGTCTCCGATCTCACCCGCTCACGTATCCGTTGGGTCAATTTCCGTAGTGACAACATTTTGTACACTGCTTCCCAGACCAAAAGATGTCAATCTATTAACACAAACCATAGGTCAAAGTGGTTTGAAAAACCTTGTCTTCTTCTCTATTTCCAGCTCCACCAGCTCCACCAGCTCCACCAGCTCCACAAACGCCACCAGCTCCACCAGCTCCACCCGGTCCCGAAAGGCGTTATTACGGTAAGTCTCAAGCTGAGGATGAGGACCGCAGCCGTAGTGTTAGAAGTGGCTCTGCGGATAGGCGCTGCACGTGGCCATAACGGGAGTAGGAAGTAGCTGCCCCTTTCCGAAAATGTCGGGCGTTCCCGCTGATACTCGGAAATGGTCTAATCTACCAACAAAATGCCTGTCATGCTTGGTGACTGTGAACGGCCTCTTCATAACAAAGCCAACCGCTTGTGAGCTTGTGAATCGTCTACCATCCTTGATTTGGTAGATTATTTACCCAGTGACTGGGACCTGACCCCAGTTGCCCGACAAGGCCGCACCGACACTCAAAACAGCACAAACGCAGCTATACCAAGTTCCACACAATCGCCACTGAACTTTCATAGGTTGTCATAGTTTCCTCGTACCATCAAAGAGTGGAATATTTTACCAGACCCTGTTGTCATATAACCAAATTCCATCTGCAAAATTGTAATCAAACTGTCCCCCCCCCCTACATGCATGGCTTTGTGCTGCATTAGAGCCCGCCCAGCCATAAATTGAGCAGAAGAAGCAGAAGGCCAAGGCATTCTTAGTACTGAAACATTTGTCGACTAGCCATGCTAGGGTCGAAAACCTGATGTTAAATTGTACTGCACTCCTTCCAGAAATTACATGGCACAATCACGTCACGCATGCATATGAAAACAATGCGTTGGTCCGCAGCTTCCGAGATCATTTCGAGCTTGTTCACTTGACAATCGCCTAATGTGGAGAATAATTTTTTCCTTTAAACCATGGGCCCGATGATCTCATCCGTCTCCGATCTCACCCGCTCACGTATCCGTTGGGTCAATTTCCGTAGTGACAGCATTTTGTACACTGCTTCCCAGACCAAAAGATGTCAATCTATTAACACAAATCATAGGTCAAAGTGGTTTGACAAACCTTGTCTTCTTCTCTATTTCCAGCTCCACCAGCTCCACCAGCTCCACCAGCTCCACCAGCTCCACCAGCTCCACCCGGTCTTAAAACGTCTGACGACGGTAAGTCTCAAGCTGGGGATGAGGACCGCAGCCGTAGTGTTAGAAGTGGCTCTGCGGATAGGCGCTGCACGTGGCCATAACGGGAGTAGGAAGTAGCTGCCCCTTTCCGAAAATGTCGGGCGTTCCCGCTGATACTCGGAAATGGTCTAATCTACCAACAAAATGCCTGTCATGCTTGGTGACTGTGAACGGCCTCTTCATAACAAAGCCAACCGCTTGTGAGCTTGTGAATCGTCTATTATCCTTGATTTGGTAGATTATTTACCCAGTGACTGGGACCTGACCCCAGTTGCCCGACAAGGCCGCACCGACACTCAAAACAGCACAAACGCAGCTATACCAAGTTCCACACAATCGCCACTGAACTTTCATAGGTTGTCATAGTTTCCTCGTACCATCAAAGAGTGGAATATTTTACCAGACCCTGTTGTCATATAACCAAATTCCATCTGCATAATTAGAATCAAACTGTCCCCCTCCCCTACATGCATGGCTTTGTGCTGCATTAGAGCCCGCCCAGCCATAAATTGAGCAGAAGAAGCAGAAGGCCAAGGCATTCTTAGTACTGAAACATTTGGCGACTAGGCATGCTAGGGTCGAAAAACTGATGTTAAATTGTACTGCACTCCTTCCAGAAATTACATGGCACAATCACGTCACGCATGCATATGAAAACAATGCGTTGATCCGCAGCTTCCGAGATCATTTCGAGCTTGTTCACTTGACAGTCGCCTAATGTGGAGAATAATTTTTTCCTATAAACCATGGGCCCGATGATCTCATCCGTCTCCGATCTCACCCGCTCACGTATCCGTTGGTCAATTTCCGTAGTGACAGCATTTTGTACACTGCTTCCCAGACCAAAAGATGTCCATCAATGAACACAAATCATCGGTCAAAGTGGTTTGACAAACCTTGTCTTCTTCTCTATTTCCAGCTCCACCAGCTCCACCAGCTCCACCAGCTCCACCAGCTCCACCAGCTCCACCAGCTCCACCAGCTCCACCAGCTCCACCAGCTCCAAAAGCGCCACCAGCTCCACCAGCACCACCCGGTCCTGAAAGGCGTCATTACGGTAAGTCTCAAGCTGAGGATGAGGACCGCAGCCGTAGTGTTAGAAGTGGCTCTGCGGATAGGCGCTGCACGTGGCCATAACGGGAGTAGGAAGTATATAGCTGCCCCTTTCCGAAAATGTCAGGCGTTCCCGCTGATACTTGGAAATGGTCTAATCTACCAACAAAATGCCTTTCATGCTTGGTGACTGTGAACGACCTCTACATAACAAAGCCAACCGCTTGTGAGCTTGTGAATCGTCTACCATCTGTGATTTGGTAGATATATTTACCCAGTGACTGGTACCTGACTTCAGTTGCCCGACAAGGCCGCAACGACACTCAAAACAGCACCAACGCAGCTATACTAAGTTCCACTCAACTGCCACTGAACTTTCATAGGTCGTCACAGTTTCCTCGTACCATCAAAGAGTGGAATATTTTACCAGACCCTGTTGTCATATCACCAAATTCCATCTGCATAATTAGAATCAAACTGTCCCCCCCCCCAACATGCATGGCTTTGTGCTGCACTAGAGCCCAGTCATAAATAAAGCAGAAGAAGCAGAAGGCCGGGCATTCTTTAACCTTTTTCCCGCTATTTATTGCAATTATTTCAGGGTCAAGCGGGGTTTCAGCTTGCTCAACCGACGTTCCCTGTCCTTCCGGTTATTACTGCCGTGTGCATGCGAGAACTGCGGATGGGACTCGATACAGAGGAAGGTGCTACCAGAGCAACTAGTGCGCCCCGCACTAACTCGGAGGACCAGATACAACCGACGATTTGTACTGTTTGGGCTCAGCCACAGATACAATACTTCAAACGAAAATATTGGCGTTTTAGATGACAACATTTTCGATGTTTGTTTTAGGATAATGGGTTATCGTTTGCTGAGGTGGTGGGTATGCACATTATGCCAGTTGCGGTTCTCAATGGGAAAAAAAAAAAAACTAATTAAAAAATCATCTGATTATGGTGGGAGATTGTACAAAGGAAACGTTTTGAGTTCCTTGCGAATATCAGGAAACACAGAAAACCTGTTGTTTCAAAATTTGGAATTACGAGAAATTTGTCAGGCCACAAAACAGGTTCGAAACAGTCTCTTCTTAATTTTGAGGAAAAGTAAATTACGATAAAAAAGGGGAATATTTAAAAGTTGAGATCTGGGTAGCATAAGAGAATCGCACCTGACCTGCGAATGTTGTTTTAAGATAGTTTGCATCGTTAATACTCATTATTAATACTTTAATTGCAATATAGGCCTATATATAATTATTTCTGATAGCTTGCACAAGTACAGTGTTTATATGTCGGTGAAGGGCAAATTCTTATATGATTCCTGAAGAATGTTGTAGAATTGGCTCAAATTTATGAATTTCCTTAGCCTTTAGATTTAGGGGATTTCCTCAAAATTTGATATTTGTTTCCATTTCCTTAGAAATTCCTTCCAAAGTAAAATGTTCCTTAAAAATGAGGGAATTTCCTTGAAAGTGAAAGCTTACTCTTGCCCTAATCGTATGAACCCAAACACCATCAATCGTAGTCCCGACCCCAACCCCTTTACTATCATCCCAAAGCTGTCCGAATTTACTTCTTCTTCTTTTTACCCGAAGTTACTTTTTACTGTCGGTATCGGCTACTATTTCTTTTTTTATTAATCAGATGGTATTGTGTTAAATTGCATTTGGCATTTGTGGCTAAATTGGAATTAAACTAGGGTATGCAAACCGTTTTAGTACAATCTTGCACAGTTTGTTATTACAATGCCTGATAAACGTTTGATGTCAGCATTTCGGAATATTAATAGCAGACAAGGGCGTCAATCGCTTCTCAAAAGTGGGGGGGGGGCGGGGTGGACACTTGACTATAGCGAGCTATAGCGAGCGCGAAGCACAAAGTCCTAACGGCGTGGGGTTCGGGACAGCTGAAGGGCTCCGGGGGAAATGGATTCTAGACGCTCTGTGGTGCGATCCATAGGCAATTTCCGACCAATTTAACCAATTTGTTTTGGCAAAAGATTACCATTTAAACATAATTTTCGAGTTTGGAGTCATTGAATCAGCTACTCTGAGCTACAGAATCATGTGTATGCTACAATTTGTATTCGGAGTGGGGGAACGATAATCATCAACAGAAACGACGTTTTGTAGACTCAGTTATAATTAGCAAAGCTGGAATGAATTGAACCCGTCGCTTCAACACCAACAAACCCCGACAGTTCGAAGACAGAATAGTAACAAAACCTGAATGAGGTGCACCATATAGATAACAACAGAACACGATAGTTCGATGAAGGAATAACTATAGAATACCTGAATTAGGTGAACCATTCAGTAATAAATAACTGAAGACCACGACGGTTGACATTGACCAACGAGAACAGTTGCATATAAATAACAAGTCCCCATGGGCAGATGTTGGTGCAGATTTGTGATGGTTTTTAACCCCATGCGCACGGGAAGCGGTCATGGCCGCGGCCGCTAATTCTCATTGGAATGCAGTTGCCAGCTGTGGTATACCGTGGCACACGGCTAGTGGGTAGTTCCACAGCTGCTGCTTTTGTGCAGTCCCGCTACCACGCAAAGGCTGTGCAGTCATGCGGGCCACTTGCTCTATGGGTGGAGGAATGTCCCCATTACACCCCGTCCTTAAGGGGTTAAAAAGTGGACAAAATAAGTTCACCTTATAATAAATTTAACATATTTTTAAAAGCAGTTGATAAAACAGTAGTTATGATTCAATTTCCAAATGACATGAAGATTGTATTGGGCCTGGCATGACTTCGTGTCCAAGTCCGATTAAGTTCATGTGACAGAAAGCGGAGGTTTTTTTTTTTTAGCTTTGCAAATGAAAACTAGAACGGTGAAGCCGACATTTTATTGGTCGCTGCCAGCGTTTTAAGCATGATACGAAAAGACAAACGCATATAATCCTTAAAATATTACATGTGCCAATTGGCAATGCAGCTAAATGAAACAAAGTTAAGCTCTTGGCTTCCCACAAACCCAATGATGATTTGTAGGACTGGAAAATGTTCCTCCATGCAGTAACGTGTTTTTTTTTAGGCTACTTAAATGTCCCGCTGATTACAGGCGGTGATGACTAATTCCATTGCTGCAGTAAACTATTTGCATCATGAGCTGTAACCCTGTATATTGGGAACAAATACCAGATTTACAAGAGAGTGCAAAAGCTGCCTCGCTAGTTGATATAAATAAATTCATGCTGAATACGGAACATTATCTTGGTCATTCGTAAATAACACAAGCCTTTGAACGGTCGTCATTTTGCAGACGGTTGGATGGGTTGGCAGGCGCGGTTGGATGTTCCGCCGGGTTACGGTGAGCAATAGTGGTTGGTCGTGATAGCGCCCTCTCGCGGCGGCGGGTTATCGCTGTGTGGTGCATGCAGTGCTCTTCAGTACTAGGTTTATCCATCCAGTCCAGACGATTACACTCATGAGTACACTATCATGATCGCTAAAATATTATAATATTACGTGGTACTAAAGATGAACCATTTTAGCTGCGGGATGCTATTTAATTTTTGTGTAGACATTTTGAGCATGGGTTGGCAGGCCTTAGGGCTACAGTGTTTTAGTACACTTTTGTCTACCCTGGCCGGTTTGGAATGTTATATTGTTTTTGTTTTCTGTCCCTCTATCTCCTCTCCCCTGTCAAACTGTCCACCCTCCCCCCCCCCCCCCCCCCCCTCCCCCGACCCATTCCTACTCGCATTCTTCAGTCTTGTCTGGTCTGACCGTTTCCAATTTCCAATTTTTGTTTACTTTTTACTTTTTATTTGCTTTGTCATTGTACTTTTGTTCATTTGTTGGCCGAATAAATAATAATAATAATAATAATAATAGCAGCTCAACGTACAGCTCAAATGACTTGGTTTTATGTTTA
Source organism: Patiria miniata (assembly GCF_015706575.1). Lineage (NCBI taxonomy): Eukaryota > Metazoa > Echinodermata > Asteroidea > Valvatida > Asterinidae > Patiria > Patiria miniata. The sequence goes on along the minus strand of NW_024037051.1, from coordinate 8,081,717 downwards.
AACTCCAAACACTGCTACTTCCAGAAATTACATGGCACAACCACGTGGCTCATGTGAACACAAATTCGTTGGCCCGCAGTGTCCAATTTTTTTTCCTCCGCTTTTTATTTCTATAATTAATAGGGAATGTCAACCAAAAAAATGACAATTATATTGTCGTCAAATTAAAAAACCTAAAAGAGCGTACTCTGTCAGTTATGGCGTGTCAAACGTTGCAATATTCAATATTTTGCAATATATATGTTGGATGTTCAATATGTGTTTGTTATCTTTTACATTTATGTGCGATGTTCAATATAAGTGTGCGATGTTTTTCATTATTTGCGCGATGTTTAATATATTTGTGCGATGTTTTACAATATATGTGCGATGTTCTATATATGTGTGCGATGTTTTACATTTATATGCGTTTTTCAATTTATATGTGCGATGTTTTTGACGATTTATATGTGCGATGTTTTCAATATTATGTTCGATTTTTTGCATTAAATGTGCAAAGTTTTTCGATACAATTGTGTGTGTTGTTCTACAATATATTTGCGATATTCTCAAATATGTGAGCAATGTTTCACAAATATGTTTGACAATTCGAGCTATTTGTATTCGATGTTTTATCGGTATGTTTGCATTCGATCTTTTGCAATGCATTTGATATTTCCCTTTTCATTCGATGTTTCGTTAAGAGTCAAAGTCTGGTTACTAGACTGCGAAAGTCTGACTATTTTGCCTAAAGGCAGTGTATAAGACGTCAGGGGATCGCGTAAACTGATTAGAGCCAGACCTAAACGGTAAAAACCGGAATTGTGGGTAATTCTTTAAGCATACGCAATGCGTTCATCATTGTTTGGGCAGTACCCCCAGCTGTGCCTGTACTACCATAGTGCTATGTGCATCATCTATGCATTGAGGAGTGCATGACACATGGTCTGAGTTCCAAGGCCGATGTGCACCTGTCCCGTTTAATGATCCAGTTACCTGATAATTTGTTAGCATAAGCTGATGTAAAATTGGGCAAAATTAGATGTTTATGAAAAAAAATCAAGTTGTAACGGGTTAACCTTGCATTTTTTTTAGCAAAATCGGAAAAATTCAGATGTTTCTGATTGCAGATTGTATGGGGTTAGATGTTTATGAAACATTTCAAATTGTAAGGGGTGAACATTGCATATTTTAGCGAAATTGGGCAAAATCAGATGTTTCCGATAAATTTAAGCTGTAAGGGATAAACCTTGCTTTTTTAGTGAAATTTTGCAAAGTTAGATGTTACGAAGAATTTCAAATTGAAAGGGGTTAACCTCGCAATATTTTTTAAAGCGACAATGGGAAAAAAATCAAATGTTTTTGGAAAATTGCAGATTGTAAGGGGTTAACCTTGCTTGTTGAATAAGATTGGGAAAAATTAGATGTTCATGAAAAAAATTGTTAAAGGGGGTTAACCTTGCATTTTTTTTAGCAAAATTGGGCAAAAAGAAATATTTATGAACAATTTTAAATTGTAAGAGGTGTACCTTGTATATTTAGTAAAATTTGTCAAAATCAGATTTGTATGAAAAATCTAAAATGGTAAGGGGTTAACCTTGCTTTTTTAGCAAAATTTGGAGCATATTTTACTAAAATTGGGCAAAATCAGATGCTTCTAAAAAATCCAGATGTAAAGTTTCCGCAAAAACAGCTGTTGAAAAAGACCCCAATGTTGAACTTTACTGAGTCTGAGGTCTATCGAGGGGACGATCCTTATTTCAACTCCCGGAGATTCGCTGACAGTCTCTATTTTTCTTTTTAAGAAAGTCGAAATAGCTGAAGAGGGAGGTGGGAATCTATATGTGCCCAGATACAAAGAGTAGAAATCTACGCGTCTGCCTTTTGAAAATACACAATTGCGGGGTTCATTGTTGCGTAATGATCCGCCTAGCACACCACTGTTTTGCACATTAGGCTGTGTTATGCAGCTTCCTAACAAACCAAACACACTGGGCTCATTATATCGACTTGTTTTTACCCATTAAGGTAAAGCAAATGGACCATGTAATCTTCCTGGCGCGTTTGCTCACCTATAAAGACAACTTTTCTCAGTTTAAGTAACATTCTAAGGTAACGAAATGGCCGAGTGGTTACGATTCGTCGTCCACGGTTAGCGGGGTCCCGGGTTCGAATCCCGCTGGTGTCTTTTTGGTTTTTAACGTATGAGTTCAATTATTCACTATTAGAGATTTAATTGTGTATTGGTCGGGGACGCCGAGACCCCGGAAGAGAACTAAGGGATCGGCTGGGGCATTGTTGTGGCTCAGACCGATCCCTGAAAGCTTGACTAGCACATAACTTTTTGATTTTTTTTACCCTCTATCTTTTATACTTTGGTTTAGTTTGATATCTACAGCTGCTCGGCAGGTCTACGGGTAGTATCAAAATTGAAACAAAGGTGTATGTCATAAATCAATGAATATTTCATAATTGACTATAATCAAAACGGAGTTTCATTTGATCAATTTGACTATCATTATATAATGACGCGATTGCCAATTGACGTAAGAAACGCCATAAATTATACCGGGAAAGAATAAAGATGTACATTGTAATATAAATATTATTTATACATCTTTCAAATAACGTGTCTTTAATTGTGAGCATTCCAAACAATACAGTAATTCGCAATGGTATTAGAATGGTATATGATAGCACGATCAATGCGTCTCTAATAAATTTAAAAATATATAATTTAGGCCCCTATGTGTGAAATATTCTTTGATTGACTATGAGCATTCCATACGAATGAGTTAATTCGCAAAATATAGCAACAACAAAAGAGAAAGGAAAAAGAGAAAATTCCTTTACCCTAAAAACTGGAAAAATAATTTGTTTTAAAAAAGTCAAATGGGACACTCCATGTATTGATTTAACAGTTGCAATGAGCCTTACATTTTAGCAAAATTGGGAAAAATCAGATGTTTCTGGAAAATTGCAGCTTGTAAGGGGTTAACCTTGCATTTTTAGTAAAATTTAGATGTTTATGAAACATTTCAAATAGAAAGGGGTGAACCTTGCATTTTTTAGCGAAATTGGGCAAAATCAGATCTTTCTGGAAAATTTCAGATTGTAAGGGGTTAACCTTGCTTTTGTAGTAAATTTTGGCAAAATAAGATGTGTATGAAAAATTATAAATTGTAAGGGGTTAACCTTGCTTTTTTAGTAAAATTGGGAAAATTTAAATGTTTATAAAAAATTTCAAATTGTCAGTGGTTAACCTTGCATTTTTTAGCAAAATAGGGCAAAATCAGGTGTTTATGGAAAATTTCAGATTGTAAGGGGTAAACTTTGCATTTTTAGAAAAATTGGGCAAAATCAGATTTGTATGAAAAATCAAAAATTGTAAGAGGTTAACCTTGCCAAATTAGGGCAAAATCAGATGTTTCTGGAAAATTGCAGATTGAAAGGGGTTAACCTTGCTTTTTTAAGCGAAATTGGGAAAAATCAGATGTTTCTTGAAAATTGAAGATTGTAAGGGGTGAAGTTGGCATTTTTAGCATAACTGGGCAATATCAGATTGATATGAAAAATCTCAAATTGTAAGGGGTGAACCTTGTATTTTTAGCGAAATTGGGCAAAATCAGATCTTTCTGGACAATTTCAGATTGTAAGGGGTTAACCTTGCTTTTTTAGTGATATATGGCAAAATAAGATGTGAATGAAAAATTTCAAATTGTAAGGGGTTAACCTTGCTTTTTGTAGTAAAATTGGGCAAATTTAAATGTTTATGAAAAATCTCAAATTGTTAGGGGTTAACCTTGCATTTTTTTGCAAAATACGGCAAAACCAGGTGTTAATGAAGCATTTCAGATTGTAAAGGGTTCACCTTGCATTTTTAGCAAAATTGGGAATAATCAGATTGGTATGAAAAATTAAAAATTGTAAGGGGTTAACCTTTGCCCAATTAGGGCAAAATCAGATGTTTCTGGAAAATTGCAGATTGAAAGGGGTTAACCTTGCATTTTTAGCAAAACTGGGCAATATCAGATTTTCATGAAAAATCTCAAATTGTAAGGGGTGAGCCTTGCATTTTTAGCAAAATTGGGCAAAATCAGATGTTTCTGAAAAAATTTCAGATGTAAGGTGGTTAACCTTGCTTTTTTAGCAAAATTGGGCAAAATCAGATTTGTATGAAAAATCAAAAATTGTAAGGGGTTAACCTTTGCCAAATTAGGGCACTAAAAAAGCAAGGTTAGGCCAAAAAAAAAATATTCGGTCTCTGGTCAGACCAAAGTTCCGGAATTGACGCGGCCACGGGGCTTTTTTTTTTTTTTTTCTTCAAGCTTGGATTGTACAGACAAGGTGGGTACTATTTTGCTTTTTTGGTGTCCTCATGTACATTGGTGTCCTCCATAATTTGCCTTGGTGCTCTCGATCATTTGCCTTGGTGCAATTTCCCATTCCTTGGTGCTCTTTGGTAAAAAAAAATGAGGGGATGCGGAAATAGAGGGCGCTGTTGGAGCTACCGCGGAACATTTTGGAAAAAAAAAAGATCGACGCGCATGATTAAAATCGACGCGCGCGCTGACCAGAGACCGACTTATTTTTTTTTTTTGGCCTTAACCCCCTTACATCTGAAATTTTCAGATGTAAGGGGGTTAAGGCCAAAAAAAAAACTATTCGGTCTCTGGTCAGACCAAAGTTCCGGAATTGACGCGGCCACGCGTTTTTTTTTTTTTTTTTTTTGCTTTTTTTTTTTTTTCTTCAAGCTTGGATTGTACAGACAAGGTGGGTACTATTTTGCTTTTTTGGTGTCCTCATGTACATTGGTGTCCTCCATAATTTGCCTTGGTGCTTTCGATCATTTGTCTTGGTGCAATTTCCCATTCCTTGGTGCTCTTTGGTAAAAAAAATTGAGGAGGTGCGGAAATAGAGGCAGTGTTGGAGCTACCGCGGCACATTTTGAAAAAAAAAAAGATCGACGCGCATGCTTAAAATCGACGCGCGCGCTGACCAGAGACCGACTTATTTTTTTTTTTGGCCTAACCTTGCTTTTTTAGTAAAATTGGGCAAATTTTAATGTGCATGAAAAATTTGAAACTGTTAGCGGTTAACCTAGCAAACTACGGCAAAACCAGGTGTTCATGAAAAAATTCAGATTGTAAAGGGTTGACCCTGCATTTTTAGCAAAATTGGGAAAAATCAGATTTGTATGAACAATCAAAAATTGTAAGGGGTTAACCTTTGCCAAATTAGGGCAAAATCAGATGTTTCTGGAAAATTGCAGATTGAAAGGGGTTCATTTAACCTTGCATTTTATGCAAAATTGGGCAAAATGAGGTTTTTTATGAAAAATCTCAAATTGTAAGGGGTGAACCTTGCATATATTAGCAAAATTCGGCAAAATCAGATGTTTCTGAAAAAAATTCCGATGCAAGGAATTAACCTTGCTTTTTTTTTTAAAAATAAGATGTTTATGAAAAATTTCAAATTGTAAGGGTTCAGCTTGCATTTTTTTTTTTTGCAAAACAGGGCAAAATCAGATGTTTATGAAAAATTTCAAATTATAAAGGGTTAACCTTGCATTTTTTAAGCGAAATTGGGGGAAAAATCTGATGTTTCTGGAAAATTGCAGATTGTAAGGGGTTAACCTTGCTTTTTGAATAAGATTGGGAAAAATTAGATGTTCATGAAAAAAAATTCAAATTGTAAGGGGTTAACCTTGCATTTTTTTAGCAAAATAGAACACAATCAGATGATTCTGGAAAATTGCAGATTGTTAGGGCTTTACCTTGTATTTCTAGCAAAATTGGGCAAAAAGAAATGTTTGTGAAAAATTTTAAACTGTAAGAGGTGTACCTTGTATATTAAGTAAACTTTGGCAAAATCAGATTTGTATAAAAAATCTAAAATGGTAAGGGGTTAACCTTGCTTTTTAAGCAAAATTTGGAGCATATTTTACTAAAATTGGGCAGAATCAGATGCTTCTATAAATCCAGATGTAAAGTTTCCGCTAAAAAAACAACGTTCACCCCTTACAATTTGAGATTTTTCATATCAATCTGATATTGCCCAGTTATGCTAAAAATGCCAAGTTAACCCCTTACAATCTGCAATTTTTAAGAAACATCTGATTTTTCCCAATTTCGCTTAAAAAAGCAAGGTTAACCCCTTTCAATCTGCAATTTTCTAGAGACATCTGATTTTGCCCTAATTTGGCAAGGTTAACCCCTTACAATTTTTGATTTTTCATACAAATCTGATTTTGCCCAATTTTGCTAAAAATGCAAAGTTTACCCCTTACAATCTGAAATTTTCCATAAACACCTGATTTTGCCCTATTTTGCTAAAAAATGCAAGGTTAACCACTGACAATTTGAAATTTTTCATAAACACCTGATTTTGCCCAATTTTGCTAAAAATGCAAAGTTTACCCCTTACAATCTGAAATTTTCCATAAACACCTGATTTTGCCCTATTTTGCTAAAAAAAGCAAGGTTAACCACTGACAATTTGAAATTTTTCATAAACATTTAAATTTTCCCAATTTTACTAAAAAAGCAAGGTAAACACCTTACAATTTGAAATTTTCCATAAACATCTGAGTTTGCCCTATTTTGCTAAAAAAAAATGCAATCTGAACCCCTTACAATTTGAAATTTTCCATAAACATCTATATTTTACCAAATTTCACTAAAAAAAAAAGTAAGGTTAATTCCTTACATCTGAATTTTTTTCAGAAACATCTGATTTTGCCCAATTTTGCTTAAAATGCAAGGTTAACCCCTTTAAATTTGCAATTTTCAAGAAACATCTGATTTTGCCCTAATTTGGCAAAGGTTAACCCCTTACAATTTTTGATTTTTCATACAAATCTGATTTTTCCGAATTTTGCTAAAAATGCAATCCTTTACGATCTGAAATTTTTCATGAACACCTGGTTTTGCCTTATTTTGCAAAAAAATGCAAAATTAACCCCTAACAATTTGAAATTTTCAGAGGTAAGGGGGTTAACCTTGCTTTTTTAGTGCCCTAATTTGGCAAAGGTTAACCCCTTACAATTTTTGATTTTTCATACAAATCTGATTTTTCCCAATTTCGCTAAAAAAGCAAGGTTAACCCCCTTACATCTGACATTTTTCAGAAACATCTGATTTTGCCCAATTTTGCTAAAAATGCAAGGTTCACCCCTTACAATTAGAGATTTTTCATAAAAATCTGATATTGCCCAGTTTTGCTAAAAATGCAAAGTTAACCCCTTTCAATCTGCAATTTTCCAGAAACATCTGATTTTGCCCTTATTGGGCAAAGGTTAACCTCTTACAATTTTTGATTTTTCATACAAATCTGATTTTGCCCAATTTTGCTAAAATTGCAAGGTGAACCCCTTACAATCTGACATTTTTCATAAACACCTGATTTTGCCCTATTTTGCTAAAAAATGCAAGGTTCACCCCTTACAATTTGAGATTTTTCATAAACATTTAAATTTGCCCAATTTTACTAAAAAAGCAAGGTTAACCCCTTACAATTTGAAATTTTTCATTACATCTTATTTTGCCAAATATCACTAAAAAAGCAAGGTTAACCCCTTACAATCTGAAATTGTCCAGAAAGATCTGATTTTGCTCAATTTCGCTAAAAATACAAGGTTCACCCCTTACAATTTTTGATTTTTCATATAAATCTGATATTGCCCAGTTATGCTAAAAATGCCAAGTTAACCCCTTACAATCTGCAATTTTCAAGAAACATCTGATTTTTCCCAATTTCGCTTAAAAAAAGCAAGGTTAACCCCTTTCAATCTGCAATTTTCCAGAAACATCTGATTTTGCCCTAATTTGGCAAGGTTAACCCTTACAATTTTTGATTTTTCATACAAATCTGATTTTGCCCAATTTTGCTAAAAATGCAAAGTAAACCCCTTACCATCTGAAATTTTCCATAAACACCTGATTTTGCCCTATTTTGCTAAAATATGCAAGGTTAACCACTGACAATTTGAAATTTTTCATAAACATTTAAATTTTCCCAGTTTTGCTAAAAATGCAAAGTTAACCCCTTTCAATCTGCAATTTTCCAGAAACATCTGATTTTGCCCTTATTGGGCAAAGGTTAACCTCTTACAATTTTTGATTTTTCATACAAATCTGATTTTGCCCAATTTTGCTAAAATTGCAAGGTGAACCCCTTACAATCTGACATTTTTCATAAACACCTGATTTTGCCCTATTTTGCTAAAAAATGCAAGGTTCACCCCTTACAATTTGAGATTTTTCATAAACATTTAAATTTGCCCAATTTTACTAAAAAAGCAAGGTTAACCCCTTACAATTTGAAATTTTTCATTACATCTTATTTTGCCAAATATCACTAAAAAAGCAAGGTTAACCCCTTACAATCTGAAATTGTCCAGAAAGATCTGATTTTGCTCAATTTCGCTAAAAATACAAGGTTCACCCCTTACAATTTGAGATTTTTCATATAAATCTGATATTGCCCAGTTATGCTAAAAATGCCAAGTTAACCCCTTACAATCTGCAATTTTCAAGAAACATCTGATTTTTCCCAATTTCGCTTAAAAAAAGCAAGGTTAACCCCTTTCAATCTGCAATTTTCCAGAAACATCTGATTTTGCCCTAATTTGGCAAGGTTAACCCTTACAATTTTTGATTTTTCATACAAATCTGATTTTGCCCAATTTTGCTTAAAATGCAAAGTAAACCCCTTACCATCTGAAATTTTCCATAAACACCTGATTTTGCCCTATTTTGCTAAAATATGCAAGGTTAACCACTGACAATTTGAAATTTTTCATAAACATTTAAATTTTCCCAATTTTACTAAAAAAGAAAGGTTAACCCCTTACAATTTGAAATTTTTCATACACATCTTATTTTGCCAAATTTTACTACAAAAGCAAGGGTAACCCCTTACAATCTGAAATTTTCCAGAAAGATCTGATTTTGCCCAATTTCCGCTAAAAAATGCAAGGTTCACCCCTTACAATTTGAAATGTTTCATAAACATCTAAATTTTACTAAAAATGCAAGGTTAACCCCTTACAAGCTGCAATTTTCCAGAAACATCTGATTTTTCCCAATTTTGCTAAAATGTAAGGTTAACCCCTTGCAACTGTTAAATCAATACATGAAGTGTCCCAATTGAATTTTTTAAAACAAATTATTTTTCCAGTTTTTAGGGTAAAGGAATTTTCTCTTTTTTTCCTTTCTCTTTTGTTGTTGCTATATTTTGTGAATTAACTCATTCGTATGGAATGCTCATAGTCAATCAAAGAATATTTCACACATAGGGCCTAAATTATATATTTTTAAATTTAATAGAGACGCATTGATCGTGCTATCATATACCATTCTAATACCATTGCGAACTACTGTATTGTTTGGAATGCTCACAATTAAAGACACGTTATTTGAAAGATGTATAAATAATATTTATATTACAATGTACATCTTTATTCTTTCCCGGTATAATTTATGGCGTTTCTTACGTCAATTGGCAATCGCGTCATTATATAATGATAGTCAAATTGATCAAACGAAACTCCGTTTTGATTATAGTCAATTATGAAATATTCATTGATTTATGACATACACCTTTGTTTCAATTTTGATACTACCCGTAGACCTGCCGAGCAGCTGTAGATATCAAACTAAACCAAAGTATAAAAGATAGAGTGTAAAAAAAATCAAAAAGTTATGTGCTAGTCAAGCTTTCAGGGATCGGTCTGAGCCATAACAATGCCCCAGCCGATCCCTTAGTTCTCTTCCGGGGTCTCGGCGTCCCCGACCAATACACACTTCCTTCCCTATCCATCCATATAACCCCGGAGGGCCAGGCACCATATAAAAGCAAAGAGCTAAGGGAGGAACAGGGCGGCCCCTAAGCCCTGATCCTCCGAGTGGACCACATGCCCTGAACCTGTACGAAGGCGCCAACCTGGAACTCGCGGACAGTACCAGCAGCAGTGCTTACCGATTAAGCTAAGGTACTGTTGGTACTTTACGACGGGAAATTAAATCTCTTATAGTGAATAATTGAACTCATTCGTTAAAAACCAAAAAGACACCAGCGGGATTCGAACCCGGGACCCCGCTAACCGTGGACGACGAATCGTAACCACTCGGCCATTTCGTTACCTTAGAATGTTACTTAAACTGAGAAAAGTTGTCTTTATAGGTGAGCAAACGCGCCAGGAAGATTACTGGGTCCATTTGCTTTACCTTAATGGGTAAAAACAAGTCGATATAATGAGCCCAGTGTGTTTGGTTTGTTAGGAAGCTGCATAACACAGCCTAATGTGCAAAACGGTCGTGTGCTAGGCGGATCATTACGCAACAATGAACACCGCAATTGTGTATTTTCAAAAGGCAGACGCGTAGATTTCTACTCTTTGTATCTGGGCACATATAGATTCTCACCTCCCTCTTCAGCTATTTCGACTTTCTTAAAAAGAAAAATAGAGACTGTCAGCGAATCTCCGGGAGTTGAAATAAGGATCGTCCCCTCGATAGACCTCAGACTCAGTAAAGTTCAACATTGGGCTCATTTTCAACAGCTGTTTTTGTGGAAACTTTACATCTGGATTTTTTAGAAGCATCTGATTTTTTCCCAATTTTAGTAAAATATGCTCTAAATTTTGCTAAAAAAGCAAGGTTAACCCCTTACCATTTTAGATTTTTCATACAAATCTGATTTTGCCAAATTTTACTAAATATACAAGGTACACCTCTTACAATTAAAAATTTTTCATCAACATTTCTTTTTGCCCAATTTTGCTAGAAATACAGGGTTAAGCCCTAACAATCTGCAATTTTCCAGAATCATCTGATTGTGTCCTATTTTGCTTTTAAAAAAAATGCAAGGTTAACCCCTAACAATCTGCAATTTTCCAGAATCATCTGATTGTGTCCTATTTTGCTTTAAAAATGCAAGGTTAACCCCTAACAATCTGCAATTTTCCAGAATCATCTGATTGTGTCCAATTTTGCTTTTAAAAAAAATGCAAGGTTAACCCCTTACAATTTGAATTTTTTTCATGAACATCTAATTTTTCCCAATCGTATTTAAAAAGCAAGGTTAACCCCTTACAATCTGCAATTTTCCAGAAACATCAGATTTTTTTCCCAATTTCGCTTAAAAAATGCGAGGTTAACCCCTTATAATTTGAAATTTTTCATAAACATCTGATTTTGCCCAATTTCGCTAGAATATGCAATGTTCACCCCTTACAATTTGAAATGTTTCATAAACATCTAACCCCATACAATCTGCAATTTTCCAGAAACATCTGATTTTTCCCGATTTTGCTTTAAAAAATGCAAGGCCAGTTAACCCGTTACAATTTGATTTTTTTTCATAAACATCTAATTTTGCCCAATTTTACATCTGGAATTTTTCAAACAAATTATCAGGTAACTGGATCATTAAACGGGACAGGTGCACATCGGCCTTGGAGCTCAGACCATGTGTCATGCACTCCTCAATGCATAGATGATGCACATAACACTATGGGTAGTACAGGCACAGCTGGGTGTACTGCCCAAACAATGATGAACGCATTGCGTATGCTTAAAGAATTACCCACAATTCCGGTTTTTACCGTTTAGGTCTGGCTCTTATCACTTTACGCGATCCCCTGACGTCTCATACACTGACTTTAGGCAAAATAGTCAGACTTTTGCGGTCTAGTAACCAGACTTTGACTCTTAACGAAACATCGAATGAAAAGGGAAACATCAAATGCATATTGCAAAAGATCGAATGTAAACACACCGATGAAACATCGAATACAAATAGCTCGAAATGTGAAACATATGTGTAAACATTGCTCACATATTTGAGAATATCGCAAATATATTGTAAAACAACACACACAATTGTATCGAAAAACATCGCACATTTAATGCAAAAAATCGAACATAATATTGAAAACATCGCACATATAAATTGAAAATCGCATATAAATGTAAAACATCGCACACATATATTGAACATCGCACATATATTGTAAAACATCGCACAAATATATTAAACATCGCGCAAATAATGAAAAACATCACACACTTATATTGAACATCGCACATAAATGTAAAAGATAACAAACACATATTGAACATCCAAAATATATATTGCAAAATATTGAATATTGCACCGTTGGACACGCCACAGCTAGCTAGCTGCAGACAACATGACTGAGGTTGGCATAACTTTTTCTCCCTCACAAGAAAATTCGCCAGGAAGGTTGAAACAGTTGGTGGCGCTCTCTATAGAGTTTATCCTGCTGTTGTGCTTTTTGTAGCGCACATTTAGGCTATGCGTTTTTCAGTACACGTAATATTGCCTCTGGCATTTTTAAATCGCCCAATTTAGCTGTTTAGAGCGCAAAGCCTGCATGTGCTACGTCAGCAGGCGACGGATACACGTACGTACGTCCGTACGTACGTACATAGCATATGCGCCATACAGCTAGCGCGGCACTAGCATCTAGCACACTGCAGCAAGATGGCCGATGCAAGCAAGAACGATTGTCATGCAATTTTTAAACGCCTTCATTCCATACCAACCAATAAGGTAACTTTATGAAAATATTTACTGTGGTTTATATGACTTTATAAATTCAAGCCCGAAATTCATGCTCAAAATGAACTCAAGAATGACTAGAAAATTGGTTTAGTCGTTGAACATATTGCATGAGTCGTAGTACAGCCTTCGTGAAGTTAAAAAGGGGCACATCGTCCTGAAATCACAGAGAATTGTATTTTTTAGATTGTTTATTACGTGAGTATGTCATGAGGTGTAGTACCAGAGTTTGAGGGCAAACTGTGCAGCGGTTCTGTGGGAAATATCTGCATTTTGATGGACGTTTTTGTACTTGGGCCCCTAATTGGAAAAATTCTGCCAACCGGACACCACTTTTTTCAATAAATTTTCTAGCGCCAAAAGTTACCTCTTTTATGGTTATTCCCTCCACTTTCCCTCCTCTACTCTCACCCCCTCCTTTCCTTAATTTATATTTATCAATCAGTCGCTCACTTCTTCGAAATTCGAACCTCGAACACTTGCTTGATACACGAGTCTCTTAACCGCTAGGCCGCGCACGATCGCTGTTGCAATGATCAATCTTTGGACGTATTTGAAGTATCCATTGAAATAAACTAAATATTCATGAGAAAATAAATATTCATAATGACGTATTGCACTATCATTGGCCGGCTCATGCGACGTCTCATGCGACGTCATGGTTATCGATGTCATGCGTACAACGTACCGCTGTTCCAGACACTTAAATCAGTTTTGACCGGCTGCTTCAACTCAGATCTGCACTACATGTGCATGCAAAATGTGCTCCAAAAACACATTTTTACCAATTTTTTTTCGCATGTCCACTCTTTCCTGGATTCCTCTTGGTTGAAATCACAAGGTGAGGTGAAAATTTGGATGTTTGGCGGCAGGTAAGTGGTGTCCGGTTGGCAGAATTTTTCCCCCTAATTTAGTAATTAGTGTTTTGTGCTGAAAACAATTTTGCGGGGTTCTTCATCTATGAGGCTCCATTAGTCCGAGTTACTTGGACCCAACTTATCGCCTTTTTTAACATTTGGACATGGTCTGGCGATAGTAAGGTCCAAGCTAATACCGCGAGCTGGACAACACCGTCCCAAAAACCAACATTTTCCAACAAAAAACATCAGATTTCACCCTCAAAACGGCCTCCAAATTACTAGATATGCGCACTCGGTAACGGAATCGCACTCGGGATACGGGGACCATCGAATGTACGCTGGGCATGAAGAAGAAATCGCGTCGTTCAAACATTAACAGTAGTCGGAAATTTAACGTGTTCAAGATCGCGAGGGGAGCTCTCAGAATTGAACGGGAAATTTCACTTTTCTTCCGGATCGTAAGTAAACTTCAGTACAACCATCTTAATCATTAATGTCTACTTGTACTTCAGGTGGCATATCTAGTAATTTGGAGGCCTTTTTGAGGGTGAAATCTGATGTTTTTTGTTCGAAAATGTTGGTTTTTGGGATGGTGTTGTCCAGCTCGCGGTATTAGCTTGGACCTTACTATCGCCAGACCATGTCCAAATGTTAAAAAAGGCGATAGGTTGGGTCCAAGTTACTCGGACTAGAGGCTCCACTACGAGGAGCCTCATAGTTCTAGGAGTAGGTTTGATTTTTTGAGGGAAATTTGTAGTCCCAGTAACTAGGACTCTACGGATCGCTTTTTTAACGTTTGGACATGGTCGGGCAATAGTACTATCGCCCGACCATGTCCAAATGTTAAAAAAAGCGATCCGTAGAGTCTTAGTTACTTGGACTAGGAAATATGGGGGTAAAATGACGATGACAGCGCGGCGACAACACGCAACCCAAAATAAAGATGGTGATCACCGCGCGATGTACCGTGAGCACGCACGGTGCGCTGAATCGCAAGGCACAAACCACGCAGGAAAATCATGATTTCTACCCCAAAAATCTGTTCAAAATTGCAAAAGGGTTGTCCTTAGAATTGAGAAAAGTCTGCTTTTGATTGTAAAGGTGATTTTTGAGCAATAAAAAAACATTTTTGACTCTAATTTGATCAAAACAAAACAGGGGCCCTATACTTCACGATCGCCCATTTCCTGGCATTCCTGTGACAGTCTGGGATAGACCCGTGAACATGGCATCAATAACGCCACGCGTAACTGTGATAAAAACTTTCAACGTGTTCAAATTTAAAATAAGATGAAGATAATTCCCAAATAAAATCATTGCTTTTCCTGTTTTTTTTTTTTTTTTTTTTTTTTTAGTGCTGCTTTGACTGCAACAGCAAGAATTCCTCCTGGGCCAGTGTGACCTATGGCGTCTTTCTCTGCATTGAATGCTCGGCAGTTCACCGCTCCCTTGGTGTCCATCTCACCTTTATAAGGTCAGCAGAGATGAAACTTTTCCGATTTTAATCGGAAAACCGACTTTTTGAATTTTCCAACGAAATTTCCGATTTTTTTACAGTGTGTCCCACAAAATTTGATTTTCTGATGATTTTTTCCACAAAATGTCATTTCATTTCAATCATAATTTCGAAGAAAAGTCGATGGAAATGGCGTGTTAAAATCATCACGAACGTAGTTTTAATCTCTTTCACCTGTCGTTATTGGAGAGTTTCAACGGTAGAAACACAGGGCATAACACTGATCGGAGCCTTCTCCGGCTTGACAAAAGGTTAAACATTGACAGGCAACATGGAAAAATCACTGTGTCGCACGTGCGTGCGAATATGCAAAGGTACAGCGTACGTACCGCACCACCGTACCGTCCGCGAGCACATGGCCGGCCGGGACGGGTAGCCTTGTGAAGGATCCTGTGGATAAAATCATTATGTTGTGCGATTTTCGGAGGTTTCAGATTGAGTTGTACAAAATGCAATGCTTTAAAAATCATGATGATCATCTCGAGGATAGCGAAGAGAGCATTAGCGAAACATTTCACTGGCATTTGTTGGAAGAGAAAGACGATAATGCCTGATTTTTCCCATGTATGAATGCAAGTGGTTGAATCATGGATATGATTGAAGCACCATGAACGGTGCCCTTTCGGACTTTTCCCTCGACTTTCTCAAGTAAGAAGTAAACTTCTTTATTGATGACTCCATTACTCTAACCGTAATTCAGGCGTTTTATGCAATAAAAACACTGACCGGTTTTTTTTTCATCGTAAAATTTTGTTTGAATCAAAAATAAAGCAGGAGTTGGTGTCCGGAAATTGGGCACGAAGTGTATGTATGCATGTATAAAGGCAGCGCGGCCCAGATTTCAGACACGTATTTTTGTTCGGCCTATTTTTCCGATTTTTTTGCCACATGCCAGTTTCATCTCTGGGTCAGGTGTTGAAAGCGGTTCTCAGTTGCAAAATAAAGGATTTTTTTCACACTGTTGAATGTTTATGCAGAAGTTGCACTGCAGTTGTGGCGTTTTGAAAGTTAACAAAACCGTAAATTTACTTTCTGCATACATTTCAGCAATTTGTAAAGAAAAGTTGAAGAATTAATTTGACCCAAAGTTTACCCATGTCAACAATATGGACCTGCAAATGTACCTCTTGTTACTGTATATTTCTGCTTCCTCATGCTAAAAAAAATGAACGGTTTCGCATCCTAAAAACCTACAAATGATTTATTTTTCTGCTCAGAAAACCTTTAAGAAAAACTAAAATTTAGTTATTTATAAGGGGTGAACCGTGAGGTCTGTTCAGGAGAAAACACAGTCAAAGTGATTTTTCTGTAGCAGACCATAGGTCAACAATCTGTAAATGATGACGAATTACATAGTGCATCAGTCCCCCCACTTTTGTTTTAAAGTTCAATCAGACATAGGGACCTTAACTCTAACTCCCTAGGCCTTTTTTGCTAGGATGTAGCCTCAATCCTGCAAAATCCTCCAATTGGCCTCATGGAAAAATAGCCTCAATCCTGCAAATTCCTCCGTTATTTCTTGAATATGGTCCATGGAGGGGTGACCACTGCCTGAATCCTGCAAAATCCTCCGGCTATGACTGTCAATAGGTTGAGGCAGAGGCAGTGACATCCTGGAGCAGTGCGGAGGATGTCAAGTACAAGGACTAAATTTATGCACGGCTAAGCATAAACAACACAAGGTCCGGCCCAAGACCTTGACACAGTGCATACTCCCAAATCAGCAACGCACTTTTACCATGTAACCTCAATCCTGCAAATTCCTCCAATTTGCAAAAAGGATTTTGGAGGATTCAGGGCGGTTAGGGTTAAACAGTAACACCTGATAAGGTTCCATTATTATCCTAACTACTTGAAGATATTACCTTTCACCATTGTTGGAATTACAGTATATGGTATACAAATGGAAGTGGCCCAAAACATCTTGACTTCATCTATAAAATAAGTTTGAGAAAAGATTTAGAGAGGATTAAAGTAACAGAAGTTGACAACATTTTGAAGTTGTGATGAGTTTATTCAATTTGGTTTGCATCAGTTGTATGCCTTTCTGAGATCAACCTGGTGTTGTCACTCATGGGGCATCACATTTAAAGTGAGAAACTGGACAACTGTATGTGGTGTTATGTAAACAGTAGGATTTGATTTAGCCATGCATAGCTTTTGTGTACGATCCATTTTTTTTTTAATTCTTGACTTACAGATCCACTCAGTTAGATTCTTGGACATGGCCCCAGCTACGAGCAATGCAAGTGGGTGGCAACACAAATGCAGTAAGTAACTAACTACATGCACTTGTCTGAGTTTAGAGGAGGCTTGAGGAGCAGAAATGTTTTCAACTCGTTCATTCTGTATAGAGGGCTCTCACTGAGCCATGTGACTCGGCCTACAAAATGTACATTCGGGTACCGGAAAGTCAGCGTCGCCATTGTATTAGGCAAAGATCGTTAAGTGCAGCACGTCTTATACCTCAGTTGACCTAACTTGGGTCTTGCTGCCCCACTTACGAGGCCAAATTAGATCTTAAGGGTTTTCTTAACCCTAACCCCCTGGTCGTTCCCAGGACTACCCTGCATGCCCTGCTCGATCCAACACAGTCCTACACAACCCAACTAGCCAAGTTGTTGGGTACCTGAATTTGTTAGTTTGTTAACCCTTTCCTTACCATGGGCGACTTTTGTCGACAAGAACTACCCCCCTGCTGGTTCCCATGGGCGACTTTAGTCGACCAGGAAACCACACACAAAGCACCCTCAACACAGACATATTCACTACTTTTCAGAAAGGCGACATGTTGATATGTTTGGCCGCCCATACATCAACTATATACCAGCTGAAAGAGTGTTTTCAGATCTTTCTTTTGGTGTGGTTTATTCATAGTGTTACCATTACAAAAAAAAATGAGAAAAGTGCTTCAGAAGTATCCACGCACAATTTGAGGTATGGAGTGCCATTTGGTCATGTGGTGAAATGGCTTGCAGTTTAATAATTGGGACCAGATGAACAAAAAGGCATAACTTTCTTATATGTGCACATATGGACCTCATTTTTACATCACATAAAAGAGTAAGGTTCAAGGAACAAACTTTACACACAACACCTATGATTTTAATCACTCCTTGGCAGTGAAAATCTGGGTTGAAAAAAGTGAGTTTTGGACTTGTGGTCATTTTGTTCACGCTCTAGTGATTTCCGCATGACTGAGCAAACAATTTGGTCCTGGGGAGAGTCAAGTCAATAAACAATGTGGGCATGAACGGATTAATCAAGACATCAATGCTAAATTCAAAAGTATAAAATTTGAAAAAGTATAAAGTAAGTAAAGTCAGTCAGTGTCAGGAGCCAATGTGGTGTTTATCTCCGGTTTCAGTAGCATAAAACGACAGAGAATATTTCTATTGCCCCATGATGGGATAATAGTATATCGCAGGTTACCCTAACAACGACCCAAAGAGGCCGACCCGTCAATTGAGGGGTTAACTAATTAATCAAAAATACATGGATTTTGATCACAAAATAAGACGAATAGGAATAAGTATATGCAATATCAGAAAATTGAAGCAATTGAAATTTAATTAGCTCTTCTTCGCTTACAAAATAATAAACCAGTGGAGAGCATGCAAATATGAACAATATAATTTAAATGACTAGTTACCATTACTGACAGAGCTAAGAATTCAGACGAGGGACCACTACGATGGGACACCGTAGTCTAATAGTTACCCTCATAAATGTGGCCAATTTACTGGACTACCTCTGTAAATAAAGGCCACACTTCCACCATGTACAAAAACATGTTGAACATTGTCAAATTTTGATTTTCACATTTAGGCTTAGTTTGTAGTTTATTTTTGCTTTAGAAGCATACTCACCATCTCTAAAGGCTAATCAGAAAGTGCTGCCTTTTTCAGATGTCTATTTTTCGTGAAATTTCCAGATTCGTTTGCACACGTTTGCGTATCAAAATTTCAACATGAAATTTCACGAAAATTAGACATCTGAAAAAGGCAGCACTCTCTGATTAGCCTATAAAGAGGGTGAGTATGCTTCTAAAACAAAAATAAACTACAAACTAAGCCTAAATGTGAAAATCAAAATTTGACAAAGTTCGACATGTTTTTGTACATGGTGGAAGTGTGGCCTTTATTTGTGGAGGTAGTCCAGTAAATTGGCCACATTTATGGGGCTATCTAATAGTATATAGGCAATTTAAAAACTACTGGGTGTAAAATGGGAGGGGTGGGGGGTTATAATTGGAACATACTCACAAGACTATGCAAACCACTGAACACTTTGGTGTGAAGCAATGGTGGTAGTGTTGGTGCAAAGTAAAGTTCATAGTGTGTTGCACATAAACAAGGCCAAACTAACTAAACTAGGCTTCCTGCTTCAGCCGTACATGTACAGGGACTTAGAAACTAGGGAACTAAAATGCACACCACCATCCACCACCATGCCCCAGTCACGAGTCCACGCCCTACTGGCTTGCAGAGTGCTGGGTCAAATGCCTTTATTTCAAGATGAGGAATACTAATGCAGTGTGTCTTTCTTATTTGGAGATATTTGCATAAACACTAGAGGTATGGAGGCAAGGAACTTTTATCCCTAGCACTGTGAGATAGACCAATAAAGACTACAATGAGAGCTCCATCTGTGGTTTGACTGCAACCCAAATGCTGTCTATTGTGGTTTAAACTAAAGTACATGTAGATTAAGTTGAAAAAAAGTAACAGTAATCTCTGAAATAGTTTTGTATCATGAATCTGACCTAAGATTCTACTTTGGATTAGGCCACAAAAAAAAAGTCTCCGGTTTCTGGTATGCGCGTGCGTCGTCGTAGACATGCGCGTCGGCAAAATGAAAAAGTTTTTTTTTCAATGAAAGATGATTTCTCAAAACCGCCAAACTCACTGGTTTGACTGGAATCCTGCTGCTGCACAATATTAACGTGTTTTAATAAGGGGTTATGATTGAGAATAAGCTTTATGTGGCCTCTCTGGACTCCCATATATTTGTACTAAGTTTAGTCGGGCACCATTTGCAGTCATCAGCCGGCATTTGAAGCAAAAAAAAACAGGTAAAAAAAAAAGCCGCGTCGCCGCACCACTTCTTGGACAAGCTCCATACCAGAAACCGGAGACTTTTTTTTTTGGCCTTACTGTGGCCAAAGCACTCCCTTTAATAGTTTAAAGGTGCAATTGGAACAATAATTACTCTTTAGCTAATTTGTACTCCTGGGTGGAGAGAGGCAAGTGGGGATGCAGTGGCTTGCCCAAGGACACAACATATGGCCAGCAGCTGGATTTGAACCCCTGACCCTCTGATCATGAGTCACAAACCCTATTCCACTGGGCCAGACTCCCCCACAGAGTCCTTTGATCCACACATTTATTCCCCCATTCATTTTTCAGACTGTGTTCTTCAGACAGCATGGCACATCCACCGCAGATGCCAACAAGAAGTACAACAGCAGAGCGGCCCAGCTGTACAGAGAAAAGATCAAATCGCTAGCGGCTGCCGCTATGAGGAAGTATGGCACTGAGGTAAAAAGAAAAAAATTGATATCCGATGTCTGATTGAAATCAGGATCAAAATCGAGACATGAATTTTGAAACTTATTGTTTGTTCCGCTGTTAAACCTACATTTCCAAACTTTTTTTTTCTCGAGATTTTCCTGATTAAAAAAACACAAGCTTGTCCCTGCTTACTCACACATTGAGATTTTAATAGTTCATGGTAGTGGACAGCAGTGGTGGTGTGCATTTACAAGTAGTATGGGAACTGAGTACCCAATTGATGTAAAACCCGTAAAAGCCGTGTCCTGAAAGTTGCTGTTCAGATTGTTCATAAAGGTGGGCGCGATGACAGTACCACATTGGTGCATCAATGTAGAAAAATACAAGTGTGTACAGTGCGGGCTTAAGGATTTGCAACTTTAAGATGCACACAAACATAAAATCAATGTTTTTCCATAAAGCTGTTCTTTATTTTGAATATTCCCCACAGATGGCATTCAAAACCTTACTTGTTCATTGTGTGAGAGGTTACTAAGTAATTTGTAAAGTTGGTTACGGGTACCCGATCCCATAGTCTGGAACCGGTTCCTGACATCAGTGGTCAGGTACACATGTACCCGGTTCTGATGCACACCACTATACAACTGGCAGTCAAAAATATGTTTTTCTGTCAATATTCTGTCAAAATGTCTGCAGTGATTTGGGTTTTATTATTTTGGCGGATGTGGTTTAGGAGAATGTTCTCTTTCTGTTTTAAGTTTTACTTGAAAGATCTAAGTACTTTTTTTATTATTTTACTTACCAATCATTGTTTCAGAATCATTTGTTTTGAAATGTGTGATCCTGAAATAAAACCAAACACTGATTCGTCTTTGTATTGAAGACCCTTCACATCGGCGATCTACATGTAAGCTCGCCAGACCAGAAGGAAGTAGACTTCTTCAAGGAGCACACAGGGGAGCATAAGGACTTCGTGCCGACCACAAACCTTCCCCAGCAGCAAGGCATGAACCTACATGTAAGCTCCTCCCCTCCAGTGGCAGAGGTTAAACTTGAACCGGTGCCCATAAAGAACGGGCAGGACACACCAAATGAAGAAGGTGAAAAACATTCTTATTCTTGAGGCCTCAGTAAACTTCACGCAATGTAAATGAAAAGCAGTTTTGATGTAACGATAAGTTATCAGCAAATATTCGCTGTGGCATCACAGATTGAATTCATGTTGACTTTAGTTCTGATTGTGAAACAGCTTTAGGACAATGTTACCCATTGCTGTGGCTATTCACCAGAGCGTGTTAATGAAAAAAAAAAAAACAGTCGTAGCCTAGAAATACCTGATTCAGACATGGCCTTGGTTTTCTTTTCTTCTTTCTAATTCTCCACTTATAATAAATGCACATTGTACAAATATGTAAGTATTTACAGTAAACTCTTGTTAAGTCAAATTCAGATAACTCGAAACTCTGTTTATCTCGTAGTAATACTCCATTCCTTTCAAGAGAATAGGATATTATATACATGAAAACCCTGTAACTCTAAAAAGGAAAGTGTGTAAATATACAATGAAATATTTCGTCCGCCCGATATTTTGCCACAATTTTCAGGAGACACCAGAGAGCCCAGCGTAGACCATGTGTTAGGCACCTCTCCGTCCCAGTCAGTGGCTAAGGCAGAACCGAGGAAGTCCACCATTGGCCAACGCAAGCCGATGGGTGCAAAGAAAGGGGTAAGGCATCCGTCTTGTAGATGATTCCTCCAAGTCCCATGGACAAATGTTGATTTACTGAGAACTTCAAAAAAAATATGTTGTGGACCACCAGATGGCTCTGGCTTGCAAGAATGAATCCTCCTATTGTTTGATCAGTCACAGACAGTCAATGTTTTTTTTTTCCACTTCCCCTGCCATGCATTTATATACAGACTAGTAAAAAAAAAAACAGTCATATCACATTTGCGTAAACACTGTGACTAGTCCAATTCCATCAACAGACAAAAGAGGTAACTGGTAGGTACAGATGACATATCAATCACCTCCAGTCAAATCATGGCCATATCAAATTAACAAGGGAATCGTTAATAGTTAAAACAGTCACTTGATTGATTTTGACTGCTGTGGTGGCATAGCTGTGAATTTGTCAGCCATAGATGGGGAGGATACAGATATTGGCATAAGGACTCAAAGTTGGAGTGAGTTGAATAAACAATTTCTGGAAGTCATTCCCATTTAAATGTGACGGTTAAATAGAAATTGTGTTTCATCACTCGGCGAAGATCAGTTTTCTCTCGACAAATGGAACAATATTCTGTTGACAAAGATTTGATTTGTGATACACTTGAACAAAATAAGTGCAGGAAGGCCGGTAAGTGAGATCTTTAGAACATCCTAATTTAAGCAAATATTTGACATTGGTGACTTTGTCACATCTCCCTTTTCATGTAAATCCGTTGGCTGTCTTCAAGTTTCACAATTTTGTCGGATAGACAGTTTGGCATTCATTTATGTAAAAATGTGGAAAGCATTTTATGGAAATGTTTGGATCCTTTATGTCCACAGCTCGGGGCCAAAAAGGGCAAGCTGGGAGCCCAGAAGGTGACGACAAACTTTGCCGACATCGAGTCCGCTGCTCACCAGGCAGACTTGATGAAGCAGGAGACAGTAGTCAAACACAAGAAGACCAAGGAGGAGGAGGAGGCAAATAAGTGAGTTTAGCTCATCTCCAGATGGTAAAAGGTTATCTCAAAGTGATGAGGGGTCATCTTGAGGTGATGAGAGCTCATCTCGAGTTTAGAAAAGGTCATTTCAAGATGAGGAGGGGACATCTCAATGTGGCGAGAAGTCATATCAAAATTATGAGAGGTCAACTCGAGAAGATAAGAGGTCATTTTGAAAAGATGAAAGGCCAACTCATAGTGATTAGAGGTCATCTCCCGAGAGCTTGACTTTAATGAGCAGTTTATCACAAGATGATGATAGATCATCTTAAGATTATGACAGGTCATCTTGAGTTAATGATAGCTCATCTCAAGACAATGAGGGGTCATCTTGAAAAACATGAAGGGTCATCACACAGTGATGAGAGGTCATCTTCCAGATGATTACAGGTCATCTAAAGATGATTAGAGATTATTTCATGATGGTGAAAGTCTTCTCAAGATGAGAGGTCATCTCTAGATGTTGATATTGCCTAAAGAAGAGTAGTCCAAAGATGAGGGGCCGTCACAAGACAATGATAGATTATCTTAAGATTATGAGCAGTCATCTTGTGCTGTTGAGATGATCATCTTAAGATATAAAAGAAATAATCTCAAGATATTGGAAAAACATATCAATATATTAGAGAGCATCTTAAGATGATGAGATGTTATCTTGAGATGAAGAGAGATTGTCTGTTAGATTTTCTGTTTATTTTGTGTATCAGTGTACGTGCGAGAAAAGGAATCTCTGAAGAGCAACCTGACCCCAAATTTAATGTTTTGGGTGCAGAACTGTTTTGGAGTGACAGGGTATTTAAAGTAAAGTAATTGTAGCTGTTGAGGTATTTCAAACAACAATTTTGAGCTCACGATGTGATTTTTTTGTTTTCCCCCCAGGGCCTCCATGCGCCTTGCCTACCAAGACATGACAGTTGAACTCAAGAAGCAAGAGGAACGGATGAAGACTGCAGACCCCAAGAAAGCCCAGCAGATGGAGAGACTAGGAATGGGTTTTGGTGGCCGGAGGTGAGTCTAACCTTAACCAAAAATTGGGACTGATTTATTAAAATCAGTTGCTATTGTCACTTATTTTTATGCACATTTAAATTTTGGAAACTTTGAATTATCCCTTACCCTACTTGACCCTCCAACGCATGCCAATTGTGCCTCAAGAAAATCTCCTATGTTTTTTGCATGGCCCTCCAATATCTGCCATGTCATTTCAAGGGTAACTGGACAGGCACTCCAATACATGCCACAGAGAACAATGAGAGTCCTCTGATAACAAAGTGAGTGCCCCCAGCTGGTCAGTATCAGGCACCCTCCAGGGCCTCCAACTCCTGCCAATTGGAGCCTTCACTGTTAAGACTTGTTATCTGCCAAATAACTGCAGCTGGAGGGCATTGGCATAACCAACTGACATGCAGTAAACTACCCTCAGAGAGTAAGGGTTAAGAAATATTAATAGGACTGTTTGTCATGTATTTTGTCATATTTGTGTAGTAAATGAAGAGTGCCAAAGTGTCCTTGTCTTTTTGAGGTTAACTTACTTCGGCTTGACATCTGGGCCCAATTTCAAGGCAGTGCTAAGCACACAAGTCCGTGCGTACGATCACCATTCGGTGCTAACAGCACCAGCAGAAAAAAATTGTGCTAACCCTGTAAGCACAGAGTTCTTAGTTACAGGATGTGCGCATGCGCAGAAGCCTGTGAAAACCCGTGAAAAACGCTTACCGTAAGCGCAGAATCTTCTGCTACAGTAAGTAGGGATTTTTCGCTAACGGTAAGCAGAGACTTGACATTGGGCCCTGATTTGTTTTCTGTTTTCACCTGTAGTGCTATTTCCCACTCGGCCATGAGCGATATGCAAACCATCAAACAGGAGAAACCATCGACAGCCAAGTCGCAGAGATCGTCTAGCAGAGACTTCTTTGATGAGTACGATGACAGCCGATCCTCTGGCTACGCGTCCAGGTAGGAACACTAAAGGGCGATATGCCACCATTCATATGGATGCTCAACCATTGTTCTCTCGGTTTTTATCCCCCGGGCTTTCAAGCCAGGTGGGGGATATTGCGATCGCGTATTCTTTCTGTGTGTCGGTGTGCGTGAGTTTGTTTCTGCATTCAAGAGGGGACGTTAAACAATAGGACAGCAGGGTCCCCAATTCCCGAGAGGTCCCCAGTTCCTGAGAAGTCGCCAATTTCGATTCATGTACAAAACATATGGGAGGTCTTCCTAAAGAGTTAAATTACAAACAAAAGAGGGACAATAGGGGGTCCCCGATTGCAGGCAAATACACACTTGTGTAGGTGTGCGTGTGTTCCATTTCACTGTAAAGTTCAGTCATCAATCTCGACCACGCAAAAGGAGGTCTGTGGAGAGCAGGACGATGTCAAAAAAATCCTTTCCAATATGGATATTTACGAGGTCTCTGGAGAGCTCAGCTCACTATTTCTAATGGCTCTAACATATGATAGTCCAGTGTCTCAGCCAAACTCTCCATTCAACCCCAAACTCCCCATGGTGGACCATCAAGGCCTTTACTGAAAATTGTTCTCACTAACATGACTAACTGTCTGTACACGTATATGTATACAAACTGCCAGGATGCCAGGGTGATCGTGCAAGTTTTTCCTGCAGTATTTCTTTTTTTTTATGAAACAGGAACAAAGATGACATTTTCAGCAGTCGTAAAGTCAGAGATGATGACAATGATAAAGACGACTGGGACATACTGGACAAGCCCAAAGAAACAGATAATTACGAAAGTATCAAGCCTCTTGCAGACCGGTGAGTCAATATGTCAGTATGCACCATTGTCAATGTTGCTAGTATCGAGACTTTGGGCGTGATCCCTGGCCATATTACATATAATGGGTTTATGGCTTCTGGGACGAATAATTCAATGACATGTGATCAACGACCCACAAATCAGATGATGGGGATTTATTCAGGCGTTGTATAATGTCTGAAAACATCCCCAGTGAATATTATTATAAGCGTGTACATATGACTTTAGTTAAGTAATTAACGGATTAGTCCCCGTACCACCCGATAGTGCCGTGCCTGTTACTCCTTATACCGTCCCAGCACTCTTAATGTTTTATGTGTTCATCGAGGAGTATATGGGCTCCCTGCACCAATGAAAGAGGGCGTCCTTTTACCTAGCAATGATGTCCCGTGGGCGGGACATTTAGCTGGTTGACGCGCACTGTTCCTTGTGTGTGACGCACATACACCAGGGGATTTGTACACGCAGTGCTAGTGGTACGGCCGCGCGTCGCAGCAAAATGCAGTCAGGCAAGATGGTGTCGGTCGGTCACCCCCAACTGTACTTTCTTTGCCGGTGAGGGGGTACTTGTGAACGGAGCGGATATGGGGTAGTACAATGTAATACAAGTTCTAATGGGTTAAAAACTATAAAAATTATGAGTGAAGTTGAAAATGCTATTTTCTCGTCTCGTTGGAGTTGGTCTTAAACACATCTCTTCCCTTTTCCATTAGGATGTCGTTGGGAAAGAAGAAGCAATACGAAGCTGTCTCCAGCTCCACCGAAGCTCAGAAGAGGTTTGCAAATGCCAAGTCCATCTCTTCGGATAACTACTTTGGAAATACAGAGACGGACGTGAGTATCTCATTGTCATCGAGTTGTGCAGAAGATTTGAGATTGAATTTCTTAAAGATTTCAGCTGTAATGCCATATTCAGAATTTTTTGCCTTCGAAAAAATACATATTTTTAAGTTTAATAAAAACGGTTTTGACTGTACATTGCGTGTTTTGTAATATTCATGTTTGGTTAGAACATCACTATGTGGAAAAACTGGAAATAGGTATGCTGTAATGTATTTTATTTGCAGATAATTGATGTCAAATGTATGAGTTTAAGCTTTGTGAAATGTTTTGGTCACTGCGTATCTCACTATGTCAGCATTAACATTCCATGCGATGACTAGTGGCAAAAACGTGTGAATGATTTTGGAGGATGCACTGAGTCAAGGTCTTGGGCCGGACCTTGTGTTGTTTATGCTCGGCCGTGCATAAATTGAGGCCGATATTATACTTGAAATCCTCCGCAATGCTCAAGGATGTCACTGGCTCTGCCTCAGCCTATTGACAGTGATTGCCGGAGGATTTTGCAGGATTGAGGCAGTGGTCACCCCTCCAAGGACAACATCCAAGAAATTACGGAGGATTTTGAAGGATTGAGGCTGTATGCAATTTTGACATGGAGGCAGTTGGAGGATTTTGCAGGATTTAGGTTGCATCCTAGCAAAAATGCCTAGGGAGTTAGGGTCAAACAAGGTCTCCAAGTGTATCGCTTACAGTGTTTTTTGAGTGTGTACCGTCTATAGATGCAAATTTTGAATGCTTGTCCAGAGGGAGAAATTGTAGTCGTGATAGTCCGACATTCACTTACCATTTGCCATATAAACATAAACGTCTCCACTTAAGTCAGAGTTTGCACTTGTAGTGAACTGTGAAAGCCCAAAATTGATTGTGCCAGTCATTTTTGTATGTACAAGTTTTGGTTCCCGATGTCACCCTGTGGCTGTCTCTGTTCTCAATTCAAACTAGGCGGCCACTAAATCCAACCTGGACCGTTTCACGGGCAAGAGCAGTATATCCAGCTCGGACTTCTATGGAGACCAATCGACCTCGGACGGCTCCTACGCATCGGGACCTGACATGGCCGCCATCAAGGACGGAATGAAGGACAGCGTGACCCAGGTGGCAGGAAGGTTATCCCGGATGGCCAACGGCCTCATGAGCTCGATACAGGTAAGGCACTTGTTCACAAGAATTGAAGTGTTTATTTTCCCCAAAAAACGTGATAAACGCCATTTTATTACCTTTCAGAATCCCGTCTCTCCTTGTTGCCCCAACAGCTTTGATGGTTGCAGTATAGTTAAACACAATTATAATAAAGTGAAAATGTAGTTAGGAAACAGCTGCTATGCAGGGTGAGTAAAAAAAAAGTTGAAAGCCAAATGCCGGGACCGTTGTTTTAGTGAAATTTCAAAATCTAGGATATGAAAGCCCAATTCATGAGAGCTTTCTTTGAGTAAAAGAATCATTCAAATCACTCATGTACTTTTCGGATTGCAGAATTTTAAACACAACCACCGTTTTAAAATTCTGTCCACGGATCACAAAAAAGTTCAGTGTTCTTTCAGCAAAACAAAAACAAATCATGTAGTTGTGTTTAATGTTCCATAACTTGAAAAGTACGTAAGTGATTTGAACAGTTCTTGTACTACAAGAAAGCTTATGAATTGGGCTTTCAAATCCTAGATTACGAAAGTGCTATATGCAGAACTTCACTAAAACAATAGTCCTGACATTTGGGTTTCGTTCTTTTCAACTCACCCTGTAAAGTGGAAAAGTAGTAAGGAAACAGCCTCTATATATTTTTTTTTAACTCTATAATGTTTGATAGCAATGCATGTTTTTCCCTTTTTTTCAAAATGGATATATCGTGTTATGGAAATAAACTCTTCAATAGTTAATGAGCCCATCTGCAGCAAATTACAGATCAAATTGTAGGTGACATGGTAATGAAAAAAATGACAGCAGGCTGCGTCCGTCATAGTTCACTCGAATAGGTTGTCATTGCCTGGAAACTAGCAACTTGTGATTGTTTGGTGGTTGACTTGTGGCTAACTTAAAGACGATTTGTGAGGAGTCATGATGACTTGTGAAGACTGTGTTTCGTCACGAACACGAAAAACCTTTTTGATAAAAACTGAACAATTAGGCAAGCCCAGTTCCTTAAGAGTGTTCCAAGTTTAATTGCCTGCTGATCTGATTTTGGAATGGTTGCCACTGCGTAAGGGCAATTCCACTTTTACTCACGTTACATTTTCATAACGTGAGTATTGCCAATTTTGTGCGTCTTGTTTATCATAAATAACACATTTTTCTGGATGTCATCTTTGGTGCTTAGGTAGGTCTAGGTCTACTCTATCTACCATGGGGATAACAGTTATTAAACCTTTTCAGTAAGGTAATTACAGCCCAAGGAAACTCAAAAGTACATCAAAAATGTAACGTGAGTAACCGTGGAATTGCCCATAGACTAATCCGTTCGTGGTATCATTTCTATCACGAAGGACCCCTCCAAATGGTAAAGTGCTAGCTAGTGTTCAGAGAATCCGTCATTGGCCAGTTGCTTTGTACAATGGCGTACACAATAGTTTCTCCATCGAGTGTACAGTGATGATGTGGCCAGATTCGTCAATCAATGATTTGATTATTTTTATTTTGTCTTTGCAGGATAAATACGGTTACTAGCCTAGTGTGCGGAAACCTTTCGTCAACTCTACTGGTAAGACAGAAAAAAGGGTATTTAACAAGAAACATGGAACTGTCAAAACTTAAAAGATATATCTCCGGGCGGCATTTGGTTGCTGAAGACAACCGTTTGCTTCTACCGACATTAAGTTAGGGAAATACATATCAAACAATTGTGTTGGACATCAAAAGCTGTTGTTTTGTAATCAAGGACTTGGCTGACTGATGCATTTCTGTAATTTCGAGGTGAAAAAAAACCATAAGGATCCTTAAAACCTTTTTTTTTTAATGTTCTTTATTTGACCTTAACTTTGTCTTGTGAATTTTTTTGTTCTTTCTATCAATGCTTTAAAGCTATAGTCCATCATTTGTAATTAGTGCATTTTGTTCGTTTGAAGCAACAAAAGTGTTCAAAATCTAATGAAGGATACTGAGCAACTAACCTGATGAAGTTTCAGCTAAGCTTCAGCTGTACATTCCGAGAAAAGCAGCATTCTAAGATCTCAATTTCAAATCAAAATTTACTGAATCATGTTTTGAATTGTTTTGAATTGCAGCTATACGCGGCGTCGCGCACTGATCCGACGAATTATAACAACCGCGCGCGCGTGTGCGTCGTTCGAATACTTGTGCGCGCTGCGCTGAATAACAAAACGAACTACTAATTTAAATTTTCCTACGGTGCTTCTTAAGAATCACCGTTGGAAATGCCTTCTTTCGTTGATTACTTCAAAATGACAGCTTCCCAGAAAGAATAATTTCACAGGGAGTTTAGTTCCCTTACTATCTTTCAACCAAGTTTGTTTTTCAACAGTAATTACGCCAGTTACTTTTCGGATGGCTGCAAATGATGGACTATAGCTTTAAAGATGCACCGGTCATAAAGTCAAGACAATGCAGTTGTATTGCGAGGCTATTATTTTGTATTTCAATAATGATGGGGACTCATTTACTCAGTCGTTCACAGATTTGTTAATCTCACACATACAATGTAGGTACTCCATAGCCCTGCTAAGGCCCATCTCCAATCACTTCCGAGACGAGTTCTAGACAAGGTTGCGGGTAGAATCATTCACTTTGTCCGGAAGAAGCTCTGCACCCTACTGTCCCAAGGGCTCTTTGGGGGTCAAGTGCCAAATGCCACAGAATACTGCATGTGTTGTGCACACTTCTACGGAAAGAAATGCATACTACAGGTTACTACCGAGTAGTATTTTGTAGCTTTAGGTGATTAGGGTTAATAATTGCCCAGACATGTTCCAGGGAAATTCCCATTAGCAACTGCTTGACTCATTAATACTGATAACTTTGTTGCGGGAATATTGCATGGAAGCTGTTCAGAATCCTGCAACTTATACCCGATACAATGTCCGCAAATTGTCCGGAACTCGTCCTGGATATAAATTTAGACAATGGCCTTATGACAGTCTGCAGTGGGTCACTGCAGTGATGTGGGGATTACTTATGGAATCAATCCTGCATGGCTGCTTTTGCATACTCTGGAAGCTATGTACTCCCAGAGTGCGCCATTCCACTCAGTGAAGATGTTTTTATCAGCGTTAGACAAAATCCTCCAAATGTGTGTATCCTTCAGCTGGACTGCCATAAAGGCCACTCAAATAACATACAGCTCAAATTCTTCCATTATTTGGGATAATTTAAAAAAAATTCTTTAATGGTAAGTTTTTGGATCAGGACATTGAGATTCATAGACTTGCAAATCAGTCCTTCTATGGAAGCTTGACAATTTCTGGCTGTATTTTTTTTTTTTTTACGGGGAAAAATCTGGAATTTTTAAATAGCTTTTCTTGGCTTAAAAAATGAGAAGTGTTTCCAATTGTTTAAATAGGTCACACTGTAATTCCACCAATTAATTTAACTGTATTTCATTTTCTTTACAACGCCGATATTTCAAATGTATATTATGAAGGATATGCTATTTTGTTTTTTGCATCGCAGTGTAATTTAATAGTGCATGCCTTCTGCTGCAAAAATGCCTCATTGCACATCAACTTTTTGGGGAAAGGGGTTAGACATTTTGGTTTTAAAATTTCATTGTTTAAGATTGGATAAAAATGTTATAATTTTTTTTTGCTGGACAAGAAAATGTTCAACGTATCAAGTCCTCAAGGACAAACATTTTGTTATAGAAATGTAAAAATACTTCTTTGATAGAAATTATTTTTTGCCATGAAAGAGAAAAACAAAAAGGAAAATGTTTAAAAAAAGTACAACTAAATTCATGGTCTCCTATTATACTGATAATTTTCTGTTAAAATATATTGCTTTGTAAAATAATGCGTAGATATAACCCCCATATGTAAAAAAAAATAATTGGGTTTTGAATTAACATAATTTTGGAAACCAAAACTTGATTGTCAGTGGGAACAGATATAAAACAAGCGCATGTCTAATATTTTGGGATATACATGTATACACGAGTCTCGACCGCCAAATCTACTAACATGTTAATCTACATGTACTGTACATGTACCTGTACATGTATATGTACAGCTACATGAAATGTTACCAGGATTTTGGTAGGTTCTGAACTGAAGAGCTACCCATTACGTGTTCATCACATGGACATGCAATTTTGTTTTGGTAAACTACTTTTTCAGATTTAATGGTGGATTCAGGCGGTTTCCAGAAAAAAAGAAGTCAAGTTTTGTTCACTCTTTTGTTTTGATTTTAACATCTTGTGTAGAATTAAGTGATAATTGTCTTGAGTTCATGCCATCAAAATATAAAATTAAATTAGTGTAAAAAAATGTACATGTTTCTGAAAGATCTATGAGAAGACTTTATTAAGGTGAAGGGTTTCCTTTTTTTTTCTTTTTTTTAAATAAATGCTATTTTGCCACGGTTTAATCCTGAATTGTTCAAATAAGCATGCTGTAATTGAGAGTGTGCTGATGGTTATATGGCAATGGAGTATGGTCGACTCTTCAACCACAAATAAGAAAAGAATGGGTTTTAGGGGTTGTAACAGGTAGATTTAATTGCAGGGTAAGAGATGACTTGACTGTGTAAAGGGCCGGTTTTGATGGGGGAGTTCCGAAGAACTCTTTTAAATGTGAAGTGGTCTTTTTCCTGTAGTTTTTATTGATAAATATTTCTGGGAGTCCTTAATCCTGGGTAGTTTGCATCGTACATTGATCATGGTGCATGTGCGTTGAAATTTGAAATGTGCTTTGAAAGGTTAAGTTTATTGCATTTTGCTTTCAATTAATTTCTGTTTGCATGTAGCATGTTAATTTGTTTAGATTGTAAAAGATGTCTTGTTTTTATTGTGTGCATCCATTCTTTATTTCCCCCCGCTGGATTGAATGACCTTTAAAATAGAATTTTCAAACATATTTCTTCCAGTGTAGTGTGGAATTACAATAAAAGAGATTTTAATCAATTTACTCAACCCAAGTCTATATATTCAAAGTAACTTAAGGATTTAAGCTGAAGGATTTTCAATAAACATTCTATCATACAAAATATTTTCAGTTTTTGTCAAATCATTTCTTCACTAGTTCTCGTTGATAAGTGTTTGGGGTGCATTGTTTTGGCTGAAAAGGCAATAAAGTGCGTCATGGTACATCTAGCGTGTAATTGTGAGGAAAGATGAGCAGTTTTAACCCTCAAGAGAGTTCCAGGCCAAGTGATACATCTGGGCTTTTCGTCTAATCTGTAAATGTAATATTCAAATTTGCAATGAAACACTTCATGTAAACTGGAACAAACGGGACAAAGGGGGAAAAATATTGCTGTATCACTTACCAATCTTCCTGTGTAATTATAAATAACATTTTTGGGGGAAATTGAAAATCAAACAAAATTTCATTGGATAGCTTTTGCCTATCTCTTGATGGGTGTTTGAGTATTGATTGGTGCTCCTCTGACTTCCAAAGGAGGTTCTGCATTGTTTTGAGAAGAGTCAATTTTTGGCCAAATTTTGATAAAAATGTAAGGCATACCCCTTGCCTTTTTTTCAATTTTGACCAAAAAATGAAATTCCCTGAAACTTGCTAGAAAGATGCCTAAGAGACCCTAGAACACATTCCAACTCCATTTGTAGAAAGATTTGCTTATCAAAAGAAAATATGGAACAACATATAGTGAAAAATCAGTCCAAAATGGTTATTTATTTCTCACAAAATCGATGGTTTTTGCCCAAATCTTCAAGATATTGTGTTTGAGTATTGATTGGTGCTCCTCTGACTTCCAAAGGAAGTTCTGCATTGTTTGAGAAAAGTCAATTTTTGGTCAAATTTTGAAAAAAAATTTAAGGCTAACCCCTTGCCTTTTTTACAATTTTGACCAAAAAATGAAATTCCTTGAAACTTGCTAGAAAGATGCCCAAGGGACCCTAGAACTCATTCCAACTCCATTTGCAGCTAGGTTTGCCTTTTAAAAGAAAATATGGACCAAAATATGGTGAAAAATCAGTCACAAATGTTAATTTATTTCTCACAAAATCGATGGTTTTTTGCCCAAATCTTCAAGATATTGGATGTTTGAGTACTGATTGGTGCTCCTCTTACTTCCAAAGGAAGTTCTGCATTGTTTTGAGAAGAGTCAATTTTTGGCCAAATTTTGATAAAAATGAAAGGCTAACCCCTTGCCTTTTTTTTCAATTTTGACCAAAAAATGAAATCCCTTGAAACTTGCTAGAAAGATGCCTAAGGGACTCTAGAACACATTCCAACTCCATTTACAGCTAGATTTGCTTTTCAAAAGAAAATATGGACCAAAATATGGGGTAAAATCAGTCACAAATATTAAATTATTTCTTACAAAATCGATGGTTTTTGCCCAAATCTTTAAAATAATGGGTGTTTGAGTATTGATTGGTGCTCCTCTGACTTCGAAAGGATGTTTTGCATTGTTTTGAGAAAAGTCAATTTTTGGCCAAATTTTGATAAAAATGTAAGGCTAACCCCTTGCCTTTTTTTCAATTTTGACCAAAAATTGAATTCCTTGAAACTTGCTAGAAAGATGCCTAAGGGACCCTAGAACACATTTCAACTCCATTTCTAGAAAGATTTGCTTTTCAAAAGAAAATATGGAACAACATATAGTGAAAAATCAGTCCAAAATGGTAATTTATTTCTCACAAAATCGATGGTTTTTGCCCAAATTTTCATGATATTGTGTTTGAGTATTGATTGGGGCTACTCTAACTTCCAAAGGAAGTTCTGCATTGTTTTGAGAAAAGTCAATTTTTGGCCAAATTTTGATAAAAATGTAAGGCTAACCCCTTGCCTTTTTTTCAATTTTGACGAAAAAATGAAATTCCTTGAAACTTGCTAGAAAGATGCCTAAGGGACCCTAGAACTCATTCCAACTCCATTTGCAGCTAGATTTGCTTTTCAAAAGAAAATATGGACCAAAATGTGCTGAAAAATCAGTCACAAATGTTAATTTATTTCTTACAAAATCGATGGTTTTTGCCCAAATCTTCAAAATATTGGACGTTTGAGTATTGATTGGTGCTCCTCTGACTTCCAAAGGAGGTTCTGCATTGTTTTGAGAAGAGTCAATTTTTGGCCAAATTTTGATAAAATGTAAGGCTAACCCCTTGCCTTTTTTTCAATTTTGACCAAAAAATGAAATTCCTTGAAACTTGCTAGAAAGATGCCTAAGGGACCTTAGAACACATTCCAACTCCATTTGCAGCTAGGTTTGCCTTTTAAAAGAAAATATGGACCAAAATATGGTGAAAAATCAGTCACAAATGTTAATTTATTTCTTACAAAATCGATGGTTTTTGCCCAAATCTTTAAAATAATGGGTGTTTGAGTATTGATTGGTGCTCCTCTGACTTCAAAAGGATTTTTTGCATTGTTTTGAGAAAAGTCAATTTTTGGCCAAATTTTGATAAAAATGGTTTTTTTGATAAAAATGGTTTTTGCCCAAATCTTTAAAATAATGGGTGTTTGAGTATTGATTGGTGCTCCTCTGACTTCAAAAGGATTTTTTGCATTGTTTTGAGAAAAGTCAATTTTTGGCCAAATTTTGATAAAAATGTAAGGCTAACCCCTTGCCTTTTTTTCAATTTTGACCAAAAATTGAAATTCCTTGAAACTTGCTAGAAAGATGCCTAAGGGACCCTAGAACACATTTCAACTCCATTTCTAGAAAGATTTGCTTTTCAAAAGAAAATATGGAACAACATATAGTGAAAAATCAGTCCAAAATGGTAATTTATTTCTCACAAAATCGATGGTTTTTGCCCAAATTTTCATGATATTGTGTTTGAGTATTGATTGGGGCTACTCTACTTTCCAAAGGAAGTTCTGCATTGTTTTGAGAAGAGTCAATTTTTGGCCAAATTTTGATAAAAATGTAAGGCTAACCCCTTGCCTTTTTTTCAATTTTGACCAAAAAATGAAATTCCTTGAAACTTGCTAGAAAGATGCCTAAGGGACCCTAGAACTCATTCCAACTCCATTTGCAGCTAGATTTGCTTTTCAAAAGAAAATATGGACCAAAATGTGCTGAAAAATCAGTCACAAATGTTAATTTATTTCTTACAAAATCGATGGTTTTTGCCCAAATCTTCAAAATATTGGACGTTTGAGTATTGATTGGTGCTCCTCTGACTTCTAAAGGATGTTCTGCATTGTTTTGAGAAGAGTCAATTTTTGGCCAAATTTTGATAAAAATGTAAGGCTAACCCCTTGCCTTTTTTTCAATTTTGACCAAAAAATGAAATTCCTTGAAACTTGCTAGAAAGATGCCTAAGGGACCTTAGAACACATTCCAACTCCATTTGCAGCTAGATTTGCTTTTCAAAAGAAAATATGGACCAAAATATGGGGTAAAATCAGTCACAAATGTTAATTTATTTCTTACAAAATCGATGGTTTTTGCCCAAATCTTTAAAATAATGGGTGTTTGAGTATTGATTGGTGCTCCTCTAACTTCCAAAGGAAGTTCTGCATTGTTTTGAGAAAAGTCAATTTTTGGCCAAATTTTGATAAAAATGTAAGGCTAACCCCTTGCCTTTTTTTCAATTTTGACCAAAAAATGAAATTCCTTGAAACTTGCTAGAAAGATGCCTAAGGGACCTTAGAACACATTCCAACTCCATTTGCAGCTAGGTTTGCCTTTTAAAAGAAAATATGGACCAAAATATGGTGAAAAATCAGTCACAAATGTTAATTTATTTCTTACAAAATCGATGGTTTTTGCCCAAATCTTTAAAATAATGGGTGTTTGAGTATTGATTGGTGCTCCTCTGACTTCAAAAGGATTTTTTGCATTGTTTTGAGAAAAGTCAATTTTTGGCCAAATTTTGATAAAAATGTAAGGCTAACCCCTTGCCTTTTTTTCAATTTTGACCAAAAATTGAAATTCCTTGAAACTTGCTAGAAAGATGCCTAAGGGACCCTAGAACACATTTCAACTCCATTTCTAGAAAGATTTGCTTTTCAAAAGAAAATATGGAACAACATATAGTGAAAAATCAGTCCAAAATGGTAATTTATTTCTCACAAAATCGATGGTTTTTGCCCAAATTTTCATGATATTGTGTTTGAGTATTGATTGGGGCTACTCTAACTTCCAAAGGAAGTTCTGCATTGTTTTGAGAAAAGTCAATTTTTGGCCAAATTTTGATAAAAATGTAAGGCTAACCCCTTGCCTTTTTTTCAATTTTGACCAAAAAATGAAATTCCTTGAAACTTGCTAGAAAGATGCCTAAGGGACCCTAGAACTCATTCCAACTCCATTTGCAGCTAGATTTGCTTTTCAAAAGAAAATATGGACCAAAATGTGCTGAAAAATCAGTCACAAATGTTAATTTATTTCTTACAAAATCGATGGTTTTTGCCCAAATCTTCAAAATATTGGACGTTTGAGTATTGATTGGTGCTCCTCTGACTTCTAAAGGATGTTCTGCATTGTTTTGAGAAGGGTCAATTTTTGGCCAAATTTTGATAAAAATGTAAGGCTAACCCCTTGCCTTTTTTTCAATTTTGACCAAAAAATGAAATTCCTTGAAACTTGCTAGAAAGATGCCTAAGGGACCTTAGAACACATTCCAACTCCATTTGCAGCTAGATTTGCTTTTCAAAAGAAAATATGGACCAAAATATGGGGTAAAATCAGTCACAAATGTTAATTTATTTCTTACAAAATCGATGGTTTTTGCCCAAATCTTTAAAATAATGGGTGTTTGAGTATTGATTGGTGCTCCTCTGACTTCAAAAGGATTTTTTGCATTGTTTTGAGAAAAGTCAATTTTTGGGCAAATTTTGATCAAAATGTAAGGCTAACCCCTTGCCTTTTTTTCAATTTTGACCCAAAATTGAAATTCCTTGAAACTTGCTAGAAAGATGCCTAAGGGACCCTAGAACACATTTCAACTCCATTTCTAGAAAGATTTGCTTTTCAAAAGAAAATATGGAACAACATTTATGAAAAATCAGTCCAAAATGGTAATTTATTTCTCACAAAATCGATGGTTTTTGCCCAAATCTTCAATATATTGTTTTTGAGTATTGATTGGGCTCCTCTAACTTCCAAAGCAAGTTCTGCATTGTTTTGAGAAGAGTCAATTTTTGGCCAAATTTTGATCAAAATGTAAGGCTAACCCCTTGCCTTTTTTTCAATTTTGACCAAAAAATGAAATTCCTTGAAACTTGCTAGAAAGATGCCTAAGGGACCCTAGAACACATTTCAACTCCATTTCTAGAAAGATTTGCTTTTCAAAAGAAAATATGGATCAACATATAGTGAAAAATCAGTCCAAAATGGTAATTTATTTCTCACAAAATCGATGGTTTTTGCCCAAATCTTCATGATATTCTGTTTGAGTATTGATTGGGGCTACTCTAACTTCCAAAGGAAGTTCTGCATTGTTTTGAGAAAAGTCAATTTTTGGCCAAATTTTGATGAAAATGTAAGGCTAACCCCTTGCCTTTTTTTTCAATTTTGACCAAAAAATGAAATTCCTTGAAACTTGCTAGAAAGATGCCCAAGGGACCCTAGAACTCATTCCAACTCCATTTGCAGCTATGTTTGCCTTTTAAAAGAAAATATGGACCAAAATATGGTGAAAAATCAGTCACAAATGTTAATTTATTTCTCACAAAATCGATGGTTTTTGCCCAAATCTTCAAGATATTGGATGTTTGAGTATTGATTGGTGCTCCTCTTACTTCCAAAGGAAGTTCTGCATTGTTTTGAGAAGAGTCAATTTTTGGCCAAATTTTGATAAAAATGTAAGGCTAACCCCTTGCCTTTTTTTTCAATTTTGACAAAAAAAATGAAATCCCTTGAAACTTGCTAGAAAGATGCCTAAGGGACCCTAGAACACATTTCAACTCCATTTCTAGAAAGATTTGCTTTTCAAAAGAAAATATGGAACAACATATAGTGAAAAATCAGTCCAAAATGGTAATTTATTTCTCACAAAATCGATGGTTTTTGCCCAAATCTTCATGATATTCTGTTTGAGTATTGATTGGGGCTACTCTAACTTCCAAAGGAAGTTCTGCATTGTTTTGAGAAAAGTCAATTTTTGGCCAAATTTTGATGAAAATGTAAGGCTAACCCCTTGCCTTTTTTTTCAATTTTGACCAAAAATGAAATTCCTTGAAACTTGCTAGAAAGATGCCCAAGGGACCCTAGAACTCATTCCAACTCCATTTGCAGCTATGTTTGCTTTTCAAAAGAAAATATGGACCAAAATATGGGGTAAAATCAGTCACAAATGTTAATTTATTTCTTACAAAATCGATGGTTTTTGCCCAAATCTTTAAAATAATGGGTGTTTGAGTATTGATTGGTGCTCCTCTGACTTCAAAAGGATTTTTTGCATTGTTTTGAGAAAAGTCAATTTTTGGGCAAATTTTGATCAAAATGTAAGGCTAACCCCTTGCCTTTTTTTCAATTTTGACCCAAAATTGAAATTCCTTGAAACTTGCTAGAAAGATGCCTAAGGGACCCTAGAACACATTTCAACTCCATTTCTAGAAAGATTTGCTTTTCAAAAGAAAATATGGAACAACATTTATGAAAAATCAGTCCAAAATGGTAATTTATTTCTCACAAAATCGATGGTTTTTGCCCAAATCTTCAATATATTGTTTTTGAGTATTGATTGGGCTCCTCTAACTTCCAAAGCAAGTTCTGCATTGTTTTGAGAAGAGTCAATTTTTGGCCAAATTTTGATCAAAATGTAAGGCTAACCCCTTGCCTTTTTTTCAATTTTGACCAAAAAATGAAATTCCTTGAAACTTGCTAGAAAGATGCCTAAGGGACCCTAGAACACATTTCAACTCCATTTCTAGAAAGATTTGCTTTTCAAAAGAAAATATGGATCAACATATAGTGAAAAATCAGTCCAAAATGGTAATTTATTTCTCACAAAATCGATGGTTTTTGCCCAAATCTTCATGATATTCTGTTTGAGTATTGATTGGGGCTACTCTAACTTCCAAAGGAAGTTCTGCATTGTTTTGAGAAAAGTCAATTTTTGGCCAAATTTTGATGAAAATGTAAGGCTAACCCCTTGCCTTTTTTTTCAAATTTGACCAAAAAATGAAATTCCTTGAAACTTGCTAGAAAGATGCCCAAGGGACCCTAGAACTCATTCCAACTCCATTTGCAGCTATGTTTGCCTTTTAAAAGAAAATATGGACCAAAATATGGTGAAAAATCAGTCACAAATGTTAATTTATTTCTCACAAAATCGATGGTTTTTGCCCAAATCTTCAAGATATTGGATGTTTGAGTATTGATTGGTGCTCCTCTTACTTCCAAAGGAAGTTCTGCATTGTTTTGAGAAGAGTCAATTTTTGGCCAAATTTTGATAAAAATGTAAGGCTAACCCCTTGCCTTTTTTTTCAATTTTGACAAAAAAAATGAAATCCCTTGAAACTTGCTAGAAAGATGCCTTTTTTTTCAAATTTGACCAAAAAATGAAATTCCTTGAAACTTGCTAGAAAGATGCCCAAGGGACCCTAGAACTCATTCCAACTCCATTTGCAGCTATGTTTGCCTTTTAAAAGAAAATATGGACCAAAATATGGTGAAAAATCAGTCACAAATGTTAATTTATTTCTCACAAAATCGATGGTTTTTGCCCAAATCTTCAAGATATTGGATGTTTGAGTATTGATTGGTGCTCCTCTTACTTCCAAAGGAAGTTCTGCATTGTTTTGAGAAGAGTCAATTTTTGGCCAAATTTTGATAAAAATGTAAGGCTAACCCCTTGCCTTTTTTTTCAATTTTGACAAAAAAAATGAAATCCCTTGAAACTTGCTAGAAAGATGCCTAAGGGACCCTAGAACACATTCCAACTCCATTTACAGCTAGATTTGCTTTTCAAAAGAAAATATGGACCAAAATGTGGGGTAAAATCAGTCACAAATGTGAAATTATTTCTTACAAAATCGATGGTTTTTGCCCAAATTTTTAAAAATAATGGGTGTTTGAGTATTGATTGGTGCTCCTCTGACTTCAAAAGGATGTTTTGCATTGTTTTGAGAAAAGTCAATTTTTGGCCAAATTTTCATAAAAATGTAAGGCTAACCCCTTGCATTTTTTTCAATTTTGACCAAAAATTGAAATTCCTTGAAACTTGCTAGAAAGATGCCTAAGGGACCCTAGAACACAATCTAACTCCATTTGTAGAAAGATTTGCTTTTCAAAAGGAAATATGGAACAACATATAGTGAAAAATCAGTTCAAAATGGTAATTTATTTCTAACAAAATCGATGTTTTTTTGTCCAAATCTTCAAGATATTGTGTTTAAGTATTGATTGGTGCTCCTCTTACTTCCAAAGTAAGTTTTGCATTGTTTTGAGAAAAGTCAATTTTTGGCCAAATTTTCATAAAAATGTAAGGCTAACCCCTTGCCTTGTTTAAAATTATGACCAAAAAATCCAATTCCTTGAAACTTGCTAGAAAGATGCCTAAGGGACCATAGAACACATTCCAACTTCATTTGCAGCTAGATTTGCTTTTCAAAAGAAAATATGGACCAAAATATGGGGAAAAATCAGTCACAAATGTTAATTTATTTCTTACAAAATCGATGGTTTTTGCCCAAATCTTTAAAATATTGGACGTTTGAGTATTGATTTGTGCTCCTCTGACATCCAAAGGAAGTTCTGCATTGTTTTGAGAAAAGTCAATTTTTGGGCAAATTTTGATGAAAATGTAAGGCTAACCCCTTGCCTTTTTTTCAATTTTGACAAAAAATGAAATTCCTTGAAACTTGCTAGAAAGATGCCTAAAGGACCCTAGAACACATTTCAACTCCATTTCTAGAAAGATTTGCTTTTCAAAAGAAAATATGGAACAACATATAGTGAAAAATCAGTCCAAAATGGTAATTTATTTCTCACAAAATCGATGGTTTTTGCCCAAATCTTCAAGATATTGTGTTTGAGTATTGATTGGGGTTACTCTAACTTCCAAAGGAAGTTCTGCGTTGTTTTGAGAAAAGTCATTTTTTAGCCAAATTTTGATACAAATGTAAGGCTAACCCCTTGCCTTTTTTTTCAATTTTGACCAAAAAATGAAATTCCTTGAAACTTGCTAGAAAGATGCCTAAGGGACCCTAGAACTCATTCCAACTCCATTTGCAGCTAGGTTTGCCTTTTAAAAGAAAATATGGACCAAAACATGGTGAAAAATAAGTCACAAATGTTAATTTATTTCTCACAAAATCGATGGTTTTTGCCCAAATCTTCAAGATATGGGATGTTTGAGTACTGATTGGTGCTCCTCTTACTTCCGAAGGAACTTCTGCATTGTTTTGAGAAGAGTCAATTTTTGGCCAAATTTTGATGAAAATGAAAGGCTAACCCCTTGCCTTTTTTTTCAATTTTGACCAAAAAATGAAATCCCTTGAAACTTGCTAGAAAGATGCCTAAGGGACTCTAGAACACATTCCAACTCCATTTACAGCTAGATTTGCTTTTCAAAAGAAAATATGGACCAAAATATGGGGTAAAATCAGTCACAAATGTTAATTTATTTCTTACAAAATCGATGGTTTTTGCCCAAATCTTTAAAATAATGGGTGTTTGAGTATTGATTGGTGCTCCTCTGACTTCAAAAGGATGTTTTGCATTGTTTTGGGAAAAGTCAATTTTTGGCCAAATTTTGATAAAAATGTAAGGCTAACCCCTTGCCTTTTTTTAAAATTTGGACCAAAAAATGATATTCCTTGAAACTTGCTAGAAAGATGCCTAAGGGACCCTAGAACTCGTTCCAACTCCATTTGCAGCTAGGTTTGCCTTTTAAAAGAAAATATGGACCAAAATATGGTGAAAAATCTGTCACAAATGTTGATTTATTTCTCACAAAATCGATGGTTTTTGCCCAAATCTTCAAGATATTGGATGTTTGAGTATTGATTGGTGCTCCTCTTACTTCCAAAGGAAGTTCTGCATTGTTTTGAGAAGAGTCAATTTTTGGGCAAATTTTGATAAAAATGTAAGGCTAACCCCTTGCCTTTTTTTCAATTTTGACCAAAAAATGAAATTCCTTGAAACTTGCTAGAAAGATGCCTAAGGGACCCTAGAACACATTTCAACTCCATTTCTAGAAAGATTTGCTTTTCAAAAGAAAATATGGAACAACATATAGTGAAAAATCAGTCAAAAATGGTAATTTATTTCTAACAAAATCGATGGTTTTTTGCCCAAATCTTTAAGATATTGGACGTTTGAGTATTGATTGGTGCTCCTCTGACATCCAAAGGAAGTTCTGCATTGTTTTGAGAAGAGTCAATTTTTGGGCAAATTTTGATAAAAATGTAAGTCTAACCCCTTGCCTTTTTTTCAATTTTGACCAAAAAATGAAATTCCTTGAAACTTGCTAGAAAGATGCCTAAGGGACTCTAGAACTCATTTCAACTCCATTTCTAGAAAGATTTGCTTTTCAAAAGAAAATATGGAACAACATTTATGAAAAATCAGTCCAAAATGGTAATTTATTTCTCACAAAATCGATGGTTTTTGCCCAAATCTTCAAGATATTGGATGTTTGAGTATTGATTGGTGCTCCTCTTACTTCCAAAGGAAGTTCTGCATTGTTTTGAGAAGAGTCAATTTTTGGCCAAATTTTGATAAAAATGAAAGGATAACTCTGCCTTTTTTTTTAATTTTGACCAAAAAATGAAATCCCTTGAAACTTGCTAGAAAGATGCCTAAGGGACTCTAGAACACATTCCAACTCCATTTACAGCTAGATTTGCTTTTCAAAAGAAAATATGGACCAAAATATGGTGAAAAATCAGTCACAAATGTTAATTTATTTCTTACAAAATCGATGGTTTTTGCCCAAATCTTCAAGATGTTGGATGTTTGAGTATTGATTGGTGCTCCTCTTACTTCCAAAGGAAGTTCTGCATTGTTTTGAGAAGAGTCAATTTTTGGCCAAATTTTGATAAAAATGAAAGGATAACTCTGCCTTTTTTTTTAATTTTGACCAAAAAATGAAATCCCTTGAAACTTGCTAGAAAGATGCCTAAGGGACTCTAGAACACATTCCAACTCCATTTGCAGCTAGGTTTGCCTTTTAAAAGAAAATATGGACCAAAATATGGTGAAAAATCAGTCACAAATGTTAATTTATTTCTCACAAAATCGATGGTTTTTGCCCAAATCTTCAAGATATTGGATGTTTGAGTACTGATTGGTGCTCCTCTTACTTCCAAAGGAAGTTCTGCATTGTTTTGAGAAGAGTCAATTTTTGGCCAAATTTTGATAAAAATGAAAGGCTAACCCCTTGCCTTTTTTTTCAATTTTGACCAAAAAATGAAATCCCTTGAAACTTGCTAGAAAGATGCCTAAGGGACTCTAGAACACATTCCAACTCCATTTACAGCTAGATTTGCTTTTCAAAAGAAAATATGGACCAAAATATGGGGTAAAATCAGTCACAAATATTAAATTATTTCTTACAAAATCGATGGTTTTTGCCCAAATCTTTAAAATAATGGGTGTTTGAGTATTGATTGGTGCTCCTCTGACTTCAAAAGGATGTTTTGCATTGTTTTGAGAAAAGTCAATTTTTGGCCAAATTTTGATAAAAATGTAAGGCTAACCCCTTGCCTTTTTTTCAATTTTGACCAAAAATTGAAATTCCTTGAAACTTGCTAGAAAGATGCCTAAGGGACCCTAGAACACATTTCAACTCCATTTCTAGAAAGATTTGCTTTTCAAAAGAAAATATGGAACAACATATAGTGAAAAATCAGTCCAAAATGGTAATTTATTTCTCACAAAATCGATGGTTTTTGCCCAAATTTTCATGATATTGTGTTTGAGTATTGATTGGGGCTACTCTAACTTCCAAAGGATGTTTTGCATTGTTTTGAGAAAAGTCAATTTTTGGCCAAATTTTGATAAAAATGTAAGGCTAACCCCTTGCCTTTTTTTCAATTTTGACCAAAAAATGAAATTCCTTGAAACTTGCTAGAAAGATGCCTAAGGGAC
Source organism: Patiria miniata (assembly GCF_015706575.1). Taxonomy (NCBI): domain Eukaryota; kingdom Metazoa; phylum Echinodermata; class Asteroidea; order Valvatida; family Asterinidae; genus Patiria; species Patiria miniata. The sequence goes on along the minus strand of NW_024037051.1, from coordinate 8,036,816 downwards.
CCTAGAACACATTCCAACTCCATTTACAGCTAGATTTGCTTTTCAAAAGAAAATATGGACCAAAATATGGGGTAAAATCAGTCACAAATGTTAATTTATTTCTTACAAAATCGATGGTTTTTGCCCAAATCTTTAAAATAATGGGTGTTTGAGTATTTATTGGTGCTCCTCTGACTTCAAAAGGATGTTTTGCATTGTTTTGAGAAAAGTCTATTTTTGGCCAAATTTTGATAAAAAAGTAAGGCCAACCCCTTGCATTTTTTTCAATTTTGACCAAAAAATGAAATCCCTTGAAACTTGCTAGAAAGATGCCTAAGGGACCCAAGAACACATTCCAACTCCATTTGTAGAAAGATTTGCTTTTCAAAAGAAAATATGGAACAACATATAGTGAAAAATCAGTTCAAAATGGTAATTTATTTCTAACAAAATCGATGGTTTTTTGCCCAAATCTTCAAGATATTGTGTTTAAGTATTGATTGGTGCTCCTCTTACTTCCAAAGTAAGTTCTGCATTGTTTTGAGAAAAGTCAATTTTTGGCCAAATTTTCATAAAAATGTAAGGCTAACCCCTTGCCTTGTTTAAAATTTTGACCAAAAAATGAAATTCCTTGAAACTTGCTAGAAAGATGCCTAAGGGACCCTAGAACACATTCCAACTCCATTTCTAGAAAGATTTGCTTTTCAAAAGAAAATATGAAACAACATATAGTGAAAAAATCAGTCCAAAATGGTAACTTATTTCTCACAAAATCGATGGTTTTTTGCCCAAATCTTCAAGATAATGTGTTTGAGTATTGATTGGTGCTCCTCTTACTTCCAAAAGGAAGTTCTGCATTGGTTGGAGAAAAATCAATTTTTGGCCAAATTTTGACAAAAATGTAAGGCTAACCCCTTGCTTTTTTTAAAATTTTGACCAAAAAATTAAATTCCTTGAAACTTGCTAGAAAGATGCCTAAGGGACCTTAAAACACATTCCAACTCCATTTGCAGCTAGATTTGCTTTTCAAAAGAAAATATGGACCAAAATATGGGGTGAAATCAGTCACAAATGTTAATTTATTTCTCACAAAATCGATGGTTTTTGCCCAAATCTTTAAAATAATGGGTGTTTGAGTATTGATTGGTGCTCCTCTGACTTCAAAAGGATGTTTTGCATTGTTTTGAGAAAAGTCAATTTTTGGCCAAATTTTGATAAAAATGTAAGGCTAACCCCTTGCCTTTTTTTTCAATTTTGACCAAAATATTAAATTCCTTGAAACTTGCTAGAAAGATGCCTAAGGGACCCTAGAACACATTCCAACTCCATTTGCAGCTAGATTTGCTTTTTAAAAGAAAATATGGACCAAAATATGGGGTAAAATCAGTCACAAATTGTATTAAAATGAATCCATCAAAAACAAATAAGTTAAATTGTAGGTACCGGTAACATGACAATGAAAAAAGTGACAAAGGACTGCGTCCCTCACACTTCACTCGAATACCAAGTCTTTGCCCGGGAACCAGCAGCTTGTGATTGTTTGGTGGTTGACTTGTGACTAACTTCATGATGACTTGTAAAGACTGGTTTTCCTCAGGAACACGAAAACCTTTTTGATAAAAATTGAACACTTAATCGAGCCCAGTTCCTTAAAGTGTTCCAAGTTTTGTATAACGAGATTGCCTGCTGTTCCGATTTTGGAATGGTTGCCAATGTATAGACACTTTCATTTCTGTCATGACGGACCCCTCCAATGGTAAAGTGCTAGCTAGTGTAACCCTTAAAGGGAAGATACAACATTTGCAAACATCAAAAAACGAAATGATCAAATTATCACAAAATACATCACTAAATTGTTAGAGAATGACAGTCTAAAGCATCCTGTACAATCGTGGCTCCTGGTGTGCTGAAATTTTCGAGAAAAACTGTATTTTTGCAACGCTGGTCGGCCGACCAGCGTTGGAGATAACTGGCTTTATTTAAAAAACTGCTCCTACTTTTTCATATTTAGTTCATCCGCATTTTCTTTGCAATTGATTACACACATGTGAAGGGGTACAGGCCTGCTAGACTGATTCTTTGACCTTACAATTCCCCAAAGTCTATAAAGAATAAATACGGTAACTAGCCTAGTGTGAGGACACCTATTGTCAACTCTCCTGGTAAGATAGAAAAAGGGCATTTAACAAGAAACTTGAAACTGTCAAGACTTAAAAGATGTATCTCCAGGTGGCATATAATTGCTCAAGACAACCATTTGCTTCTACAGGGTGTCCCCAAAAAATGCTCCACTCTCCTTTTTTTACAAATTCAAGCAAACCTGAATGCATAAATTGTCTTATTATGCATGGTAAGAATAATATGTGTCTTGGTTGTTATCTACCAAAAGAATTGGATCATACTATCAATCCACTAGGGACAGAAATGCTTAAATATGAACTCGCCTCCATTTGCCAACTGCGCTGGGGACTCAAATCACCAACTTTAAAATGTCGATTTTTGTCAAGTGTGCTTTTCAAAAATTCTACTTGGTATCTATTATGAAAGACCAGTCATCAGTCGTTATCAAGCATACAGGAGAAAACCAACCAACCATGGCATTGTCCATTTATTGGACTTTGACTAAAAATACATATTTGTAAATCAACCACACGTAACAATTGTTCACCTATGGCTGATTGTTCACAATTTAAGCTGAAGGATTTTCAATAAATATTCTATCATACAAAATATTTTCAGTTTTTGTCAACCATTTCTTCACCAGTTCTTGTCGTTTCTGGTCAATCTTTCTTCACTAGTTCTCGTTGATAAGTCTTTGAGTGTGAATTGTTTTTGGCTGAAAAGGCAATAAAAATGTGTCATGGTACATCTAGTGTGTAATTGTGGGGAAAGATGAGCAGTTTTAACCCTCAAGAGAGTTCCAGTCCAAGTGATACATCTGGGCTTTTCCTCTAATCTGTAAATGTAATATTCAAATTTGCAATGAAACACTTCATGTAGGCCTTAAACTGGGACAAAGGGGGAAAAATATTGCTGTATCACTTACCAATCTTCCTGTGCAATTATAAATAACATTTTTGGGGGAAATTGAAAATCAAACAAAATTACATTGGATAGCTTTTGCCTATCTCTTGAAAGAAAAATGAAAAACTTGAGCAATTTTGAGCTGGGGAAGATTTTTAATCATCTAAATAAAGTAAAAATCTGAATAATTGTGTGAGACCAAACAAAGAATGAAAGGCATGTAACTGTTCACATGGTACACCATGCTCTTTATAATGTCCATTTTCCCAGTACATGTAAACGTGTACACTGAATACGTCGTCCTATGAAATATACAAAAATACATTGGATAAATACAATATAGTACAACCAAGGCGTAATCATTGGTGTCAATCTTATTGGCAAAGTACAATGTATTGGAAACATTAGCATCTACATGTACGTGAGCACAAATTCGTGCATCAGCTGAAGCAGAAAATTGACATGCTGGTAGTTTTATAAATAGAGTTTTCATCGCACAACATTTGAGCAAGTTGCAGTATTTTGCTGAGACAGGAACAGTGGCGGATCCAGCATATACGGAAAGTGTGTGTGGGGGGGGGGGGGGGGGTGGGGGGGGTGGAGGCAAACCTGAACATGCAAGCCAAGCACAAGGACGGATCCAGAGCACAATCGGGTGGGGGGGGGTGCCAACATTTCCGGACATTTCTTGAGTGTGATTTAATGTGAAAAGCAAGGGGGGGGGAAATGTATTGCTTTCGTTGAGTTTTGTGGGTGGTGTACACAGTCCCAACCTGTTTTTCCAGGGCATATATTTGCTCGTGTTGGCGAAAATTTGAAGAGAATAAATGACCAGTTGACAGCAGAAGAAACAAGGAAAAAAGACAAGACGCCTCGGAGCGAAGTCAGTCGTGGCAATACATCATATGCACGCCTTGCTCATTCATAAAAAACGGACAAATAAGGTGGCCGGACAGCGACATCTCAAGTGGACCCCAACTGTATTTGAAGTCGAAAGGTAATTATTTATTTGGTTCATTGCGACTTTAGAGGCTATCATTCCAGCCAAACTTTTTTAGGTTCTGCAATTAACTGAAAAGCAGTAAATCTTAAACTAAGACCAAATATAAAACGGGCGTTTTATCAGTGGCTAAAACTGCAGCTACGGGTGACACGTGAGGATCGTGATGGCCTGCGGTTTAGCGTTCGATTAGCCTGGCTGTTGTGGCGAACCGGTCTGCCTTTACCCGAGTCAATACGGGTGAGCTACTCGAACGCACCCAGAGCCCAACAGACCTGTAGTACAATTTTCTTGGCTCCCCCCCCAAAAAAAAAACCCGTGAGCAATAAAATTTCAAACATAAATAAATCTTTTGTGCAGTAATTAGCCTAGAATACCCAAGAACCATAGTGTACATCATGTACATATAGCAAATTACACTGAATATATAATACAACATAAATAATAGTCTGATAATGAGATGTTAGTGTATATAAACAAATCAATGTTAACTTTTTTTATTAGAGTTGGAAGACAGCTTTAAGCATCACTCTTTTGAAATTAAATTGTGCATTTATATATCTATTTCATAGTTGATGTCCTATTTGCATTGCATAAACACTAATTAATAACAACGAAATAAAGGATTAGTTAAATTGCATTTCTTTTAGCACAAATTACTCCCCTCTCCCAATGTTAATTTCACTTTCTACCAGGGAAGCACTTCTTCCCGCATACCCGATGTCACAAAACTATGCAGTCATGTCACAACTTCATATCTCAATATTCTCAAGCACTTGAACATTTATTTATTCCTCATAAGATAAATGTCCCATGCGAAGGGCTATAAATATAATTTAACTATTATCATTTCTTTAATCATTATTATCCTTGGCATGAACTATATAATCTTTACAGTGCAGTCGAAAATACTTTTGGATATAATAAATCAAAGAGTTCTTTATATAATAACAAGTCAGGGGCGGCGGAAACGGGGGGGGGGGGGGGGGGGGGGGGTCGGGAGGGGGGGGGGGGTCGGGGGGGGGGGGGGCGTTTGCCCCCCCAGATTTTCCCAAGTGCCCCTTTTGCAGCCATAAATGTGCCCCCTCGAGCATTAAAGTGTCCCCTCGAGATAAAACAAAAATGCCCTTAAAGTATCTTACTATTTCTAAGAAGTAACCATTTCCCACTAATGGTATAGATATTTTTGATATAAACGAGGAATATGAAAACCAAGTCCCAAAACCCATACAATTAGCCCTGAAAATGGGCACATAATGCATATTTAGCATATAATCATTGGTTTTGAAGAGGGCCAAGTGTTCGGTGAAAAAAACGTGTTGACATTTCAGCACAGGTTTGCAAGTGCCCCTTTTTGGTGATGCCCCCCCCCAGTTTCAAACCCGTTCCGCCGCCGCTGTAACAAGTATCAGTACAACTTACAGTACAAAGTACCAAAATAAAACGGAACTGAAATTCTATTTCTACCATATACGTGTATCCCCTGCCATTACAGGGCGAGTAAAAAAAAATGGAGACCCAAATGACAGGACCATTGTCTTAATAAAGTTTTGCATGTAGCACTTTCAAAAGCTAGGACAGGAAAGCCCAATTAATAAGCGTTCTTTTAGTACAAGAATCATTCAAATCTCTCATGTACTTTTCAAGTTACAGAATTTTTAACACAACCATCGTGTTAAAGTTCTGTTCACGGATCACAAAAAAAGGTGTGTGTTCTTTCAGCAAAACGAAAACAATTCACACACATCCCTATTTTGTTTTGCTGAAAGAACACTTATACCTTTTCGGTGATACGTGGACAAAATTCCGTAACTTGAAAAGTACATGAGTGATTTGAGTGATCCTTGTACTAAGAGAAAGCTCATTTATTGTGCTTTCATATCCTAGATTTGAATAGTGCTACATGTAGAACTTCCTTAAAAAATGGTCCTGCGATTTGGGTTTCCTTTTTTTTTTTACTCACCCTGTCGTCCCTGTGTAGTATTGAACCCTTTCAGATTACAATTCAAAGAGAGACTGCAATGGCAACTTTTGGCTAAGTATAACAACTGAGTAACCCCCATAGTAACAAAAAGAATTAATCTGTGTTTTTGCAAGTCCAGCCTGTCTTTAGTTTCAGTAAATGATGTGACTTTGTGTTTAAGTTTGTAAATGTTTAGGAAATATTTTAAGAACCGTTTAAACGTTTAGCCATTTCACAAAGGAATTTTTTGCAGATCGGGTTGACTGACACGATACAAATGTGACTCAACAATGACCATCATAACAAAACAATAGCAGGCAGTCATTGAAAAAGTCAAAGTTAACTACGTGTACCTCGAATGTAATCAAGTACTGTGGTGGTTTTGTACATTAAACAGGTTTGAAAATGCAGTTACTTAGTTGTATTATGTATGTTTAAGGCAGATCGCGTGAACGTAGGTTACTCTTTATAATACGGTTTTCTTTAAACGTTTGGAAACTGTGTTAACGGCTTTAACAAAAATTTCATTTAAAGCGTTTAAACATTACATCCTTAGTTTCAAAATGGCCATTCTGTGCAAAGAGTGCATACCGAACAATATGAAGTGTATAATACACGCCATTGAAATCTCTACCAATTGGGAAAGTCTTTGGATTTCAAAACGATTGTTGCAGTGTTCTACTATACTTATAACAACCCATGTTTGTTTTTATTGTTCTACAAAATGAGTTGGAAGACATTTTTGGTAGGTTTACTGTAAGACCTAAACACTTGACTGGAAGGCAAAGACATTAGAAGGTGTAGCTCAGTCACTGAGGTGAAGCTCAGTCGCTGAGGTGAAGCTCAGTCGCTGAGGTGAAGCTCAGTCGCTGAGGTGAAGCTCAGTCGCTGAGGTGAAGCTCAGTCGCTGAGGTGAAGCTCAGTCGCTGAGGTGTAGCTCAGTCGCTGAGGTGAAGCTCAGTCGCTGAGGTGAAACTCAGTCGCTGAGGTGAAGCTCAGTCGCTGAGGTGTAGCTCAGTCGCTGAGGTAAAGCTCAGTCGCTGAGGTGTAGCTCAGTCGCTGAGGTGTAGCTCAGTCGCTGAGGTGAAGCTCAGTCGCTGAGGTGTACCTCAGTCGCTGAGGTGTAGCTCAGTCGCTGAGGTGTAGCTCAGTCGCTGAGGTGTAGCTCAGTCGTTGAGGTGTAGCTCAGTCGCTGAGGTGTAGCTCAGTCGCTGAGGTGTAGCTCAGTCGCTGAGGTGTAGCTCAGTCGCTGAGGTGTTCCTCAGTCGCTGAGGTGTTCCTCAGTCGCTGAGGTGTACCTCAGTCGCTGACCTCAGTCGCTGAGGTGTAGCTCAGTCGCTGAGGTGGTATGTGTACCGGTGCAGTTTCACAAGAGTGTGAAATAATCCTGAGGAAACTGGTGCTGTGCTTGACCTGTCGCCGGTACCCTGCATGCATCGTTCACACCCACTTACACACAAAGGTGTTGTGTGACGGTGACCAGCTTTCATTGGTTCCCTGCATCCAATCCTCTACAACACATGCAAAAAGTGGAAGACAGCTATCGGTGCACCTCCTTATTACCCTGTTTGCTATAAACACCGGGCAGCAAAATTGGAAAAGGTAAATACACCCAAACTATTTACACAGGACAAAAAAGGAAGACCTCCTTGATTATATCAGCCCATGTCTTTTAAGACATGCCACTGGGCCACGGGAGTTCTGGGTTTGTTCAACATCTCCGCCCAGTGACTGGTCTCTGAGGGGAGGCCTTGGAACCCAGTATGATCCCTCCGATGGTGTCGTTGCGAGACAGCCGGTCGTGGTCCACTACGGATATGATGAAGCTGGTGTCGCGGATCTTGTTCAGCGTGACGTGGAACATGAAGGAGATGTTGAAGACCGGGTTCAGTGTGTTGTACTTGACCAGGGTCTTCTTCTTCTCAATCTTCTTCTCCTGGAAGATGTGCCATACTTTGACATACGGATCTGGATGGAAGAGGGATTGGTCAGAATGGTTGACAAATGCACAAAACGAGAAGCAAAGTTGTTGTTGACACTTGCAGCAAAGATACCAGAGCTGAAATGTGTGCTCAACTTTATCAAATTTGGAGAGCAGAAACTTTTTTGGGGTGTGTTTCGCTTTAGTACAAGCTGGCTTTAGTAATGTTTTGTGCTTACGATAGATGTACATGTAGAAGGTGCACCCAGAATGGAATTTTTGAAGAAAGAAAAGGCACTTCAAACAGCAAACCATTTAAAAAAAGAAATAAATACAAAGTGGTACTGACCTGATTTGCCAGTAATATCCTTCGCAGCCAGGTTCTCACATTTCATGATGACTATTGTTATTCTGCCCGCTGTGGGTGCGAAGCACAGCGACACAAGGATCTTGCCGAGCTTGCCCTACAAACATTGCAGAAATACAAACAAAAACATATGGAGTCGGTCCTTACAATCAATTTTTTTGTCACTTTAGTTCTGGCTTATCAGGTTTTGCTTCTAGATTTTTTAGCCTTCCTACAAACTATGGGTGTGCATTTATGGGTGGCTTTTAGCCTACAAACAAGGGGTGTGCATTTATGGATAGTACAGGAACCGGGTACCTGATTGAAAAAGCATGGGTACCTCGATACCCATTAAAGAAACCCAACGCCAAACATGCCAAACTCAAATCTCGAAAGTTACTGTGTAAACTGCAGCTTTCGCGAGTAAGCTTTCATGAGCAATTTGTAAAGTTGGTATCAGGTGCCCGATCTCATAATCTAGAACTGGTTCCTGACATTAACAGTCGGGTACTCAGGTACCCGGTTCCGACGCACAGCCCTACTACATATGCAATATCATATACCTCTTCTGGGGTGTGTTGGGAATAAAAAAAAACAAAGGAAGCAAATGACAGCCAAGACAAAACAGTGAAAGAAAAGACGTTGAAATACAAAACAATTTCAGAATTCAGAAAGCCAACTCAGTTGTCCAGCTTGCTTCCCTGTGTGCTTTTATTAACGCTTCCCTTCAACAAGGCTGAGCGGAGGTTATCGAATCTCTCTCCCCTGTTTGTTTTGCCAGTGCCATTTTTGTCAAGCCTTTCTAAGTATTGACAATGTTTTAAAGACGTTTAGACCGAAATTTCTGAAGAAAACAAATTGGATGTGCATGGAGTGTTTACGCAAAATGGCAAATGCTTTGTCCGACTGGGCTTTGCCAAATGCTTTGTCCGACTCGGGATTTAGGATGTTCCATTTATTGGGTCCTGGGGAATTAGTGGTGATAATAAACCCACAGGTTTGTCTGTTTATTACTCATCCAAATGTCTATCTATCTGTCTGTCCTTCACTGAATCCCAGACCCCGCCCCCTTCCCCCTTGCAGGTTATCACTTACAGCTGACTTGGTGCTGGGCGTGAGCGCCTTGTTGATTATCAGCTCCTGGGTCAGGTCAATCTCCGCCAATGGGAGGTTGAGCTCCCCGATGGGGTCGTTCCTGCTGAAGCGATCGTAGTCCAACACCTCCAAGTGCAGGATTCTCTCTTGGAGTTTGTTATATGGGAAACCTGCCGAGTGGGGAATGAAAAAGAAGGACAGATAATGTGATATATCATGTATGTGGGGTACTATGTAAATGAAACCATTAACCTTAACCGCACTGAATCCTTCAAAATCCTCTTTGCCAAAGTGGAGGAATTTGGAGGATTGAGGTTAAAAAAAAAAGTGTCACACGCTCTGTATCATGTTATGCGATATCGCGCCCGGCTGTTGTTTTTTTACAAAACACTGCATTCGAATTGACCAATCAAACCATTTCGTTCTGATTTAGGAATGAAATGATGTCACGATTTAGTAAAATCGACTCTGATTGGCTGTATCATGTTACGCGATATCGCGCCCGGCTGTTGTTTTTTTACGAAACACTGCATTCGAATTGACCAATCAAACCATTTCGTTCTGATTTAGGAATGAAATGACGTCACGATTTAGTAAAATCGACTCTGATTGGCTGGCGCTCGGCTTGCATATCTGCATGTCAAGATATATCAGACGTTATACAGGGGATTGGCTCCATGGATAATGGGTGATACTCAGACTACAGTAACGGTAGATCAGCCATTAATACTCAACCTTATACATACATGTATATGGCATGGCAAAAGGCATTTTTTCGAAATCCCAGCTTTGTTTTCATCTTCGGCATCAAGAGATTTTAGGGGAGGGGGGACTCTGGCAAAATGTTGGTGCACGTTTTGCTTCAAGAACATTATAATTGTATGATATCTGGTCAAGATGTGGTTTGCTTCCCAGTGAATCAGAAATATCAGAGATAAAGTCAAAGCCAAGTCTTCAATATAGGAAGAAAAAAAACCCTGAGTTGATACATATATGTACAATGAATGTGCCATTGGTTTTCTTGCACATAGGAAGATTTGCGATGAAACAGGAAAGCGCTCCTGGCAAAGTGACAAGAGAATGTCGGTAAAATAAGATTTTAATCTGCCCATGGATGGATAGAAGTGACAGATGTTATCAAGTCTTTTGAATGTCAAGATATCCACGGAAGCCAATTGAAGATGCTTTTTAAAAAACAATATTTTTTTCTCCTAACATATTATGGATACGTATGTTTTGTTTTAATGGGGAAAAACCCTACATTGTTTTTTAGATGTTGGGCGTTTGCAACAAAAGGGTTTTCATTTTGTGTATAAATGAACCCGCCCTGCGAGAGCCGAATTATTGTCGGGCTCCAAATAATTTGAATTTTGTAAACAAACAATTCAATAACCAAACAGCGGTGGATTTTTTATGTTCGGTGTCTCATTCAACGTGACTAACTTTTATACTGCTAGGGAAATAGCAATCGAAAAGAAACACATCTATTTTTCGGGGTGAAACCCAAAACTAGCACAGGGGAATACCGGTACAACTTGTCTTACCTTCAAACAAGAAGGTCTCATTGCAGACTGGATTCAGCTTTTTCCGCTTGACTTAAGTTTCTTACCTTCAAACAGGAGGGGGCCCCTTCCAGACTGTATTCAGGGTTTTTTTCCCGCTTGACTTTAGTTTCTTACCTTCAAACAGGAAGGTCTCATTCCAGACTGAATTCAGCTTTTTCCGCTTGACTTTAGTTTTTTACACGTACCTTCAAACAGGAGGGGGCCCCTTCCAGACTGTATTCAGCTTTTTTCGGCTTGACTTTAGTTTCTTACCTTCAAACAGGAAGGTCTCATTCCAGACTGTATTCAGCTTTTTTCCGCTTGACTTACCTTCATACAGGAGGGGGCCCCTTCCAGACTGTATTCAGCTATTTTCGGATTCAGCTGTTTCAGGCCCCTTCCAGACTGTATTCAGCTTTTTCCGCTTGACTTAGTTTCTTACACGTAACTTCAAACAGGAGGGGGCCCCTTCCAGACTGTATTCAGCTATTTTCGGATTCAGCTATTTCTGGCCCCTTCCAGACTGTATTCAGCTTTTTTCCGCTTGAATTTTGTTTCTTACATGTACCTTCGAACAGGAGGGGGCCCCTACCAGACTGTATTCAGCTTTTTTCCGCTTGACTTTAGTTTCTTACATGTACCTTCATACAGGAGGGGGCCCCTTCCAGACTGTATTCAGCTATTTTCGGATTCAGCTATTTCTGGCCCCTTCCAGACTGCATTCAGCTTTTTCCGCTTGACTTAGTTTCTTACACACAACTTCAAACAGGAGAGGGCCCCTTCCAGACCGTATTCAGCTTTTTCCGTTTGACTTTAGTTTCTTACCTTCAAACAGAAAGGTCTCATTCCAGATTGGATTCAGCTTTTTCCTCTTGACTTTAGTTTCCATTTTATGTTTCTTGTTGGGTAGCAAAAGCACCTTGACAAATGGGTCACTGGTACCACTACAATACAGAGAAATCAAAAATAAACATGTTAAAAATTCAAATGTAGGCCTATTGTGTTAGAAATCATTACGAGCTGTGCCAGAATACGTTTATATAAACTTAAAGATTTAATGAGATAAATCAAACATTGTATCCACGATATAAATCATTCAACAACTCCAGAAACCATGTCATGTACATGTTTAAGAAAATGTCTGACATCTCCTTCTCAATGGTTTCTAGAATTTCACAGTCGCCAATGACTGGCCTCCAATGTGAAAATTGTAAGACTTTTTACAAGGCAAGTTTTTTCTTTTCCAGACAATTTTTGGCTTTCTAAGTATGGGACTGAAAAGAGTTAAGGGGCTGATTACTAAAATCCGTTTGAGGTCATTATCTGCATCTTGGATGGAATGATGTATGTTTACGGAAAATTCCTACCTAAAATCTTTGGCTAGTAGATCAGTTGCCCTCATAATTTTGACAACCAGTGTTTCATCGGTAAATTCATATTTGATGCTGAACTGCAGCTTGCCGACAAATTCTCCTTCTTCGTCTGGCGGACACTGAAGAGGAACAAAGCAAGGACGTGAACTTCAGGGTGAAAAATTCTGCCCGTGGGTGTATCACCACCAGAAGCTGGGAGCTATTAAATTGTGACTTCATGCTTAGTCACACGCACACAAGTGACAAGTAGCACGCCACACATGTACCCTTCCATATGTCTGTGCACTTGGTCATTTTCACCATAAAGACGATTCATACTTGGCGCGAAAGAGTACACGAGAGCAAATTTGTGACGTCATGCGTCAGGGCAAATATTCGCGCTGCAAATCCCCAAAAAGCTGAACAAATTTCAATTCCGGTGAATTTCACAGCGAATGTTTCATGACATCAAATTCGCTTCATATTTTGCATACGCGTGAAGTACAAAATGTACGAATCAACCTTAAAGGGATACTTGTAGACTGAGTCCTCATCCGAGTCATACTTAGTTGTGTGCTGCTTCTTACCATTTTGTGGGTGCATATTTGTACATGCAAATGGTTGTGTACGTGTACCAGTTTTGGAAGATGGTGGTAAATTTATGATTGAAGTGGTTTCCTGCACAACGATTTCCCCCCAAAAGGCAAAGATTTCTCGAAGAATATGATCTTGAGAACAACTTTGTTTTCCTGAAGGATCAAACCTAGTTTTAATTTTCCTAAAACCAAAGTGAATATAAATGTAAGAATGCATTTGAAAGCCTTGTCAATAGAAAGCTGAACCAGACATTCCTAAAAATTAGTCTTTCGAAAATAACTTGTATCGTGGGTTCGAGTGCCATCCGCGTGATTTTTTTCTCACAATCACCAGATCAATTGGGACAAATTTCGCAAATTTCATCTTATGACCACTTTCAAAAAATTCATAACAAAGTATCCTCAAAAAGTTGTAACCTTCACTGTTTTTATGCCCCTCCCCCTAGAGTTTTCAGACGTTAAAGGCATGCGTTAATACATGTAAGACTAGTCATCAGACTTCACTACAGCCCAAAGATCCTGTTTCATTTACAAAATGTATGCACACAGAATAAGTAGCAGGCTCTTCGGACACGTCGGAAGAGAAAAAAAAGGTTGTTAGGCCAAAAAAAAAAGTCTCCGGTTTCTGGTATGCGCGCGCGTCGCCGTAGCCATGCGCGTCGGCAAAGTGAAAAAGTTTTTTTTTCATTACAAGATGATGTCTCAAAACCGCCAAACTCACTGGTTTGACTGGAATCCTGCTGCTGCACAATTTTAACGTGTTTTTAGATGGGGTTATGATCGAGAATAAACTTTATGTAGCCTCTCTGGAGTCCCATATATTTGCACTAAGTTTAGTCGGGCACTATTTGCAGTCATCAGCCGACATTTGAAGCCAAAAAAAAAAAAAAAACAGGTAAAAAAAAAAAAAAAGCCGCGTCGCCGCACCACTTTTGGGGCAAGCTCCATACCAGAAACCGGAGACTTTTTTTTTTTGGCCTGATATACAAAGCCAATGAGCATCTTGCCACTCATCTGCGATCTGCATGACTACCATCTGATGACATGCATGCCCTGAGGTGATCACATGCTCACTCATGCAAAACATGGACATGTGATGCTACATGCCCTATTACTCATGTAAAGCAGTTCACCCACTTCCATCAAAGAAGTTACGTACCGCTAAATACATGTACCAGTAGATGGTTTGACATTTTGCAGTGTGGTGTATACCAATCCACCACCAATAATGTTATACAAATGTAAACCGTACATTATAGTGCTGTCCACACGTTTGATGAGCGTGTCCTTGTGCATTGATGGGCGCATGTCATGCTTGATGTGCTACCCGTGCAGCTACTTGCTGCGGCGAGTCAATGTCAATGCTTTGAATATTTACCGCAGGGACCGAATTCTGCTGCCTCAGGACTAAGTCTCCGCATGCAGCAGAGTTACTGGATTTCCTACCAAATTTCTGACAACAGAAAGTCCTCTCACATTAAGTTAAGAAACATGCCTTGTCAACTTGGAACAACTCCAGCTTAACCCGTTCAAACACATGTTCAATCTCACAAAATGCAATAAAGAACGAAAGCAAAATTCACACTAGCCAAATGTGCTGGCCCACTTAGTTGCATGCTGACTACATAAACCCAAAAGTTTATCTGCTACATGGTGTACTTAAGAAAAAACTTGCAGTTTTTCCAATACTGGTACCCAGGAACTTACTGTACACCTATAGGCTCCGTGCGCCAACAAAAGAGGGCGCGTTTTTACCACTTTTGAGAGCTGTTGGATGGGACACCGCATGTTCATACTGTACTGGATCGCGCACAAAGTATGCACGACTTATCTATCCTGAATGTGCACAAAGCTAAGCCATAGCGTCTTCGCACGTGAGCGTCAGGTGTTTTTGGCAAGCGAATACGTTCGAATTCAACTTGCGATGATCTCCCAGACTTATCCCCGCCCCAAACGACTTTGGATCATTCTAAATACGCAGTTCAGTGGATGGACCGGGAACCAGTCTAGGTCTCCCCCAACTCTCCTTTTCTGGCTGTTGAACCTGTATTTGTGCATGGAGCCCATACCACGCAATTTACACTCCAATGTCTGATACAAAGACACTTTTTACCTGTCCCTGTTACATCTGACATCTATGATTTTATGTTTCTGATGCACTCCTTAATGCAGTCGTCCTCCAATAGTGATTATGAATTTCAAACTACATCAGAGAAAGATCTACATGTAGGTCTCAAGAAATGGGGGGGGGGGATAGGTTGACATGAAGGGGGAGGGAGGGGTGTGCCAAAGGCAGGCCCTGCTAGGGGGATCCAGCGGCATGGCCTCGTGACATTTGCAAATCTATGGCATTACGCAATTTGAAGATATACTTGATTGGCAGATGCACTGTAACAAAGTACCGTAGTGCCCTTTGAACTTTGCCCTATGCAAATCAGAATTTTGCGCTATGCAAATTACTAGTGACGCTTAGTCAGCCACTCACACCGTGTGGACATCAAGCGCTTATTGTAGGAACTTTTCGCGTTCCATTTTCTTGCCAGAAGTTAAGACAATTGTATTAATAGTGTTACCTCATCAACCTTACTTTCTAGCCGTGCAATGACGGTTATTAATTGCACTCACCTAAGTTGAGGGAGACTTTTGTCAGCGATTTCGCGAGACATTAACGCGAGTCAACTCGCCCCGAACTCCATATGCGTTCACCCTTTGGCCTTCTACAACGCACACAGAGAGATCCCCCCCCCCCCCCCCCCCCCCCCCCCCCCCCCCCCCCCGTTGGTGGTTCAAGGTCGAACTCACAGGTGAGTTTTTGACTTGTTCAGTTTGGATTATATGTAGCAAACTCCTACAGTACCAAGGTAGCAGGGACAGGAACAGAATGACCCACAAATCAATCAAATGAGAAAAGCTTCTTACCTCTGTGAGCCCGAGCGCTTCCTGGGCCAGACCGAAAGCAGAGGCAGCAGACATGACTGAGGACTGCTTGCCAAGCTTCCTAGCATCTGGCTGTACTGGTTCTGCAACCATCTTACCCTCGGAATGTTCAAAGCTGTCAACGGCACAGAAAATAATATGTATCAATACATGAAATGCTGCAATGGGGAAGAGGTAAACACTGCTGAGAACCAATTTTTCAAGTCTTGGCTTCAAATCTGGCTTTGGTTTGTCAGTTTGCTTATGGAACTCAATAAATGTCAAATTTCTTGGCTCAAACCTGAGACAATGCCGAGGTTTGAAGAATGTCCCAGGTTAACGAACTTCTGAGAAACTTGAAACATGGTTGCTCTAGACCAATAATATTATAAAATGTCCATTTTCCTGGACCTGTGGAGAAGAAAATAATATTAAGAAAAGTTTCTTTCCAAGAATGCAACAGTAGAGAGCCCGTCACAAGGAATCTCTTCACATCTAAGTTTGCTATACAAAAAGAAAGCACTTTGGTTCATGTTACTTTTCGGTCATTCTATTATGAGGTCCACTTTTTTTCCTGTTCCTATGATTCGATAATTCTGACGCACTCCTTTAACCCTTACTCTTGGGTATTTTTCCTAGAAGGTATCCTGAATCTTACAAAGTCCAACAGCAAATACCAACAAACATAGCCAATGAGTTAAACTGTTGAGATCCTGAATCCATCATACAAGTAGTCCCCAACTGCTCAATGTACATAATATGGATCAAATCATAATATGGAGTTATCCTGAATCCATCAAAATCATAAATTTCAGCTAGGCTTACAATCCTGAATCCATCAAACTCCACCAGTTTGTTCAATATGGAGGTATCCCGAGTCCACCAAAATACCCCAAAACAGGGGAATGGATTTTGATGGATTCAGGGTGGTTAATAGGGTTAATGCAGTCGTCCTCCAAGAGTGACTACGAATAGCAAACTAACTACCCAGCAAAATATAAAATCATTTGAAGTCATTCTTAATGACACTTGAATGGCAAGTTACCAAGGTAACAGGGGCAGGAAATATATCACCCTTTGGACCCTAAATTTATAGAACGCCTCTTGAGCAACTGCACATCACTTATTTGGAACATTGTGAACGATGTACTTGTACGTGCACATATTCTAAAATTGTATTTAACTTGAAAGTTTCTGGTTGTTTCTGGTTTGTTGTTTTCGTTGTTGAGCTTTATCTTCTTCATTTGCAGGTTAATGAGATGTGAGCCAGCTTAACAGCACCAGCACCAAAGCCCAGCAAATCAATCTAAAGCGCAGCCACTTTCTCTTTCATTGTGTTCCACTCGGAAATGCTGAAAAGATTGAACCTTTAAAGTCAATAGCTTATCTTTTAATATTAACCGATTATAGAGGGATGGACAGATAGTTGAAAGTACAGCCCAGGCTTACATGTGTATTTGTTTAAAGTCTGTGATTTGTTTAAAGTCTGTAAAGGCAGAGAGAATAGACATTGGCTAGGCTAGGGTGATCCGAGTTGATTTTTTTTTTTAATTCAAACGGTAACAGAGAAAGTGGCATTACATACATGTATGTATCCACAAACTATAACAAAAATTGACTTCACTTTTGACACAAACTGACTTTCCAGTACATTTTTTTCTACAAAAATCCTAAGGCTACATGTAATGCATGCAACAAAACGTTGTTCCGTTATGTTTGTGTTGGGCTGTGGTTGTTAAATAATGGAAATACTTTTTTCACTCCCGTCAACGGCTGCCTGAAATTGTAACAATTCGTGCATTGACCCAAATTCTAATTCTAGCGTTAAGAAAACAACACTGTTCATGTCCTGCTTTGAAATTGGATTATATTGCAACAATTTGCCCGTATATAACGCACATTTTTCTTACATAAATTCGGCAACTTGCACAGTTTTACATATGCATCGCCAACTTGGGCTTGATACTATAAGAAATTAACGCCCTGTTCAACAAAAAAGTTCTTACTACAAAGTTATTGACACTTCAACACTTTGAAATGTCTGCTCTTCCCATATTAATTCTTCTGGGCTTCTTTGGGAACGAATATTTTCCTCAGACAAAATTCACAATTGACAATGTACAATGTATGTTGTGGTGTTAGTCCGAAATTCAAAAACGACGGTGTCTGGGAAAAAGGGGCACAAAATCCGCTGAGTGTTGCCTTACATGTACATGGCGCACTTGCATAAATCTCGGAAAATCCCAAGCTGACATTTAACAATTTCTTCAAAGCTGAAAAATTCTGATAAATCATTGTTATCTCCACTCACATACCAAACTAGAAGTTTGTCAGAAAATTATTTTCTTATTTTTGATGCATTTTCAAAGTGTTCACTGCGCACTTCAAAACAAAATCGGAAAATCACACCAACATAAATTTCTATAACTACATGTAACTTTGTAACGGGAAGATAAACTCACGATTTACGAACGGGAATGTTTAGAGCCTGATGATATTTCACTTACTGTGAAATTTCAAAGAAAACTTTTGCTCCAGCAAAGCGCTAGAGGCAAAAATAAAAGTGCGCCAACTTAGGGAGCTGCTCTGCGTGTGCTCTTGAACAAATTCACTGTTTTTCTTCAACAAAATTTCAATTTTAACAGAAGCCCTTTGTTATATACGGTACTTTGGGTGTCTATGACCCTCAGAAAAAAATATTTGGGTTTCTTTTCTGCCTCTAATGTAAAATATAAAAAAAAGAACTTTCTGAATTACCGTATTGTTGGGAAGCAAATAATTTCAATTTAGGAAAGTGATTATTCCATAACTAAAAGTTGGCACATTTTTTTCATTTCTAATGTCTTATCCACAAGTGAATAACATTTTAATTGTAAAAAAAATACTGCAATTAAAAAAAAAATCAAATCAAAATTTAAGCACAGGAACAGCAACCTTCATAATTATTTTCAAACTGCAAGCAAACTGTGTTTTCCCACACAAGAAGCTTTTAATGTTTCCCTGGCCTTGTGGTTTACAGATTTCAATAAACGAGGATTTGCATCCTATTCTAAACCCACTGTCTGTTGATGTGGCCTTCAATTATAAATACTGGTATGGGGTATCGTAGTCAAATTAATACTATCCACATCTGGGCATGATGGGTTTTATGCAAATGAGTTGGAGGTAATAAAAAATTCCCAGTACATGTATTATCGTGCCATACATGTAGCTGAATTTTCAATATCAACTGCATTATTACCAGCAGTTTTAATAGCATAAAAACCATTTTTTTCTCGTCTTTCTTTTTCTTCTTGGGATATTAATTTGTCACACCACAATGACGGTCTTGTCCTGTAGTGAAGGTGGATACATGTATGTGGCCATTTGCATTGTTAACATAAAATATTTGAAGAAACTCAGGCAAAATATCACACTGATCAGAAAAAAAAAAAAATTTGAATGAATCAAATGCCATTTTAAGTCTTCTCCTTGTACCCAAAATCCTGACTGCTAGGATGTTAAATAAATAATTTAAAAATGTATGGTAAAATGTGAGAAAAAAATAATTAACCTTGCAAGGAAAATTGTAACGAGTTCTGTTACTAATACATGTATTACGAAGGCGTACAACGGAGACTGCTGCAGACGTTTTTTCCATTTAAGATAAATTAATCCCAGGTGGATAAATAATTGAAAATTAATGATTTGACACATGTACACTACAGGGTGAGTAAAAAAAACCAAATGTCGGGACCGTTGTTTAAGTGAAGTTCTGCATGTAGAACTTTCAAAATCTAGGATATGAAAGCCCAATTCATAAGCTTTCTTTTAGTACAAGAATCATTCAAATCACTCATGTATTTTTAAAGTTACAAAATTTTAAACACAACCACTGTTTTAAAGTTCTGTCCAAGGATCACAAGAAGGTAAGTGTTCTGTCAGCAAAATGAAAACAAATCACATAGGAATGTGAGTGAATTGTGCTCGTTTTGCTGAAAGAACGCACACCTTTTTTGTGAACCATGGTCAGAACTTTAAAACGGTGGTTCTGTTTACAATTCCGTAACTTTAAAAGTGCATAAGTGATTATAATGATTCTTGTACTAAAATAAAGCTTATGCATTTGGCTTTCATATCCTAGATTTAGAAAGTGTTACATGCAGAACATCACTAAAACAATAGTCCCGATATTTGGGTTTCGCTTTTTTGGACTCACCCTGTAGGTACGTGCAAACTTAGTTTACTTAAAAAGTAAAAAAAAAAAATCATGCCAGAAAAAATAATTCCAAAGGCACACAGCCCCTCAGTTCATCCAGCAAAGCACGCAAAAATTTCTCATTTCAATGGAAGCTCTTATCAAGACAAACATTGACATTGCATAAAACAATCAAATTCCAAGTACAAATTAACACAAGAATTTAAAAAAAATAAACACTATGCACTTCTTGATTTAAGAAACTGTCTTTCTTTCCATCAAAACTCAAAGTCTCATTGAAAAAAAAAATTGCTCTTTAAACATGTACATTAGGGATGTCTCCAATATACCGAGTATTTGATAATCAACCGAATATTCATACAGCTTTTTGCTGGTTCGAATATTCGACTGTGATGCTAATTTGATCGTAAAGTTGCTGCGCTTTGCCAGATGCCACTTTTTGTTGACAGTCACTTTTTGTTTGTCCACAGCAGTTCATTGTTCTCATCCTTTCAGCAGGTTAAAGCCATTGACAGTTATAAAAATACTTACTGTAAAACACTACTCAGTCCATAGCATCAATTAATGCGCGCATATTTTAACCGGCGCGCTTTGCGTGCAACTTTTGACAGGTGCAGCATGCAGTTGCAGCTGGCATACAAACTTGACAGCCAAGTTTTGAATATTTAAACATTCGTCAAACGCAGTTTGGAATGATCAAACACTAAATTATTTGACAATAAACAGGCCATAATGTACATTGGCAATTCCACGGTTACTCACGTTACATTTTTGATGTACTTTTGAGTTTCCTTGGGCTGTAATTACCTCACTAAAAAGGTTTAATAACTGTTATCCCCATGGTAGATAGAGTAGACCTAGACCTACATGTACCTAAGCACCAAAGATGACATCCAGAAAAATGCATTATGTATGATAAACAAGACACACAAAATCGGTTACGAAAATGTCATCTTTGGTGCTTAGGTACATGTAGGTCTAGGTCTACTCTATCTACCATGGGGATAACAGTTATTAAACCTTTTCAGTAAGGTAATTACAGCCCAAGGAAACTCGAGAGAACATCAAAAATGTAACGTGAGTAACCGTGGAATTGCCCACATGGATCATTAGATCTATCCTTGTTGTAGCAATTGTCCACTCACGAGAATACCAAATATTGAATTCGCTGCATGTGTACAGTGTCTTTTGATTACACTACCAGATGGCGCAAACCGTGGGGACAAATTCTTGAAAAAACATGACCAACTAATTAAAAGAACACACCTAAATGAGAAAGCGGTTTTTCACCGGACGTACATGTATAATGAACAAGGTTTGGCTATGCATGATAGCATCTAATATCCAAGACTTGATGAAAATATGTGGTTTTGAAAGATACGGATCAGTTGATGGAATGTACGTAACACAAGTGATGTAAGAGTGAGAAGATTACAAGTACAATCAAAGGTTTTCCCCCTCCGGCTACGCTAATGTTGGCAAGGTTAGTCAATTCCATCACATGTTATTGGTGCAGTACGCGACTGCTGATATAGGCCTAGCATATTTGATTGGCCATGCGATAACTTCCAAGCTTGCTAGTTGCAAGACTGATGTTCGGGTCAAGGGTTCGATTCCCACCAACGTACACCTGTGAGATTCTTTAACTGATGAAAAGCAAAGGCTTACTATGAGATGCAATGTAAATGTATTAATAACATTAGAAAATAACTCATACAAGGAAGATTTTTGAAGTTTTTTCAATTACCAGGGTATCACAGCTCAAACAAATTTGCGATGAAGTAAAGATGAAATACAGAAATTTATATTTCCCCACATACAGACACAACGGTAATGCAGAAGTGTCTATGAATTTTTTTAAATTTTCTGTAAACTTCAAAGAGTAACATGTATATTTTTTTACATAAAAATCAGTATAAATAATTGGCTTACATAATTATGATCTCTGCAAATGGCATTCTGACTATCAGTAATGTACGTCCGGTCTTATGGTTTTTATTATCTAACGCCCTAAAAACTGCAGCTGCTGCTCAACCACCAATACACTCATTCCATTCCAATCAATAATCCAATTTGGCAGAAAACAAAAACGTATTCCATCTACATGTAGAACCTGTGTCCTATCACAAAAACAAAAAATAAAAACAGCCCAACAAACAAAACAAAGCACAGCCCTACAAAAGACAGAGAAACTTACAGAGATCCACTCAGTTCCTGCAACCACTCTCCCACAGACTCCATCTCGACTGCGTCAATCCCACAACTGATTCACACAATTTACTCTTCACCGGTTTTCCAAATCGTCATCAGGTGACTATCACTGCTTATTTTTTTTTCTCAGAAAAATAATTTAACATGCCATTTACCGCCTGATGAGAAATGAACAATACCCACACAGGCCAAAAAAACAAACTGCGTCTGTGTCGAGATTTTCATATGGTACATACATACGTGTTGATTAATTGCTGTGTTTGTAATTATTAATATCACCTTGGCTAGTAGTGGAAAGTCCGAGACTACAATGCTACTGATTTGTCGATATCTGTTTATAGTAACTTTCTGGTTTTGAAAAATATTGATTGCAATGTGAGACAAAGTCAACTGATTTCTTTTTTTAAACAGATGTTGTTATGGTTGTTCTTATATCCTGGTTATCGACAAGAATCATACAGACGCTAAAATCTGTCGGCTTGCGTGCCAATATTGTGCATACTAATCGTACTGCCAGACTGCAGTCATATTGTCATGTACAAAACTACAGTGTATTACACAAGTGTGGGGAATTTAATGAAAAAACCCAAGCTGCATATTAAGATGCATTTAAACAATTTTCAGATTGTAAAATGTTCACACACACACACAGGTACATTTTGTAAATGTACATTAATCACTTAGATATTGTGTGTCATTTGTGGGAATGTACATGTAGGAGAACTTTGAAAGTACTATGTACATGTACATGTACAGTATGTATTTCAGCATGTTCATAGCAATTTTTAATTTCCAGCATGGAATGTAAGTTATACTTCATGTGGTGCATCACTTACAAATGTAGGAGAGTTTTATTCCATTTTCCATATGGCATTAAGTAATACAGAGCAGGGCCACATCATGTTCATGTACATGTAGGCCCTACATGCACGTGTAAAATTTAAGTTCTGTCTTGACAAACTTTGGCAGGTGGCAAAAATGCAAGTTTTAAAAGTTTGCATCACTCATTACCCTGAGGTACACTACATGTACAACCAAAATTACATGAGCACTTCAGGAGGGGTCTACCCGATGTTCCCCACTACCGATGTTCCCTGAAATCCTTAGGATTAGGGTTAGGGTTCAGTTAGGGCTAGGGTTAAGGTTATAGGGTAGGGATTTCAGGGAACATTGGCAGTGGGGAACATCGGTATTGGGGAACATAGGTACATTTATGCACCCCTTCAGGATTGTAGCCAGTCTGGTGGAAGGGGGGAGGGTTTCCATAAAGTGGACCTTTACAGTACTACATTGTGTCACTGCATCGCCTGATCTTTCAGACGGATTGTGTGGAGACTAGACCAGGCCACCTCTACATGTAGCCACACGTACCGCTACAACTACATGTACATATATATACATTGTACAGCGCAGACCAGAATAATGATACCGCAACGTGCAATGTGACGACTAGTACATGTAGGCTATAAAACAGTGGGTGATGGAGCTTCTGCTAAATGCATATCCTGTTGAACTATCTCTTCCCTGTACTAACCGAATCATTCTTTTTCCAAAGATAGCGCATGGCGAACACATTTTGAGTAAAAGTAAGTATTGCGAGAAAACAGTGGACCGGTGGCCAATTTTTCGACATCCCCCCACTACGGGCCTGCACCAGGGGGTGTCATCATGAGGTCAGTGGTCAGTAACACAAAATGAAATGATGCAAAAAGGTGAATCAATAGCACATATTTAGGCTCCACATCATGTCTTGCAACGCTGCACTTGTCATACACGAGTCATTTAATGTTAACTGTGCATCACTATGGGTGTCTGTGAATACAGTGTACATGTATATCACCTATCAGGGGGAGGGGTCAGAGTCCCTGTGGAGGGGGAGGTTATGGTCATGGTATGATCAATGCACTACGTAAAATTGGAAGACAAAATAACTGGCATTTTGGTCTCGATATTAAAATTTGATATGTGCCATTGAGTAAATTATATTTTAATGTACATGTACATGTACGGTATTTTCACTTTAAAAATGCAAAATACTGGTAAATGTCTAAGACACTAACATATTTTGCCACAAAATCACTGAATCAGGCAATTTTATGACACACTGTATTGGGGGAAAAGAATGCACAAATGCAAGAAGGATTCTAATATGTAAATGTACATAATGTTCACTAAAAAATGCAAACACAAAAAGAGGTAATCCATCGTGTACAGTCATAACATCTGTTTTGATTTAACAAATGAAATAGACGAATAGGCAAATTTTAAAAACAAGACAAAATAAACACAAGTTTTGCTTCCTGTTGTGTATTTTGTCATCTGCTTTTAAAAGCAAACAAAAGAAAAGAATGAAAGTAAACAATGTACAAACCAACCATAGTATACAGATATGCAAATATACAAGTTAGACAAAATGTTAGATGAAGGAAAATGTTGGTCAAGTGAAGATGAAATATTAACTGATAATTTGTTTAAAGCTACAGTCCATCATTTGCAGCTATCCAAAAAGTAACTGACATAAATATTGTTGTTAATAAAGCTGTCATTTTGAAGAAATCAAAAAAAGAAAGCCTTTCCAACGATGCATCTAAAGACGCACTGTTGGAAATGTCCATTAGTAGTTCGTTTTTTTTATTCAGCAAAGCGTGCGCAAGCATTGGCATGACGTACACGCGCGCGGTTGCTATAATTCGTCGGATCAGTGCGCGACATCGCATAGCTGCAATCGGCTCAGTGAGAACGTGTCTCGGACGCTGAAGTCAGGTCCAATTCAAAACATGATTCAGCAACTTTTGAATTCCAGTGAAATCGAGATCCTAGAATGCTGTTTTTCTCAAAATATACAGCTGAAGCTGAGCTGAAACTTCATCAAGTTAGTTGTTATGTTGTTCAGCACCCTTCTTTACATTTTGAGCACGTTTGTTGCTTCAAACGAACAAAATGCACAAATTACAAATGATGGACTATACCTTTAAACACATATTGAACAAAAATCATAAAGACACGTACACTGTGTGAAGGTGGGAGACAGGCAGTGCTGGCATGGGCGTGGACTGAGACCGTCGCATTAGTGGGGGCTGGACATTCTGGACGGTGGTTTGACCCGGCACCAGACTAGAGAGTGAAGATTAGGCAGAAAACCAACACACCATGCAAGAGATTCATAAATACATGCAGTTAGGTAATTAATAAATATACATGCAGATAAAGGTGCAAATCCGGTTCGTTAGTGTGACGTCAGTTCAGTTTAAACCACGCCCACTGGCCATTAAGTGGCATCGGAACGGGAAGTTAACACCACTTGAGTGTTAATCAGTGGTGCGCAGTTGCGCGCGAGTGTATGACATTTTTACTAACGAACTGGATAACCAAAACGGGGGAGGTCAACTTTAAAAACCACGGCTTCATTGTGGCTTTGGCTCATCTCTGGTTCAAGAATCATACATTTTGAAGTACATGTATGCACATCATTAAACCCAAAGTCAGAAATTGCCAATTTGCAGTACAGTAGGGCAAAGCAAACAATTGAAGGGGTGATCGATTGTTTGTTTCTGGTGAACCTCAATCTGTTAAGTACTCTTCTACCTTTCTCAATTGTTTTTGTTCTCAAACATCTTTCAAACCAATTCATCCTGTTGTATAAGTTGACTATTCACTCATTGTAATATACAACAGCGGAATTTGTAAATGCCATTTTCTCAAAAGTTACTGTTACAACTTCAATTTAGTTGGCGGTCTACATTTTCATTACTGAACTCAACACCAAAAATGTAATAAACTGTAAGGAAGCTCTCGTGTTCTGCAGAATCGAGAAGTCTGACTTGATGCTCATTTTGTGGTGATGAGTCACATACATGTATTACACAATTAGCTTTCCCTGAAGTACATGTACGTGTAGAACATGGGCAAATTTATAATGAGCCAGAGACCCTGAGTCAGGGGCCTACAAATCGCTTGCAGCCGAAGCTGGACAGAAGCCGTGGTTTGATAAACTTCCCTTGACAGCTGTAAAGTGGACTCTACTAGAGATGTGTAGACGTGATGCCAGGAGGCTTGAGAAGGAGGCTAGAAATGGGAAAGGGGGAGGGGCAGGGGGAGGGGGGTATTGGGGATGGAGGAACAGGAAGATGAAGAGATATGGGGGGGGGTTCCAATTTTAGTGGTTGAAAACCACAGGGAAAGAAGTATCACATGTACAGGGTGAGTAAAAAAGAAAGTACTAAAAGAAAGCTTATGAATTGGGCTTTCATATCCTAGATTTTGTGCTACAAGTGCGACATGCAGAACTTCATTAACTTCATGATCCCGACATTTGGGCTTCGTTTTTTTTACTCGTCCTGCATAGGTGGGAGAGTGCATACGTTAAATTTTTGTGTAAAATGAAATGACAGATGTGAGTCTGTAAGAGAAGGAAAGAAAGAAAATCAAAGTTGGAAAATGAAAAAAGATCAAGTGCAGTGGGCAATATAAGTAAAATAACGAGGTCAGAGAGAAACAAAACAATTCAATTTGTTAGTCACACGCAAAGGAAAAATAAAGGAATTTCATGCACACTACAATGAGCTACTGGTGTGTGATGTGCTCAAAGAATCCCAAGACTACACGAATGAAACATTTACTCTTTCCTGGAATGATTTCTTTCACTGTATCTTAAGAGATGTAGCAGTTTATGTTATAAGAAAAGAAATATCTTGTTAGCTACAGATGGGTAGTGTTATCAAACCCAATGATAGTCCGATGTGTCATCACAAACATGACCAAAAAAAAAAAAAAAAGCATTGTATGATTTGCCAGATGATGGGAATTTGTAAGTTTGATATCTGCAAACGGACTCTATGCATAAAAAAGTATGAACAAAATGAGGCGATATGAAGAACACTACATCAATCATGGTTCATGCGAATCATTTAATGATGAGATCAAAAAAGGCGTTCTGGCAAAATGAGACAGAAGTGGGCCGAGGTCGAAATGAGGGTTTGTGGGTATTCGGAATGAGAATGAAATGCTCCTTACAATGCTTTTTGCTGCACTTCAATCAGATATTCTGTTGTCAAGTTATGACTGTTTAAAGTTCACATTTACATTCACATTATGTACATGTACAATGTATGTCCAAAAAGTAAAATCCTGAGAAAAAGGCCTTTAAGGTTTCAAGTTTTGTAATCGTGAAAATTAAAGTTACCAAATGTTTCCCCTGAAAAACACTTTTATTCCACAATATTTATACTATTTCTATAAATTATATGTAGTAGACATATTAAAGAGTAACAAATATCAATAAATGTCAAAATAAAAAAATTAAAAATCAAACCCATTCCGGTTTTTTTTTGCATTTTTCTGCCAGAACACCTCACGTCATGAGCAGTTGAGTACCCCGTTAAAGTGTTTGTACGTAGCTGATTATAGGCAACGTTTGACACCTAATTATGGTGACTGAATCGTTGTTTCTGCTTTTTTTCATTTGCATCATTGAGGAAACCTGTGTGCATAATCTATGTACGTGTAATTTCATCATACGGTCCAATTAAACAAGTACGGTAATATTGCCAAAACAAAATGGACAGTGTGCATGTGCTCTTGGTACCAGCACAAGTCACAAATCCACAACTTGTTGAAAATGAACACTCCATACGCTGTAGCCTACATGTAGGAATTGGGCATTTGCGCAGACTGATTCGCTTTGAGTTAAGTTACTATAAATACCGTGTTGCTATGTTGAGCAGCTGTGCTACATGTAGGCAGGCAGATATTGGCAGAATGTGGCACTTAAATGAAAATAACTAGCATGAGTTTTCAAAGCAAGAACTAAACAAACATGTGGGTAAATGTACTTCATCAGACATCAGATGCAATGGCAAAAGACATAATAAATATAGGACATTTTAAAAATATTTTCTGCATGAAGTCTGCAAATTTAGGCTTAACCAGTTCACGCCGGCCCCGGCGCCGGGATTATTTTGACAAGAACAGAACGAGGCGCGGGATTACTTTTCACTCGACCTCACGCCAGGCGGGCTGAAGCCATCACCCTCTGGCAGCACACTCATATATCCGGCCTCGCTCGCTCCGAGCGGGTCGCTGACAGATATTCCCGGCCTCGCTCCCTGCGTGTTTATCCGTCATCCGTTCCAAATACCGCAAAACCTTTGCGTGTATACACGTCATCTGGCGCGAACTGGTTAAACAGTTCACTTTTGCTACGATCCAAAAAAATATGCCCATCTCACTTTGTGGAACATCATAGTAACATTTGTCTGAAATTAGTGGTGTGGTTTCTTAAGTTTCAGACAATGCAAGAATTTCAGATATTTTGTCCCAAAGAGATTTCAGACATTTAATATTAAATATTGTGTAATATTAAAAAGGTAGTGCATGTAAGTCAAATAGACAAAATGAAATGTCTTTTGCCATTCATTTTATATCTAGTTTCAATCTTCTATTTTTTTTTTTAAAGCTGAATAGTTACAGTACTGAATGGTTCTACACTCACGTACATGTACATATGTACATGTACCGGTAGCAACTGCTAAAAACTGGCATGCAAATGACTTGCAGTGTACATGTACTGTGTATGTTTTCATAAGGTGGTGTCACCAGCTTTACTGTTTTGCTTGAATGCGTTTATTGTAGGAAAATACAGTCAGTAAAATTTGAAGGTTATGAATGTCAGGGTACAATGTACATGCACGTACATGTGTGCATGTTTGTGTAATTCAATGTACAAGGGCATTATATTCTCATGAACACTTTCATCCGGAACAGCGTGGTTCAATTTGTAAGCACTCTAATATTACAATGGGAATGAGCTCTTGGCAAACTACCTGTTTAGGCCAAAAAAAAAAAGTCTCCGGTTTCTGGTATGGAGCTTGCCCCAAAAGTGGTGCGGCGACGCGGCTTTTTCTTCTTTTTTTTTACCTTTTTTTTTGGGGGGGGCTTCAAATGTCGGCTGATGACTGCAAATGGTGCCCGACTAAACTTAGTGCAAATATATGGGAGTCCAGAGAGGCCACATAAATCTTATTCTCGATCATAACCCCTTCTAAAAACACGTTAAAATTGTGCAGCAGCAGAATTCCAGTCAAACCAGTAAGTTTGGCGGTTTTGAAACATCATCTTGTATTGAAAAAAAAACTTTTTCATTTTGCCGACGCGCATGGCTACGGCGATGCCCGCGCATACCAGAAACCGGAGACTTTTTTTTTTGGCCTTATGGTCATTACGTACTTCATCCTACACTGTATATGGCTACTGATAATGGAATACAGTGTAGCAACCAGCCAACCTCAGAAGGCAGGTTCTGAATACCGGTACCTCAGTCAAAACCATTGAATGCTCCCACAGGCAAGGCTCAATGAAAGTCCATCTAACAATGGTTAACTGAAATATTTCTTTACAGAAACTGACTCATACAAGATTAAACAGTGAAAAAATGTTGGCAGAAAACATGAAAAGACTTCAATTTGTTGCATCAAAAACAAATTTTGGCAGGTTGTGAATGAGGGTGTGGTTCAACACAGAGACAGCCAAAAGGTTTAAAAGCAATGAGTAAAATGCGAGTTCAAAGATTGAAGTGCGTGCAAACGACTATTTTCTAAAAACATTGACCTGTTTTAGCCTTGAGGGCAAAGACAATTCACAGGTTTAAATCAAAGCAGCCATCTTGAAAAATAGTCAACAAAATGCTGGTAAGGAAACTGTGTTAAAAGTGAGCTAAGCGATAGGACATGCATTTTTTCGCAACATGGCAATTCTGCATACTACATGTATACACGTATACATACTTCTGTGTAGATCATACATGTGCAGGAACATGGTTTATAATTCAGGCATGCAACTGGGAATTTAGGAAAAACGAGGAAACTCCAAAGCACACAAGCATTTGTACAGTATTTTTCAATTTGTAATGGCATTCATGAGAAGTAAAAAACGAGGAAATCAGTGGATCTGAGGAAAACTTGCATGCCTGTGATTACCTAAAGTTTAAAATGTAGAAAATAAATACTAAACAGAAGATATTTGGCTCCTGGAATGATGTTAGAAACTGAGTTCTTCTTTTACGAGATTGATCATGTATCATATTGGTTTAAAACGAAAGAGAAAGTAAATGAAAAGCTAAAAATTAAAGGAGCTTGGTCAGGATCATAACATGTATACATGTATAAAGCTAATCGGTAAAATGAGGCATGATTTCTACATGGTGAAAGAAGCAACGACGATCGATGATTTATAAAATACCCAAACCTACGGTAGTTTGCCGTCACTTGTCGCTTGTCGTGAACCAACATGACCAAAGGACAAGAGGGACCGTGACTTACGAGGGGGTGCCTTACAATGCTCAAAGACTTCCTCAAGAGGTTCCTCCGAGCTGTTTGGTGTGACGAAGGGTAAGGTACATGTAAGAAAAAAAAAGAGGACAACAAAACACACATATGCATGTACAGAGGAAAGTAGTGACCATTAGGCCGAGTAAAAAAGATGGTGGATAGAATTAACCCTAACCATCCCAAATCCATCAAAATCTATTTCCCCAGTTTGAGGATTTTGGTAGGCAAGCCATCTGTACCAAGTCCATCAAAATCCATAGTAGTGGTGGTCTTGTGGTGGATTTCAGCGGATTTGGTCCTCATGCTTTATGTGAAGCAGTGTCAGCGATGGATTTTGGTGGGATTGGTCCAGTACTGTCATGCAAATGTTTGGAATATCGTGAGCAAGGCTCATGGTTCATGCGCATGTCATTTGACTTTTTGCATGTTTGAAATTTAGTCAGATTAAGTTCACATGAATGTTTTGTAATGAATTAAGTTGGTACTCATGCTGAGGTGAGGAATTATCAACATACTTATTCAAAACCAAAAAAAACCCCAACAAGGTACAGCATGTACAATCATTTTCACAACATGGTATCACATGCTCATGTGATGATGTGCACTTACAGTGTACGACACAATTGACCTGCTACCATGCCAGAAATGGCAAACAAACATGCACATGTGTACTATGTATACATACGATGTATGGTAATTGACAAATTCAGTTATTTCTAAAAACATGTAAAAAAGTACGAACGAGTACACAGAAACAGAACACCTCAAGGGCAGCAAAATGCATTTGTACAAATGTGTTCTGCCAGCAACAGTAACTTGATCACCCAGCCCAAGACCCGCTGAAGTGAAAACTGAGTACTTGGCTGAAATTGTCTGAACAACTGTACCTGGTAGATTCATCAGCACTTCTGATATGATTATACATGCTAATACATAAGGACAATGTCATTACTTGGGGACACGGTGTGGTGTACAGTACACCGAGTATAGACAAATTTATCTGAGCATGCTAACAATCTTATCACGATGGCCCCCTTGAATGGTGAAATCTTTGTGCGGATAATCCATCACTGGGCAGCTGCTTTCGAGTACAGATAGCGTGCACAATGGTTTCTCCATTGAGGGGGTGTTACAACTGATAATGTAATATCCAAGGATAGCGTATCGCCAACTGATAATGTAACAACAATTGACTGATACTGTATCACTAACTGATAATGTTAAAAAAATGACACATGATGTAGTAGAATGTGCTACACTATCAGTCAATTGTTGTTACATTATCCGTCCTAACCGAGGTGACGAATTATCAACATATTTATTCAAACAAAAAACAACAACATTACTTGGGAACACGGTGTGGTGTACACCGAGTATACATGTAGACAAATCTGAGCATGCTAACAATTCCATTATGATGGCCCCCTTGAATGGTGAATTCTTTGTGCGGATAATCCATCACTGGGCAGCTGCTTTCGAGTACAGATAGCGTGCACAATGGTTTCTCCATTGAGGGGGGGCCTCGTGAGCCTATGTGCCCAGATTTGTCTATAGATGCTTCTCAAAGGAAACAACTGGTTTGATATAAAAAAAAAAATTTAAAGTTCTGGAATATATGCATTTATTTTTTTCCCCCAAATTTGGATAAACACAAATACAGACACTTTTTATTAAAAAAAAAAGAAAAACCCCTTACTTTTTATGTTTGGACGATATCAACGGTGAGCGCTTGGCCGGGTCAGTGTAGCTAGTACTCCGTGGGCCCAGCTTCTTGGTACCCATCCGGTTCTCCTCCATGCCCAGTATGGGCTGCTTCTGCTCCGAATCCGACCCGTTGTCGTCGTCGCTGGACCTCTTGAAGAAGTTGCAGATTCCGCACAGGAAGGTTGTCATGACGACCACCGTGAGAAAGGCCGCCGACACCAGGACCAGGAGCACCTGGTTCAGGACTGGAGGTGAACAAGGAGAAAGGGGAAAGAAAGTTGGTTTGAAATGAATTGGATTTTTTTTTTTTTTTTTTACTTTTTTCAGAGGCATGGCAGTGCAGGATGCTAAGCATTCAAATCCCTGTGAACCAAAAAAAAATGAGAGAGTGAGAGAAAAACACACAAAAAAGAAAAGGAAAAATTCGAGGCTCAACATGAACATTTAAATTAAAAATTTTAAGCCTTCCTTCAGCCAAAAAGGAGGATGAGAACAATAACAAGTAAGTGTGGGGAGAAACAAAGGAAAAGAAAAAATGTAACTTAACTATATTGTATAGTGTGTAGGCATGACGCCAAAACTAAATTAAATTAACTTATGGAAAGTGCTCACAATTCATGCAATTAGGCCACTTGTGTACCTTGTAGCACGTTGCAAGTTTGTCAAATGACTTAGTACACGTCACCAGAAAATTTCAAGATTTCGTTCTCGGTAATCTCCTATTCCCCCCCCCCCCCTCCCAATAAAAACATTTTGTACTTCAATGTATTACATGTACCGGTATGCATGTATGAATGTTTGAGCCAGCAAAAAGCTATTATATTCAGTTGATGATCAAATATTTGAATATTCCGCATAATTGGGACAGCCCTGAAGTTTTCCAGTATGCATGCACATCAAAAACAGTACGTAGACGGCAGTTTAAATAAAAGAAAATACAATCAATTAATTCTCCAGCAAATTCATCAGTGAAACTACCAAAAGTACCAAAGACAAAAATTCCCATTTTCTAAGGGCTTTTTTTTTCTGATAACCTGTCACTTCTAATAAATGATACTGTATATAGGGAAAAAAACACAGTTCACAAACAAGACAGAAATATCCTTTCATTTTACCAATGAAAACAAAAAATCTCCCAAACAATTTGACCTTTAGCACTTATCAGATCCCATCAAAAAGTCAATTGCATGCCGGGCACAACAGAATGTCAGTGCACACAACGCAGACAAAAACAAACAAACAAACACTGTGAATGTATTGCTCTGTGTGAGTCCAAAATGCTGGGAACAGAAAGGCTTGGTTCAAACAAAGTAAACACAGATGTGTGTAGAATGGGCACCTTCTCCACTATAGCACACTGCACATGTGTACATGTACTTGTATATAATGGTCAACTCACAATTTAGATATGCCATCCATAACAGATAAGATGTGATTTCCACAGTCTGAGTTATTAAGTTTGTGAAAATGCACACACACACAAAAATGTATCTCGAGAATTGTTAATTCAAATATTGTTGAAAATGTTCTTGCTCCAAAAATTGAGGTTGTATAAATTAGGAGAGTTGACAAAGTGGTGGACATCAATCCAGTTTTTGAAAAATGAAGATCAGTCCAAAAATTGCTTTACAAATCCAGGCTTGCCAACTCTCACGCACTGAGCGTGAGACTCGGGCATTTCAGGTTAATTTCACGCTCTCACGCCCACATGGGATTTCTCATTCTAAAAAAAAAAATTATAATGATGATCTTTTGTTTAAAAAAATTCGTTAACGTGGTCAGAAATTGCCTAAGATCGCACCACAGAGTGTCTAGAATCCAACATTTTTTTCGGGGCCTTAATTAAATGGGCCCTGAACCCCATGCCGTTAGGGCTTCGCGCTTGCATTAGGCCTACATGTTGTTCTGATCCAGCTCTATCGTCAAATTCTCACACCCAGCTCTTACTCAAAGTTGGCAGCCCTGCAAACTATCACAAAAGATTATCTTGTTGGTATGGTAACTATGGTTACTCATAATTGGTGGGATTTTGAAGTCTTTCCTTTGTGTTACATGTACATGTACATGTACATGCACATATGTTAATTAAATAAGTGCACAGCCACTCTTTTATTGGTGTTTTTTTTAGACACAGGGTACCCTTGCATTTTTTGTCTTTTAGGAGCAGGGTACCCAACCGGTATCACCACCAGCTACATGTACATGTACATGTGTATCACCTGCCAACTTTTGTCAGTCTGTGTAGGAATAATTCCACTCAATAGTCAGTGAAATATTAACCCTAACTCACATGTACCTGAATCCATCAAAATCCACACCCCTGTTTGGGGGGATTTCGGCGGACTCAGGATAGGCCTACTTCTATATTGAAAAAGTTGGGGAATTGTGATGGATTCGGACATGAAGCCTAGGCTACTGCAGGATTTTGATGGATTCAGGATACCTCCATATTGAGCAGTTGGGGGACTTTGATGGATTCAGGATCTCAACAGATTTACTCCCGGTTAACTGGTGGATTCTGATAGACTCACTGGCTGCCGAAATTGTTTGGCATGGCAAAATTGATGGATTTTGGCGGATTCAGGATACTTTCTAGTAAATATACCCAAGGGATTAGGGTTACTGCGTGCCCTGGCCGGCACCATGTTACAGGGAAGTTTTCTATATATTTTTGGACATTAGGACCAAGTTATTGGGACTTTCTGCTGTCTCCGTAATGTCTTTGATCCCCATAATACCGGTAGCTATTGCTCATCAGGTGTGTGGTCCCCACAATTATGGAACAAGTGTGTAGTGGCAGTTCACATAACAAACCGAAAAGTGCATAATTAATATAGAACATGTACAGTACATCCCATACGTGTACATGTACAAATGTACGTACATTGTGCAACAGGCTGATGAATATTGGCATTTGTACAAAACACGTATGTGTACATACATGTATACAAGTACAATGTTGCAACTTTCCAATTTCCATGGCATGATGTGTACATTTTGTTAAAGGGGCAGTCTTCTCCTAGGTTGACTGACATTGCATCGTCACCCAAACGTTGATAGTGACAACCTCCAAAAAAAGGGGGGGGGGGAGAAATAAAATATATAAAATAAAGGGAAAGTCCAGTGGCAACTTGACTGGGCGTGTACTTGTCATGTAACGGGCAAACAATCTTGGTTACATTTAGTTGGATTTCTAACCCCAAATTTCAGAAGTTGGAATATTCATCGTTAACCTGGGAGTTAATTTACAAATGGTGTCAACAGGTTACTTTAAATAATAATTCAAAAATGTAGCACCTTTTGATTAAAAAAAACTCAGATCTGCTTATTTCCCTAAACCTACTGGGTACCCAGGTACCGGTATCCCACCGTTGACATAAGGAACCCGTCCACATTATGGAAACTGGTACCCATAACCAACTTTACAAATTACTTAGCAACTTTTCAGACAATGAAAAAGAAAGGTTTTGAATGAATGTCATTTGAGAGGAATTTTCAAAATGAAAACCAGGCAACATGGAAAACCAAATCAGATTTCACATTTATGTGCATATTAACGTGAGAGATGCTGCTTGCAAAAAGTCACATTTTACACAATAAAGCTCAGACAACTTCCCGGATTTGAATTTTGGGGTTGGGTTTTTTCACTGGTACCCCAGTACTCGTGTTATAGTTCAATAAGGACTGGTTCCCACACTACTGGAACCTGTAAATGTATGCACACCAGTAAATCCATCAAGGTCCACTGGCAATTTCTTTTTCTGTTGAATTTTGCTGATCTGAGCAGTGAACAGAAAACCTTTTGTTCCAACTTTTGGATCTTGTTGGATTCACCAAACTTCAAGCTACAGGGTGATGCAAAAGAAGGAAACCCACTTTTTGACAGGAATTTCAACCTGCATTGTACCTACATGTACTTCACTTATTTGAACTTTTTTTTTTCATAATGTAGTGAAGTATGGCTCTTCAACAATACGTGGTGAAAAAAAAAATCTTTAAAGATATAGTCCATCATTTGTAATTTGTGCATTTTGTTCGTTTGAAGCAACAAAAGTGTTCAAAATCTAATGAAGGATACTGAACAACTAACCTGATGAAGTTTCAGCTAAGCTTCAGCTGTATATTCCGAGAAAAACAGCATTCTAGGATCTCAATTTCAAATCAAAAGTTACTGAATCATGTTTTGAATTGTTTTGAATTGCAGCTTTATGCGACGTCGCGCACTGATCTGACGAATCATAGCAACCAC
The DNA here is from genome assembly GCF_015706575.1 of Patiria miniata. NCBI lineage: Eukaryota > Metazoa > Echinodermata > Asteroidea > Valvatida > Asterinidae > Patiria > Patiria miniata. The sequence continues at coordinate 8,000,394 of NW_024037051.1, read as the reverse complement.
GCGTGCATGTGCGTCGTGCCAATGCTTGCGCGCGCTTCGCCAAATAACAAAACAAACTACTAATTTAAGTTTTCCTACTGTGCGTCTTAAGACGCCTTCTTTTGTTGATTACTTCAAAATGACAGCTTCCCAGAAAGAATAATTTCACAGGGAGTTTAGTCCCCTTACTATCTTTCAACCAAGTTTGTTTTTCAACAATAATTACGCCAGTTACTTTTCGGATGGCTGCAAATGATGGACTATAGCTTTAACAAAATCGCACAAATAATGTTATTAATTATGCTCATTTGAACAAGTCACCAAACTCACTGTTGTCTATACGTAAGTCTAGTGTAGTGGTTTTTTTTGTCTTCAAATCAAGCTTTGCAGCTCAGTCAAGCGGATGGAATAAAGCCGTCCGCGGACAAACAGGTTTAAACTACCATATCTCGGAGACAAATATGCTTTTGCAATCATTTTTGCATCACTTAGGTTTAAAGATCAATATTGTAATACCACTATAAATAGAACTTTTGAAATATGCTCAGTAAGTAGGTGAAAATTGCTGACAAATGTGGGTTTCCTTCTTTTTGCACCACCTGGTACAACAGCTGTTTGGTATATGACTGGATAACATTTCACATACCTTCCTCATAATTTGCTGGTTCTTCTTGCATGTTGCCCCGCCTCGTTTTCCACCTATGTACATATAGTCCAGTCACACGATCAACAGGAACCGTCCATCATACTCCAGCATAATCAGTCAAAAACTTGCAAACTTTCCACGAGAAAGTGATAACTCCACGATGAGAAGTCAGCCATGAAAAAGTGATGAAATATCAAAAGCCGAACTGTGTAGAGCAGACTTGGTACATGTACATGGAAGTTCGATGAAGCACATACATGTACGCATACATGGAGGTTCTGGGCAAACTACAAGTGCTCACAAAGTAATCAGCAAAACCAGTACAGGTTTGGAAAATCTACTGGTAGTAATCTTTGGTGCATTTGTAGCCAAAGTGTTTAAAATGCAGGTACATACACATGTACATGAGTTTCAGCTAATTTACACCATTATTTGCTTTGTGAACAGTGTGCTAGCCTGGAAGCGTTAAGTGCCTTTTCCTTTCATTAAAAATTACTGGTGCAGGAAAGAAGAGCTGATTATACCAGTGGAGGTTGTTCATGCAGAACTGTCATTGGATAGTCAGCTGCTGACGGAGCCATTAATCTGTTATTAAAACAGGTTAACAAAGGAAACTCAGTCAAAGCTGGGCCTGCAATTAAAAAAGAAAATCGGAAAATACAAAACTGTTTTTTTTTTATTTTTTTTTTACAGACTGGTTCAGATAAGGCAAAACTTCGGGTTACCCTACCTACCCTATTTTGACAGCCCCTACCCTAATTTTCTTTGGGAAAAAATGAGGGGAAATAAATGAAATCCATCAATTACTACCTATTACCCTTGACTACACGCAGACACCTCCATATGATCGTACACACAACAACAAAAAATGCCAAAAAATTAAATTTCACTACTTACCTACCCTATTTTCAAATGTCATGTCTATAGGCCTAATCGGAAGCAGAATTAGTATTTTTTGGGGGGCCTAATACTAGTAGAGTTAACAAGAATGGTCACAAATGAAAAAAAATTAAAAATCTTAAACAGATAAATTGACTTATCACCATTTGCGGGTTAGCCACGCCCCTTAGACAACCCTATGGCATTTTTGCACAATAATTTAGTCTCAGATTTTGCACGTTTCGCGTCCATTTGTATCATGTTATTGGACGATATTTCACAAGCTGCATTAACATGATTCTAATGCGATTTTATCCCGATAGGTCAATTATATTGCATCAAGGTTTAACGTTCTTTTCTTGTTTTTGATCAATTTAGGAAAATTCACTCAAAAATAACTTAGAAAATCAAACTTAGAAATAGAAGATTTTATTCAAGTAGAGAACACAAAACAAAGATTTTTTTTAATGATTTTATCAGCGCTCCCCATTGAAAATATGGTAGGAGCCCCCCCACCACTTTTTGATTTTCAGAGGCCTAAGTGCCCGGAAAAAAAACGGTCTACATTGCAGCACGCCTCCTTGCAAAAAATTCTGGATCCTTCCCAGCTATTCCCCCTCCCCTCCCAAAAAAATATAGCCTCTAGAACCAAGCCTGATGTTGCGGCAACATTTGAAAGGTTTCACATGAATTTAATCCATTCAGCTACATACTTGTGGGCTTACACACACAAAACAAATGTGAAATTAAGATCAGTGTCAGTTTGTGAAAACTAAAATGTACGGAGTTCGCCCTAGAAGTGCCGCACTAGCTGTGCCGGGCATCAGTTCGTGAAAACAAATATAACCCGGTTCTGCAAAATTCGGACGCTTGACGAATATTGTGCTTTAAATTAATGGTAATAACTAATATGTGTTATCTTGCCGACAGGGCAAATTTACAGTGTTGCTGTGTATGCGCGCATCGTCAATGGAAAACTTTGGCGCTTCCAAGTCATAATGACTATGCACCCTTCCAATCAATGCGTGTTCTTCTTGCCTCGTGAACAAGATGGCGCATTATAATAGTGAAACACATTACTCATTAGGCAACTTACTTAGGCTGTAAGTTAGAATGTTAAATGTTTATCTATAAGTACAACTTCCATTACCATGATGACTTCATAAGCTTACATGATGATGATGATGAACAAAAAACATCAAGACAATATTGACAATTAATTTATTAAATGCAGCCTTGCAGTTGCAGACAAACATTCATTGCCATTGGCAAAATGATTGGAACAAAACATTACCAATGGGAACTAAAGTAAAGTAAAGTCGCCATAAATTAAATGACATACACAGTCAGAAATTTGGCACAATCTTACCACCTTCATGACCTTAGGACTTACACATACATGACATACCATGGAGGAAGGCGTGTTTCCCATTCGTACATGCATCCACCACACACACTTGTGGCCATAAAAAGCAAGTACCACGCTCTTTCATGTCTTTGGCGGTGCAACAAGTGCAACAAATTAGCATGTCAAAAGTTTGTCTGTGGCGCACGATGAATTGCGCCCTCTTTTGTGAAGAAAAGTTCAGAGCAATTTGGAACATTCCATTTTATTCATAGAAAGGTAAAACTTTTATGGAGATCTTATATATTCCTTATTTACACCAAAACAGAAACGTGTTACCTTGATCCATTTTGATAATTTGCTTTTTACATTTTGGTTCTTGTTCCTTTATGTTTTATTTAAGATTTATTTATCTTACATAGTGCAGAGGGGTAAGAAATCTACCAGTTTGTGACAATGTTGTGACCCAAATAAACCGAGGCAAATTCAATTTCAAAATGGCGACCTTGTTGAAGGTACATCCGCTGCGCGAGACACACAGCTGGCTACCGAAATCTGCATCAGAATTTGGTGATGAATCTGGTAATAAAACTGTAAAGTTCACAATTTTAAAATGAGCGTTAGGTTCTTAAATTTACGTACAGTTCCTAGATAGCATTATGTAGTGAATTGAAAACTTAAATGTAAATTCCAATGCGAAGTATTTTTTTAGTCAACATGAACAGAGGAACACCGAACAGGCGAATGTCGCCTTGTCGATCCGTCACCGCCGGTACACCGAACGATTCCCACCGAACAGGCGAATGTCGCCTTGTCGATCTGTCACCGGTCACATGCCGGTAACACAATAGTCGATAGGCATGATAGTACTGTTGATAGGCCCATGGAGCTCCTTTTTATAGCTCCATGATAAGCCTAAGTACTGGGCGATCGTGAAGTGTAGGGCCCCTGTTTTGTTTTGATCAACGAAGTGGCTATCGTTACGGCAGCCGTTGTTTAGCGCCCTCTACGATACTTTTTTGATACGCACGCAGGTATATAATTATTTGTTTCCCCACATTTTAGCGAGCAGTGCGACAGCTCAGTCGATAGATGGTAGGATTTTGCACCGCGAGATTGCAGGTTCGCATCTCAGTTTTGCACTCGAATTTTTTTCCTTTTCTAACCTGAGGCTTTGGAGGATTTTTTTTAAATGGGAAATAAAGTCCGAATTTCATAACGTTCAAATTCACTTTTTTTCCTTCTAATTTTATATTTTCTTCTCATGTTTTTATAAAAGTTGCAGTACTACCGTAACGATAGAAAATGGGAAATGCGTTACGCCTGCCGTAACGATAGCCACTGCGTAATTTAAAATAAATAAAATATACAAATCAAAACTACTAGGCCTACCACTGCCAGTGCCAACAGTCTAAGTTCAACTGTTCAGTGCATTTTGTTTTGCAGGTGCAATGAATGGTCCATTCCGAGCCACGCAGCGCTGGAACAGCATCATCAAACACCTGCAGAATAACGTCAGCGTCAAGCCGCACAAGACCAAAACCAAGCGATATGAGGGGTGCTTTGCCGGTGCCGATGCTGTAGACGTCCTGCTTCCATATTTGCAGCAGAGTGGGTTTGAGAGGGACATCTCCAGGGAAAATGCTGTCAAATTGTGTCAGGTAGAATTCAACGTGCATATGTCAATGTATCCGTATTGCGCAGTGTGCTATCCATACTGCGCTATCCGTTGAAATTTTATACGCTTCAAGTAGCTATTGAAATGGATAACGCAATACGCAAAACCAATTTGGTGCCCACAACTTAAAGAAATGATGTAGTGGTGGGGTAAAAACAGGCATGCAACTTTTTTTGGATCAGCCGATTTCCTCGCTTTTCACTGCACACGTATGCCATTAAAGGTCCGCGATTGCATACATGGGTGTGCGCGTTTGTTTATGGTGTAAATCAAGGACACACACGTGCAACATCATCAGTGAATCGAGGACAGGAACCAAATTGAGGACGACCTTGAGTAGAAAACGTGTACAAAACCAATGAGTGCTGTTGCGAAAAAGTTAAGGTACAAACAAAGGAAAAGGGAAGAGGAACAAAAGAAAATCGTCAATTGACACCATGAATAAACGTGGGTGCGTGGGCGTGTTCATCTTTTCAAACCGTGGACGAAAAATACCAGAGAACAAAAGAGAAAAATATCGTCCACGATTCCCAGCATACGTCTGTGATTGGAGTACAAACAAAAGAGGGACAATAGGACGTCCAAGATTGACAGTGTGAACATGATTACATGACAGGTGGTGGAGCTGCCTTCCCATGCGAAACGGGCAAGGCAAAGCCTCATCTGACACTCTAATAATGAGATGCTGATTCATGTATATTAATTGTAACCCTTTTGCTGTTTCTAATCTTTTCAGTTACTTCTGGAGCAGAATATATTTGAGGATGTGTTGACTATATCTCAGCCACCCCTGAATACTAAACCAACCTTCCAAGATACCAGCACTCAGTTTTACAGGTAATCTGTCTTGCTGATGTCGTGCTAAACGTTTAACCTTTTGAACAGTGTTTACTTCACTTCTTCATGGTAGCTACTGATCTTTTATTAAAACCCTATTTGAGCCCTTAGCCCCTTTGTCTAGGGACCATCCTAAATCATCAAATTGCCACCATATCCCTAACCCTGCCAGACGCAACACAGTGTATCAGGTGGGAAAAGTCTGGTGCACTTTGATGCATTCAGCTACCAACACCAGTGCATAGACGGCCACTTCTGAGACAATGAGAGCTAGTCCCATGGAACAATGCATCGGTTGTGTCCTGCTGCATTCGGGGACCACAGACTCTGAGGCAGTTTGGCCTTGAGGCGTTTGACCTGATGGATCTTGCTACACTGCATGTTGCTGCACATGGCAGGGTTTCTAGTCAAAATACCCTGGAGGGTTAGGGATATAAAAAATGGGATACAGTCTCAATCCTCCAAAATCATCCGTTATTTCTTGAATTTATTCAATGGAGGGGTGACCACTGCCTCAATCCTTCAAACAGGCATGCAACTTTTCCTCGGATCAGCTGATTTCCTCTTTTTACTTCCCATGTGTGCCATTAAAAATAGAAAAACACTGTACAAAGTCTGGGAAAAATTTGAATTTCCTCTTTTTTTGTGATTTCCCAGTTGCATGCCTGTTCAAAATCTTCTGACTCACTTTAACACACGTGGGAGCAGTGCGGATGATAACCAGATATTTGTTGCACTTTAAATAAATTTTAGTGCCAAATGCTAAATTTTTGAGATTAATCTGTTTTGAATGAACAGATTTGTCAGAGATGTCAACAAAACCCACAGAAGTAGTCAACGTCTGTCAGACACGGCCAGATATCAGGCAGAGAAAAGGTAATACAAATTCTTCACTTTACTCATTATTTTCCAATTGACAGTGTTTATTTGTGTGGATAATTTGGTAATTGTTGTTCTCGTATTTACTTGCAGGTCGGCCGTAGATGAAGGGCAAAGTTACCCACATTTTGATAGGAAGAAAAAACTGAGGCACAGTTTTGGTGCTGGCAAGTCAAAGAATGATCATAGGTAAGTCTTCAAGGTCAACATTTGTAGATGGACTCATAAAACTTGAAAGGTGTTTTTTTTTTCTGTAGACAGGGCAGAGACAATACAAGACTTGTGTTTAAAACACAACTGTTGGTTTTGCTTTTACGTGTGCGCAGTACGTACATTGTAGGGTAAAAGAGTGCATCTCAAAATTGTATGCACCTGTGGCATTCCACCAGGAACATTTTGAGTTTAAAGGAAATGTACATCATTGACTTTTGCTGTAATTTTCAGAAATGAACTATTTGAGGGGTTAGTATAATAGATCAAATAGAAGAATTTGTTCTAATGATTCCGATTTCTCCCGCCATACACAGATACTGAGGAACAACTTGGTGGCCAGGGGTCACAGCTCTCGCCAAGTTCATCGTGCCATTGCCAGAGCTAAAGCTATCCCCAGAAATCTAGCTCTCACGGGAAAGGCCCCTGATGCCATGGCCAAACCCATGATTCCCTTGGTTACCACGTTTCACCCCAATCTCCCTCCCATTCGCAAAATCACGAATGACAATCATCATATCCTCCATACTTCAGATCGCCTTGCCCGCGCCATCCCCAACGGCCCCACATTGGCTTACAGGCGTCCTCGAAATCTACGGGACTTGATTGTTCGAGCTGAAGTCCCATCCTTAGATGCATCCCCTCCCACCCAGCACGGTACTTTCAAGTGCAGTTCCAGATGTGTTGTCTGCCAGATTCATATCCAGGAGTCTGACTCCTTTTCTGGCCACTCTTCTGTCACTACCCACAGAACCATTGGTAACATCACTTGTAACACCCCTAATGTCATATATCTCATTTCTTGCAGGGTCTGTGGAGTGCAGTATGTAGGTGAGACTAAGAATACGCTCAAGAAGCGTTTCTATGCCCACCGGTCTACGGTCAACACCAAGAAACTAGACACCCCTGTTGGTCATCACTTCAACCTGCCTAACCACTCCATTTCTGATATGATTTTGCAGGGCATTGAATCTCTTGGCCATCGCAAGGACTCAGTTCGCCTCAGCAGAGAGAAAGTGTGGATGAATCGTCTTCGAACTATTCAACCACATGGTCTCAACATCCAACTTGGAAATGATTAATAATTTTTTTCTTCCTCCATTGTCTTCTGTTACAGATAATCCACCTGGTCTTCATTGTTTGTGTTTACCCATCTTTCCCCATCTTTCATCCCTTTCCACCTCCATACTGTTTCCCCCCCCCCCCCCCCCCCCCCCCCCCCGCATAATCCCCCTTCACTCCCACACTCTTTTGTCCGTTCCCACTCCCTGTGACCTTTGATCCTTCCCCTTTCTGGTCCCTCCCCTGTTCATACCAGACCCCTTGTGGTTTGCCATCTCCCTTTGTTTCTTTGTTCTCTCATCCACCCTCCCCTGCATCTTTCCACACCTTTCCCACCTAATCCTCCTTTTGTGTTTCTTCTTTCATCCCTGCATGTTTGTGTGCACTCCCATGTTAATGTATGTACCTCTGTCATTTCTGTTTTAGCCTCTGAAGAAGAACTTGCTAAGTTCGCAACGTCAGGCCACATTAATTTTTAGATTTATATATTTCAGGTCCACCCAGTCAGTAAGCAGTTTGCAGCAGTCTTACTTTTTTTATAGATCAAATATTGTTACACTGACACGTTTGATGTTTTGTGTTCGAAAGTGCTGGAGAAACCAAGAAAAACAAAATGTTCAAGTAGTCTGGTTCCCTGATTTTACTAAAGATAAAATGGATCAATTTATAGATGCCGGGAAATTGTAAGGTAAGGGAATAAGTCTAGCTGGCCTGCACCTGTTCATGAACATGTAACCAATAGCAAACAAAATTTGGAGCAGTAGTTGAAAAAATAGTTAGTTTTTTCCAACGGTGGTCAGCCGACCACCGTTGGAAATGTATACAAAAATACCATTTTCTTGAAAATGACTTAACACCAGGTGCCATAATTTTACAGGATGAGTTAGACTGTCATTTACTAATATCCTAGTAAGATATTTCGTAAAAACTTGGTAGTTTTATTTGTCTCGGTTTGCAAATGTTGTATATTCCCTTTAAGACACTGGAAAGATATACAGATGAGAGCACTGATAATTGTTTGAAATTTTAATTGCAGTAGCTTTAAACATTCATAATATCTTTTCAATTTGAAGAAAAAAAACCAGCAAATGTTTGCCAGAAGACCTACCGTACATGCAGTTGCAGTCCTATGATTTCCTGATGAGTATCCATGGAAGTACTGCTTTACAGCAAAAAACGCCAATATTTTTTTTTTACTTTTAGTTGCAATCTGGTGCTAATTTTGAACAAGCTTTAGGAAATAAACAAAAATTCTATCTTTTGAGACAATTAGAGTCTTCTGTTTGTCGTGCATCCTTTGCTGGGGAGAGAAAAACTGTGACTCAAATTGAAAAACAAAATTGTTTTGTTCTGCCTAAGACTTCATTCACTACTACACATTTTCCAGATGTGACGAAAATGACGGTGGGTCGGGTTTCACCAACCTCTTCGAACGCAAGAAGAAAAAGAGATCTAGCTTTGGGCTGGGCAAATTGAAAGCAGAAGTATTGTCGAGGTTAGTGAGAAATTATCAACACTGACATCAGCGGTTACTATCTTACAAATAATAATAATCGGCATTTAAGAACGCTCTTTTTAGTAAACTAAATCACAGCACTTTAACAGTATTATTATTACCCCTGATCATTGGACCAATTAAACATTCTAAATACCATCTCAGCTCCCTGGGGAGTATACAGCTGGATGCTGCCTGTTAGGCGCAAGCAAGCTAAATCAATCACAATAACCATCTCTGCCCTCACAGGTACCCATTTACTCCTGGGTGGAGAGAAGCAATGACTGACAAAGTGCCTTGCCCAAGGGCACACGCACCATGACCCCGGGCTTGACTCGAACCCACAACCTGCAGAATTACCCGCAGACCACGAATTCAGTGCCCTTAACCACGAGGCCACGGCACTCCACAAATATAAATTGTTTGTCCTAATTTTTGTAATATTTTTTTTTTTTTAGAGACTACAACAGTTAAATCAGCACAAACCAAATAAACGTTTTCTCTTCGCATCGAACATGTATTTTTTTAATGAAAATCTTTTTATCATACTTGCAGGAAGGATGAAGGAAATCACTTAGACACACCGGTGGAAAAGAAGAAACGTAAACGGAACAGTTTTGGGTTGGGACGACTCAAGACAGAGAACAGGTTTGCTGGATTTTCTTGCAATTGCAGAGTGTCACAAAAAGGGGTACAGCTGTGCCGAGTATACAAACAATTCAAATATTCGATTCTCAACCGAATATCCAAAAAGCATTTTATCAATTGGACTATTCAAAAAATGTGAGCAGTTCAGTTGATGTACCAAGCTCAGAGAAATTATTCAGCCTCAGTATTATTATTATTATTATTTTTATTATTATTAATTATTTCTGGTAATGAAACCAAGGATTCCTCAAAAGCGCCCTAGGCACTGTAGCTCGCAAGCCTGAAGAAACCTGTGGAGAGAAGACAATGAGAAGAAGTTACAGTTTTAGAGGTGGGAGGAAAAGCCCAGAAGAATATTCTGGGGAAAACCCACGGAATCAGGCAGGGACTGAAAACCCAATCCACATATTGGCCCAGGCGGGATTCGAACCCGGGTCACAGCGGTGGAAGGCGAGGAAAGTACCACTACGCCAACCTGACTCCCCATAAGCCCATTGTTCCTTTATCTTTTTTACAGTTACAATATTAGTGGGTCAGTTGAGAGTATCCCTCAGTCCGGGGACAAGAGAAGAGCTAGCTTCAGACTGGGCAAGCACAAGATAGAATCAAAGTAAGTGAAGACTGTTACGGAATACCAGCCTTGTGTCTTGGTACTGGGGGCCATTGTCATGAAACTTGCGAGCACACTAATTTGCTTACGATGGAAACAATTTATCAGCTAAAATGTTATATGCTGTATATTGCTTGTGATTGGTTTTCAGCTAATTTATGCTTGGCGTGCATTGCTGCAGGGCAGTATTTTACACAATTTTATAAGCAATGTATACTCAGTACTCGATTCCTTCGATAAAATCTTGCGGGAGAATATTCATTGTCTTTTTCTTGTTACATTTTGCACGTGCGGCATATTTCCATCATACCACAATGAAATCATCATGTCCGTGCAACAAGGTCATATCTCCCAAGATTGGCCGTAAATGAAACCCATGTTTCAGAATGTCAAAAGGTCGTATCGCACTTAAAATAACCTGGATGTACATGCAAACTCAATGGACGTCGAGATACGACCTTGTTGCACGGAGCGTATTCGCGCGAGATACGATTTTGTTGCACAATGGAGTTACGACCTTGTTGCACTGACGCGACAAAATGTTGTTTTTAAAATCTAGATCCCTTTCAATGAAATTTCATTTTCATTTCTTGACTCCTTTCTGCCTGTCCAATAAGATGTTTTTCTCATTTTTCCCCTGGACATTGCTGGTGCAGTGATGCAGGTTCACAGGAGTCCCTGTCGCAACCTGAATACAAGAAAAGTAGAAGGAGCATTGGCAGTTTCCGAATCGGGAAGCGGCCGGAAACAAGGTCAGTTGTGTTTTATTTTATTCTAAAAACAATCTGCCTAGTGCAGGAAAAACCAGGCCAAACCCAACAAAACCTTAAATATCGACAGTGTCAGCAAAATAACCTCACTTGATATTTTTTTTCTCAGAATGAGTCAAGTTGACTTTTCAGCATGAGCTTAATTGTACAAGTTTCGTAAGGCTGGTCATGTACATTTACATTGCAAAATACTATCCATTATTTTGGGGCTACCTTTTCTTTATATACTCAGAAATAAGGATCTAGAGACAGCCAGCATTACTTCAGAGGTGTCCCAGCAAAGTGAGACCAAATCGACGAGTAGCGGCAAAAGTAGCCAATCGAATGACTGTGATGTAAGGTCCGTCCAATCAGTGTCAACACGGGATAGACTGAAAGCAGAGCTTGGTGAGTACACATGGTTTCTTGCTACTCACTGAGTATGTTATAGCGACTCATTACTCAAAAGTAGCCAATCGAATGACTGCAATGTAGGGTCTGTCAAATCAGTGTCATCACTGGATAGCCTGAAAGCAGAGCTTGGTGAGTACACATGGTTTCTCACTACTCACTGAGTACATGTAGTGACTCAATACTCAAAAGCAGCCAATCATACGACTGTGATATAGGATATGTCCAATCAGTGTCATCACGGGATAGCCTGAAAGCAGAGCTTGGTGATTACCTATGGTTTCTCACTACTCACTGAGTACATGTAGTGACTCATTACTCAAAAGCAGCCAATCATATGTGACCGGCTCCACAAAAAAGGGTATTAAGTCGCGCTGTGCACAATCGTGTAATGACCTGCTCAATATTGAGAGGGTCAACATTTGTCAAAATGTGATTTTCATTTTTTGTCATGAATGACATCTTTACTACCTACAGTTTCAGGTTTCATCCACAGAAATGTTGATTTTGATGAACAAAGTGGAAAAAACAACCATTTTGTGTGCATCGTTCTGTTGTTCTACAACAAAGCCAGCTATTTCAAAGCCTGTTTTCTCAGTTGTGTAATTTGAACTCCTAGGAAGTAATTCATATGCAAATCTGTCATATCTCAAGAACGGAAGGAGCTATGGAGCTCTATTGTATACCAAATGAAAGCTTACGTTGTGGGCTTTCCAACCATGTATATAACTCAATTTCACTTTTTTGCGACATAATACCCTTTTTTGTGGAGCCGGTCACATATGACTGCAATTTAGGATCTGTTCAGTCACTGACATTATGGGGAAAGTTTGAAAGAATTTGAGTATTCCTATTTACTCATAACTCATTGAGTATATGTATGTAGTTACTCGTTACAGTGGTTTCTTGTCTTAGGATGGGTCAAGTTATTAATAGCAGTGAGGAGACTTTGCACCAATCGACTCAGAATGTTTTCTTCTACTTTCAAAGATGTGAATGAGATCTGGAAGGAGTCAACCATACAGAGGCTTTTAGAATTAGTGGATATACCCATGCTGGAAGATATCCTGTCCTGCACAGAGAACTTTGTAGTGCCCAGTTTTTCCAGTGGGAGTGCTATCAAGAGGGGGAACAGCAATCATCAAGAAGCAACTCGGTATGTCTCAATCATCACTGTAAAGTCAACTATTTTTCTTAACCATTTTTACTAGCAAATCTTGTTCTTCTGGTTCTCTTAAAATAGTTTAAAATCTGAAAATAAAGTGAAAACAATTGAGAAATTTTTATTGCCTTTTTCTGACATACATATAGATCACCTCATTTCTTTCATTTTTTGTGTGGAAAATTTACAATGTTATTAAAGATTAAAACACTAAAGAAATGGTTTGCAGTTTGGAATTTGTAAACTGTACAAATGTGCATTCCGTTGAGGATAAACAGAAAGTTTTGCAACTTAATTATATTCAACTCTTTCCAAGAATATTTTATTGAAGTAGTGATGGGATTTACCATCTTATTATGTGAAATTATTCGCTTGTAATTATTATTGCCTGTTGGCTGAAAGGAGTCGGAGAAGCGTTTCAGCCAAGACCACATGTCCGTGTTCAGAGAATGAAATAAAACACTGAAACAAACACAAAATAGTCTGCTAGTTGCACAAAATGAAAAAGCAAAATCATCTTTGTGCTTTCACATGCAAAGCTTCACATTCCTTCAGAAAATCAGAAACGTACGTATAGTACAAAAGTTGTACTGAGGACATTCTGGTGTTGAAGTCAAGTCCATTGCAAGTTCATTAACAAGTCCGGTCACAATAACATGAGACGAACAATAACAAAAGAATACATACAACTTGATTTCGGACAGGATGACTTGTGGTGGTCTTTTTAACCACTTCGATTATTTTTGCCGAAAATTCAGAATTTCGCAAAAGGCAAAATTTTTCAGCCAACTTCTGATATATAGCCAAATGCCACAAATACTGATTCGCAAGAGTCATTTCAACAGCATTTGTACGATATTTCTTGCTGAAACCTCACATGTTTCAGTACTCTGGGGTGTGCACTGGAGCGTAAATTGTACAACCATAGGCCGTGCACAACGGCCAGTTCAAGATCAACACACAGTCCGCCTCCACAGACTTCGTGTGTGTACAAAAGACACGAGGGATTAGCGTGTTAAGACGTCACCCGGAGGCGAGTCGAGGCAATCTTGACGTCTTGACCTGCCAACCGTGCCTGTGTATTAAAACAGCCAGTGGGTGTTATCACGTCCTCCAACGCGAACTGGTTAAGCACCTGTAAGGATGGATTTGACTACAATATCAGGACATCCTTTGCTCCCAGATAAAAATGTACAGTGTCCGACCATAATCTCAACTCCTTGTGATTCTATCTCCCAGGGATCAGTGGCTATCATCAGCCCTGGCCTGCCTGCGGTCACACCGAGACAGCTCCACCATCACCGACAGCTTCCTCAGCGCCAACAACAGCCAATCCCAGTCCGCGGTCCACGCCCGCAAGCTCCTCCTCTTCCAGACGCTGTCCAATCACATCACGGAGCGCCGGCGGCCGCTGGTTCCCCCGGAGCTCCAGGAGATACTGATGGCCATACTGGGGTCCATCGCTCGGGGGAAGACCTCCAGGGCTATCGAGTTGGCCCAGTTGGTCTTGGTGATGCTGGAAGCCAAAGACAGGGACGAACTGCAGAAACTGCTTCGGTTCATGGCCTCGGCTAGCTCAAAAACTGCCGTCAAGTTAAGCTATGAGGTATTCATCCATACTGCTTTCAATTTAAGAGATTTAATATCACCAAATTGAGCCATGGAAACTCTCCAACTGATTGAAGGCCTGTCTGTACAATATTGCACATTTATTTCCATCAAAGCACAGTAATTCCTCGGAAAAGCAGTACATGTATTAGACTATCATCACCTAGTTGAATTTCAAGCATCATACCCTATTTTGCAAATTGAATCTTAATGGCAACAACTTTGAATGATTGAGTTAGGATTCGCTGTTTGTGGAGTCATACCGGTTGCGAAATTGTTCAAATTAATTAGAGATACTGGAGGCCTCTTTCATGCGATTTGATATATGTATGTATCACAGGTAATAAGACCTAACAACCTTAAAAAAAAAAAAAAAAAACACTGATTGCATTTTGGCCTTTGAGCTCGATAAGGTGAATTAAAATATTTTTGAGAAGACACATGAAATGTTCCAAAGATTGTCAAATTGTTGATAAAATATTGATTGCATATAAGCACATTCTTCAAAAAATAGAAGAACCATTCACTGAATCTGTTGCCGTTCCAATCATAACACATGGAGTAACATGCATTCCATTCAAACTAGGATATTGGCACAACTTCTGTTTGTAATTCTGGACCACTGAACACCCACTTCTTTTGAAGCACAACCACTATATGACCCTAACCCCTCCTTGCCCCTTCCCACAGATTGACAACCGCATCACGGTGATCACCTCCTTCACACCGGCCATCATCCCGGGTAAGATCGTGTCCCCGGTCCAAGCTAAGAACCTGGTGGCTTTCATGATGGATTGCATGGATCGCATCTGCAAGGTGCCACACCTCGTAGCGGAGACGGCCCAGAGAAGAATAGCACGGTTAAAGGCTGGCCACCGAGACATAAGCAGAGGTGGGTTTCTCTTTCACTGAGCTCCGTAGGCGACAAGAGAGGGCGCTGTTTGAGCACTTTCGAGAGCCCAGTGGACAACGCACTGCATGTGCATACAGTCTTGATTTACTACACCCTCGAGGACAATGCTTTGTGTTTCCCTTTGTCCCTGTAATATAACACTCTCCCATAGACTAAGCACACAAACTTACTACAGAGGACCGTTTCCAACAAAAGACCCAACTCCCGAGGACTGAAAGGATCTGTTGTTCTCCCTTTGTGTGTCGGTCCTCAGGGGTTTTGTAGAACACGTACATACTGGTTCACACGTGTATGCACAAAGCCATAGTGTCTTTGCGTGAGCGTCAGGCGTCGGCAGCAATGCGTTCCAATGTCCCTCTCAGTGGTCTCCCCCAACTCTTCCTTTCTTACTGTTGGGGGGGTACTTGTGCACGGAGCTCATAAGCATTGGCTGAAGGACATCTTTAAGCAGCTGGCATGGGCTTTGCACGTATGATGATCTTTTAGAGGATTAAATGAAAAAAAAAATACTCAACCTAAACTTCAGGCAAGCAGATTTCCTTGCCAAGACTTTTAATGTGGGATATTTGAAATTGAAAAACATTGTTAAAAGTCAAACTACAAAAGACAAAAACTTCATTGAAAAGGGGTAATAAATTGAAAGCAATTATATACATCAACTTGGAAAGATAAGTTATATAGTCGAACCCTGATAAGAAGAGCACTGATAATACAACATCCTGCTTATAACCAGGAAAATGTTAGGCCCAAAGGCTTTGTTTTGTTTGTTTTTCTTTGTTTTCCATTACTGATAATACAAGGTACCTATTATAACAAGGTTTTTGGTAAAGTCCAAAGGACCTTGTTATAAAGGTGATCGACTGTACATCAGCTTGACGTCATCTGTGCATCATAGTTTTGTCAAGGGCAATCAGTTCCATTGCATGGTCAAAGAGTTAATTCTTAGGAAATTAGGAGTGTGATGCTCCTAAGAAGAATTTGCCAGCAAGATAAACTATATCTCCTCAAATGACACTTGTTATCTCAATTTCCCGTCCCCACAGACTCCTGCTGCATCAGAGTGACACCGCAGCAGTATCACCAACAACGCACATTGGGAACGGACGCAGCACTCCGCGAGTTGACCAACGCCATCATCGACGACGTCAAGATACCACTGAAGGACAAGAGGCAGCATCTACACGACCTGAAGAAACACCACCCAAAAGTGTACGATAAGCACTTTGCCAATATGCTGTAGTGTGGTGTAGCTAGCTTCCTCTTTGTTTTTTTGCAGTAGTGCTTTATAAAAGCAGGTGAGATTTCATTGGAAGGCACTGTCGCATTTTTGGCTTCATTTTTCCTCAAATTGATCATACTGGCGGAATAGTGCTTAGACATCTGCTCTGCCCATAAATTGTGCAGTTGCTCTAACAAGTGCAGAAATGGCAGCAAGTTTATCTAGCTTAAAGATACATGTAATATACAACAGTTGTAAACATCAGAAAACAAAACTACCAAATTATTATGAAATGCCTTACTTGACTGTAAGTGAATAAGAGTGTCAAAGTGCATCCTGTGAAAATGTAACACTTGGTGTGCTGTCATTTTCGTGAAAAGTGGAATTTTTGTATCAATTTCCGACGATGGTCGGCCGACCATCGTTGGAAAAAAACAACATTTTTTCAAATACTGCCCCCAATTTTATACCAGATTTAGTTGGTTCACATTTTGATGCAATCTGTTACACATCTGTAACTGGGTGCAAGTCAGCTAGTCTGGTTCCCTGGCTTGACAATTCCCCAACTTCTATAAATTATGTTTCATCTGAAGTAAGGTCAGGGAACCAGACTACAAAAAAGAACATTTTTTCTTGTTTTTTTTCCCAGTATCTATAAACAAAACTTTAAACAGGTCAGTGTAACAATATTTGCCATAAAATAACTAATAATCTACGACTCACTTTTACAGATAGCCCTTCAATACACCCGCACTTTCCGTGCACTATTTGTAAAAAGGTCTTTGGCAATGCACAACCTTAACACAACTGACTAGATCAAGCTACATACACATGCAAAATATTGCTCGCATTCAAGTTGGCTTTTCCCATCTCCATCAGCCGTAGTGATGCAAATTGTAGAGCAGATTTTTAAAGGTAAAGTCCATCATTTGTAATTTGTGCATTGTGTTCGTTTGAAGCAACAACAGTGCTCAAAATCTAAAGAATGGTGCTGAACAACTAACCTGATGAAGTTTCAGCTCAGCTTCAGCTGTATATTTCGAGAAAAACAACATTCTTAGATCTCAATTTCAAATCAAAAGTTGCTGAATCGTGTTTTGAATTGGGCCTGAATTCAGCGTCTGAGACACGTTCTCACTGAGCCGATTGCAGCTACGCGATGTCACGCACTGTTCCGACGAGTTATAGCAACCGTGCGCGCGTGTGCGTCGTGTCAACGCTTGCGCGCGCTTCGCCGAATAAAATAACGAACTACTAACGGAAATTTCCAACAGTGCTTCTTAAGACGCACGCACCGTTGGAAAGGCCTCCTTTAGTTTTCTTCAGAATGACAGCTTGCCATTTCGAATAATTTCACAGGGAGTTTAGTCCCCTTACTATCTTTCAACCAAGTATGTTTTTCAACAATAATTACGCCAGTTACATTTTGGATGGCTGCAAATGATGGACTCTGGCTTTGAGTCAGTCACAGGTCATTGTAACAATATTCACCCTCAAACACTAACCCCCAAATCCATCCATTTTATGTTGTATATTACCTTTGAGAACTAATAATCTTCGACTCATTTTTACAGATAGTGCTGCTATTCACTAGTACTTTCTGTGCGCTGTTTATAAAATGGTCATTGGCAATGCACAGCCTTCACACTACCGACTAGATCAAGCTACACTGCAATCATACACATGCAAAAATAATGCTACCATTAAAGTTGGCCTTTCTCATCTCCATCAGCGGTAGTTTTGCAAATTAGGCAAAAAAAAAAAAAAATACTCGGTCTCTGGTCAGCCCGCTTGTCGATTTTAATCATGCGCGTCAACCTTTTTTTTTCTTTCAAATTAACACGGAAGCTACAACAGCGCCCTCTATTGCCACGCCTCCTCAAATATTTGTACCAAGGAGCACCAAGGAATGGGGAAATTGCACCAAGGCAAATGATACAGGGCACCAAGGCAAATTATGGAGGACACCAATGTATAATGAGGATACCAAAAAAGCAAAATAGTACCCACCTTGACTGTATAATACAAGCTTGAAAAAAAAAAAGACAAAAAAAAAACCGAAAAACGCGTTATCTGACCAGAGACCGACTATTTTTTTTTTTTTAGGCCTTATAGAGCAGATTTTTAATTAAGTCAGTCACAGCTCAGTCGCACAAGTACCCTCTCAACGATAAGAAAGTGAGACTTGGGGGAGACCACTGGGAGACACATTTGAACGCTTGCCGACAACGCATGATGCTCACGTAAAGACACTGTGGCTATGTGCACATTCAGAATAAAATAAGTTGTGGTGTGTCCCGTCCACTGCGATCTTGAATGTGGTAAAAAAGCTCCCTCTGTTGTTTGCGCACAGAGCCCATAGCTTGTCACTGACACGTCTGATTACCTGATAGAGAGTATCTGATAACCTGAAGATTAGATTACTTCAAAATTCAAATTGGACCAACGGAACCCACAAAAAAAATTTATATCACACTTTACACACCAATTGTTTTGGATCTTTTTTTTTTTTTTCTTTTGAACAGTGCAACCAGCTGTAACCGATTCTCAACAAAGATGATCACACACACTGAGAAAAAGAAGTAAAGTTCACTTTTGAGTGGCAATAAATTGGAGAAACATTGGAGAAATTGGAGGGAATGTACACTACAGTTGATTGCTAGAAAATAAATTTGAGTGAAGTTTTGAATTACCTTGGTAACAAAATTAGGCTGCCAGTTGAATGTACAGTCCAGTTGATTGCTAGAAAATTAATTTGAGTGAAGTTTTGATTTACCTTGGTAACAAAATTAGGCTGCCACTGACTTTTCTATGGATTTGAAACTTAATGATGTCATGCTTTATTAACACCAAGCTCGAATAAACAAGCATGTAAACAAACTGTGGCATATGTATTGGCTATTGCTTGGGCAGGTGTCAGTTTTCAACCTCGAAAAATTTCCATTTCTTTAAGTTTTTTTTTTTTTTTTTAGATCTTTTTGACAATCTTTAGCTGATACCCTTAAAAAAAAAAACTATATTCTTCAATGCCAAAGTATTAAGTCTACTTGTATATACGTATTTATATATAGAAACCAATTATGTATTCACTAGGAATTAAACACTATTTACTTCAAAGGGGATTTTGTTTTGGGGTAAAAAAAAATGAATTTTTTTTTTGGGGGGGGATACAAATTAATATTGACTTGTAAAAACAAAATTACGTTAATTGCCTATTCAGAAACATGTTTTTATTTAACCCGTTTTCTCAAATTAGGTATACAAGTTTCATTTCTTTCTCAATTATGCTTTTCCTTTTTCTGGTTTTGCGAGATGTCTTTAATGGTAACAATGGTAACAATGAGAGATCAAGATTTGTATAAATCAATGTGTACTTGTGTGTTATTCATACACCAGGAAATATTATATGAGCTGCTTGGTTAAAAAATTATAAGCGAAATGTCAAGCAATGTATATTTGTTGTGACCTGTTCTCAGTACTAATGCATGCAACATGTTTTGCTTGGTACATCACAAAATTGAGCTGTATCATGTCTGGGCTTATGAACAAAATAATACAGTCAACTTTCTGTAACAGGTTTAATAATTTCATCTCCAGATTTGAAAAATGTATGTAAAAGAAAGCAGCATTATTTCTGTCGGCCCATTTAGTGCCACAAACTCTCGCTCACAGTCGTGTTATGAATAGTTTAATTTTGGCGAGAAAAAAACCCACTATTTGAAATGTAAATAAGAGGGTTTAAAACAATAAAAAGTTACATCTGGATTTGGATTTATTTGGTACAATTTTATTTGATTTCCTAGTTTTTTGGTTTTGCAGTACACTGACCAGACTCACTACTCTTCTACAGTAGTTAAAGTTGCGTTCCTTTTTGCTCTTCAACGAGTTCAATTTGTTTTCCTGTTAATACATTTTTAACTTTTTATGTTTTATTCCAAAAAAAATCTCTTTGTACCCTTGTTTGGACGACTGCAACCCTCTGGAAAAAAAAGGTACTTATTTTGGGTACAAACTGATTCGATACTGACTGGGGGGCAGGAGCCAACCTACCCTGCGAGAACGAAATTATTGTCTGACACAATAATTTGAAATTGTAAACTACTGCCAATTTTTTTTTTGGTTGATGTCTCATTTAAAACTTGAATACATTTTGTACTGCTGGAAAAATAGCAATTTAAGAAAAAGAATCTATTTTGCGGACTGAATCTCAAAATTAATTCGGACTTAATTTCGGCTTTCCATGACCACCTACGCTGTTTTGGCATCATACGCTGGCCAGTCATTACACTGCGGGAAGGGATGCCACTTCCTTTACCCAAAATATTACACATCACGTATGGCTTGTGCAGGATTCCGTGACTTTTCTATGACTTGTTTCCTTGGAATATCAACGTTCCATTACTCCTTATAAAAGTAAAAGTAAAGTCGGTCCCGAGCCAATGTGGCCCATCAGGCCGGCGTCTATCTCCGATTTCAGCCAGCGTAAAACGACTGAGAATATTTCTATTACGCCTGGATGGGATGCCAGTCCATCGCAGGTTACTCCCCAGCTAATACTGGTACCATTTATACTCCCGGGCGGAGAGAGGCAAGTGGGGATGAAGTGGCTTGCCCAAGGACACAAGGTCAAACCCCTGACCCTCTGATCATGAGTCACTAACCCTAAAAGCTAGGCCACACTTCCTCTTATTACTTGTTATCAACTAAATACAAAATTCCAGGATTTTTCCATGACTGTGGGTACCCTGCATTTACTTGTACGTTCTAGCCACAGCAGGGCTTAGGCTGGGCCTGATTCTTCTAGGTCTCTAAATGGAGGAATATGCTGACAACAGATGCATCCGCTCTATAGACGCCCGTTTCGGACAAAGCCTTGCAGTCCATCTAGGCTCATGTTAAGCACAGAGCACCTCATTTGGTCAATGCTTGGGTTATTTGAGGTCCGTTTTCCATATTCCCAAAATGTCTCGCGTTTCAACTGTCAAACACCCTGCAGGATTTCTCACTCCCCCGTCAGACGTCAAATTTCTCCCAGCAGATACTGTGCCCGTGCTCGTTGTATTCGTCTCTGGTCACCATCAAGGAGGAGAAGTTCTTGGACGTGCTGAGCAGCTTCCCTCCTTCCCAGGCGTGTGTGATGGGGCTGGAAATAAGAATATCAAAGAGAGACGATTAGTCCCTTGGCATTTTGCAAGGGAAAATTCCTGAATCCTCCCAAATGTTCTGTTGTGCAAGAACGAATGGCTATAATTCTGTGTACACGTATTTGAACTTGAAAGGGCTGATCAGTCCCAATTTACAGTAATAGCTGCTGTGCTGTAACTTCCTCAATCCTGCAAAAAATCTTCCCAAACCTCTCTGTGCATTAAGTGTCTGGAACGGAATAAGGTTACATTCGAAACTTAGTGACATTAGTCATGTTATCTTTCTTTTGATTCAGGTTAAATCAGAACGACTGTATCCTGTGACTTTTCCCAGTGTTCAGTTAAACCTTTGTCCATTTGTGTCCATTTTCCCCAATTTCACAAACAACTTTTTGTTTGGCTGTCTCTCAACCACAAATACCAAAATTCAGATGAGTGGAGACGGTCACACCTGTAACTTTTTTTTTAATATGACAGTCGCTACAACAAAGAAGGAAGAACAAAAGTGAAAAGGATCATCTAATTCTGACATTTTGTGTTCTCTCTCTCAAACGGTGATGCCATTCATAGAAAATCCGCACGAAAACACTTTTACTGGAAAGATAAATTTCCTTCCCACCTTTTGAATTCCTTTGTGATGTCCATCTTCAAATTCACTTCAAATATGGATCACCCGTCACGGAAACATAGAGGTCTAAATCTACTGCCATATTATTCACAGTCTGTCTTTTGTCTTTTAATTTGAACAAACTTTTATTACCACCATGCTATTGTTAACTACGCTATATCTAGCACCTTCAAGTAAGGCAACGATGGTACAACCGACGGTTAAATTTACTTTTGGTTGTACTTTGTGTCTTACTTGACTGGTTTGGTGACTCGGACGTCGTACAGTGCAGGTGCCATGGACCGCACGTCACTCTCCACTCTTTCTTTGAAGCCAGGGAACATGGCATTGCCACCCGTGAGAAGGATGTTCTTAAACAGATGTGGCCTCATATCTACAGAGAAAAGGAAAAATGGCTTATTGTACATCAATCTGCGTTAAGCAGTGCAGCAGGATATAAAAATGCATGTTTCAAGTTAAGTGTAAAAATAGTATAGTGAGTCATTGTTTATGCAAACCTAGCCAAACATGCCAAAGACACATCTTAGACTAGCTTACGAAAGTGTTCTCGGCTAAACCCAACCGGTACCCACACAAGTCCAACCAAACTCAGCCAAAGCCATTTTATGCCAGATGAACCCATCTCAGCCCGGCCTATCCCAGCCAACCCAACCCAACTCATCCCAAACCACCAGTCAACCCATCCCATCCCACTCAAACCAATTAACCCAAACCAATCCTACACAACCCATCCTAACCCATCCCATCCCAGCCACAGCACAGCCCAGCCCAACCAAACCTAACAGACCCATTCCAACCCAACTCATCCCAAACCACCGGTCTACCCATCCCATCCCAAACTAAAATTTGCCCAAACCAATCCATACAAGTGTGTATTTGCCTGCTATCAGGGACCCCCTATTGTCCCCCTTTTTTTGTACCTTAACTTTTTAGGAAGACCTCCCATATGTTTTGCAGACATCCCCAAATTGGGGACCCTCGAGAATTGGGGACCCTATTGTCCTCTATTGTTCAACGTCCCCTATTGAATGCAGACCCAGACCCAGACCCAGACCCAGACCCAGACCCAAACCCCAACCCCAACCCCAAACCCAAACCCAAACCCAAACCCAGACCCAAACCCAAACCCCAAACCCAAACCCAAACCCAAACCCAAACCCAAACCCCAAACCCCAAACCCAAACCCCAAACCCAAACCCAAACCCCAAACCCCAAACCCCAAACCCAACCCCAGACCCAGACCCAGACCCAGACCCAAACCCAGACCCAAACCCAAACCCAAACCCCAAACCCCAAACCCAACCAAACCCCAAACCAAACCAAACCCCAAACCCCAAACCCAAACCCAAACCCAAACCCAAACCCAAACCCAAACCCAAACCCAAACCAAACCCCAAACCCAAACCCAAACCCAAACCAAACCCCAAACCCCAAACCCCAAACCCCAAACCCAAACCCAAACCCAAACCCAAACCCAACCCAAACCAAACCCCAAACCAAAACCCAAACCCAAACCAAACCCCAAACCCAAACCCAAACCCAAACCCAAACCCAAACCCAAACCCAAACCCAAACCCAAACCCAAACCAAACCCCAAACCCAAACCCAAACCCAAACTCAACCAACCCCAGCCCATCCCCGCAATCCAGTAGAGACTACAATGCAAGTTACCCGTAGGGCAGTTGTTGATGACATGCACTATTGCCTCAGAGACACCCATTTCTTGTATGCCAATATCAGACGGGTGGAAAAGGATCTCAGGCACAGCAAACCTTTCATTGTTCATCCGAACTGTCTGTAAATGGACAAATATATAGTGACAATAGAGTCAGGACATAGAAACCAGCCTAAAGTAAATTGTCCTTTAATCACACGAAAAACTCAAAATGGGATGTTACTGACCAAGCCCATGCAGTTACATGTACATTTATTCATATTCGGTCTAATAAACTTCACAACTACATAATTTACCTTAACCATCTAAGATTCTATGAAATCCACAAGGTTTTTCAGGAATTGCAGGATGGAGAGAGGTAAAGCCCGACCACCTTAGTTTATATAGGAATTCATGCCATATGTGACCGGCTCCACAAAAAGGGTATTATGTCGCAAAAAATTGAGTTATATACATGATTGAAAAGCCCACAATGTAAGCTTTCATTTGGTATATAATAGAGCTCCATAGCCCCTCCCGTTCTTGAGATATGACAGATATGCATACGAATTACTTCCTTGGAGTTCAAATCACACAACTGAGAAAACAGGCTTTGAAATAGCTGGCTTCGTTGTAGAACAACAGAATGATACACACAAAATGGTTGCTTTTTCCACTTTGTTCATCAAAATCAACATTTCTGTGAATGAAACCTGAAACTGTAAGTAGTAAAGATGTCATTCATGACAAAAAATTAAAATCACATTTTGACAAAATGTTGACCCTCTCAATATTGAACAGGCCATTACACGATAGTGCACAGCGCGACTTAATACCCTTTTTTGTGGAGCCGGTCACATAATTATGAGAGTTAGAAGCACACTGGGCTGTTGGTTGCCTGCGAAGTGGAAGATTTCGGAGCATTCAGAGTGCTCCTTGCAAGGATATGTGGTTGATATTTGCTTCACACTTTAATCAGCAAGAAATTGAAGAGCTGCAAATACATATAAAGTCTGTGTTTAACCTGTTCATGGGGTTTTAGCTTGGTGTCATCCTGCTTCAGATAACCCCTCTTGGAATGAGAGAAGTCTGGTAAGATGTAGTCTCTGACAATTGTGTTCTCTTGGCCTTTTAATCTGCAAATTCAAGACAATACGAAATCGGGAAAAACTCTATATTACACGTTTGATGATATCCCAAATATTTGCCAAAATGGTAAAGACAGGTTAAAGAAGGCAAGCAACTTTTAAAATTGGGTTTTGCTCCTCATCAACGTAATTTCCTGAGCACTGTACACTCATCGTTTTTCTGAGACCCTGCGAGGACAAAACTTCACCAGCTTGTTAGGGTGGGACTCGGAGCCACAACCACTTAAACCGAAGACGTCTTATAAACTTATTCGGTGACAGCCAGTTTCTGAGGTGGCACTGTGGTGGCAGCAGGCTCGTGCGAGTCGCGCTCAGGTAGTATGCATGCACTCCAGGCTCCTTCGACCAATAGGGTAACCAAAATGTGCGCGCAACTCATCTTTAAGAATGCGTGCGGCGTGCGGGCGGGTGTAGCACCACCTCAAACATGGCTTCCAATTTTGCTCACCGGATTATACTATACATTTGACACTATCAAAGTAGCTGCAACATACAATATCTAAATTTACATCCTCTCCCATAAAATATTCTAACAAGTCATGAAAGCCAACGTTTAAACTGTGCACGGAGGGAGACCTTAACCCTAACCTTCCCAAATCCTCCAAATTATCTTTGCAAAATGGAGGACTCTGCAGGATTGAGGCTATATGGCAAAAATGTGCGCCTGATTTTGGAGGATGCACTATCTGACTATGCCAAGGTCTTGGGCCGGACCTTGTGTTGTTTATGCTCAGCCGTGCATAAATTTAGCCCTAGATTATAATTGAAATCCTCCGCACTGCTCCAGGATGTCACTGGCTCTGCTCGACATATTGACAGTGATTGCTGGAGGATTTTGCAGGATTGAGGCAGTAGTCACCCCTTCAAGGACCACATGCAAGAAACAACGGAGGATTTTGCAGGACTGAGGCTGTATGCTATTTTTACATGGAGGCAGTTGGAGGATTTTGCAGGACTGGGGTTACATCCTTGCAAAAATGCCTAGGGAGTTAGGGATGTCAATTCTCAAAACAAGCACCGAAGGCAAAAATTTGTTTATTTATTAGAGAGCACAAGCCCCTTGGGAAACAGGTCTCAAAGGTTTAGGCAGAGCAAAAGACTGTTATCATGACTCAGACCGAAACAAATATGGTAGAATTTATTGTCACCTACTTTGCAATTTTCATGTCACCAAAGAAGTCCAGAGACACATAGCAGACATCTTCTTTCACCTGGTTCATGACATACGTTTCATCCATGACGTGTAGCTGACGATAGGAGATGATTTCTTTGAGGTGATTGGTCAAGACTTTTCCTCCGATATTAACTCTAAATAAAAAAAGAAGACTCCAAAATTAAGATCCACAACCCCCACTTCTGGGTAAAACTGTAAAGGACTTGTATTTTATTATAACAAAAACTGTAATGGGAGATACATGTGTGACTGAAAATTTAAAGTGTAAGTGGTTTTCTCTGCAAACATGAAAACTACACATGTATGGCACTAGAAATCGTCGGGTGCCTGGAAGGTCGTAAGGGAGAAAAATGGGTCAAAAGTTCAAATTCAGAAATATCTTTCATTTGATATACATGTTGTCTCAAGGGGCTACGTTATTCTGACGTACTTAACAGTAAACAAAAGACGAAACGAGGATTTTCATTATTTTTGCCCGACAAAAGGACGTTAACGTGTAATACTAATGTAACAAAAAAAATTTGAAACGCTCTAACGTCCCACTCAAGTGGGTACGCAAAGCCAATTTTGTTCCCGGCAAAAATGTAAGGATTTAACATGCTGCTTAAGCATACGTTTATGGCTTGGGAAGTTCCCGATAAAAGGTCGTTAGCATAAAAATTGAACTTACTTCACAATTAAGTAATATGTTGACATGAAAATGCACAACATTATTTTAATTATTAACGAATGTCATCAGTCAAAATTTCAACCTTATGTGATTTTTTATCAAGAAATGGCAGCACAAAAACGTTCAAGTCGATTATTTCTATAAGTGTTTTTGCGTGCCTGGCCTGCTAACGCCCTTTTCCTCATCACATGACGAAATGTTATCATTATATTAAAAATAACAAGCAGGAAATCTTGAGATTGCAGCAGGACTTATTCAATACTGGGTTTTGCCCTGCACCAACGCATTTTTTGTTTTTATTAAACACTGCATCCGCTCCATTCACAAGTACCCCCTCACCGGCAAAGAAAGTACAGTTGGGGATGACCGACCGACGCCATCTTGCCTGACTGTAATTCATTTGCCGCGAAGCGCGGCCACTGCGTGTAGGCCTACATAGTACAAATCCCCTGGTATACATGCGTCACACACAAGGAATGGTGCGTGTCAACCAGCGAAATGTCCCGCCCATGGGACGTCGTTGCTGGGTAAAAGGGCGCCCTCTTTGTCGGCGCACGGAGCCTATACTCAGTGTTGTCCCGAACATCACTCAGGTGGGACTCGAACCCACGACCTCCTGCTTACTATTGCAGACGTCTTACCACTCGAACACAGAACTTGCCGGGGTCCGCTGACTTGATCGAATCTGATATGGCAGTGTTGTTTTTTTTTTTATAAATGTCAATTACAACAGCACTCACGTCATACTTTCACGTTCTAGACTATAACATACCGTCTGATTGCACTGCCGACTTTCTTGCCGTTGTAATATGGCGCAATGTGAGTGAAGGAGTACCCACAATCCACCAGGAGACAACATAACTGGTTGGGCTCTTCCTGTCTGTTCTTGAATGCACTCAGGGTACCAGCTAAAATTTTGGGAAAGGTACATAACTAAATGAATCAGGCATGCAATAATAATCAAAATGATACAGTACATTTGTTAAATTATATTACAATAATACAAGCACTCACACACACTTACAATTTTGTACTGGACAGATTTCTAACAAAGTATAAATCACGAGTCAACCACAAGTTATCCTGTCTCTTGTCAAGTCAAAAGCTACTCAACTGAACTATGACAGAGGCAGTCACTGTTTGTTCCCTGTGCCTACAATGACTTGTGGTTGACCTGTGGTTGACTTGTGGTTGACTCTGGATTGACTTGTGATTGGCCTGTGGTTAACTTGTTGTTTTCTTGTATGTGGTTTAACTTGTGATTGACTTGTAATTGCATTGTGGTCGACTGGGTGTTGACTTGTGATTTACTTGTGGTTGACTGGGTGTTGACTTGTGATTGCCATGTGATTGACTGCCAAGTATTGCCAAATACTGTCTACATGCACAAGACATGATTAGCATTACAAATTTCAGATTGTTTTGTTGTTTGCATTTTTTTCAGTCAGAGTTTCAATGAAAAACGGAAATAAGACACAACTGAGAAGCAGCACCAACAACACTTCTGAAGTGGTGTTCACCGAAAACAAATGGATATGAAAGACAACGATCTGTAGGCCAATGTGTGTGAGGCTGTTTTGATTTCTGTCAGGGGGTCACATTTGATTAACTGCCAATTTTTTCTTGGCTGAGCTTGCAGTACACTGAAACCAACTGACTTTGACAATCTACCATTTGTTCTGAGGATGGCTTTGAAGTTGTACTCCTCAAAGTAGATTTCGTTCATGGCTTCCTGAATGGAGGAGAAGTCAAAGTAGGGTTCGGCGATGATGGCGTTGGTGTCCTCGGGTTCAAGGTTCATCACGTCCTTGCCAAAGGTGTGCTCCCAGACCTGGCGCTGGACGTCCCAGTTGACCAGATAACCCTGGGAAATAATCCACAGATAGCAATGGCAAATAGTATACCAATAATGAATGTTTGTGAGTGCAATGGTAAGAATAATTTCATGAGGTGACGGATGAAATGTTCGCCTTGTGGAATGGAACATTTCATCTGTCACCAAATGAAATTATTCTTTCCACTGCACGAACGAGAAACATTCATTATTCGTTTTATATAACACCTGAATAAATCCTTGTCAATGGATTGGTTGACTTTTAATAGCCAATTTTTTCGGATTAAAAACTGTTTAAAAGTTCGATAAGTTCATCATATTTCATTTATGCAAACTGTTCCACAGGTTGAGAACAATCATATTCAATTTATGTCGATTTAAAACAGCGCCACCACCAGCAGCAGTGACACCGTGCAATGGAAGTTCTATTCACTGTGCAATAGAACTTCCATTGCACTGTGCACTGCGCGCCACGTGCGCGCCATGCGTTGGGACGAATTTTTCAATGACATGTGATCAACGATCCACCAATCAGATGACGGGGATTTATTCTGGTGTTGTATAAAAAAAATATATTGACCGGATCCCATAAGTCTGAAGGACAATTTGCACTTTTTTTCATTTTTCATGTACAGTGACAATTAAGAGCAACCTTTGCTCTTTCTTTTGATTTCCCTGTCATCTCATTGGTGGGTTGTTGATCACATGTCATTGAATTATCTGTCTCAACTTACGGCCCGGCCGCACCACAAAAATGAAAGTTCCATTACTCGGTACATAGAACTTCCATTGCATGATCACACTATTACCAAACAGATAAACAAAACTTATTCTGTAACCTCATGAAATTATCCTTACCACTGCACTCATAAACATTCACAATTTGTATAAGACTGTTAAGTATGACATCTTAATCAGTGGTGCACCCAAGGAAGGGGGGAGGGGGCCATTGGGGGGGGGGGGCTTTTTTGGGGGGTTTAGTCACAAGATTTGACCTTGGTGATATGTTTGTGGCCTATTTTTGAGTAGTATAATAGGGGTGAAAGTGGCGCCACCAACATCAAAATAGAAAACCTTTTTTTTTTTCTGCGGCCAAAATTTTTGAACATTTTTTGAAAAAAAATTTAACTTCTACAAAATTGGAGAAAACAAATTGTGAGGCCCCCCCCCCCAAGCCAAATCCTGGGTGCGCCACTGATCTCAACATGTAAACATTAGGAGGTGGGAACGCTGACTGTTTCTACTGATTTTTTTTTTATGTGCAGAATGCGTATATATAGCTGTTTTTACTTGTTCAGCCTTTTGAGAAGTCACTTTAATTTACTACTTTTTTTGAGGGGCGGATAATTCTTGAAATCTGCAGTAGGTAATATGGCCAACAGAATTTCCTTTTTGATGGAATCATTTTTTCTTTATTTATAATATTCATCTTGGTTTACAATAAAGCTGTTTTCTCTTCACTGATGTACTTTATTTTTCACGAAAAGATTCCCAAATGTGGCCATCACTTGTCACCCTGTGCACAAACCATTTGAGACTGGTCTGAACTTTTCAAAGTGTTTTCTCAGTAAATACTGCATTATTTTCCCTGCTAAATTTGACTTTTTTTAAGGACATACATGTATCACTTTCTGATGGCTATAGGTCACTGAAGGGAAAAAAAGATGGCCAGATATGAGAATCTTTCCTTTTTCACAAATTTGAAGTATAATTATGCTGTAAATGTATGCCGAGGTGTGCGGTACTGATGGATTCAGGAGTGCAATTATTCGCACTTCTCGGGAAGCTTTTAGGCGTGTGATGGCGTGGGGGTGTGATCGCACGCCTCAAAACAGAAGGACTGCAGTTGGACTGAATTTGTTTTGTTGGACTTTTTGGATGAAGGGGTCTAGGCCTTGAGTCCCTCATACCTTCTGGAAGGGCAACAAATAGAAGATTCCAGACAGATCTTTGCAGTCGTCAATCTGGGATCCGATGTATTGTTTGCGTCGTTCGTTTTTGGCTTTCATGATGCAATTAGGAACCAGCCTGCCAAAGAAACAGCAATAACTTTGTTACTGTAGTGATAGGCAACTTCAAAATTTTTCTGGATCATTTTTCTTTAAAGGCATGACTATTTCTTATTAACAGAGCTTAAGGTTTGCAAACAAATGAGGGGTATTTCATCCATATAGCATACATGTACATGTATTTACCTTTTGAAAATTATGGCAACTTTCCCATCACGCATTAAGCTTACATTTAGATGGTTTTGGACACAATCTTTTATGACCAGCAGACAACAGATCAACCTGATTGCCGTCACATCTGGGCCCAATTTCTTGGCTCTGCTTACCACAGAATTCCGCGCTTACGACCACAAATTTGGTTTATTTCGAACCAAATTCGGGAAGGAAGAAAATCAGGATTGAAAAGATGGACTCCCTCGAAATTAAGAAGTTTTGGTTCCAAAAAAGAAACGCTAAAATAATGTTTAAACTGTCAAAACTCAACCAATAATTCATAAATTTTGACGCTTTCTTCGGCAAAAAAAAGCAGATATCCTGAGCTTTTCTAATCTAAATTTCTGGAATATACACCCTCCGATGCATAATGATTTAATTCATAAAACTGAAGCGAGTCGGGCCAAAATTGGCCTAAGGCGATGGCATGCGCGCAAGCACGAACTCAACGTTGACGTCATAATGAGCGGCGCTGTTCACCTAATTTGCATACGATGATTTACGCGATAAGTTTGTACGTGCTTAGCTTATTTTTGTTATATTGAATACATTTCCTGGACGTTACTGACAATCATTATGCACTAGTATTACATTACAAGTATAAACACTTGCAACGTGCAGGTGATATTTATAGCTCAATGAAAGACGCGTTACAAAGCTTAAAGGGATCCCGTTTGTTTAAAGGGATCCCGTTTGATAAATGTGTGTGTGTCTTTTTTCTGTCCCTTTTACGCTGTATCCCGATGTGACGGGGTTGGGCGGTGGGAATTGGGGTGGGGGAGGCCCGCGGGTGGGGTGGGGAGGGTGACGGGATGAGGGAGGGGGGAGGAGGGGCGGGCGGGAGGTTTAGGGCAATTCCGTGAAAATGTCATCCTGAGGGTCATAAATTGTTTTTTTATAATAAATGGTCATGTTGGCTACCATTTTGAAGCTGATTAGGTACAGAATACATAAACAATTCACTCAATTTTACATCAAATGCAAAATTGACATGAAAATGGGTGGAAAAAAGCACTTATTGGTTAATAAGCAAAATTTTGATCAATTGCAATTTTAGGTATACATATTTTGCCAATTAATTAAGTATATTTTGACAAATTTTCTTCAAATTGTAATTTTTAAGCAAAAAGCCGCGTTAAATTGCCTAGAATTACAAAATTGAAGTTGTTTTCCGTTTTACCCAAAATCTTGCCGCTTTTAAACTGACTTTTTCATTGAAAAAGTCAGTTTTTGACCCAAAAATACAAGTTGATCAAATTTGCTCAAAAGTTCACACGAGGTGCCTAGAGGCCAGAATTGAATTCCCCGAAGAGTTCAACTCATTACATTCAGTATCCAGTGAGAAAAGAACAATTTTAGGTTTTTTACAAAATGCCCCCAAAACTTCAACATTTTCCATAGCCGGCATCATCGAAAAAGTCAGTTTTTGACCCAAAAATCCAACTTCACCAAATTTCCTCAAAAGTTCACACGAGGTGCCTAGAGGCCAGAATTGAATTCCCTGAAGAGTTCAACTCATTACATTCAGTATCCAGTGAGAAAAGAACAATTTTAGGTTTTTTACAAAATGCCCCCAAAACTTCAACGTTTTCCATAGCCGGCAAAAAAGTCAGTTTTTGACCCAAAAATCCAACTTCACCAAATTTCCTAAAAAATTCACACGAGGTGCCTAGAGGCCAGAATTGAATTCTCTGAAGAGTACAACTCATTACATTCAGTATCCAGTGAGAAAAGAACAATTTTAGGTTTTTTACAAAATGCCCCCAAAACTTTAACGTTTTCCATAGCCGGCATCATCGAAAAAGTCAGTTTTTGACCCAAAAATCCAACTTCACCAAATTTCCTCAACAGTTCACACGAGGTGCCTAGAGGCCAGAATTGAATTCCCTGAAGAGTTCAACTCATTACATTCAGTATCGAGTGAGAAAAGAAAAGTTTTAGGTTTTTTACAAAATGCCCCAAAACTTCAACGTTTTGCATAGCCGGCATCATCGAAAAAGTCAGTTTTTTGACCCAAAAATACAACTTGATCAAATTTCCTCAAAAGTTCACACGAGATGCCTAGAGACCAGAATTGAATTCCCTGAAGAGTTCAACTCATTACATTCAGTTTCCAGTGAGAAAAGAACAATTTTAGGTTTTTTACAAAATGCCCCCAAAACTTCAACGTTTTCCATAGCCGGCAAAAAAAGTCAGTTTTTGACCCAAAAATCCAACTTCACCAAATTTTCTAAAAAGTTCACACGAGGTGCCTAGAGGCCAGAATTGAATTCTCTGAAGAGTACAACTCATTACATTCAGTATCCAGTGAGAAAAGAACAATTTTAGGTTTTTTACAAAATGCCCCCAAAACTTTAACGTTTTCCATAGCCGGCATCATCGAAAAAGTCAGTTTTTGACCCAAAAATCCAACTTCACCAAATTTCCTCAACAGTTCACACGAGGTGCTTAGAGGCCAGAATTGAATTCCCTCAAGAGTTCAACTCATTACATTCAGTATTGAGTGAGAAAAGAAATTTTTTAGATTTTTTACAAAATGCCCCCAAAACTTCAACGTTTTCCATAGCCGGCATCATCGAAAAAGTCAGTTTTTGACCCAAAAATAAAACTTCACCAAATTTCCAAAAAATTTCATACGAGGTGCCTAGAGGCCAGAATTAAATTCCCTGAAGAGTTCAACTCATTACATTCAGTATCCAGTGAGAAAAGAACAATTTTAGGTTTTTTACACAATGCCCCGTAAACTTCAACGTTTTCCATAGCCGGCATCATCGAAAAAGTCAGTTTTTGACCCAAAAATCAAACTTCACCAAATTTCCAAAAAATTTCATACGAGGTGCCTAGAGGCCAGAATTAAATTCCCTGAAGAGTTCAACTCATTACATTCAGTATCCAGTGAGAAAAGAACAATTTTAGGTTTTTTACAAAATGCCCCGTAAACTTCAACGTTTTCCATAGCCGGCATCATCGAAAAAGTCAGTTTTTGACCCAAAAATCCAACTTCACCAAATTTCCTCAACAGTTCACACGAGGTGCCTAGAGGCCAGAATTGAATTCCCTGAAGAGTTCAACTCATTACATTCAGTATCGAGTGAGAAAAGAACAATTTTAGGTTTTTTACAAAATGCCCCGTAAACTTCAACGTTTTCCATAGCCGGCATCATCGAAAAAGTCAGTTTTTGACCCAAAAATCCAACTTCACCAAATTTCCTCAAAAGTTCACACGAGGTGCCTAGAGGCCAGAATTGAATTCTCTGAAGAGTACAACTCATTACATTCAGTATCCAGTGAGAAAAGAACAATTTAAGGTTTTTTACAAAATGCCCCCAAAACTTTAACGTTTTCCATAGCCGGCATCATCGAAAAAGTCAGTTTTTGACCCAAAAATCCAACTTCACCAAATATGCTCAACAGTTCACACGAGGTGCCTAGAGGCCAGAATTGAATTCCCTGAAGAGTTCAACTCATTACATTCAGTATCCAGTGAGAAAAGAACAATTTTAGGTTTTTTACAAAATGCCCCCAAAACTTCAACGTTTTCCATAGCCGGCATCATCGAAAAAGTCAGTTTTTGACCCAAAAATCCAACTTCACCAAATTTCCTCAAAAGTTCACACGAGGTGCCTAGAGGCCAGAATTGAATTCTCTGAAGAGTACAACTCATTACATTCAGTATCCAGTGAGAAAAGAACAATTTTAGGTTTTTTACAAAATGCCCCAAAACTTTAACGTTTTCCATAGCCGGCATCATCGAAAAAGTCAGTTTTTGACCCAAAAATCCAACTTCACCAAATTTCCTCAACAGTTCACACGAGGTGCCTAGAGGCCAGAATTGAATTCCCTGAAGAGTTCAACTCATTACATTCAGTATCGAGTGAGAAAAGAAAAGTTTTAGGTTTTTTACAAAATGCCCCAAAACTTCAACGTTTTGCATAGCCGGCATCATCGAAAAAGTCAGTTTTTTGACCCAAAAATACAACTTGATCAAATTTCCTCAAAAGTTCACACGAGATGCCTAGAGACCAGAATTGAATTTCCTGAAGAGTTCAACTCATTACATTCAGTATTGAGTGAGAAAAGAAATTTTTTAGATTTTTTAGAAAATGCCCCCAAAACTTCAACGTTTTCCATAGCCGGCATCATCGAAAAAGTCAGTTTTTGACCCAAAAATCAAACTTCACCAAATTTCCAAAAAATTTCATACGAGGTGCCTAGAGGCCAGAATTAAATTCCCTGAAGAGTTCAACTCATTACATTCAGTATCCAGTGAGAAAAGAACAATTTTAGGTTTTTTACAAAATGCCCCGTAAACTTCAACGTTTTCCATAGCCGGCATCATCGAAAAAGTCAGTTTTTGACCCAAAAATCAAACTTCACCAAATTTCCTCAAAAGTTCACACGAGGTGCCTAGAGGCCAGAATTGAATTCCCTGAAGAGTACAACTCATTACATTCAGTATCCAGTGAGAAAAGAACAATTTTAGGTTTTTTACAAAATGCCCCCAAAACTTTAACGTTTTCCATAGCCGGCAAAAAAGTCAGTTTTTGACCCAAAAATCCAACTTCACCAAATTTCCTAAAAAATTCACACGAGGTGCCTAGAGGCCAGAATTGAATTCTCTGAAGAGTACAACTCATTACATTCAGTATCCAGTGAGAAAAGAACAATTTTAGGTTTTTTACAAAATGCCCCCAAAACTTTAACGTTTTCCATAGCCGGCATCATCGAAAAAGTCAGTTTTTGACCCAAAAATCCAACTTCACCAAATTTCCTCAACAGTTCACACGAGGTGCCTAGAGGCCAGAATTGAATTCCCTGAAGAGTTCAACTCATTACATTCAGTATCCAGTGAGAAAAGAACAATTTTAGGTTTTTTACAAAATGCCCCCAAAACTTCAACATTTTCCATAGCCGGCAAAAAAGTCAGTTTTTGACCCAAAAATCCAACTTCACCAAATTTCCTAAAAAGTTCACACGAGGTGCCTAGAGGCCAGAATTGAATTCTCTGAAGAGTTCAACTCATTACATTCAGTATCCAGTGAGAAAAGAACAATTTTAGGTTTTTTACAAAATGCCCCCAAAACTTCAACGTTTTCCATAGCCGGCATCATCGAAAAAGTCAGTTTTTGACCCAAAAATCAAACTTCACCAAATTTCCAAAAAATTTCATACGAGGTGCCTAGAGGCCAGAATTAAATTCCCTGAAGAGTTCAACTCATTACATTCAGTATCCAGTGAGAAAAGAACAATTTTAGGTTTTTTACAAAATGCCCCGTAAACTTCAACGTTTTCCATAGCCGGCATCATCGAAAAAGTCAGTTTTTGACCCAAAAATCAAACTTCACCAAATTTCCTCAAAAGTTCACACGAGGTGCCTAGAGGCCAGAATTGAATTCCCTGAAGAGTACAACTCATTACATTCAGTATCCAGTGAGAAAAGAACAATTTTAGGTTTTTTACAAAATGCCCCCAAAACTTTAACGTTTTCCATAGCCGGCAAAAAAGTCAGTTTTTGACCCAAAAATCCAACTTCACCAAATTTCCTAAAAAATTCACACGAGGTGCCTAGAGGCCAGAATTGAATTCTCTGAAGAGTACAACTCATTACATTCAGTATCCAGTGAGAAAAGAACAATTTTAGGTTTTTTACAAAATGCCCCCAAAACTTTAACGTTTTCCATAGCCGGCATCATCGAAAAAGTCAGTTTTTGACCCAAAAATCCAACTTCACCAAATTTCCTCAACAGTTCACACGAGGTGCCTAGAGGCCAGAATTGAATTCTCTGAAGAGTACAACTCATTACATTCAGTATCCAGTGAGAAAAGAACAATTTTAGGTTTTTTACAAAATGCCCCCAAAACTTTAACGTTTTCCATAGCCGGCATCATCGAAAAAGTCAGTTTTTGACCCAAAAATCCAACTTCACCAAATTTCCTCAACAGTTCACACGAGGTGCCTAGAGGCCAGAATTGAATTCCCTGAAGAGTTCAACTCATTACATTCAGTATCGAGTGAGAAAAGAAAAGTTTTAGGTTTTTTACAAAATGCCCCAAAACTTCAACGTTTTGCATAGCCGGCATCATCGAAAAAGTCAGTTTTTGACCCAAAAATACAACTTGATCAAATTTCCTCAAAAGTTCACACGAGATGCCTAGAGACCAGAATTGAATTTCCTGAAGAGTTCAACTCATTACATTCAGTATTGAGTGAGAAAAGAAATTTTTTAGATTTTTTAGAAAATGCCCCCAAAACTTCAACGTTTTCCATAGCCGGCATCATCGAAAAAGTCAGTTTTTGACCCAAAAATCAAACTTCACCAAATTTCCAAAAAATTTCATACGAGGTGCCTAGAGGCCAGAATTAAATTCCCTGAAGAGTTCAACTCATTACATTCAGTATCCAGTGAGAAAAGAACAATTTTAGGTTTTTTACAAAATGCCCCGTAAACTTCAACGTTTTCCATAGCCGGCATCATCGAAAAAGTCAGTTTTTGACCCAAAAATCAAACTTCACCAAATTTCCTCAAAAGTTCACACGAGGTGCCTAGAGGCCAGAATTGAATTCCCTGAAGAGTACAACTCATTACATTCAGTATCCAGTGAGAAAAGAACAATTTTAGGTTTTTTACAAAATGCCCCCAAAACTTTAACGTTTTCCATAGCCGGCAAAAAAGTCAGTTTTTGACCCAAAAATCCAACTTCACCAAATTTCCTAAAAAATTCACACGAGGTGCCTAGAGGCCAGAATTGAATTCTCTGAAGAGTACAACTCATTACATTCAGTATCCAGTGAGAAAAGAACAATTTTAGGTTTTTTACAAAATGCCCCCAAAACTTTAACGTTTTCCATAGCCGGCATCATCGAAAAAGTCAGTTTTTGACCCAAAAATCCAACTTCACCAAATTTCCTCAACAGTTCACACGAGGTGCCTAGAGGCCAGAATTGAATTCCCTGAAGAGTTCAACTCATTACATTCAGTATCCAGTGAGAAAAGAACAATTTTAGGTTTTTTACAAAATGCCCCCAAAACTTCAACATTTTCCATAGCCGGCAAAAAAGTCAGTTTTTGACCCAAAAATCCAACTTCACCAAATTTCCTAAAAAGTTCACACGAGGTGCCTAGAGGCCAGAATTGAATTCTCTGAAGAGTTCAACTCATTACATTCAGTATCCAGTGAGAAAAGAACAATTTTAGGTTTTTTACAAAATGCCCCCAAAACTTCAACGTTTTCCATAGCCGGCATCATCGAAAAAGTCAGTTTTTGACCCAAAAATCAAACTTCACCAAATTTCCAAAAATTTCATACGAGGTGCCTAGAGGCCAGAATTAAATTCCCTGAAGAGTTCAACTCATTACATTCAGTATCCAGTGAGAAAAGAACAATTTTAGGTTTTTTACAAAATGCCCCGTAAACTTCAACGTTTTCCATAGCCGGCATCATCGAAAAAGTCAGTTTTTGACCCAAAAATCAAACTTCACCAAATTTCCTCAAAAGTTCACACGAGGTGCCTAGAGGCCAGAATTGAATTCCCTGAAGAGTACAACTCATTACATTCAGTATCCAGTGAGAAAAGAACAATTTTAGGTTTTTTACAAAATGCCCCCAAAACTTTAACGTTTTCCATAGCCGGCAAAAAAGTCAGTTTTTGACCCAAAAATCCAACTTCACCAAATTTCCTAAAAAATTCACACGAGGTGCCTAGAGGCCAGAATTGAATTCTCTGAAGAGTACAACTCATTACATTCAGTATCCAGTGAGAAAAGAACAATTTTAGGTTTTTTACAAAATGCCCCCAAAACTTCAACGTTTTCCATAGCCGGCATCATCGAAAAAGTCAGTTTTTGACCCAAAAATCCAACTTCACCAAATTTCCTCAACAGTTCACACGAGGTGCCTAGAGGCCAGAATTGAATTCCCTGAAGAGTTCAACTCATTACATTCAGTATCCAGTGAGAAAAGAACAATTTTAGGTTTTTTACAAAATGCCCCAAAACTTCAACATTTTCCATAGCCGGCAAAAAAGTCAGTTTTTGACCCAAAAATCCAACTTCACCAAATTTCCTAAAAAGTTCACACGAGGTGCCTAGAGGCCAGAATTGAATTCTCTGAAGAGTTCAACTCATTACATTCAGTATCCAGTGAGAAAAGAACAATTTTAGGTTTTTTACAAAATGCCCCCAAAACTTCAACGTTTTCCATAGCCGGCATCATCGAAAAAGTCAGTTTTTGACCCAAAAATCCAACTTCACCAAATTTCCTCAACAGTTCACACGAGGTGCCTAGAGGCCAGAATTAAATTCCCTGAAGAGTTCAACTCATTACATTCAGTATCCAGTGAGAAAAGAACAATTTTAGGTTTTTTACAAAATGCCCCGTAAACTTCAACGTTTTCCATAGCCGGCATCATCGAAAAAGTCAGTTTTTGACCCAAAAATCCAACTTCACCAAATTTCCTCAAAAGTTCACACGAGGTGCCTAGAGGCCAGAATTGAATTCTCTGAAGAGTACAACTCATTACATTCAGTATCCAGTGAGAAAAGAACAATTTTAGGTTTTTTACAAAATGCCCCCAAAACTTCAACGTTTTCCATAGCCGGCAAAAAAAGTCAGTTTTTGACCCAAAAATCCAACTTCACAAAATTTTCTAAAAAGTTCACACGAGGTGCCTAGAGGCCAGAATTGAATTCCCTGAAGAGTTCAACTCATTACATTCAGTATCCAGTGAGAAAAGAACAATTTTAGGTTTTTTACAAAATGCCCCCAAAACTTAACGTTTTCCATAGCCGGCATCATCGAAAAAGTCAGTTTTTGACCCAAAAATCCAACTTCACCAAATTTCCTCAACAGTTCACACGAGGTGCCTAGAGGCCAGAATTGAATTCCCTCAAGAGTTCAACTCATTACATTCAGTATTGAGTGAGAAAAGAAATTTTTAGATTTTTTACAAAATGCCCCCAAAACTTCAACGTTTTCCATAGCCGGCATCATCGAAAAAGTCAGTTTTTGACCCAAAAATCAAACTTCACCAAATTTCCAAAAAATTTCACACGAGGTGCCTAGAGGCCAGAATTGAATTCCCTGAAGAGTTCAACTCATTACATTCAGTATCCAGTGAGAAAAGAACAATTTTAGGTTTTTTACAAAATGCCCCCAAAACTTCAACGTTTTCCATAGCCGGCAAAAAAGTCAGTTTTTGACCCAAAAATCCAACTTCACCAAATTTCCTCAAAAGTTCACACGAGGTGCCTAGAGGCCAGAATTGAATTCCCTGAAGAGTTCAACTCATTACATTCAGTATCCAGTGAGAAAAGAACAATTTTAGGTTTTTTACAAAATGCCCCAAAACTTCAACGTTTTCCATAGCCGGCATCATCGAAAAAGTCAGTTTTTGACCCAAAAATCCAACTTCACCAAATTTCCTCAAAAGTTCACACGAGGTGCCTAGAGGCCAGAATTGAATTCCCTGAAGAGTTCAACTCATTACATTCAGTATCCAGTGAGAAAAGAACAATTTTAGGTTTTTTACAAAATGTCCCCAAAACTTCAACGTTTTCCATAGCCGGCATCATCGAAAAAGTCAGTTTTTGACCCAAAAATCCAACTTCACCAAATTTCCTCAAAAGTTCACACGAGGTGCCTAGAGGCCAGAATTGAATTCCCTGAAGAGTTCAACTCATTACATTCAGTATCCAGTGAGAAAAGAAATTTTTTAGATTTTTTACAAAATGCCCCCAAAACTTCAACGTTTTCCATAGCCGGCATCATCGAAAAAGTCAGTTTTTGACCCAAAAATCAAACTTCACCAAATTTCCAAAAAATTTCACACGAGGTGCCTAGAGGCCAGAATTGAATTCCCTGAAGAGTTCAACTCATTACATTCAGTATCCAGTGAGAAAAGAACAATTTTAGGTTTTTTACAAAATGCCCCCAAAACTTCAACGTTTTCCATAGCCGGCAAAAAAGTCAGTTTTTGACCCAAAAATCCAACTTCACCAAATTTCCTAAAAAATTCACACGAGGTGCCTAGAGGCCAGAATTGAATTCCCTGAAGAGTTCAACTCATTACATTCAGTATCCAGTGAGAAAAGAACAATTTTAGGTTTTTTACAAAATGCCCCCAAAACTTTAACGTTTTCCATAGCCGGCATCATCGAAAAAGTCAGTTTTTGACCCAAAAATCAAACTTCACCAAATTTCCTCAAAAGTTCACACGAGGTGCCTAGAGGCCAGAATTGAATTCCCTGAAGAGTTCAACTCATTACATTCAGTATCCAGTGAGAAAAGAACAATTTTAGGTTTTTTACAAAATGCCCCCAAAACTTCAACGTTTTCCATAGCCGGCAAAAAAGTCAGTTTTTGACCCAAAAATCCAACTTCACCAAATTTCCTCAAAAGTTCACACGAGGTGCCTAGAGGCCAGAATTGAATTCCCTGAAGAGTTCAACTCATTACATTCAGTATCCAGTGAGAAAAGAACAATTTTAGGTTTTTTACAAAATGCCCCCAAAACTTCAACGTTTTCCATAGCCGGCATCATCGAAAAAGTCAGTTTTTGACCCAAAAATCCAACTTCACCAAATTTCCTCAAAAGTTCACACGAGGTGCCTAGAGGCCAGAATTGAATTCCCTGAAGAGTTCAACTCATTACATTCAGTATCCAGTGAGAAAAGAACAATTTTAGGTTTTTTACAAAATGCCCCAAAACTTCAACGTTTTCCATAGCCGGCATCATCGAAAAAGTCAGTTTTTGACCCAAAAATCCAACTTCACCAAATTTCCTCAAAAGTTCACACGAGGTGCCTAGAGGCCAGAATTGAATTCTCTGAAGAGTTCAACTCATTACATTCAGTATCCAGTGAGAAAAGAACAATTTTAGGTTTTTTACAAAATGCCCCCAAAACTTCAACGTTTTCCATAGCCGGCATCATCGAAAAAGTCAGTTTTTGACCCAAAAATCCAACTTCACCAAATTTTCTCAAAAGTTCACACGAGGTGCCTAGAGGCCAGAATTGAATTCCCTGAAGAGTTCAACTCATTACATTCAGTATCCAGTGAGAAAAGAACAATTTTAGGTTTTTTACAAAATGCCCCCAAAACTTCAACGTTTTCCATAGCCGGCATCATCGAAAAAGTCAGTTTTTGACCCAAAAATCCAACTTCACCAAATTTCCTCAAAAGTTCACACGAGGTGCCTAGAGGCCAGAATTGAATTCCCTGAAGAGTTCAACTCATTACATTCAGTATCCAGTGAGAAA
The DNA here is from genome assembly GCF_015706575.1 of Patiria miniata. Classification (NCBI taxonomy): domain Eukaryota; kingdom Metazoa; phylum Echinodermata; class Asteroidea; order Valvatida; family Asterinidae; genus Patiria; species Patiria miniata. The sequence goes on along the minus strand of NW_024037051.1, from coordinate 7,958,332 downwards.
AGAAATTTTTTAGATTTTTTACAAAATGCCCCCAAAACTTCAACGTTTTCCATAGCCGGCATCATCGAAAAAGTCAGTTTTTGACCCAAAAATAAAACTTCACCAAATTTCCAAAAAATTTCACACGAGGTGCCTAGAGGCCAGAATTGAATTCCCTGAAGAGTTCAACTCATTACATTCAGTATCCAGTGAGAAAAGAACAATTTTAGGTTTTTTACAAAATGCCCCAAAACTTCAACGTTTTCCATAGCCGGCATCATCGAAAAAGTCAGTTTTTGACCCAAAAATCAAACTTCACCAAATTTCCAAAAAAATTCATACGAGGTGCCTAGAGGCCAGAATTGAATTCCCTGAAGAGTTCAACTCATTACATTCAGTATCCAGTGAGAAAAGAACAATTTTAGGTTTTTTACAAAATGCCCCGTAAACTTCAACGTTTTCCATAGCCGGCATCATCGAAAAAGTCAGTTTTTGACCCAAAAATCCAACTTCACCAAATTCCTCAAAAGTTCACACGAGGTGCCTAGAGGCCAGAATTGAATTCCCTGAAGAGTTCAACTCATTACATTCAGTATCCAGTGAGAAAAGAACAATTTTAGGTTTTTTACAAAATGCCCCGTAAACTTCAACGTTTTCCATAGCCGGCATCATCGAAAAAGTCAGTTTTTGACCCAAAAATCCAACTTCACCAAATTTCCTCAAAAGTTCACACGAGGTGCCTAGAGGCCAGAATTGAATTCCCTGAAGAGTTCAACTCATTACATTCAGTATCCAGTGAGAAAAGAACAATTTTAGGTTTTTTACAAAATGCCCCCAAAACTTCAACGTTTTCCATAGCCGGCATCATCGAAAAAGTCAGTTTTTGACCCAAAAATCCAACTTCACCAAATTTGCTCAAAAGTTCACACGAGGTGCCTAGAGGCCAGAATTGAATTCCCTGAAGAGTTCAACTCATTACATTCAGTATCCAGTGAGAAAAGAACAATTTTAGGTTTTTTACAAAATGCCCCCAAAACTTCAACGTTTTCCATAGCCGGCATCATCGAAAAAGTCAGTTTTTGACCCAAAAATCCAACTTCACCAAATTTGCTCAAAAGTTCACACGAGGTGCCTAGAGGCCAGAATTGAATTCCCTGAAGAGTTCAACTCATTACATTCAGTATCCAGTGAGAAAAGAACAATTTTAGGTTTTTTACAAAATGCCCCCAAAACTTCAACGTTTTCCATAGCCGGCATCATCGAAAAAGTCAGTTTTTGACCCAAAAATCCAACTTCACCAAATTCCTCAAAAGTTCACACGAGGTGCCTAGAGGCCAGAATTGAATTCCCTGAAGAGTTCAACTCATTACATTCAGTATCCAGTGAGAAAAGAACAATTTTAGGTTTTTTACAAAATGCCCCAAAACTTCAACGTTTTCCATAGCCGGCATCATCGAAAAAGTCAGTTTTTGACCCAAAAATACAACTTCACCAAATTTCCTCAAAAGTTCACACGAGGTGCCTAGAGGCCAGAATTGAATTTCCTGAAGAGTTCAACTCATTACATTCAGTATCCAGTGAGAAAAGAAATTTTTAGATTTTTTACAAAATGCCCCCAAACTTCAACGTTTTCCATAGCCGGCATCATCGAAAAAGTCAGTTTTTGACCCAAAAATCCAACTTCACCAAATTTCCTCAAAAGTTCACACGAGGTGCCTAGAGGCCAGAATTGAATTCCCTGAAGAGTTCAACTCATTACATTCAGTATCCAGTGAGAAAAGAACAATTTTAGGTTTTTTACAAAATGCCCCCAAAACTTCAACGTTTTCCATAGCCGGCATCATCGAAAAAGTCAGTTTTTGACCCAAAAATCCAACTTCACCAAATTTGCTCAAAAGTTCACACGAGGTGCCTAGAGGCCAGAATTGAATTCCCTGAAGAGTTCAACTCATTACATTCAGTATCCAGTGAGAAAAGAACAATTTTAGGTTTTTTACAAAATGCCCCAAAACTTCAACGTTTTCCATAGCCGGCATCATCGAAAAAGTCAGTTTTTGACCCAAAAATCCAACTTCACCAAATTTGCTCAAAAGTTCACACGAGGTGCCTAGAGGCCAGAATTGAATTCCCTGAAGAGTTCAACTCATTACATTCAGTATCCAGTGAGAAAAGAACAATTTTAGGTTTTTTACAAAATGCCCCCAAAACTTCAACGTTTTCCATAGCCGGCATCATCGAAAAAGTCAGTTTTGACCCAAAAATCCAACTTCACAAATTTCCTCAAAAGTTCACACAGGTGCCTAGAGGCCAGAATTGAATTCCCTGAAGAGTTCAACTCATTACATTCAGTATCCAGTGAGAAAAGAACAATTTTAGGTTTTTTACAAAATGCCCCAAAACTTCAACGTTTTCCATAGCCGGCATCATCGAAAAAGTCAGTTTTTGACCCAAAAATCAAACTTCACCAAATTTCCTCAAAAGTTCACACGAGGTGCCTAGAGGCCAGAATTGAATTCCCTGAAGAGTTCAACTCATTACATTCAGTATCCAGTGAGAAAAGAAATTTTTAGATTTTTTACAAAATGCCCCAAAACTTCAACGTTTTCCATAGCCGGCATCATCGAAAAAGTCAGTTTTTGACCCAAAAATCAAACTTCACCAAATTTCCTCAAAAGTTCACACGAGGTGCCTAGAGGCCAGAATTGAATTCCCTGAAGAGTTCAACTCATTACATTCAGTATCCAGTGAGAAAAGAACAATTTTAGGTTTTTACAAAATGCCCCCAAAACTTCAACGTTTTCCATAGCCGGCATCATCGAAAAGTCAGTTTTTGACCCAAAATCCAACTTCACCAAATTTCCTCAAAAGTTCACACGAGGTGCCTAGAGGCCAGAATTGAATTCCCTGAAGAGTTCAACTCATTACATTCAGTATCCAGTGAGAAAAGAACAATTTTAGGTTTTTTACAAAATGCCCCCAAAACTTCAACGTTTTCCATAGCCGGCAAAAAGTCAGTTTTTGACCCAAAAATCCAACTTCACCAAATTTCCTCAAAAGTTCACACGAGGTGCCTAGAGGCCAGAATTGAATTCCCTGAAGAGTTCAACTCATTACATTCAGTATCCAGTGAGAAAAGAACAATTTTAGGTTTTTTACAAAATGCCCCAAAACTTCAACGTTTTCCATAGCCGGCATCATCGAAAAAGTCAGTTTTTGACCCAAAAATCCAACTTCACCAAATTTCCTCAAAAGTTCACACGAGGTGCCTAGAGGCCAGAATTGAATTCCCTGAAGAGTTCAACTCATTACATTCAGTATCCAGTGAGAAAAGAACAATTTAGGTTTTTTACAAAATGCCCCCAAAACTTCAACGTTTTCCATAGCCGGCATCAAAAAAGTCAGTTTTTGACCCAAAAATCCAACTTCACCAATTTCCTCAAAAGTTCACACGAGGTGCCTAGAGGCCAGAATTGAATTCCCTGAAGAGTTCAACTCATTACATTCAGTATCCAGTGAGAAAGAACAATTTAGGTTTTTACAAAATGCCCCAAAACTTCAACGTTTTCCATAGCCGGCATCATCGAAAAAGTCAGTTTTTGACCCAAAAATCCAACTTCACCAAATTTCCTCAAAAGTTCACACGAGGTGCCTAGAGGCCAGAATTGAATTCCCTGAAGAGTTCAACTCATTACATTCAGTATCCAGTGAGAAAAGAACAATTTTAGGTTTTTTTACAAAATGCCCAAAACTTCAACGTTTTCCATAGCCGGCATCATCGAAAAAGTCAGTTTTTGACCCAAAAATCCAACTTCACCAAATTTCCTCAAAAGTTCACACGAGGTGCCTAGAGGCCAGAATTGAATTCCCTGAAGAGTTCAACTCATTACATTCAGTATCCAGTGAGAAAAGAACAATTTTAGGTTTTTTACAAAATGCCCCCAAAACTTCAACGTTTTCCATAGCCGGCATCAAAAAAGTCAGTTTTTGACCCAAAAATCCAACTTCACCAAATTTCCTCAAAAGTTCACACGAGGTGCCTAGAGGCCAGAATTGAATTCCCTGAAGAGTTCAACTCATTACATTCAGTATCCAGTGAGAAAAGAACAATTTTAGGTTTTTACAAAATGCCCCAAAACTTCAACGTTTTCCATAGCCGGCATCATCGAAAAGTCAGTTTTTGACCCAAAAATCCAACTTCACCAAATTTCTCAAAAGTTCACACGAGTGCCTAGAGGCCAGAATTGAATTCCCTGAAGAGTTCAACTCATTACATTCAGTATCCAGTGAGAAAAGAACAATTTTAGGTTTTTACAAAATGCCCCCAAAACTTCAACGTTTTCCATAGCCGGCATCAAAAAAGTCAGTTTTTGACCCAAAAATCCAACTTCACCAAATTTGCTCAAAAGTTCACACGAGGTGCCTAGAGGCCAGAATTGAATTCCTGAAGAGTTCAACTCATTACATTCAGTATCCAGTGAGAAAAGAACAATTTAGGTTTTTTACAAAATGCCCCCAAAACTTCAACGTTTTCCATAGCCGGCATCATCGAAAAGTCAGTTTTTGACCCAAAAATCCAACTTCACCAAATTTCTCAAAAGTTCACACGAGGTGCCTAGAGGCCAGAATTGAATTCCCTGAAGAGTTCAACTCATTACATTCAGTATCCAGTGAGAAAAGAACAATTTTAGTTTTTTACAAAATGCCCAAAACTTCAACGTTTTCCATAGCCGGCATCATCGAAAAAGTCAGTTTTTGACCCAAAATCCAACTTCACCAAATTTCCAAAAAGTTCACACGAGGTGCCTAGAGGCCAGAATTGAATTCCCTGAAGAGTTCAACTCATTACATTCAGTATCCAGTGAGAAAAGAACAATTTTAGTTTTTTACAAAATGCCCCAAAAACTTCAACGTTTTCCATAGCCGGCATCATCGAAAAAGTCAGTTTTTGACCCAAAAATCAAACTTCACCAAATTCTCAAAAGTTCACACGAGGTGCCTAGAGGCCAGAATTGAATTCCCTGAAGAGTTCAACTCATTACATTCAGTATCCAGTGAGAAAAGAACAATTTAGGTTTTTTACAAAATGCCCCAAAACTTCAACGTTTTCCATAGCCGGCATCATCGAAAAAGTCAGTTTTTGACCCAAAAATCCAACTTCACCAAATTTCCTCAAAAGTTCACACGAGGTGCCTAGAGGCCAGAATTGAATTCCCTGAAGAGTTCAACTCATTACATTCAGTATCCAGTGAGAAAAGAACAATTTTAGTTTTTTACAAAATGCCCCAAAACTTCAACGTTTTCCATAGCCGGCATCATCGAAAAAGTCAGTTTTGACCCAAAAATCCAACTTCACCAAATTTCCTCAAAAGTTCACACGAGGTGCCTAGAGGCCAGAATTGAATTCCCTGAAGAGTTCAACTCATTACATTCAGTATCCAGTGAGAAAAGAACAATTTAGTTTTTTACAAAATGCCCCCAAAACTTCAACGTTTTCCATAGCCGGCATCATCGAAAAAGTCAGTTTTTGACCCAAAAATCCAACTTACAAAATTTGCTCAAAAGTTCACACGAGGTGCCTAGAGGCCAGAATTGAATTCCCTGAAGAGTTCAACTCATTACATTCAGTATCCAGTGAGAAAAGAACAATTTAGTTTTTTACAAAATGCCCCAAAACTTCAACGTTTTCCATAGCCGGCATCATCGAAAAAGTCAGTTTTTGACCCAAAAATCCAACTTCACAAATTTCCTCAAAAGTTCACACGAGGTGCCTAGAGGCCAGAATTGAATTCCCTGAAGAGTTCAACTCATTACATTCAGTATCCAGTGAGAAAAGAACAATTTAGGTTTTTTACAAATGCCCCAAAACTTCAACGTTTTCCATAGCCGGCATCATCGAAAAAGTCAGTTTTTGACCCAAAATCCAACTTCACCAAATTTCCTCAAAAGTTCACACGAGGTGCCTAGAGGCCAGAATTGAATTCCCTGAAGAGTTCAACTCATTACATTCAGTATCCAGTGAGAAAAGAACAATTTGAGGTTTTTTACAAAATGCCCCAAAACTTCAACGTTTCCATAGCCGGCATCATCGAAAAAGTCAGTTTTTTGACCCAAAAATCCAACTTCACCAAATTCCTCAAAAGTTCACACGAGGTGCCTAGAGGCCAGAATTGAATTCCCTGAAGAGTTCAACTCATTACATTCAGTATCCAGTGAGAAAAGAAAATTTTAGATTTTTTACAAAATGCCCCAAAACTTCAACGTTTTCCATAGCCGGCATCATCGAAAAAGTCAGTTTTTGACCCAAAAATCCAACTTCACCAAATTTCCTCAAAAGTTCACACGAGGTGCCTAGAGGCCAGAATTGAATTCCCTGAAGAGTTCAACTCATTACATTCAGTATCCAGTGAGAAAAGAACAATTTTAGGTTTTTTACAAAATGCCCCCAAAACTTCAACGTTTTCCATAGCCGGCATCATCGAAAAAAGTCAGTTTTTTGACCCAAAAATCCAACTCACCAAATTTCCTCAAAAGTTCACACGAGGTGCCTAGAGGCCAGAATTGAATTCCCTGAAGAGTTCAACTCATTACATTCAGTATCCAGTGAGAAAAAACAATTTTAGGTTTTTTACAAAATGCCCCCAAA